>NC_142118.1:25236250-25847500 GCF_056152115.1 Neolamprologus brichardi
GCACACCCTGTGCAAAGAAAATAACCGCCAGTATGAGGGACACCTCAACTTGAACTCTATCTATATTTAATTTTGTGTATATTAGAGCTATTTGGTAATATAATATTTTGCATTATTTCATGACATTTAACTTGTTAGTTTTGTCCTTGCTGTCTTGGAGAAACTGTGACCACATCATTTCCTCTGGGATTAATAAAGTTTTCAGATCCTGATAACAGTGACTAATCAAGCCTCAGTCAGATATGTATGAAAAACTGCTGAGTATCGGTCACACAAACAGCTGGAAAATGATACTCAGAGGTTTTCTGTTAGTAAATCTATGAAATTCCTTCTTGGATCCTGCTGCAGATCAAACTGTCCGACTTTGGTTTCTGCGCTCAGATCAGCAAAGAAGTCCCAAAGAGAAAGTCTCTGGTCGGGACCCCATACTGGATGGCTCCTGAGGTGATCGCCAAAATGCCATATGGCACCGAGGTAAAGACGAGCACATGAAGGATGTTCCTGCCAAATAATTTAATAAGTCGATTAAACTGGTGGAAAAAAGCTGGATAAGTCTTAGGATAAGTCTTAGAGTTAAACAAAAGTCCAAACCTCAGTTTGAACAAGGTTAAACAAATATCACATTTATATTTACAGTAACTGATATTCACAGTTCTCAGTAACCAATCACAGTTTCACATAAAAACTAAAAAAAACATCAAATAGTTACGTTTCTAGGTCTTATTTCAAATTAACATGGTAAAAAAATGGCCTGTATTTGTATAGCACTTTACTTAGTCCCTATGGACCCCAAAGCGCTTTACACTACATTCAGTCATCCACCCATTCACACGCACAAATTAAAAGCATGCCATTTCCTGTTTTCAGGTGGACATCTGGTCTCTGGGAATCATGGTGGTGGAGATGGTTGATGGAGAGCCACCGTATTTCAGTGACACGCCCATCACTGCAATGAAGAAGCTGCGAGACGAAGCAGCGCCAAGCGTCAAGAACGTCCAGCGGGTCAGACACACACACACTTAGTTTTATTTTTATATGGAGTGAGGACCCGAGGCCTGAACATGCTTTGAGGACCAACAGACATACATATAAGGGTCCTTCTAAATTTTATCTGTCACATCTTCGTTCTCATGTAAGTTAAATCTGAAAACACAAAATCAGATTTTTTCTGAACATCAGTTACTAAAATGCTAATATGCTGGTTGTGGGTCGTGGGCCCAGATTAGTTGTAGTATTTGATGATGATGTAATCATTCATCCTGACAGTCACTGATGATGTCACTGTGTTTGTCTCCAGGTGTCTCCCGTGTTGAAGGACTTCCTGGGCTGCATGTTGATCCGCGACACGCTGCAGAGGAGCAGCGCCGCCGACCTGCTGGAGCATCCATTCATGCTGCAGGCCGGCTCACCACGCTGCCTCGTTCCTCTGGTGGAGCAGTACCGCAAACACATGTCACTCTGCTGAACACCCGAGACCCATCTGAAGAGGCTCGCACGAACCCAACCCTGATTCTTCCGAAGACATCTGAGACTCAGCTGGGAGACTCTCATTATGGCTCGGTTGCGCATCAGCTCATCTCTGATTGGCCAGACTTGCTGAACAGCTGTTGGTGCTACTCTGGGGCGAGTGGTTTTTAAAATGGAGAATTTAAACTTTAGAACATTTCAGGCTCCTTCATGTTTTCAAAGATCCTAGTTTATACAGCATTTCAGTAATTTTACAGCCGACGTCATACCTTTAAATCACAGATCAATAATAATGATCAGCTCAGAGCTGTGGATGCAGAACAGCTTCAAACAAACAAGTGAAAACAGACACGTTCGTTTCAGCAGAGCCGGAGATGATCCTCTGGCTTCAAGAAGTTTCTCTCTGTATCAGAGCCAATAAACAACCAATAAATTGATCAATGCTGCTCAGCAGAGATCAGCAGAGGGTCAGCTCTGGATTTAAAGCTCTTCATCTGGAAAATGTTTTACCCCGTGATGATGATGATGATGAGCTCTTCCTCCTGTCGATCAGTTTATTTTGAAGCTTTGCACAGTTTCAATGTGACTTTGCACAAAAGATGCAGATTAAATTTTTTTTATTAACCTTTTTGTCTTTTCCCGTTTGTCTCTTTGTTGAGTCCTATAAATATTTTTATTGAAGCTAAAATGGATCCTGACACAGAGAAAACGCCATTGCAGCCAAACATCCGGTTACTCCCTCACAAAGTCCAAACTTGACCTGTTACTGATGTTACCTCTTCAGGTGGAAAATCTAGATTTATAAATTTAAAACGGGGACAATGACACGCGTGTTAATCCAGTTACGTTAAAACATCATAACAAGAATCAAAATGAGAAAATTACAAAGATTGTTGCTTTAATTAAAAAATTAATAGCTCATCACTTTGTTTTGCTTTGAGTGGTTTCATTTAGCTTTTTTATTACTAAAAAAGAAATAAAGTCCAAGATTTTTATTTAAACAACAGCCAAGTCTTAAAAATCCCTCTTTTTCCAAACAGATTTCAGTTTAACAGGCAAACGGCCACAGAGTCCTGAAATACTTCCCAGTAGCTCAAGCCTGGTGCCCTGCTCTCAAGGTTAAAAACCTTTTGATGTGCTCCTCATCAGGGAATAAGAGATGTCGGAGCCACTCGCTTACTCAGTTATTAGCTCCTATTCCAAAGACAAAAGTCTGCACTGATTGATTTACAGGTGTGTGTCTGAGCTCAGAGACCTGCAGGATCCCAACCAGCTCTGAGAGAATGGAATCAGCCTATCAGATCATCCATGTGTCTGTGTGTGTGTGTGTGTGTGTGTGTGTGTGTGTGTGTGTGTGTGTGTATCACGCTGCTTTCTTCACTTCAACTGTTTCTTTTTAAATTCTGGTTGTTTCCTTTTGTTGACACTAACTTTAATATATTTCATGAGGCCAGTTTAATATCTTCATACTTTCAGGTGTGTGCAGGTGTGGTATACATAGGTAATCACAGGTAGAAGATGATCCTGGTCTCTAAATGCAGGTGCTGGTTTCTGTTCCTCGGATTTAGTCTTGGGTGTAAAATGCAGTTTTGAACATTCACGTGCAAATCTGCTGCACTGATGATGTTCTCAGAGATGCTGAATCATAATTAAAAGGCCTCCCTCTTTACAGACTATGTGGTAAGTTCTGTACCTAAAACTAAAAATCAGAGTCTTTGGAGTTTAACGTTTTATCACTTTTAGACAAATAAAAGTTAGAAATGTTCAGATTTCATTAAAAGCATCCAAAGTTTATATGCACAGTGGCTCAAAGCGGTTTTAACTGGCTTCATTTTTCAGCACTGGGTTTTTCAGCACAACAAACTGTTTTCATTTTTATTCTTCCTCTTTCAGCTGAAACTGTGGATTTAAACATCATGAACGCTGCTCAGAGTCTCAGTGTTCCAGTTTCACCTACACACATACATTCAAACAACCTTTGTAAAACATTTAAAGCCCTTGTCTCTTCCTCCAGTGTGAGTGTTGTCCTTTACAACCCTCAGTAGCTCTGAAACAAACTCAGTTTCAGGACCTCACTTTGGTAAAAACAAGTCGGATATGATTCCTGTTGGGTTTCCTCTGGTTCAGAAGTTTCAGAAGGATTATTAATCTGTTCATTTTAAAGATCACTGAGGTTCAGAGCGAGTCCTCGTGCTGCTGCCAGCTGGCCGTTCGTCCTCATGCTGCAGATAAAAACTGATTCCAGAGTCTTGGGTTTCTATTTGGAGGCAGAGGAGCCTCGACTGCCACAGATAAAGAGACGCAGACACTCGAGCCCATCACAGCTCGCCTGCATATCACAGATTAACGCGACCCGAGTCCAGAGGTTAAAGCAGCTGAAGGACTTGGGCTCATGCAGTTCATGTTCAGTCACACTGAAGTTGCATTTCTCAGTTTCACTCTCAGCTCTGATTGCTGCTGTTCAGGAAACACGAAGACTTTTGTAATTATTCGGTGTGTCACACTAACAGCATTGAGGTGATGTTCAGATCTTTAAGCTGCTCTGAATGGACACATTACACTCCCATCATAATCCCTGCAAAGCATAATGGAAATGTGGGCTAAGTGAGCTCAGTTCACTGAAGATTTAAGTTGTGAAGGTTTTTGATATTTTTTATCTGGTCAGACTGAACAGATGAGACATCCTGAGACTTTAAATGACTTTAAATGTTAAGTTATTAATTTTGTGCATTTCTGTAATTTTATGTTTCTCATGTATCTCCTCCACAGGTGATGAAATTAAGATGATTAATTTCAAAAGAGTTTGCATGTTTGCATGTTCTCCCTGGGTTTGCATAGGTTCTCTCAGGTCCTCCCATAGTCCAAACACATGCAGTTTCTAAATTTCCCATAGGTGCAAATGTGAGTGTGAATGGTTGTCCTGTAACACAGCGGTCTCCAACCCCCGGGCCATGGACCAGTACCGGTCCGTGAGTCGTATGGTACCGGGCCGCGAGAGTTGAGGCTCGGGTGTGAAATGTATGGTTTTCAGGGTTTTTATTGTTTTTTAGCGTTATTTTGTTATCGTTTTTATCGTTAACTCGGTTTTCCTGGGTCTTTTCACATGTGTTATGAATAAATCTTATTTTTTTCTGTACCGGTACTAGTTTTATTTTGTTGTATTTATCTGCGACACCTTAAAAGCTGGTCCGTGAAAATATTGTCAGGCATAAACCGGTCCGTGGCGCAAAAAAGGTTGGGGACCGCTGCTGTAACAGACTGGCGACTTGTCCAGGGCGTACCCCACGTCTTGCACTAAGACAGCTGGGATAGACTCCAGCCCCCCCGAAATCCTGAAATGGAATTAATGGATGGAGAAAAACAGTTAAAAATTCCTGCTTCATTCTGTTGGCACATTAGAGTGGATTTTATATAAATCACATCACAAAAAACGGCAGTAATATCATCAAGTGAACTAATCCATAATTTTGTGTTTTGTATTTTTTTTTAATTAATTTACATTAAAACAGGAAAATCTGCACATATGTGGAGAGAGTCTGCACCAGCAGTGAAGCACACAAAAACAAGACATGCACACTAACTTACTGTTTTCATATTTGCTATCATCGTGTTATTATACAAATTTCCCACAGGTGTGAATGTGACAGTGAATGGTTGTCCTGTTAAAAATTCCTCCTTCAATCTGTTGGCACATTAGAGTGGATTTTATATAAGTCATATCACAAAAAACGGCAATAATATAAACTCAAATCACATCAATTTTATTTATATAGCACTTTTAAAAACTACAACTGTTGACCAAATTACTGTACAATAGAATGATCGGGTAAAACTTAAAAGGAAAGTAAAATCAAGGATAAGAAAATAATAAGAATGAAATAATGGCAGACTCATACAGACTTAAAAGCCAAGGAGTAAAAATGGGTCTTTAGACGAGTTTTAAAAGGATCCAGTGTTGGAGAGGCCCTGATATGTAAAGGCAGTTTATTCCACAGTTTCGGAGCAGTCACAGTAAAAGCCCGATCTCCTCTGTGTTTTAATCTAGACCTAGGGACAACTAGAAGCATTTGGTCCCCAGACCTCTAAGCTCTCACCGGAGTATACCAATTTAGAAGATCAGAAAGATATATAGGAGTTAGTCCATGCAATGTTTTAAAAACAAGTGTCAAGATCTTAAAATTAATTCGAAAACTAACTGGCAGCCAGTGTAGCAAGGCATATATTGGGGATATGTGCTCTCACTTGCGCGTGCCAGTCAGGAGCCTTGCCGCAGCATTTTGAACCAGCTGTAGTCAGCCAATGGATGATGAAGTGACACCAGAGTAGAGGCTGTTGCAGAAGTCGAGGTGAGATGAAATAAAGGCATGGATTGCTTTCTCAATGTCTCTGAAACAGAAAATTGGCTTCACCTTTGCAAGTAGGTGGAGGTGAAAGAAGCTAGTCTTGATCACATTATTTATCTGTTTATCGAATGTTAAATTACTAGTGTGTGAATGTGTGTGTGAATGGGTGGATGACTGGTTGTGTAAAGCGCTTTGGGGTCCTTAGGGACTAGTAAAGCGCTATACAAATACAGGCCATTTACCATTTACTATCAAAAATCACACCTAAATTTCTCGCAAAAGATTTTTTTTATAGTTTTCTAAGGGGCCAAGGTTGTAATGGTCACTAGGGCCGAAGACAATGATCTAAGTTTTCTGTTCATTTAAACTGAGAAAATTTATTATCAAGTGAACTAATCCATAATTTGTGTTCTGTATTTTTTAACGAATTAATTAACATTAAAACAGGAAAATCTGTACACATGTGGAGAGAGTCTGCACTAGCAGTGAAGCACACAAAAACAAGACATGCACACTAACTTACTGTTTTCATATTTGCTGTCATCATGTTATTATACATGATATATTAATGTTATTAATATTAATGTTGTGTTAATATATTAACAGACGTTTACAGGATAGCTAAGGATATAATTAAATGTTTGTTAAGTGATTGTGACGGTGGATGTTAAAGGGTAGAGGATATGCAGGATGAGCTCCAGGGAGGATGCAGTCTAAATGCAGACATGTCGGGACTATCAGCAGCAGATAAGCGGTACAACTTCACTTTTCCTAAAATGGACTCTAACAGCCAAAGGTCCTGAATCTGCCCTCATGGTGCATTCACTTGATCAGACAGATTTAGTTCAGCTGTGATCTCCTAATTTGGTCCACAGGGAGTCTTTATAAATATCACCTGCTGTGAGGAGACTGCAGTTCTCCATCAGCTTCAGCAGGAAAACTCTCTCACTTAGTTTGTTCTCTCCTCTGACTGCCAACGTTCTCCACCCTAAAGCATGGGCGACTCTCTGATGGCCGAGTTTGGGAAGGCTGCTCCTTACCTGAGGAAGTCTGAGAAGGAGCGTCTGGAGGCTCAGACCAGACCCTTTGACATCAAGACTGAATGTTTTGTAGTCGACACTAAAGAAGAATATGTCAAAGGAAAAATCCTGAGCAAGGACGGAGGGATGGTGACGGTCCAGAAGGAAGATGAAACAACGGTGACAGTGAAGGAATCTGACACTCACCCCCAGAACCCACCCAAGTTCGATAAAATCGAAGACATGGCAATGTTTACATTCCTCCACGAGCCCGCCGTGCTGTTTAACCTCAAAGAGCGTTACGCAGCCTGGATGATCTATACCTACTCCGGGCTCTTCTGCGTCACTGTCAACCCCTACAAGTGGCTTCCTGTCTACGATGCTGAAGTGGTGGCTGCCTACAGGGGGAAGAAGAGGAGCGAGGCCCCTCCTCACATCTTTTCCATTTCTGATAATGCGTACCAGTACATGCTGACAGACCGGGAGAACCAGTCTGTCCTAATCACCGGAGAATCTGGAGCAGGAAAGACTGTGAACACCAAGAGAGTCATTCAGTACTTTGCCAGCATCGCTGCAGTTGGTGGTGCAAGCAAAAAAGACAGCAGCAAGGGGACTCTGGAGGATCAAATCATCCAGGCAAACCCGGCACTGGAGGCCTTTGGCAATGCCAAAACGTTGAGAAATGACAACTCGTCGCGTTTTGGAAAATTTATCCGAATCCACTTTGGCACGAGTGGTAAGCTGTCGTCTGCTGACATAGAGACGTATCTGCTGGAGAAGTCACGAGTTACCTTTCAGCTAAAAGCCGAAAGGAATTACCATATATTTTACCAGATCCTGTCCAATCAGAAGCCAGAGTTGTTGGACATGCTGTTGATCACCAACAACCCATATGACTACTCCTACATCTCCCAAGGAGAGGTAACAGTTGCTTCCATCAACGACTCGGAGGAGCTGATGGCCACCGATGGTGCCTTTGATGTGCTTGGCTTCACTCCAGAGGAGAAAATGAGTGTCTACAAACTAACCGGTGCCATTATGCACTACGGCAACATGAAGTTCAAACAGAAGCAGCGCGAGGAGCAGGCTGAACCTGATGGAACCGAGGCTGCTGATAAATCAGCTTACCTGATGGGGCTCAACTCTGCTGATCTCATCAAAGGGCTTTGCCACCCCCGAGTTAAGGTAGGAAATGAATATGTCACCAAAGGGCAGAGTGTGGACCAGGTTTACTATGCCATTGGTGCTCTGGCTAAGTCAGTGTATGAGAAGATGTTCAATTGGATGGTGGTGAGAATAAACCAATCACTGGACACCAAACAGCACCGTCAGTACTTCATAGGAGTGCTGGACATCGCCGGGTTTGAGATCTTTGATTTCAACACCTTTGAGCAGCTGTGCATCAACTTTACCAACGAGAAACTGCAACAGTTTTTCAACCACCACATGTTCATCTTGGAGCAAGAAGAGTACAAAAAAGAAGGAATCGAATGGGAGTTCATTGACTTTGGCATGGACCTCCAGGCCTGCATAGACTTGATTGAGAAACCTCTGGGGATCCTGTCCATTCTGGAGGAAGAATGCATGTTTCCCAAAGCTAGCGACCAGACCTTCAAGGCCAAGCTCTATGACAACCATCTGGGCAAGAACAAGATGTTTGAGAAGCCACGGCCAGCAAAGGGGAAAGCAGAGGCCCATTTCGCCCTTGTTCACTATGCCGGGACAGTGGACTACAATATCGCTGGCTGGCTGGTCAAAAACAAAGACCCCCTAAATGAGACAGTGGTTGGTCTATATCAGAAATCCTCTCTGAAGCTTCTCAGTCTTCTGTTTTCAAACTATGCAGGAGCTGATGGAGGAGACAAGGGAAGTGGAAAAGGAGCCAAGAAGAAAGGCTCCTCCTTTCAGACGGTGTCTGCGCTTCACAGAGAAAACCTGAACAAGCTGATGACAAACCTGAAGACCACTCATCCACACTTTGTCCGCTGTCTGATTCCTAATGAGAGGAAAATTCCAGGAGTCATGGACAACTGCCTCGTGATGCACCAGCTGCGCTGTAATGGGGTCCTGGAAGGCATCCGGATTTGTAGGAAAGGTTTCCCAAACAGGGTTCTCTATGGAGACTTCAAACAGAGGTATAGGATCTTGAATGCATCCGCCATCCCAGAGGGTCAGTTCATAGACTGCAAGAAAAGTGCTGAAAAGCTGTTAGGATCGCTGGACATTGACCACACTCAGTATAAGTTTGGTCACACAAAAGTCTTCTTTAAAGCCGGCCTGCTGGGTACACTGGAGGAGATGCGAGATGAGCAACTCTCTCGAATCATCACCAGGATCCAGGCCAATGCCCGAGGGCTCCTCATGAGGAAGGAGTTTATTAAGCTTGTGGAACGTAGAGATGCCCTAATGGTCATTCAGTGGAACCTTCGGTCTTTCCTTGGGGTGAAAAACTGGCCCTGGATGAAACTCTTCTTCAAGATCAAACCCCTGCTGAAGAGTGCAGAGTCTGAGAAGGAAATGGCCAACATGAAGGATGAATTCAACAAGCTAAAGGAAACTCTGGTGAAATCAGAGGCAAGACGAAAAGAACTGGAGGAGAAAATAGTGACTCTCCTCCAAGAGAAGAATGATCTGACCCTGCAGATTCAGTCTGAACAGGACACCCTAACAGATGCTGAGGAACGCTGTGAACAGCTGATCAAGAGTAAGATTCAACTGGAGGCAAAGCTAAAAGAAATGACAGAAAGACTGGAGGATGAAGAGGAGCTGAACGCTGATCTGACAGCAAAGAAACGCAAGCTTGAAGATGAATGTTCAGAGCTGAAGAAGGACATCGATGACCTGGAGCTAACGTTAGCTAAGGTGGAAAAAGAGAAACATGCTACGGAGAATAAGGTAAAAAACCTGATGGAGGAGATGGCTTCACAGGATGAGAACATCACAAAGCTAACCAAAGAGAAGAGGGCGCTGCAGGAGGCTCACCAGCAAACTCTGGATGACCTGCAGAGTGAAGAAGACAAAGCTAACACTTTGACCAAAGCTAAAGCTAAACTGGAGCAACAAGTGGATGATCTGGAGGGATCGCTGGAGCAAGAGAAGAAAGTCAGGATGGACCTGGAGCGCTCAAAGAAGAAGCTTGAGGGAGACCTGAAACTGATCCAGGAGAACTTGATGGACTTGGAGAATGACAAGCAGCAGCTGGAGGAAAAACTCAAGAAGAAAGACTTTGAGGTCACCCAAATAACTTCAAGACTAGAAGATGAGCAGATTGCATCAGTTCAGCTCCAGAAGAAGCTCAAAGAAAGCCAGGCAAGAATTGAGGAGGTGGAGGAGGAGCTGGATGCTGAGCGAGCAGCCCGGGCCAAGGTGGAGAAACAGCGTTCTGATCTTTCCCGTGAGCTTGAGGACATCAGTGAACGTCTAGAGGAAGCTGGAGGAGCCACATCAGCTCAGGTGGAGCTGAATAAAAAGAGAGAAGCTGAGTTTCAGAAGCTGCGTAGAGAGCTGGAGGAATCAACCCTCCAACATGAGGCCACTGCTGCCACCCTGAGGAAGAAACATGCTGACACCGTCGCTGAACTGGGAGAACAGATTGATAACCTTCAGCGTGTGAAGCAAAAACTGGAGAAGGAAAAGAGTGAGCTGAAGCTAGAGCTCGATGATTTGTGCTCAAACATGGAAAATGTAGTAAAGACAAAGGCAAACTTTGAGAAAATGTGCCGAACGATGGAAGACAACATGAATGAGTACAAGAGCAAATGTGAGGAGGCTCAAAGGACCATCAATGACCTGACAACCCAGAGGGCCAAGCTCCTCACTGAAAATGGTGAGCTTGGCCGGCAGCTGGAGGAGAAGGATTGTCTGATATCACAGCTTACTCGAGGGAAGAACTCGTACAACCAGCAGATGGAAGATCTGCGCAGACAGCTGGAGGAAGAACTAAAGGCAAAGAACGCTCTCGCCCATGCTGTTCAGTCTGCTCGTCATGACTGTGATCTGCTCCGAGAACAATTTGAGGAAGAGCAGGAAGCCAAGGCGGAACTGCAGAGAGCTCTGTCTAAATCCAACACTGAAATCTCTACATGGAGGACCAAATATGAAACGGACGGCATCCAGAGAACTGAGGAGCTGGAAGAAGCAAAAAAGAAGCTGGTTCAGAGACTGCAAGAGGCCGAGGAGGCCATTGAGGCTGTGAACGCAAAGTGTTCCTCCCTTGAGAAAACCAAACACCGCCTCCAAAATGAGATTGAAGACCTCATGCTGGACCTTGAGAGATCTAATGCGGCATGCGCAGCACTGGACAAAAAACAAAGAACCTTTGACAAAGTCTTGGCAGAGTGGAAGCAAAAATTTGAGGAGTCGCAGTGTGAGTTAGAGGCATCTCAGAAGGAGGCTCGATCTCTGAGCACTGAGCTCTTCAAACTCAGGAATGCCTATGAAGAATGTCTGGATCAATTCGAGACAATGAAGAGAGAGAATAAAAATCTCCAAGAAGAAATCTCAGACCTCACTGACCAGCTGGGAGAAGGTGGTCGCAGCGCCCATGAACTAGAGAAGATCAGGAAGCAACTTGAACAAGAAAAAGTTGAGCTACAGTCGGCGCTGGAGGAAGCTGAAGGTTCCCTGGAGCACGAAGAGAGCAAGATCCTCAGAGCTCAACTGGAGTTTAACCAAGTGAAGGCTGACATGGAGCGCAAGCTGGCCGAGAAGGACGAGGAAATGGACCAGGCCAAGAGGAACTACCAGCGTATGGTGGAATCACTCCAGTCCTCTCTGGAGTCCGAAACCAGGAGCCGAAATGAAGCCATGAGAGTCAAGAAGAAGATGGAGGGCGACCTCAATGAGATGGAGATTCAGCTGAGCCAAGCTAACAGGCAGGCAGCTGAAGCCCAGAAACAGGTGAAGACCCTCCAGGCGTTCCTGAAGGACACTCATCTGCAACTAGATGATACCCAGCACGGCAACGATGACCTAAAAGAAAACATTGCTCTGCTTGAACGCCGAAACAACCTCATCCAGGCTGAACTGGAGGAAGTGAGAGCCGCACTCGAACAGACTGAGAGAAGTCGGAAACTGGCCGAACAGGAGCTGACCGAGGCAACGGAGCGAATGCAACTCCTACACTCCCAAAACACCAGCCTGATCAACCAGAAGAAGAAGTACGAAGCAGACCTCCTACACCTGCAGTGTGAAGTGGAGGAAGCCATACAGGAGAACCGCAATGCTGAGGAGAAGGCAAAGAAGGCAATCACAGATGCAGCCATGATGGCTGAGGAGCTAAAGAAGGAGCAGGACACCAGTGCCCATCTGGAGCGCATGAAGAAGAACATGGAGCAGACCATCAAAGACCTGCAACACCGTCTGGATGAGGCTGAGCAGATCGCCATGAAGGGCGGCAAGAAGCAGCTCCAGAAACTGGAGGTTCGCATCAAAGAGCTGGAGAATGAGCTGGAGGCAGAGCAGAAGAGGGGAGCCGAGTCCATCAAGGGAGTTCGCAAGTACGAGCGCCGCATCAAAGAGCTCACCTACCAGACCGAGGAGGACCGCAAGAACATGGCCCGCCTCCAGGACCTGGTGGACAAGCTGCAGCTGAAGGCCAAGTCCTACAAGAGAGCGGGCGAGGAGGCAGAGGAGGCGGCCAACATCAACATGGCAAAACTACGCAAGCTGCAGCACGAGCTGGAGGAGGCAGAGGAGCGGGCCGACATTGCCGAGTCGCAGGTGAACAAGCTTAGGGCAAAGACTAGGGATGGATCGTCTAAAAAGGGCCTGGATGAGTGAGGAACAGGAACAGGAAGTGCACATCGCAGGTGAGAAGAGTCAGTGACATAGTCAGAGCTCTGTAAACAATACGGTCTATCAGGTTTAATGGAACCCTAATAAATAATGTCCAAATAATGTTTATGCATTTTAATTGAACATTTACAAACAGAAAGAACAAGATAATAAGATCATAAATAATGTTTAATAACACTACAGACCTAAGAACCTAATCAGTTTTAAATTCATTACCACGGCTATTGTAAAGTTAAACCACAACACTTTAGCAAACTTTCCATCAGTTTGAGTTGAATAGTTTCCGCTGATGAGAAGTTCTTCACACTAATGTGTTATGAATCATTCCTGCTGTGTTTTTGTTTCTGTCTTTTACATTGTGTTTATTATTTTAAAACATCTGATCTATTAAATATATATACACAGCATTAAAACACATGACATTAATGCTGATTTACTCATGAGTGTGTATAAATCCTCGTCTGTGGCCTTAACAGCTCAGATTTAGTTCTGTATTTTTTTTCATGTTTATGTCATTAATGTTTGAATCTGTTTCTTCCCACAGATGTTCCTGAAGCTGAAGCTGAAACCGTCACCTCCCTAATCAGTAATTAGTATTTGATGTATTGATTATTCTGCTGATCATGAGTTCTCTGAAGCTTTTCATTCACTTGATGTTTAAGGATGTTTAGTATGTTTATGCTCACTCCAGTAAAACACATCTAGCATCACAGAGACTGAAATAAATCAAGTTCTGCTTCCATACTGTTATTTTAAATTTGGTATACCTGCAGCTGAGGATTTTAAACCAATACTTGGGTTAATTGATTGTTTCAGGTTCGTATTCTTCTCTGATTCACAGTTTTGAAATGATTTTCAGAAACTCAGATTTTCCTGTTTCAGCAGTTTTCAGTCAAATCTTTGGGAGAGATCTCTTTGCTTTGATTCTTTCTCTGCTGAACTTTGTTTGTTTGCTTTACTGCATTTCTTTGAATGCTGAAGTGTTGATGTTATTAATGTGAACATCAATAAAGTCCCAGCTGATCCCTGAAAACTGATTTCTGATTTCAAATCACGTGACATCGATAAAACTGAACTTTTAACTGATGATGTTTGAAATGTGAATCAATCTAAAAGCTTGAGCTTGTGTGTGTGTGTGTGTGTGTGTGTGTGTGTATATACCATGTTTAGATATCTTATGGGGACCAAATGCCCATCCCCAGAAGTTTGAAGGCATGTTTGAGGCTCAAAATATGGTTTTAGTGTCAGGGTTACAGTTAGGTTATGGTTAGGTTTAGGCATTCATTTTAGGCTACGTCCACACTAGCCCGGATAGATTTGAAAACAGCGTTTTCATCTGAAAATGCTCTGCGTCCACCCTAGCGTTTTCAGTTGTTTTCAAAGAGTTGCACGTCCACACTAAAACAGCTGAAAACGCTGATGTTGCAGCGTGAAACGCAAGACAACTCGACCTGCGTCATTTCCCTCTGCCGTTTACTTACATACTGGCTCTTTGAAACGTGGCAGTGAAATGGCAAGACAAAGCACCGAATTCTTGGTTTAAGTGGTCACATGACTGCATCACATGACCAACATGCGTCATCGTTTTCAAAAGTCTGCGTTTTCGAGTGTCCACACTGTGACGGGACAGCTCCGTTTTGAAATGTATGCGTTTTCAAAACGCTGTGTTTTTCCTTGGGGAAAACGGCGTTTCAGTGTGGACGGGAGGCCAAATAGGAGAGAAAACGATGCGTTTTCAAACAAAAATGCAGTAGTGTGGACGTAGCCTTAGATGGTTAGGGTAAGCGCTTAGGAAAAGGGTTATGTCAATTAGATGTTCCCACAGGATATGAAAACAAGTGTGTGTGTTTGTATGTGTGTATATTATATATATATATATATATATATATATATATATATATATATACATATATATTTTTTTTTATTCCAGTGGTTGTTATTTTTGTTGTTTCTTTTTTTTTTTTTTAATTTAAGTGTGAATTTTACTTCGTAATTATTCTCAGCATTTATTCTGTTTTCACAGATGAAACTTCCAGCTGTGACAGATGTGCAAACATCTGTAAATGTTCACACATCTGTCACAGCACAGAATTCTGATTTTTTGGAGTTATGGATTAACTTTAGTTTTTGTCTCACTGAACATGTTGTTATGGAAATATGTGTGTGTGCAGTCAGATGGTAGTATTTATCACTTATCACGGGGCGATCGTGGCTCAAGAGTTGGGAGTTCGCCTTGTAATTGGAAGGTTGCTGGTTCGAGCCCCGGCTTGGACAGTCTCGGTCGTTGTGTCCTTGGGCAAGACACGTCACCTGTTGCCTACTGGTGGTGGTCAGAGGGCCCGGTGCCGCCAGTGTCCGGCAGCCTCGCCTCTGTCAGTGCGCCCCAGGGTGGCTGTGGTTACATTGTAGCTTACCATCACCAGTGTGTGAATGGGTGGATGACTGGATATGTAAAGCGCTTTGGGGTCCTTAGGGACTAGTAAAGCGCTATATAAATACAGGCTATTTACCATTTACTTACAGGAGGAGGACTGAACTCCGCTGTTTACCAACCTTGTCCCAGATGTTCCAGTTAGGGCTGGGTATCCTCACTGATTTCTAGAATCAATTCGATTCCGATTCACAAGGTCCCGAATCGATTCGATCCACTATTCGATTCGATTCTATTCAATTCGAATCGGGGAAATTTTGACTCAGACAGTCAGAAATATTATAATTCTGATCACGCATCAGTACATTTCCATATTTTTTTGTCTATAAAAAGAAAGCTGACACTTGGAGACTTTATCCAAGGTGTAAGCATCACAGCCAGTGGCGGTCCTAGCCTGTTTGGCGCCCTGGGCGAACACTCCCTCTGCTCCCCCCCCCCACACACACAAAACATATTAAGTATTGTACATTAACATAAAACTGTTGTACACACACATATGAAGAGAGAGAGAGTATGCATAGTATGCAAACGGCTACCTAACAGCCATCAGAATTCGTCATACAATGAGAACAGGACAAATCAACAATTGACAATGACTAATTAATATTAAAATCTGTAACATAATGTATTGTTTGGAGTTTAGTCTGTTACTGTTGCTATTTTTACCATTTCTTCTTGGAGGAACTGTAACCCACATAATTTCCATAGGGATTAATAAAGTATTCTGATTCTGATTCTGATTGTTTCAGGATGACCTGCCATTATCCAATGACACATCTGCTTACCTGTATCTTTTGCTTGTTTCTCCTCCTCTTCTTTTCTCTTTTTTCTAAACTGAGCACCTGATGGCTTTGAACTTTTCTTGTCCATCTTCCATTGGTTTTAATTTTGCACTCCAGTATGAACACCCATCCCTCAATCCGAGGATCACCACAACATAACCTAATAGACCTACACCTTAGTTGACAGATTCACTTTGTCTAGGGTTTATTTCTGAGATTTCACAAAAGGCAGGATTCATATCATGAATACATAATGGGCTTGGATTTACAACATTATAAATGAAATGTGCTCTATTTGGAAGCAGCAGGGCCCACCGCCCCTTTCGACGGTTTGTGTGTGAGACTTTAAATCATCAAACTGTAAATTTTAAATTTTAAATTATTATTGATCCCTTTACCCCTGGTCCTAAAATGTATATTTATTTTCTTACTCTTCTTATATATATTGTTTGCTTACTTGCACTAATGTAACTGGAGCCTCGTCGTCTCGTCTCTCTATATACTGGACTGTATGTAGCGGAGATGACAATAAAGTTTACTTTGACTTCAGCAGCGAGCAGGCGCGCCGAGGGCTCTCGCGCTCACTTTTCGTGTACAGAATTTCAAAAAACCATTGGTGCAAATTATAAGTCTGTATTATAATGTCTGGTGTTTTCGTGTTTGTTGGTTTGTTTTGATTTTGTTTTACTTTGCGAGTTGGTTATTAGACGCTGCTCCAGCCGGTGTCCAGCCAAAAAGTGACTGCCTGCCAAAAACTGATTTCCAATGTTTCCGTGTATATTTTTATGTGTAATATCTTTATGTAAGTTGGTAAATAGACTTCGGTGAACAGCGTTTACAAAGGGGTTATATATAGAATTAAAAAATTATCTGTTTTTTCAAGTATCTTTACAGCTCTGTGTTATTGTACTTACATTATAACCAATCCGGTCCTTTATCCTCGTTTAAAATATTTTTACAGGACTATTGTCATATTTGCTGCCATTTCTGCTGTCCTCTTGGCCAGCTTACTCTGACAAAATACATTTTTAATGTTAATGAGATTTTTTTAACTGCATAAATAAAGGTTATATAAAAGTCACTGCCAAAAACTGATTGCAGCTTCTACCTTGTTACACGAATGGTGTTTGTGGCTCAATATGACTTTATGTCATCCATGAGGGATGCATTTAACATATGTTTCACATATTATAGCCCAACAAGTTACTTATAGCAGTTTAAATACGAGCAATCACTTTTTGGCACAACACCGGTCAGAAAATCCCCCACCGCCCCGCCCTCTCCTCCCTGTGTCACAAGCAGCAGGTGCACCTCGCAAACAAAGGGCGCCCTTACTCCCAGCAAACGGGCGATAGAAAACCGATCGGTGCTTATGCCATTCCCAATATGCGCTGGCTGACGTCGGGGCAGCATGAGTACGAGCATTTTTTTTTTTTGCCGATGCCGGTGATGCCGCCCCAGGCAACCGCCCATGTCGCCCGTATCTAAAACCGCTACTGATCACAGCAGATGCCTTTGTGTCAAAGTAACTGAGGATAAAACACAGAAAAACATGAAGGAGAGATTTTCCTTGCCTGGGATTAGCAGATGACCTTAAAAATATTCTGCAGTAGATCAAAAACGAAAGAAAACCATTAATCTGCATGAACATTACCTGATGCTGCTGAAGCAGAGCAAAGTTACAGAGGTTTTAGACACAGCTAAGCGGTTTGCAATTTTGCATAATTTTTAAAAGTTTCAATTTGTTCAGTAGCCTACTGAACAGCAGAAATGAGGCTTTCTTGTCGGAAGTAAGTAAAAGGGGGAAAAACAGCGGCCGACAGCTCTGTAAACAACGGTAGACTTGCGTGTAATAAGCAAGCGAATAAAGCAGAAAACAGAGATTTTTAGATGTGAAACTGTTCTTGAAGTACAGAGAGAGAGACATAGAGCTCTGCATGAAGTGTGATTTTATCATGGTGGAATCAAAACAGGAAAATAATTCATGACGATGTTTATGTGAAGCGAAATGTGAAGCGTTTGTGACCCGTGGTAGGTCCCTATTTAAAATAGGACAGAGCCGTAGGCGCACAGTCAGTTAAAAAGAATTAAATTTTTAATACAAAATAAAAGTAACAGTGTAACAGCGGCACCTAAAAACAATTAAAAACTTTACCTTATTAAAACCAATAAAACTGTATGATTGCCCGTGAGACAGGACAAGCGCTGCGGGGAACCGTTTAAGAACAAATCGACATAGTACACAGGTTAAAAAGGGACGGCAACTCACACATCACCCCAAATGGGCAAAACTCTATAGAGAAAGGCAAATCTTCAGTGCCGTCTTCACTCAGGCCCACCGCTGGGCATGCAAAAGCGGTGAGACAAAAAAGGATTTGTTTTCCCTGCAGCGCCTCCACCGTCTGCGACAATATATATGTATAAAAAGGGGTTAAAATACTAAAAGAATCAATCTCTATGGTGCCCACTGATACAGAAAAATAAAACAAGAAACAAATAAAATCGACAGCCGCAGCAGTCACAGTCTGTCAAATTACACCAGTATAAAACAAATTAAAACACACTGATGTGTCGGGTCCTGTGCCCCGCAGCCAGCAATCCACTTGGCAAAGCAGCAGCTCGGTACTCTGTCCACAAGTTCGCGTCACAGCCTAATAAATGTGGGTCAGTGGCGGTGAAGTCCACTACACTGTTCTGACGGGAACGCAATGTTTCCCACCGTTCTGACAGAAGTTTAGGGGGACCCGCATCAAGCTTTCATGGAAACAAATTTAAAACACCAACTTGCCCAACTTGGACCAAGCACTGGCAGCTTCAGGTTTGCTGAGGAATACCTAATTGCCCACACCTGAGCTTATGAAAGGAGCAAAGACCAGCTCCGCCCACCAGGGGCGGTTCCCAGACTAAGGTCTCACCTGTCACACATAAGCTGTGTCCCAATTCGGGGTATGCACGCTTGAAGTACGCATTTTAAGTGCGGTTACGTCACCGCCACGCGACGACGGCTGTCCCAATTCGAAGTGTACTTCAAATGCATACTCCAAATGCGCCGTTGATTTCCCCAAATATCAAGCGTGGTCCGGTGCACGCTTCGTGGTCCCATATATCCCACAATTCATAGCGCGGCGGTGGGTGTGGATAATTTTGCCGCACAATACGGCAGAAGGAAGAGGCCGAAAAGTGAACTGTCAAAAGTAAGTACTGAATATGACGTCACTTATTCATGTGCGAATGTTTAATAACGAAGAACATTAAAACATTGCTGTTGGCCACATGTCGGCAAAGTTATGTGACACTAGTGATGTTTGTACTTTCAGCATTAACTTGGTTTTAAAGCCTCTACTTCTAAATATACATATAGTCGACCTTAATCTTACAGAGAATCTGATGATTTTATGGATAATTAAAGTCAGTCATATATCCACAAACACAACAAGCTGACAGTCAGTGATATAGATTATATATATATATCATAATAATCTGACAATACTATAATATTGGCCATATTATATTTACATTACCATAGTGAGATGACATTAGTCTCATGAACAACATTAACTAATTATTATTTACTAGCTAATCTTAAATGACTGTTCAGTACAGAAATGAAGCCCTTGAATCATGTTTTACAGTCCTGTGGTCTCAGCCTCAGATACTCAACTAATCAAAGTGATGTCATGACAAAAATGATTGACCAACAAAACAATTTTCTCCTTCATTTCTGTCAAGCAAAGCTGTATGTAGCGTGTCTCGCGGTTAGTATCATGGTTGCTAGGCAACCTGAACAGCGCGACGAAGCATATACCGTCCCATTTCACAAGCCTCTCACTTCCGCACTTCTCGTACTTATAGTACGCACCGTACGTAGTACGCGTAGTGTGCGTACTTCAAGCGTGCATACCCCGAATTGGGACACAGCAATAGTTTGGATGTTCTTTTGCTGCTGGTTCAGTCAATATTGTTTGAAGAGAGATAAAACCTGCAGCTTCAGAATCTAGCGCAAAAAGGACGTAAACACAAAGCGCGGACCCGCCGAAACATCAAAATCAGTGAGCTGTTGGCTTTCAGCCCCGACCGTGTCCGTGCCGTCGGATGAGAAAGGCGACATCTCACTGTTTCTGATCCGTCGGTGGTCCTCACTTTGTGTTTACATCTTTGCACAGAATCCGTGTACCTGCTCTCATTTACTGTTTTAGCTGTTTGGTGGTTGTTGAAATTTTGTGACGTTTAACCTGCTGGCAAAATAAATTTATATTTAAAAATCGACTCAGGATGTCAATGAATCGATATCACGTTATCCAAGCTAGAATTTTAATCGATAAATCGATAATCAAAACCCACCCCTACTTCCAGTCTCCGTGAGAATGAAACCTGTGTGTTTATTTTGCAGCGTGAGGTCATCTGTGCCTGACAGTTTGTGGAAATGAGGACTAAACAATGCCGTGCTCTGATTGGTTCAATCTGTCCTTCTGAGCGGCTTGCTCCTGCAGCTGTTACCTGCTGAGAGGCTCAACCTGAGCATGTGCATTGTGGGTGTATCTGATTGGAGGAATTTGATTTTCTGTTGCTGTCCATTTATTATTTTTTCTGCTTTATTAAAATCTTTTTTCTTTTCTTGTCCTTTTTTAAAATTTATTTTAGTTTTTGGTCACAGCAAACAATCAGGAGCAAAACTCAAACTTTATTTTCAAACTCGCTTTGAATGGTCGTGCTTTTATTTTGGAGGCGTGACCATAGTTTCCGGTTCGTGCTGACCCGGTTCAGCTTGACAGAGTGGATTTAAAGCTGCGGATCCAGCTGTGGGTCCAGCTGTGGATGACGGAGGGACCTGTGCACTCTGCAGGCTCTGCCTGACCTCACGCACCCACACGAGCACCCCCCACCCCCCCCACACACATACACACACACACACCTCCTGCTCCTCCGGCTGCCACCATGCGGGAACCCCGCAGCTGGACCCGGAGGTTCGTGCCTGCGGCCCGCGGCAGACTGGTCACCTACACTGGGGAGAAGAAGGCGCAGCTGGCGGCCAGCGCCAACCGGAAGTGGGTGAGGCTGGCCACAGTGGCGGCGTACGTGCTGAGCGTGTCCGTGGCCGCCATGGTGCTCGCGGTGTATTACAGCCTCATCTGGAGACCCGGGCAGAGCCGGGACCGGAACGGGAGCCCCGGGGCCGAGCACAGCCGGGGAAAGCCCTCCGAGTGTGACGTCGATACGGACGGTGACGCCACTGATAACAGATCGATAGCTGATCGTTTACTTGCTGACAGTCACGTACCCGTCACCGCTCTGAGCGCGGAGGTGTCTCCGGTCTTCGCCCCCGGACCCACCGGACCTCCCGGGGCCGGGCAGGAATCCACCTCTCCGGCCGCCGTCACCGCGGAGGATCCGTCCAACCTGCCGACCCACCGCGCCGCCCGACACCGGGAGCCAACGCCCTCCGCCAGCTGGCCGGAGGCGGACTCCGCCGGGTCCGGGTCCGAGGACTTGACTGGATACCAGTGAAGGCTTTCACAATAAAAGCTCCTGTGGACGCTGAGAGAAGTCTTCCATCGGTCCAGTTATTGATCCGAGCGCGATGATTTATGACTTATTTTTATTGATTATTGTTCAGTTTGTGTTTCTCTGAGCTGCTCATTAAAGTAGCATTTCTACAATAAACGAGTTTCTGTACACCTCAGGTGCTCCTTCTCTGTCACATGATCACACCTGAGACAGGTACTCTGAGCTGAGCTGATGAGCTCATGCTGCTTATTTGCTGTTCTTGTGAGTGGGGTCAAAGTTCAGACTACAGAGGGTTCAAGCTGAAGCTGTGTTGGATAAATGTGTTATTATAAATGAGAACGATGAGGTACGCTGAGCAAATATCAAACATTTAAAAATTCAAAGACAAGCTCGTCTCACACAGGTGAGCTCAGGTTTCTACTCCACACGAAGACTCGTCACCAGAGAGCTTTAATGAGAACATTTAATCCACGCTGTAAACCCAGGTTAAACCTTTAATCCCTCTGATTTTTTAGTTGTTCCCTTATCCTCCCTGTTCCCTTCCCTGAATAATCCATCTGGGGTTCCAGAGCTGAGAACAGTAGCTGATGTATTTAACAAACACGAGAATCTTTTCTTACATTAACAGGAAAAAAAATCCTTTATCGTTTATGAATAATGAAAACTACAAAATTAAAATGAGTTCCAGAAAAGTTGGGATGCTTTTAAAATGTAAACAAAAACAGAATCTCATATTTTATTTTTACTTATTAATAAAAACATCAAATTTTTAAAGTGAGTAAATGAAAAACATGAGCTCACACTGTCACACACACACACATACACACACACACGGACTGCCACACACACTATCACACATACACATGCACACATACACACTCACACACACACACTATCATACACAGACACACTGTGAATAAAATGTGTATATTTGTACAAATTGTTGTATTTTGTTGTTTTTTTACATTCATGAAAGTGAAACTTTTTTGGTTTTGGATTTTTTATATATCATCCCTGATTGGTCTAAAAACCATCTTCATAAATTACTGTCTGTTTGTTTGTGAAATCTGATCATTTGCCCCATCAAAACCAAGAAACCTCTGTGTGGCAGCCATCTTTGTTTGGGTCAAGAGAGCAAACAGAATCTGAAGGTTTGTGATTGTCGTCACGAAGCCGAGGATTCAAAGCAGAGAGATCCTGTCAGATTCCCGAGCTCCTGGAATCTGATGTGGAGACAGGCTTGCTGTTTGACAGGAAGTAGGAGAGGCCGCACATTTCCATGCGTCAGTTAATGACCTGAAAATCCTGTTTACTGCTTCCTGTTTGCAGGACTGAGATAAATAAATCTGCATTTATCAGAATACCACCGTGTGACTTCAGTTTCCACAGCCGTCAGAGCTCAGCATGGATGGCTAATCACAGATTGATTAATGCAATTGATTAGAAATAATTTAAAACCTGTTGACAGGAAATAAACAGAGACAGCATTTGTAACTAATGAAGGGTTTGTCTTTCAGCACGGTTTCCCTCTAATTTAGCCCTTCAGTCTCTGAGCTGAGGAGACCAGCTACTGCACGTTGAAGCCAGACGCTGGAAAGAATTAAAAAATATTTAACAAAATTATTAGAAAGGAAAAACTTGACCTGCTTAAAGAGACATTGAAAAACACACACGTGCTCCTCAAACACTCGATGTGAGATGATGTGCTTCCAATAATTTTATTAAATAGTTTTTAGTTCTTACTACAGCCGGGTGGCCTCACTTATTCGATTCAATCTGCACTCAGTCAGAAATATTATTATTATCATCATTTATCAGTACATATCCATAATTTTATATCTATGTATACAAACATAGCTGATACTTGTGAGACATAATCAGAGGTGGAAGCATCACAGCAGATGTCTTTGTGTCAAAGTAACTGAGGCTTAGTGTGTTTGCAACTAAACGCTTTCCCTGTATCTTAAAGAGAAACTCAACAGAGTGTCACCTGGCAGAAAGTTGTCAATATATGCAGCTTTTTCAAGGTTACTTAGTGGTCTGGCATTATTATGAACAACGCAAGTCCGGTTCTGTAAGGTCAAGCAATGCATGATTGATCCAAAATGTTTGGGAGTGGGGGAATCAACCACTGATCTCAGCACAGCTATAGTCAGAGGCAGAATACCAGGGCGGTGGCTGCGATAAAGCCAGTTAGGCTGGATGTAGACTGGTGTACTGGTATACAATATATACAGAATAACAATACTGTCCTTAATGTTTATACTCTCTATGAAACTTCTGAAAATGAGGAGGACTATCTTGGTAGGCTGGTTCTTATTTCTCATTTATTCTAGATAACAGTACTATTTAGTGCACATGTTGTGGGTGATTTTAATGCTGTCAAACTTTCTCTTTCTTGACTCTATCAAGCTTCAGCAATTGCCACTGTCCTCTTCTCCAGGGCAGGTGTCTCAGGCTCCGCTCATGTGGAAGACGAGGAAGCCAGTGAAGGTGCTGAGCCGACCTTGGTCAAAGATGCCGCTGTTTTTCAAGAGGGTGATCCAGAGGCGGTCATCCTGTTCCAGGACCAGTGTCATGTCATTGGAGGTGCTGCTGTGTGGTCCCACCGTGTCCTGGACCGCAAACATGTTCTCGCCGTTCTTCATCAGAGCTGCATGCATGGACTTGGAGTTTCCAGTCAGCCCGGTGAAGCGGATGTAGTACAGTCCTTTGATGGGGGCAGAGAAGATGCCTGCAGTCATAGAGAAGGGATAAATGCCTTAAAATACTTCTTAATGGGGCATGTGGTACTTCAAATGAAACAAACCGCACACTCCCTGCTATGATCCGAACTCTGCTTTTACCCTGAGCTGACCAGGTGTGTCGGACCTGTGTTGGCGTTGTAGCCATTGCCGTTGTTTGTTGTCACCTTCTCAAACACGAACCTGGTGTCGGTGTCATGCGGCCCCTGAAATCTCCATTCTAAGCTGGTGTTTACAAGCGAGGCCGAGAACGCCACCTGAGCTGGACCTGTGGGAAGTCAGGTTTGATGCAGGTTAGCTCTCTCTGTTCACCTCAGTCTTCAGCTTTGTATTTACTGGGAGGGGGCGCCGACATGATCTCCGCCCCCTCAGATGTTTCAGGTCACTGTGACAGTTTTATCCTTTGGGTTTTGTGTCCTTTCAGAGATGTTTTTACAAATAAAACGGACTTGTGAATTCGACCACTTGTTTAACACACTAACTGTAATTTGGTTCCTGTTTATTGTGCCTGACTATGATGGCTATGTGTTCTTGTTTATTTTATTTTATTATCTTGAACCAGTTCAATCATTTCCTGGCATGACTAGCAGCTTTTTAAAAAGTCAGTCCCTTCCAGTCTCAGGTTGAACTTTAGGCTTTCTGTCCGTTTAGCTTCAGAGTTTCAGTAGATTCTGTTCATGAAAAGTTTGTTTCTAACCCTTAAACTAAGGTACACCTAGGTTACCCTTAAACTTATAAACACAGTTTAACCTCAGGACCCCAAAAGGTCCCAAGGCAACAGGTGATATAGCAATATCATATACAAATTAATTTTTCATTTTTTTCACATCAAATCTTTTCAACAACTTCAGACCTAACCATAGGTATAAAGTTTATCATTATTTTTAATTATTTTTATGTTTTTATGCCCTTATTGTCCATAAAGCGTTTTCAGATGGATTTTGCAGACTGAGGCATCACATTTGCAGCAGTTGGTTAGGATCCTTTTGCACTGTTTGCGCGATGCGCACTGTTTCCACTTTTTGGAAGGCTCCTCCTCCTCCTGCACTGTCATAAAGATCCCTGTTTTTTTTATGGGAAAACCCATAATCTGCAATATTTTCCAAAAATTAGTTGCAAAATAGCATATTTGCCATAAGGTTATTACAGCCTTGAATAGGTCAATAACTGATAACAGCATTGATTTGGATGCTTTATTATTTTTGGAACAATGAAAATTTATTGCAAAAACAAAACGAACTGAGCTGAACAAACTCAAAAACAAACTGAACAAAGATGTAATTTACATTTTATAACATGAACCATAAAGCGTTTTCAGATGGATTTTGCAGACTGAGGCATCACATTTGCAGCAGTTGGTTAGGATCCTTTTGCACTGTTTGCACGATGCGCACTGTTTCCACTTTTTGGAAGGCTCCTCCTCCTCCTGCACTTGGCCCTGGGCTTGTAAGACCAGGCTGGCTGCAAACGGTGTTCTAGGCAGGTGGCTTCTCTTCATCATGGTCGGGGTGGTGAGGGCTCTGCCAATCTGCTCTATGAACAGACGCCACCTGTAGTGCTTTGCTCTGTTCCAGTCCGGCTCCACAGTAGTGAACAGGACAAAAGCATTGTAGCAACTTATGTCAATCATGCGATACAGCAGACACATGGGCCAGCTACGTGTGGAGTAGGTGCCACAAACCAGCAAAAGAAAAAAAAAATGATGACATGACATGAATAGATTTATACAGCCATAGACAAGAGATCCCACCCCCCCCCCCCACCCCCCCATCCCCATTTCTGTAACTATCAAAAATTATCATAATCACATTTATGTTATCAGATAACTGATAGAACTTCATCAGTTATAACAATGAGTAAAAGTAAATAATTGATGTATAATTGTGCTTACCTGGTCCAGATGATCCACAGCCCCTTTGCACTTGTTATAGTCCAGGATGATCTGGGGCTTTTTCTTGCCACAGTCCTGGATATGTGGCTCACAAGTGGGACACCACATGATTTCCCCATTTTTCGATCTCCACCGAGTGTCATGCTCCAGCCTTGTCTCTCCCTCCTCAGACAAGCTGCAAAGCTCCTCAGTGCCTGGCAAAAATTCCTCCCCTTCTTGGCTGTCAGAAAAATCTCCACTGCTAGTGCTCTCTTTTTTGCTTTCGAAAGACTTTCGAAAGAAAAACTGCAGCAACAGCCTCTAAATTGAGTGTGCGCTTCATGGTGTCTGTGCAGAAGTGACCAGTAAGACCAGGCTGCAAACTATTCTCACAGACTTCAAAGGTGCCCCTGCATAAACGTGCTATACCATGCATCCAATAAGAGAGCGGAGGCTTTCTTCCTCTCTCCCTTCTGCGCTGTTCCTGTGCTACTGGGAGTGTAACTACCGCCCCTCCCCCCTCTGCTCAGCGTGAGTGATGTGGTATCGCACACTAGTGATGTGCGATACCACTGATTTCCTTTCCGATACGATACCAAGTAATATTCAGGGTGGTATCGATGATACTGATCCGATACGATACTTTGTACAAAAATGTATTTTATTTATTGTCTCTCAAATTACAGCATCATAATGATTACAGGACATCCGATTACTTGTTCTTATCACTTAATAATGCAGGGTTCATCATATAGAAATTAAAAAAACTAAAGTTGTGCGCTATTTGAATACCTTGCCTGCCAGTAGCACTAAAGGACTCCGTGAGAGACGTCTGTCTCACCCTAGCAGCACCTGTCCCTCTCCTCCTCTTCAGTTTGCCTCAACATACGCTCGTCATATTCTGTGATATGATTTATACTGAGGTGTTTGACAAGGTTAATGATGTTGCCACAACCATACTTGCCAACCCTCCCAATTTTTCTATGAGAATCCCTAATTTCAGTGCCCCTCCCGAAAATCTCCCGGAGCCACAATTCTCCCGAATTTCTCCCAATTTTCCACCCAGACAACAAAATTGAAAAGCTATATCGCAGAATTCATAGTGCAGCCCAGCCAATTCCAGTTTCCAACAATGGCGGCAGCTACTTAGTTTTAATATTACTCTTATTTCTCTTTCTGGGTTGCAAAAAGACTTTTAACATATTTTCAGGTGAGAATGTAGCTGTGTAAACTTCAAATATCTGAGCCGACCGACACATCGTCTTCAAACCCCCACGGTCTTTCGCTACTCGGGTTAAACATGATATATAAGTCACTTTGATAACTTAAAAATGTTATTGTTTGGCTTCTTCAGTGTTTTATTTGTTCGTGAGTAAATTAAAGTTATGAGATTAAAGTTATTAGATTAGATTAAATTAAATGTAACTTTATTAATCCCTCGGGAGGGTTCCTCCGGGGTTTTCACACAGCTGAATAAACGTCAAACAGAAAACTGATTAAACTGAAGTGTGAGACGATCGAGAGTTTAAGTCAGCACCCGGTTATATTTTAGATAGCAAGGAGCAGACGGCCAAGTTTCACTCCACCGAGGGAGCTTGTGACGTACTACCCGGCTCTCTTTAGACCGCGAAGGCCGGGTCCTCAGGTGGAAGCAGCCTCTGAATTTCGACACCCCCGCTGTTTCCGGGCCGGTCAATAATAACGGTGACATTTAACGTATTTTATCCGATAAATAAACACTGCAAAATGGATTTATCACCCCCCAACAGCCCTTTTGAATGTCTCCCTAATTCTGAGGTCTCAAGGTTGGCAAGTATGCCCACAACACCTCACTTTTTTGCCACATGTATCGCAAACCACGTCTCAGCTGTTTGTGGAAGTAAAATACGTTCACATAATTACGCTCAGTTGTGATGTGATGTGATCCTGAAATATCGATTCCTCCGATACCAGTCATTTATGTTCTAGAATCGATTCTCACATTAAAATATCAATTAGTAATTTAGGGTAGATTTGTAGTTTATCATTAACAGGAACAGAGTGGAAAGAAACTATAACATTCGGATTGTCTACATTCAAAGGAACTACTTCCTCTTCCGCCTTTCATAATCATGTGCGAAATACGGCTGTATAAATGTCTCGCAGCCCCTGGTGTGCGCACTCACAACAATGGCTGAGCGTTAGTGATGTGCGATACCACTGATTTTCTTTCCGATCCAATACCAAGTAAAATTCAGGGTGGCATCGACACACATGACTCTGTTTACGCTCAGCCATCGTTGTGAGTGTACTCGCCAGGGGCTGCTACACATTTATACAGCCGTATTTCCTATATGACTATGAAAGGCGTAAGAGGAAGTAGTTCCTTCCAATTTAGACGATCCGAATGATATAGTTTCTTTCCACTGTGTTCCTGTTAATAATAAACTACAAATTTACCCCAAAGTACTAAAATATCGATATTTTAATATGAGAATCAATCCTAGAACAGAAATTACTGGTGTTGGAATATATACTTATATATACTTATTATATACAGTGGTCTCTCATTTATTGCAGCACATGAACAGTAGTCACAGTTCTCACAAGTTGATTCTCAAAGTGCAAACCTTTGTCGATTTTAAAACGTAAAAGTATTATGCCGCGCTTTTTCTCCGTCTGCGGCGCCACTTTTGTGCGCCTTTTTTGCTCCCGGTGCAGGTGTCTATTTCCGAATGAGGGTCATAGTTATGAGTGTTTTTGTGCTGTTTTTTTTCTATTGGACGTGATGGTTATCAAAACCAAACATGATAAGTTTGGCAAGCGCAGGAGACACGACACGGAGGAGATTTGTCATTTGGGCTGCAGAATGCAATGCGCATTGTTGAAAGCTGTATGGTGCAATAAAAAAAACTGCGAAAAGGCGAGGCAGTGACGGATGAACAGCGGGACTACTGTATACTGTTTATTAATAAACAAAATATATTCCTGTATGACAACACGCATAAATTAACTGCCTACATTAATTCAATGTAAACATACCTTCTGACTGACACTCTCCTGCTGCCTCTTCGGGCTGTCCCTGGTCCTCGGGGGAGAGGTTCTCCACGGTCCGCACCATATTGCCGCTTGTCTCCCGCAGGGTGAGGAAGGGGTCCAGAAACCCCATGACCTCGAAGAACTTCCATCTTCTCCCCGATCCTGCTGCAGACCCACTCCTCTTCTCCTTCTCTGTCTTCTTCTCCTTATTAAAAGTGTCCCTGAGGCTCTTCCACTTTCTCCTGCAGATGTCCTCTGAATAAACGCATTATCTTGTTAGCGGAAAGGTATTTGTACATCAGTGGGAAAATAGCGGGACAGTAGGCGGGCTTGCTAGCTTTTGCGTGGGTTCATCGGGTCAGTCTGAAAATTAAAAAGAAGGAGGAATGAACTTACCAGGTTGCCCGATCTCCTCACTTATGTGTCTCCAAGCTAGGTCCTTTTTATTCCTGTCTTGGTAGAAGTACTAGCTAGCATCATATAGCTCTGGGTGATTAGCCACAGCACTGATGAGCTTTTCCTCCATACTGAATGAAGAATCAAGGGCTTTGGCTGGATCTGCCCCTTTGACCTAGGTCCTAGCCACGTCACCAGGCTCCTGATTGGTTGTAGCGGCGCGATTTGACGCTGGAGTTCAGATTTTTCCAACTCGAGCAGTAGACGCGAAAGCGCGCATGCACAAAATGCAACACAAAAACTCACGTGTGTGGTTTTTTTCGCGAGTCAAACGCGCCAGACGTGCTACACTGATGCGCATTTCACGCGTTTTGGCGTTTTCGCGACGCAAATCTGCTTCCGAATTTTCGCGGGACCTGCAATCGCGTGTCATCGCGCTTTTCCATTGACTTTACATGTAAACCTGACGCTCTATACGCGTCCATCGCGTTCGATGTGAACACACCGTAAAACTTAAAATTGTCCGTAACCTACTGTTGTTACCTCTGTCCTGTTTGAAATGGATACTAACTAGCTAACTGACTGAATGCCCAATAACCTTATAACTCCCGTTGTGTGTACAGAGAGACAGCCAGGTTCATAATGGATATAAGGAAGTTTATTAAAAAAAAGGAGCCACATTCAGGTAAAAGTGTAAAATCAAATGATCCGTCTCTCAAGAATAATCAGTGGATCAGTGTTTCAATGTTTATATCTTTTATTAGATGTTCATGTAGTTTGGTTATTTGCCTTTTGGTTGAAATTACACTGAGAGAGGACTTTTTGTTAGTGATCTTAATATAATTTTTTTTCATATTAATGTAATTTTTCATCTAATTGAATCTATTTGTGTATGTTTGTCAGTCTAAAGAGGGAGAGAGGAAAGAGGGGAATGTGAGGAGAAAGTACAAGATCAGGAAGAACCAGGTAAGAAAACAGACAGGGAACAGTGACAGGCACAGCAGAAACTGTTAAACTGACAAAGAGAAAAAACCTGATTTTACTCACACAATCTGGAAGTTGTGTTCTCTCTATATTAAAGCTGTTATACAGAATCTGCAAAACAAACTGGGTTGAAACGTTTTTGACCCTCTTTAACAACACTCCAACATTACATTATAATTGATTGGGGAGATTAAAATATATATCATAATAATATAATTATGATAAATATATCCTTATGTGGTTCAGCCACAACTCTACTAAAACCTCAGCCAGTAATAGGTAGGCCAACTTTTGGACCGTCCAGTTGTCTGTATGACTGTCGCAGTACGTAGATCACATTTGCACACTATCAGAAAATGCCAAACAGCCCTGGTGGAGTGAGGAACTGTAAAGAGAAGCAGAGTGCTCTGTTTATATTCTAAAAATGTTTTAAGCTTGTTTCAAAGATTCTGCTTTAAATGTTTTCCAAAAGCACAAATACACTTACCTTATCAGTGTTTCTCAAACTTTTTACAGTGTGTACCACCTGAGAAAATGTCACTCTTTCCCAAGTACCACTATGAAAGCATCAAACTCATAAATCTTACAACACAAAATTAGTATCTGCAGTAAAGATTTTTTTTCATACATTGTATACATTCTACCACAGGCAAAGTTGCCTCCATTTTTATATTTTTTTATTAATATTTTGTAATAATTTATTCTGTTTTGGGAGGAGGTTTTTTTTATGTATCTGTATTATACTGTTTACTTTTTATTCACTATGAGCATCATTCATTATTCTTCCCCAGTAATTAAGGTTAGGATATGTATTTTTTTTTTTTTATTCCAATCCATTTTTTCCACTTTTGCAGCATTTTAATAACCTTTATCAGACTTGATGGTTTTGTTACAGACTTTTCAAAAAGGTGTTTTGCTTTTCTTTCACAAATGTGGGGATTCAATTGTGTTAAAATGTACAAAACCAAGGCCACTTTTTTATTTTTAACCTGCAGTTTCCTGCTTTCTGCTTTTTAATCAAACGTTAATATTTTACTGTTCTCTCAGCTTCAGGCGACGCCATCCTCGCCATCTCTACAGCAGCTGCAGGTATCTCAGGGGCTCTCTCGGAAAGCCAGTTACTTTGGTTATATTTGTAGGGGGGCGTGAGGGGCCTAGCCTTGGGACCCTTAAACCCTTAATTCAGCTTTTGAGTCAAAGCATTACATCAGAGGATTTGATGTCCTGACAGTAAGCTCTGAGAAAGCTGCGCTGTGATCAGTCTGTAATCCACCAGCTGTTAATCAGATTCACAGAGAGCTGTAGGCTTTAATCTGTTCCTCCAGCTGTTTCCTCACTCATACGAGCACAGAAATCATCCACAGGAAGTTTGGAAAGCTTTTCCTCAAGTGTCACATGTCTCCCCTCATCCTCAGACTGAAGTTTAATGGTTTATGAAGCTGCAGAGGGACACATCCTCATCGGTAGGTTGGACATCAGCTTAACGAGGTTTCTGACTGCCTTTTCTTAATCTCTTCAGATGATCCGCTGGACTCTCGTTGTTTTAAAGGCATTTGTGTCACTGGATGAAACAAAAGTTACATAATGAGGGGCAAAATTCACATGGGAAACCGACATCAGCGTCAGCATTAACTCATTGTTTAGCTGAAAGTCTTCCTCGGCAGAAAGGGGAAACCAATCCATGACCACAACCAGGTGTGTACTGTAAATATGCTGTGCTGCTTGATGGCACCTTCTTCCAAAAGTAATTCAGAACAAATGAACATTTCTGTAATTTTTCACTTTTTTTTTTCTTTTTTTTTTTGCTGTTGCTTTGCTGTCTGTGAAATCCATCAGCCGCTCACAGTGACATCAATTTTCTGTTTAGAAAATCCAAATATTTACAACCAAATTCTGCTGAGTCTTTAATATGTAAATTAATTTATTCTCAGATGCTGTTCTCAGATCTAGATGCGTGCTTGACCATCCAGGGGGAAAAGTTGATTCTGTTTATCTGGACCAATATTCCCTCTAAGCTGCACGCGCACTCGCACACTGCTGGCATGGTCTCTGCGCAGATTATTGAATACTGTCACTAATTTGTATACAGCGTTGTATACAGCGCTTTGAGTACTCCAGGAGAGCTGAAAAGCGCTATATAAGAATCAGTCCATTTACCATTTACCATTTATGAGTGGTGGAAATGATTAGTGGTAGAAATAATTGTGTCATTATCAGTGATGATTCCCATCACAGTAACTAATCTGAATAATTACCATTTCTATCGTTAAAACACTGTTACTAATAAGAAAATGTTTCAACACACAGACGATTGTGCTGCTGATTGGCTGAGGAAGAATAAAATAGTCAAGGTAAACCTATTGCATGACCAATTTAAGATGACATAGTAACAAGATGCTTTCAACCCCAAACAACCCCGATTCTCCATTTTTGTATAAAAAGTGTGGACTTCAAACTATATACTAATTTTTAAATTGTGTTGATAGGCTATGTAAAACCAGAGTTATGAAAAAAATATATACATAAAGCTTTTTTCTGAATACTATTGTTGTTTATATTTACTGGGGGAAAAAACGGTAAATCAAATCAAAAAATAATAATACGGCATCATGGCATTTGATTGTTTAGAAAGGTGGAGAAGTTTTATGAGTGATGGCAGCGAAAGAGAGAGAGAGCAAAAGAGAGAGAGAGAGAGAGAAAGTTTTGAGATGTGAAAGAATTGTGACTTTTAGCGTGTTTGGAGTTTAAAGTTAGTGTTTTGTGTTGTGAAGTTAGTGAGTAGTGTAGTCGATAGTTTTGTTGTCACACAGGCAAGGTCACACAGGTTCAAGGATGCATCACTGCCACGCAGTGGCTCCAATATGGAGGTGCCTTTATTTGTATTTATGAAAATAAAAACAAATAATAAAACAATGAAAGCTGACTGTGGCACAGCCTATCCTATAACAGTGTCCTAGATTACATAAATCCATACTTTGAACGGAGACTTACCAGTAGCTGCGGAACAAAAGAAAACCACACGAAAAATCTACAGTCTATTCACCAGGTGAACAAAGGAACAAAGGAAGTGTGGAAAATGACCCACCACCAAGGGTCCCACAGCCACTGCTGTGCCCTCAGTTCACTGTAATAAAAACAAAACAACATGTTAAAAGTAAAAGAAAAGCTCTAAAAGGACACGGAGCACCATGTTTGCTGGGCACAGTCAGGAGATGATATACACTTCAAATTTTAATAAAACAAGGAACCACACACACACACACACACACACACACACACACACACACACACACTTCAAACAAAATACACAGACTGAAGAGCTTGCACCACGCGAATGAAGAGTGGCCTGTGCTGGTTATGGTTGTTAAAATCTTGATTGTGGCCCTCCCCATTGATTGTGGTACAGCTCCCCATGAAGCTGGAGCAAGCCAGCTGGATAGGTACAAATATTTCAGCCAACCAGCACGCCAAGAGGCTAAGAGCACACGAGTACAAGCAACAGTCCACAATAAAACTAAATAAAACCCCAACAAAGTCAAAACCAAACAGGACAAGACAGCATTTCCATCAAGGAAGAGACCCAAAATTGGGCCAAAACACAAACTGCTGAGGAGAGGTTTAAAGCAGCAATCAGATCCCCAGGCCTGAAGCCGCTATACTTATTCTGCTGATAATACTGCACCTACCTCTTTTCACGACAGCTGGAGTAAAAAAAAGGGATAAAACGGTCACGCTGTGACCATTATGTAGCTCGATTGAAAGCACTGGATTTATCCTGAAGATATGCCAGCGTACAAGGCGAGGCAAAGGAGGAATGACCAGGAGAAAAGCCTGCTTAGCCTTTTACTGGCAGGCGCCATCCTGCAATTAACGTGCAGGTGTGTTCCCAGTCAACCTAACTTAGCTAGCCATGTGACAAACAGAGAGCAAGAGCAGGATAAAGCGAGGACAATAAAGTGAGCAAGAGAGAAAAGGGCAGTGGCAAGCAAGTAGCCCATCTGGCTACATCATAGTGAACAGAAATTATTTTTTGGAGTGGCACAAATAATTTGTGTGGGATCTTATTTGATGCAGAATGCCTGATTGTTCTGTAAATAGTTTGAAATGGTTATAAAAAAAACAACCTTGGCTGCATTTTTAGATAATGAATTCAATGCTGGCATGACTAGCACACGTCTGCTGTTGCTCACAGTGGTCCAATGGACTGCTCAGGGAGTTTGCGTGTTTGCTCAGACACATGAAAAATTAGAGGTAACATTGCGCCTTAAATGTAATCTGTAATTTAAATTTAAAGGAAACCTGCAGCCAGCTGAGACAGACCCCAGATAGCAAGGAAACATTGAAACAACGTTGAGTCAATATCAGGCGACGTCATTGAATCAACGTTGAAGTGTGACGTTGACCTAACGTCACTCTTGCACCCTTTTTTAATGTTGAAACAACGTCAGGTTTTGATGTTGAATCAATGTTGAAACCTGACATTGAAACAATGTCAGATTCTGATATTGAAACACTGTTGAGCTATGGTGTTGATTTTCCACCTCTTTCGCACAGTTGCTTTTTATTAAAACAACAGTTAAATCATGACTGGAAATCTACCTTTCTTTATAAGTATTTTAACCAATACTAAACTACTGCATGTTTCCATCAATACTTAAACCACCTAAACACATAATTGTACTTATTCCTCAAATTGGACACCCTTTATAAAAAAAACAACAACAAATGTCTCACAATGTATCATGTCAACATTAATATCCTAAAATAAGAAAGCATTGCATGTGATGTAACAGAGAAAAAAAATAAACAAAAAAAGGTCAATAGGCATGTTTCGTTTGCTAAATACTTTATTAAAAGACAGTTTCCTATTTCCATTTATATGTTTCACAGAAGTTTGTAATTTTTTACTCTGGGATGGGGATGCATGATGTGCGTCCTGCACCACCCATACCCATACGATCTGGGGCGTATCGGAGCCATTTCTGCACTGCTTGTGCAAAGACAAACTTGGACATAGAGTTTGCCCCTAACTGCTGCGTCAGGCCATCTAGGAAAAAAATACACACACACACAAACAAAAAAAGTGAATTAGAGCACATGAATAAGCTCTTGTTAACTGTCTTCAGCGGGGAGAAAGTATGTAAACTCCTAGGCTGATAAACATGAAAGTCACCAGGCGTAAATCTGCTAACTGCCGCATTTGATTCCCAAAGAGCTATGAGCTGTGATAAGTGATAAGTCTTAGCATGGTGTGCCGTGTATCCTTTAAAACAAAATAAACATGGGGTCCTCGGGCTGTACAACTACAACCCGAGGACTAAACAAGCCAAAGACCATCTCCAGATTAACCGGACATGAAAGTCTTGTTATTAAGAAAGACAAAGTAATATAGCAAAAAAACTGTAAAACTTACCACCATATATGCATTTGCAGAGCGCTGTATCTTTAAATGCCATTTTTTGCTTTGTCTGGTCCTTGGTTTTTTTCCCTGCCCAGTTGAGTACCGAGGCCAGCTCGTTTGTAATGGCATAAGCCATTACACGGCGGACTCGCACCTCCAGTGTGGTCCCTCCAATCAAGGCAAAGCGTCTCACCTATAGACACATTTTAAGAGATGGAATTAGCGTGTCTCATGTCTTAAATGTGTATGCAAGTGCTTGTGTGTTTAATCAACAGGCCGTTGTTATGTATTTAAATCACATCTGACAGCTATTACACTTTATAGTTACAAAGTGTACATAACCTTTATATACTTACCATTGCCTTATTTGCCTCTTATGATTGAAAAGCTGCCTCTGCATTGTTTAGCTCCTCAGTGTTGTGCAAGGGCAAATCCAGAGGCAGTACCCCAGCATCTACCGATTCATTGCAGCAGGGATGGCGGATGGCTCTGACCTCCTCACGGAGTTCGTTAACAGCTGTCGTCAGGTCTGACAGCATAGCTAATATCTTTTGTGAGGTCGCATCTGTTTAAAAAAACAATTCCAGAAAGATTAATGGCTTAAGCAGTGAGAGGCGAAAAACTAATAAATAAATAATAAAACGCAGTTTACGTGTGGACAAAAGGTGCAAACGCAAGGTAGGTGAGCGTGCATCGTAAAGTTAGGTGAGCGTGCAACGTAAAGTTTGAATTGAGTGCGAATCGAAGCGGGTGCTCTCCAATCATTAAAAGTAACAAAGTCATTGAACACATTTATACAGTTACCTTTACGTTTATCAATCATATATCACAGATTTACAATTTTTTGTAGTACTATGCTAAAAAGCAACTACAGAGCGAAAGTCTGGGTCAAGCGCCGAGGCGACGGCAAGAACAAAGGAACCCTCGAAGCGTTAAAGCTAGCTTTGTAAGGGAATATAACGGAAAAGTATGAAACGAAAATGTTTTCTTTGTTGACTTTGTTCGCAGTGCAATTTATTTGTTGCCGGATTGTAAGATGAAAGTAGACACAATTTCGGGCTCCCACATTTTGTCCGAAACTTTACATTAACAAGTTTGTTTGTTTTTTACTGTTATTCAAATGCAACCGTGGAAATAACGAATAGAACAAAAGTCATTCATTCTTACCTTATATTAATCGTGGTGCAGGCCAGTGCAGTGTGTGGTGTATTCATAATTTTCTCTGGTACATTTGTTGTATGGGCAGTATGTGTTCATTGTTTGATTGTGTAATTACGTGTTACGCACTGGCAATGCATGCCGGGAGATGGCAATACAGTGAGTAAAGAGATGGTCTTACCGCACACAGTGGTCCCGCGTACTTATTCAGATTCAGAGTAAGAGTCACACATGGTGTCAGAAGTGCTGTGTGAATCGTAAGACTCCAGACATCTGCCGAGTGTGAGAAGAAGGGGAAGGTGGAAACAAAATGCAGAATGACGACGTAGACGATCGTCCGAGGGCAGGAGTTAGCACCGCGGCTAACACTCCCAGCGCTACGTTTAGCATCCAACCACCGGAGCCCTTTGATTTTTCCAAACCACACGAATGGACAAGATGGGTCCGTCGCTTCGAGAGATTCCATCAGGCAAGTAATCTGTCTGCGAGCTCGGAGGAAAATCAAGTGAATACTCTCATATATTGTATGGGAGACGAAGCGGATGACGTCCTGAGAGGACTAAAGTTAAGTGATGCAGACCAACGGGATTATGCTAAAGTGAGAGATAGCTTCCACAACTTTTTCATTGTCAGGAAAAATGTTGTTTATGAGCGCGCACGTTTTAATATGCGCAAACAAGAGCCGAATGAGACTGTTGATGCATTTGTGACTGCCTTGCATGCATTAGCAGAGCACTGTAACTACGGACCGCTCCACGATGAGCTGATAAGAGACAGAATAGTAGTGGGCTTGGCTGACACGAGGCTGTCTGAGCGCATGCAGATGGAAAAAGACTTGGACTTGGATAAAGCTATAAATATGGCCAGGCAGTCAGAAGAAATCAAAAAGCAACAGTCAGCTTTGAGAAGCGAAACAAATATAATGCAAGTAAATGCAAAAACAGTTGACAGAGTGATACAAAAGCACGACAAAACAAAGTTCAACATGTTCAAAAATAAAACTGCCAAAACACAACAGCAATATAGCAAGAGACAAAGTAATAAATGCTACAAGTGCGGAGGCTCTCCACATCCGAAACCCGAGTGCCCAGCAAATGATGCAAAATGTCATTTATGTGGAAAAAAAAGTCACTACCAGCGCGTCTGCAGACAAAGCAAGACAGTGCAAAGTATTGAGGAGGAAGAGGATCAAGGTTTCTTCCTAGGCTCAGTTTCCAGTGACGGCCAGGCGTGGACAGCCATCATACAAGTGAAAGATGCAAAAATCACTTTCAAACTGGATACTGGAGCAGATGTGACTGTAATAGCTGACTCGGACTTATCAAAGATTTTTGCTAACGAACACAGACCAGTGCTCCAGCAGCCAGAAAAACCTTTGTTAGGCCCTGGAAAAACACCACTGGACGTTGCAGGTTTTACAAAGCTACAGCTCAACTACGGCGCAAAACAGACAACAGAGAAGGTCTATGTTGTAAGAAACCTGAGCACTCCACTGCTAGGCCTGCCCGCCATTACAGCTCTTGGCCTGCTGGTGCGAGTTGACACGGTTTCAATGGACACTCTGAAGACTACTTACCCTAAACTTTGCAATGGTCTAGGGAATGTGCAGCGGGCCTATCACATTAAACTCAAACCGAATGCTGTGCCGTACTCACTCAAAACTCCGCGAAGGCTTCCTCTGCCTCTAATGGGAAGGGTAAAGGAGGAACTCCAACGAATGGAAGAGCTTGGTGTCATTACCCGAGTTGAGGAACCAACGGATTGGTGTGCCGGCATGGTTGTTGTTCCAAAGAAAAACAGCCCTAGGCTAAGACTTTGCGTAGACTTTACCGGACTAAATGAGTATGTGTGCAGGGAAAAATATGTGCTGCCATCGGTTGAACAAAGTCTCGGAATGCTCGCAGGAGCCAAAGTGTTTAGCAAACTGGATGCCAACATGGGCTTCTGGCAGATTCCCCTGTCCGATGAGTCTGCCAAACTCACCACCTTCATTACACCCTTTGGGCGGTTCCACTTTAACCGTCTACTGTTTGGGATCAACTCAGCGCCCGAACACTTTCAACGCATGATGGCGGAGGTCATCGAGGGTCTCGAAGGTGTGGTGTGTCACATTGACGATGTGTTGGTGTGGGGACGTAACCATCAGGAGCATGATTCCCGTCTCCATGCTACACTGCAAAGATTGGAAAAAGCAGGCATAACACTGAATGTTGAAAAATGCGAGCTCTCCCAGAGCAAGGTTGCTTTCTTGGGTCACATCATAGCGGATACAGGAATCAGTCCTGACCCGAAGAAAACGGAGGCAATTACAGAAATGACAGAGCCAATTAATGTGTCAGAGTTGCGCAGTTTTCTGGGCATGGTGAATCAAGTGGGCAAGTTCATCCCCCATTTAGCTGAGAAAGACAAAGCCCTGCGAGATCTTCTTTCCAAAAAGAACGCATGGTATTGGGGAACTGACCAAGCGAGAGCTTTCAAAACATTAAGAGATGCCCTGACCTCACCCCCAGTGCTCGCAATGTATGACCCCAACAGAGACATTAAAGTATCAGCAGATGCTTCATCCTATGGTCTCGGAGGTGTTCTTTTGCAGCTGTGGGAAGAAGGATGGCGACCAGTGGCGTATGCATCGAGGTCCCTTTCTCCTACAGAACAACGATACGCACAAGTGGAAAAAGAGGCACTGGCATCTACATGGGCGTGTGAGCGTTTTCGTGATTTCCTGATTGGTAAACATTTTTGTCTTGAAACTGACCACAAACTTCTCGTTTCCTTACTGGGAGGACAAGCTCTGGATCTCTTGCCGCCCAGGATCCAGCGATTCAGAATGAGACTCATGCGTTACTCGTACACTGTGCAGTACGCCCCAGGGAAATCGCTCTGGACAGCAGATACTTTGTCCCGCTCACCTCTGAAAAAACCAATGAACCTGTCAGACAAAGAGCTAATGGAAAGCACAGACATATATGTGGACAGTATTGTAGCAAACATGCCTGTCAGTTCATCATATATGCTAACACTGAAGGAACAACTGAAAAGTGACAGTGTGTGTGCTCGCGTCATGGATATGTGCACCGAAGGCTGGCCAGAACATGCAAAACAAGAGCCTTTACTGCGAAATTACTGGCCTGACCGAGCCACGCTCACTGTTGAAGACGGCCTTTTGCTAAAAGACACACGGCTTGTCATTCCTTCAGCAATGAGAAACGAGGTGCTGAAAAAACTACACGAAGGACACACTTTGTAAAATGCAAAGCTCGTGCACGCCAAACAGTGTGGTGGCCCGGGCTGAGTCAACAAATCTCTGAGATGGTGCTCAAGTGCAAAACGTGTATTCAAGAAAGACACAATAACAGTGAGCCACTCATGCCAACAGAATACCCTGCCCGCCCATGGCAGAGAGTGGGCACAGATCTTTTTGAGCTGGGAGGGAAAACTTACCTTCTCGCTGTTGACTATCACTCTAGATTTGTTGAGATTGCTTTGTTAAACAGGACAAAATTAAACGACGTCATTACTCACCTGAAATCTTTCTTTGCCCGTCATGGCATCCCAGAGGTCCTCATGTCTGATAATGGGCCGCAGTATTCAGGTCAAGCCTTTACAGACTTTGCAGCAGCGTACGGCTTTAAACACATCACAAGCAGCCCCAAGTTTCCACAAAGTAATGGAGAAGCAGAACGTGCTGTGCAGACTGTAAAAAATCTTCTGAAAAAAGCAGCTGATCCTTATCTAGCTCTTCTTGCCTATAGAGCTACACCACTGCAGTCCGGATACAGCCCCGCAGAGCTTTTAATGGGCAGACGTCTGCGAACCACACTGCCGATACTTCCATCGCAGCTGGAGCCTACACTGCCGGACGACGCACTGCTCGCTCAAAAGGAAAGGGAGAAGAGGATGATGGACATGGAAAACTTCAACAGGCGCCACCGCGCAAAACCTTTATGCAGCCTGTCCCCAGGAGAGCAAGTTTGGGTGACTGATGTCAAAACTACAGGCACTGTTATCCAAAATCACTCTACACCCCGATCATACACAGTGGAGTTACCACAAGGGACTGTGAGGCGTAATCGCGTGCATTTGATTCCTTTAGGTTCACCAGTGCATGAACCTGTTAACGTGCCTGTGTTGCAGAAGCCTCAAACACCCAGTGTGATCCCTGCTACACCTGTTAACAGTGATGTGGTCAGAACCAAGTCAGGGAGGCCAATAGTTAAACCTAAAAGGTTAAATCTGTAAGAAAAAAAAAAAAAGAGGTTGTTGTTATATAACTGTGTTATAATGGTTTTGTAGAGCACAGTAAAATAAATCTAAAAAGAGTTGTCAAAAAAGAAAAAAGAAAAAAGGTTAAAAATGTAATGCAGATTGTTTGCCAGATGTTCTTGTATGGCTTTGAAAAAGAGAAAGAAAAAAAAGAATCAAGAGGTAGTCTGGTTTAAAGTTCTGTCCTGAGAAAAGTAATATTCTGTTTTTGTTTAAAAGGGGAGATGTGGTGTATTCATAATTGTCTCTGGTACATTTGTTGTATGGGCAGTATGTGTTCATTGTTTGATTGTGTAATTACGTGTTACGCACTGGCAATGCATGCCGGGAGATGGCAATACAGTGAGTAAAGAGATGGTCTTACCGCACACAGTGGTCCCGCGTACTTATTCAGATTCAGAGTAAGAATCACACACAGTGCATGAACTGATGCCTTCTCCGGTCAATTCCGCTGAGAGTAAATCTAATGTCCCGCTCTACTGTACAAGACAATGGTTACCTGAAGGGATGTACCACTGTGAGAGGGGGGGCTATGGAATAGTCCAAGTGGTAGCAGCTGTAATTTCCTGCTCAACCATAAATCAATGATTTTCAACGTGATTGTTGTCACCTTGTCAACTATAAATAGATCAACAATCAACGATGACAGAACAACAGTGAATCAATGTTATTTCAATGTCAGTGTCAGGTTTCATCAGTATTTCAATGTTGTTTCAACATTGGTTTTGTGTTGACATTTCAAGCCTGACGATTCTGATGGTTCAGATGGAAAATCAACATCTGTTCAATGTTTCCTTGCTATCTGGGACGAAATCACCTGACGATGAGGAAACGTTTCTCTCGCTGAAAACGTCCAGATGAACAGAAACAGCCTTTACTATGGTGTGTTTATTCATTTTGCTTCAGGTTAGTTTCATTTATTCAAACTTTTGTTTCATGAAATCAACAGGGTTTCATTACGTGTAACTTTGTTTCCATCAATTTTTAGGGTGTATGCGCAGCACATGAAGAGAGTGGGGAGGAAGAACTGTCTTTCAACAGGAAGAGAGCTCCAACAAATCCAGGATTAAGTAGTGGCTCCTATCTGCAGTGACTAACAAACAGGACAAAACTGAAACTACAGGCAGAAAAGAATAAATGTTTTGAAGCCTTTGATTGGTTGTTGTGGCTGAAGTCAAATGAAACCTTAGATCCATGCATTGATCTGTCAACTGGGAGAAGAAAAGTCACATAAACCGTGGCGCTTCACGATTCAGTGGTAAACTTAAGCTCACGTTGTTCTGCAGACACGTGGGACTTTGTTGTTTAACATCATGCTTTCTGCAGAGAGACATCCCTGCAGGCAGACACCTGTACGACCGATATGCCACAGCTATGAGTTAATGGCAGCACTGATCAGAGAAGTACGGCGGCTGGTTTAACTGAAGGTCGACAGTATTGCCTCGAGTGCTGGTAACATCCCTAGTGCTGGATAAATTTACTCATGCAGATAGAATGTTGGACCTCCAGGTCAAAAACAGGAAGTGAAGTCAGGGGATTTTGGTTTTTGATTGAAATGATTTTGATTCAGAGGCGTTAACTCAAAGCGGGGCCCCCTACACCATCAACACTGACCATCCATATTAGCTGTGCTACACTGCTTTTGTTAATGCTGGTTTTACAAACTATAAAACAACGACATTTCATATCAGAATAACATCTGTACTGTTTGAAATCCACGTAAAACACATCAGTGGTATTTTATTGGTGTTGTTTGAATCACTCTCACACACAGATGTTTTCCAGCTGCTAACTTCATTCATGCAGCGTTAGAGTTGAACAGATTTAGAAGACAGAAGTGTTTGTTTTTATTTACATTAATAAATGAGTAACATTAAAGTTTTAGAAACAACTTTACTCTGATTTAAAATGTCCCGTTGATCAGTCTCATGATAAATCTTCATGTTTCTGTCATGGTCAGTTTTTTGAGTACAAGATCGATTTGTTTCATTAAACTAAAACCTATGAAAATACCATAATCATTCAGATCAACAGAAACATTAGAAAGCTGGAGTCTCTCTGTGCGCAGACCAGTGTTGGAGTTCACAGTCATCTCCTCTCTGGTCAGAGCACCAGACTGCAGATTCATCCACTTCCTGTAAGCAGACTGTCGTTATTGGACATTAGGCTGAGCTCTCAACAACCAGTTGCACAGTGAAGCCCTGAGCTTTACATCGTGCAGCAGCAGGTGAACAGCCTGTGAGACAGTCTCATTCTTCCTAGGTCTATGCCATCCCGCTCACCTCTTTCCTGCACACGTTGTCTTCACCGCCTTTTGTGCCAAGGCTGAGTGACCTAAGCATCTCTACTGGCAGGTGATATACCACTGAGGTTGTGTTGTGCCAGTGCACCTCAGCCGTCTTAGATCATGTGTCTGCAGCAGGTTTTTCCTCAACGGGTCTAAAGATCAGCTTCATAAATGATTTTCTGTTTGTTTGTGAAATCTGATCATTCGCCCCATCAAAATAGAGAAACCTCTGTGTGGCCATCTTTTTTTGGGTCAAGACAGCAAACAGAATCTGAAGGTTTGTGATTGTCGTCACAAAGCCGAGGATTCAAAGCAGAGATACGCCGTCAGATTTACAAGCTCCTGGAATCTGATGTGGAGACAGACTTGCTGTTTGACAGGAAGTAGGAGAGGCCACACATTTTCATGCCTCAGTTAATGACCTGAAAATCCTGTTTACGGCTTCCTGTTTGCAGGACTGAGATAAATAAATCTGCATTTACCAAAATACCAAGGTGTGACTTCAGGAACAACGCTATATGTACAGCTGTCAGAGCTCAGTGTGGACGGCTAATCACAGACCGATTGATGCAATTGATTAGAAATCATTTAATATTTGTTTACAGGAAATAAACTCTAATTAAATGAAAGTTACAGTGACTCACTGCACCACCATGTGATACAAGGTGGAATTACAGAAAAGAACAGGCCAAAGCAGCTGGTGGTAGTTACTCAAGCTAACTCAGATCAGCTGGAGAGAAAGACCCTAAATTAACATCAGTGGTACTGAAAGCAGCTGTAGATAATGTTACATCTATGCAAATATTTGGTTCAGATTAAAGCAGTTTGATGATGCCCTCAGGTGCATGACTGTCATCACTGACAAATGAAAACAATTTAACCTGATTTATTTCATTCCATTACAGAAAATAGAGAATGAAACACAAATAAATACAGCAGAAGGTTTGTATCAAATCCAGCTCAGCATTTCCAAACACCAGTGGTTTTTACACCTGCATCAAGATGTGTGTGTCTGCAGAGTCCCAGCAGACATGTGACGGACACAGGTCCTCCTCCTCAGACTCACCTGACCACACACTCAGGCGTAGTCAAGTCAGGTGAGTCGCACCTGTGACACGTTCATCGCCCACCTCTTGAACTGTGGTGTAACATGGCCTGGCGGCAGAGGCGGAGCACCACCTGAAGTCAGAAACAATAAAGTGAAAACTGTGTTGCCACATTAGAAACACATCTAAGTGATGTCACATTCCTGTTGTCACTCTGTCACACTGACCTCTGCATTCAGCTTCCTTCTCTTCACATCGTCATACACGTGAAACATCAGCAGCTCGCAGGTCTTCTTGTGATCTCAGCCTGCATTCGAGCCACAGCACTGAACACCAACCCTCTTTGCTCGAGGGCTAGCATCTGTAACTGATCTGGGACTCGTGTGCCAAAGCGTTATTAAAAAGGACTCGACTCCTCAGCAACTGACGCAGTGTGTTTGTCACATTCAGACTGACCCAAGGACCTACCTCTCACAGCCAGCAGCTGACCTTTGGCCTCCAACATGCAGTTGGATCACAAACTCTTTTGAATCAGTCAAACCTCAGAGAGGTGTTGTGAGTCAAATTGCAGGTTCTGCTTTCATTCTGGTGTCTGAAGAGGTCCAGCCCACAAAGCAGATCTTCAGTCTGTCAGTCCTTCTGCAGCTCCCCCATGTGGACAGACGCTGAACCAGTTTTTCACAAAGTGTGACTAGCAGCATCAGCCTCACAGCTTCCTGTAGAGCACAGGTGCCAAACTTGAGGGCCAGTGTCCTGAAACTTTTAAATGTGTCCCTGCTGCAACACACCAGAATAAAATTGATAGGTCATTAGCAAGACTATAGAACTTGACTGCATGCTGAGGAGGCAATTCAGGCCATGTCCACACTTATACGTTTTCGTTTGAAAATGCATCTTTTTCTCTCTGTTTTGGCCTTCCGTCCACACTGAGACTGCGTTTTTGGTCAAGGAAAACGCTGTGTTTTGAAAACACTCTCCAAACCGGATATATTTGAAAACGCTGTTTTCGTGTCGCAGTGTGGACAGCGAACCACACTGTGGTGACACTACATTTTAGTCATGTGATGCAGTCATGTGACCAATTAAATTAAACTTAGGATACGTTCACACTGCAGGCGAAAGCGCATCAAATCTGACTTTTTTGACCCTATGCGACCCATATCCGATCATGGTATGACAGTGTGAACGGCACAAATCCGATATTTTTAAATCCGATCTGGGTCACTTTTGTATGTGGTACTGAATCCGATATATATCTGATGTTTTAGAAAGCGACTGCTGTTTGAAAAGTCATGTCGCATTAAATCCGTCTTTTACGTCACTGACACAAGACAGACGCCAATTATCAGCGCCTGAAAAGCGCCTGATAAGACATCGCAAACGCTTCCTGGCCATCCCGTGCAGATGTTAGTGAAACGTACAGAAAATGGGAACATTTTATTTGTACTGTATAATCTGCAGATTCTGACAGACATTTCTAACTATCTTTTGAAGCACCGCTCCTCTCTAAAACAGCAATAAGGATAATTATTAGGCCATTTGTAAATAACAAAATAACTTTATAACTTAAAGCAAAATTGGGAAACAAAGTCCGAAGTCTTTATATTAAGGGCCATCAGTCAAACAATACTGTTTGGTCTGGGTCTAAACAGAGCGCGTTGTGTGTGACGTCTTCTTTTGTGCATGCAAGCTGCTTTGAGGGTTCACACTAGAGCTCGTTTGCTGTCACATTTTATTTGTAGTGTGAACAAGCAGACAAAAAAAATTGGATTTGATCAAAAAATCGGAATTGAGCATTAAGACCTGCAGTGTGAACGTAGCCTAATATAGCGGAGGGTATTTTCGGCCGTTTCAATGTGGACGGGAAACGTGAAAACGACTGAAAACGATAGTGTGGACACGGAGCGTTTTCAAAAGAAAACACAGTTTTCAAATTTATCCGGGCTAGTGTAGATGTAGCCTCAGCCATTTGATTCATGTTACAGCAGCTCATAAGTGAATGAACATGGTGCAACAAAATTGCTTTTAGAAGTACAATTTCCCAAAAACTTACATTTATTTAAATTTGCTTGAGAAGGGTTGGGGATTGCCACCTCAGCATGCAGTCAAGTCTCGCTAATAACTATATATATAATAATAAATTTTAATCAGGTGTGTTGCAGCAGGGACACATGGAAAAGTTTCAAGACACCAGCCCTCAAGTTTGACACCTGTGCTCTACAGGAAGCTGTGAGGTTGATGTTGAGGACTGGAGTTTTACACCCCTGCTGCAGAGGAACATTACAGACCCTCCTCTTGTGGATATTTTAATCCAAACAGAGACAAAAGTCTGGATTTAACATTTTCAGATTCAAAGGTGATCTGACGGTGGAGATGGACATTCTGATCAAATGTTATTTTTATGTCTCATCTTCAGAATCTTTAGAAGAATTAAAACAAGTATTTCTGAGTGAGACGCAGTTTCCTGGAAATATTTCAAAATAAAAGCCTCACTAAACACTCAATTTGAAACAGGAAGCGCTGAGGTTACATGATCAACATCAATAAAAATCTTCAAAATAATTGTGATTATATTCCAATCAGATAGGAAGGTCAAAAGGTCAGCTGAATCTCAGAGCCCATGTGACTGAAAAACATTTATGTGGAGCATTTAAACACAAACACTGGACCCGTTTCCCGCTGGCCTTCAGTCAGAAAGGATCACCGTTAACAAACCAATAATCAATAACAGCTGCTTCTTCTGTGGTTTCCTGACAGGATACCACAGAAGAAACAGCTACAGGTGATCTCTGTGAAAAATGTGAGCATCAGTCCAAACATCAGCTGATCAATGAGCTGATCCTCCCTCAGGCCTGACATTAAAAACTTCATGAAGCAGAGAAAAGATGAAGCTGCAGCTTGAGGAGGTGGTGCTAGTAAATAACACTGAGCCTTCATCCTCTGTGGGATGGAAACAGAGGCTCCACCCACACTCAGGTTCACTCTGTTTATTAAGAGTCGTGGTCACAAACAGAAAAACAACGCAAGAAGAAGAACAAACAGCTGACATCGCTAGCTTTACTTAAGACGACATTCGTTTACACCTCGGGTAACCAGGTGGACCCGCCACCTTGGTCAGATCCACCCAGTCCCGGTCCGACCTGAGCCGGCTTAAACTGGTCTAAACTGGTGAGGCGTTAAAGGGGCATGTCCCTGACTTCTGTTAGTGCTGATTAGGTGAAAGTTGAATTAGTTTGAGTTCAGCTGGAGTTTGTTTGGTTTCAGGTCTTAAGTCCACAGGAAACAGTCTCACTGTGAGCCAGACGAGAAGATGAGGGGGGCAGGGCTGATTGTCCGAGCAGCCGCAGAATCATTTCATGGAGCTCATTCTGATTGGTTCTGATAGTCTGATTTACTCGAGCCTGTAACGACTGGTTGGTTCTGAGCAGCTGGATCCAGTCCGATCCCGTACTGCTGGCGAGCGAACACTTCGAGAGACTTGTAAGGCATCACAGGAGTTCTGAGGGTAAGAGTCGAGGTGACTGCTTCTAGTGTTTAGTTGTTGGATTTTTCATTGGCCGGTTCAGTCTGAGGGGGGGTTGTGACCTTCCGTGCCGGCCCGCCCCTCACACATCGCCGTGAGTTTGACAGGAAGGACGGAGTGTTACAGTAAAGGCACCAATCACAGAGTGCGTGGGACGGTGACAGAGCGAGGAAGCCGTAACAGGCTTTAGTATTCTGGGAAACATCCAAGCGTGAGGCAGCGCACCCTCGCAAACAGGAAGTTCTCTCCACGCAGGCCACAGGGGGCGCCGTTTCAGCAGACATACTAGTTTGTATTTCCTCTGGAGATCACACTGCGAGCAGCACAAGTGCTAACCGTGGGTGTGGGCGGAGCTTCGACTGACTTATTTTAATTGGTTACTATAACGTTTTTAGGTTGTGATGACGTCAGTTGAGCGTGTACGTGCTGAACCTGAACTCTAGGATCCGTGAAGGTCCGCAAGTCCTTCGCTTGGCCCACTGGACGGAAACGCTACGATCGACTCGTTCAGACCTGAGCTGTAACAAGTGGAGGGTGGTGCCTCCTCTACGCGACAGCGAGATTCCTGCTCTTTGATACGAGCAGCTGATTGGCCATCACAGCTGTCAGATATCATACATGCAATTATAACTTCATAAAAATAATGTTTAACTATAAAAACAATCAGTGCCGTCAGCTGAGAGCGTGATTGGCCGTGCAGGCACCAGCTGACGGCACGTCACCTTCATGGTTTGTTTAGAGAATAGAGCAGCTGCGTCTTGACCTGCAGCCAGTTTCAGGTAACGTCTTAAAACAGAAGCTCAGAGCGCTGCAGAACCAGCGCAGCTCACACCGGCCTGTGACGGCGCCAGTTTCAGTAACTCATGACGGTTTTGTATCAGCCAGAAATGTCGCTAAAGCGTGAGTTCATAGGGGTCGTCTGATTGGTGGGTTTCTATGGATTACTTTTGGACCTGAAATGTGATTAAAGATCAGAGAAGGCCACATGACCACATCAGTCTGAGGCCGCGATTTGAACCGTGCACTCTGCGAGTCGGACTTTAAGGCAACATGGCGCCTCGTTGCTCTGAAAATCACGCAATGGCAGTTTTGAGTTTCAACTCGTGTTTAAACATTTAAAAAAAGAACAACAGGAAATGTGAGCTCTGGGCGACCAATCAGATTTTACGATGGGTTCAGTTATTTGTAATCTGTTTCCTGGCATGTAATTCATTGTGCAGCTCGTTTTGGCCTTTAATTTTGTCTCACAGAGCCCCCACGAGGCTGCTGTTGTGACTGTGTGCCGTATGTTTGCATAAAATAAAGTTCAATTGAATTGGAGGATAAAACAACTGTTTGTGCTCTGAACAGCTTCCCTCCTCACTCCAGAAAAGGTCTGCCTCTCTCGCCACCAAGTTCAGCTCCAATATGGCAGACAGAAGCTTCCTGTCACGCACGGTGGCTACACCGTCATCGTGGAGAGAGGCAGGCAGTGGGTGGAGCCTGTGTGCCACCGCCCACCTCCCGCTCTCCATGTACGGACACCTAGCAGTCGGTTTCTAGGCAGCATGCTGTTTGCTATTTATTCAGAATCAGCTCTAACACGAGGCTTCCTGTCCTCAGGTGTGCCTCAGGTATCTACCAACCCACCAGCTTCCTGTTGCGCAAAGCCTCAAGCGGACAGAAGTCACTAAGGCGCGGCTGGACCCGCAGCTCGCAGTGTGACACCCGGTTAGTTTGCGTACGGCTTCAAAGTGCAGTTCAGTCTTTTTGGTGTTCAAGTGCATTCTTTGTTCTCACATTTATGGCTTCTTAGTAACAGACTCGTGGACATGGCAGCAGCGCTGTTATAGTCTCTTGGTGTGTTTGGAGTTATAGTGGCTCCGCATGTCTTTGCGCAGGCGGAACTTCTCACCGCACACGCCACAGATGTACAGGTGGACATCCATGTGCTTCTCCAGCTGTTCACCACCCGGGAAGATCTGGAAACACACCTGGCAGATTGTTTCCCCGGCTGACAGGTGGGAGATCATGTGACGCACGTGGTCGTGTTTGAGGAAGGTCCCCTGGTCACACACGGGGCACACGTAGCGCGCCATTCCTTTATGCATGTCAGTGTGGAGGCGGAGTTGGCGCTCGCGCAGGAACTGCTTGCCACAGGTCTGGCAGGTGAACTGCTTCTCCTTGGTGTGGACAGTGTAGTGCTCGCGCAGGTGGCAGCGCTGGTAGAAGCCTTTGCCACAGATGCTGCAGAAGTGTTTGCGGCGGTGATCAGGCTCGCCGCCTTCCTCCAGCATGGTGGGCCGGAACAACTCCTGGTCGTGGCAGGATAGAGCGTGCTCCAGCGCCAGGCTCTCGTTCTGGAACAGCAGGCCGCAGTGCGGACACGCCAGGTCAGCCGCCTCCAGCAGCCCCTCCTCCATCCCATGCGGCTCCTCCAGCAGGGACACCTCATCCTCGCCATGGGAGTCCGACTCAGCTCCATGGGATTCACCACAGCGCTCGGCATGCTCCTGCAGCTGCCGGCCTTTGATCAACACCTGGCCGCACCTGCCGCAGGCACATATGTGCCCCATGTGGTTGGACAGATAGTGCGCGGACTTGTCCTCCTCCAATAACAGAGCGCCGCACACCTCGCAGGGCGTGCCGTCAGCGTCCTGCTTCTCGTCTTTGACCTTCCGGAGTTTGGCGGGGATGCCGGAATCATTGCCTTCGAAAGGCTCGCTGCTGTTTTCCAAACCGGAGACACCGGGCTCGGGGTCCGATTGCATCTTCTCCCTCAGCGCTGCATCACTGAAGCGTGCGCTAAAATCTCTGGCGGCATGCTCGCCAACACGGACCACCTCGATCTCAGGGAACATGCTCTCTTCTGGTTCGGTCTTGATGCTCCTGGTGGACCCAGGCTCGCCATCTGGTCCGCCTGGGACTGACCGGGCAGTCTTGGCCTCAGGCCAGTCGTCCTCGCCTTTACAGACGACCCGGTGCTCCTCCACGCTCTCTGAGGCGGAGCTCTCTGCTTTACTTGAGTCGTTGTCACCCTCAGTGTTGCCTCGGGGTGGGTGGAAGGCTTTGCGGTTGGTACAGGTGAGGATATGCTCGATTAGAAGCTTCTCACAGCTGAACACGAAGCCACAGTCGTCGCAGGTGTATGTGCGACCGAATCTAGGGCGGTCCTTCAGAGTTGAACTCCTGCCACCCGACCGCTTCCTCAGGTCACACGGTTGCTCGCCTGCTCCGTCTAAAACTGGCGCCGCCACAATCAGAGGAGCGGTTGCCGCCTCTTCAGTCGTGGCTGGCCTGCCAACTGCAGCAGGAACAGCAGGAACAGCCGGACGCCCCGTGCTGCTAGTGACGGCCTTTGGCAGACGCTCCCCTTCAGGTGCGGCGGGCCGCTGCTGTTCGTACATGCGCACGCCAAACATCATCTTCCCGCCAGCAGGCCCAGCGGAGGAGCTGGATGAGGAGGCAGAGGAGGACGGTGTGATGTTGGAGCTCCTGATGTCCCTGAGGTCCTCCAGCGAATCGGGGATGTAGTACATCTGCAGATATGCCATGGACGCTTTCAGCTCCTCAAACTCGTAACTGCCCACAACGATGCGCCCGAGGTACATGAGCTGCAGGATGAGGTCGAAGCACTCGGCACTGATCTGCATGTTGCTCAGGTCCAGGCGGCCCGCCCCCTGCTGGTCCCGGATGAACATCATCCTGAAGTAGGAGCTGCAGGCCGCCAGCACCGCCTTGTGAGCCCGGAAGTAGATGTCGCCGATGGCGATGAGGCAGTCGCACAGGAAGCCCCACTCGCGCTGGTTGTTGAGTTGCTGGAGGACGTGATCGCTGTGGCTCGGCCTCGCCATCGCCCTGTGGACAACAGAGGAAGACAGAGTCAGAGTTTATGAGGCAGCAAGGTCGTCTGTGGTCGACTTTCATAATGTGTGAGCCGGCACGGGACAGTCGGGCCTGATATGATTCATTAGCAACTCTGACTTTAATTAGAGCCACAAGTTCACACACCGAGCACGCTCAGATCAGCTCCCAGCTTCACTTACAGCACTGCAGTATTTCCTTCTCAAGAACACACTGCTCAGATTTAACATGCATGCTCACGCACACACACTCACGCGCACACACACACAGGATGGCAGGTTTACTTCTCACCTTTCTAAACTCACTGTGGGGGAGGATGCTTCACCTCCCGTTGGCTATTCTCACAGGAAGTGACACCCCCCCACCCCTCACACACACACACCTTCCCTGTTATGTGACAGATGTGTTTGTACTGCAGGACAAGTATACCTGTACACACCCCAAGTTACTGCCTAAATAAAAGGTCCATCCTGACCCCACCAACACCTGGAGAGTTCACAGCAGATGTCCTGTGGACCAGGTTACAGTAAACTGTGAGCCAGATGTGCCCGACACACCCGACAAATCAGGATCTTTAAGGTGGACTCCGAGGAAACTGCAGATGCAGGGCACGTCTGGGCCAAACCGCTCTCTGAGAGCGCTCTCTGCTTGCTGGTTACCCGAGCCCTCATCGGCAGGTCTGCGCCAATAACATCTGCAGCAGTGCCAGATGTGGGCGGAGCTAAAAACAGGTTCCTGTGCTGCAGAAGAAAACCGGTCGCATGCGGTTTTCTGTACCGTGACGTGAACCCGGTCCTGTTCTTCAGAACTGGAGCTTTTTGTTAGACATGTACCTTCACTGCCTGATCCCCCCTGCCCCGCTGCTGCTTGGAGACATTGAAACCCATCAAAAGATGTCACTTCTTGTGTCAAAATGGGGTGTAATCAGAGGAAGATGTTTCCTCCCGTCACCTGAGCTGAACAGTGATTCACTTAAAACTTTGACGTGTTTTTATTTTCAGCGATGTTGTCCCGTCTGCGTGTACTGAGCTGCCTTCCCTCCCCAGTTCCACTGGCGGTTCACCTGGCTGTGCTCACAGGTAAAGCTCACACAGAGTACACTTGTAACCAGCTAGAATTTCTGTCTTTGTGTCATATCATCTGATCCCAGAGCGCCTCAGAGCATCGCGCCAGATAAGAGATCAGTGGCGAAGTAGCATCACTGCACCTTTGTGTGTGTGTGTGTGAGTGAGAGAGAGTCCTGAAAGCCATAGCAGCAGAACAACATAAAACTAGCTGTGCAGGAGCTCACCTGCCTCAGGTGCAATCAGAAGACTCGCCTCTTCCAGATTTTTAAACATTTAGTGCCAGCTGACCACCACCGGTCACGTGTTTTTGCGTTAAATCTACGCCATAATGTGACGAATCCTGACAAATGCAACTACACATTGACGCAGCCCATGATGATCGTGATCAGTGCAGCTGTTTCCAACTTCTTCTGCCTCACACAATCCCTGATTCAAGCAAATTGACTGGCAGACAAAATTTCCAGCACCAACTAGTGCCCTGCATCTCCGCGCTCTGCATCTATTAGGCTGCAGAGCGCCTAATAGATGTATGAATCATGCTTCACTGCGACAGCAAGGCGAGAACACTCAGCAGTCCTCTGGATGTCAGTGGTGGCCATGCAAACTGACACATGACTAGAGCAGGGCGATATAACAAAAAATATTTATCACAATATATATTTGAAAATTTGCGATAACGATATAACTGACGATATAATTGACACTAGACAAAATACTTTACAACTCCTCAACTTTATTAGTGCAAAAAAAACAACAACATCAATGTATTTTCACTTAAACCAGCAGCTTTTTTAAGTGCATTAAAGTTATATAAAAAATTAACAGTGCAAATGCAAATCCTTGCTGACAGTTTAACCAAAAGGCATTTCCGCTGGAAATTGGCCGACATATCCTCAGCATAACCATGTATAATATCCACAAAACTTAAAAAGAGGTTATACACACACACAATACGGTAATATTATGTTGAAGCACAGTACGTATCACTCCGCCAGGCTCCTGCCTACAATAGCCGTAATGCTCCGACCATCCATCAAGCGGTGCGGCTTCGTAGCTTAGCAACATTTGACAGATTTTCGAGCGCCGTGTACATAAAATCGTTTCCAGGTCAGTAAACACAACCAGAATTCATACATAAGGCACACTGGATTATAAGGGGCATTGTCGATTTTCAGAAAAATCAAAGGATTGATTTTAAGGGTGCCGTATTTTCCAAAAAAACCCCACGGTAATAACGACAGCCCGCTAGCATGCGCTACTAAAAATCGTGTTTTGTTGTATATCTGACGGACGAAAGCCAAACCAGTTCCACACCACTGAAGTTGCAGCATTTTTACAAACCAATTCTGGTTCATCCGTTTCATTCAACGATCCACTTTCGCTCTTCTCATTCTGCGTCGCCGTTATGTGCGTATGTAAACAAAGGCACTGCGCATGCGCGTTTTGCCCATATTCTATCGCGATATTTCATTTTCTTATCGTTACCGTGAATGGTATGATATAGCCCAGCCCTACACATGACTACAGGAAGTGAGGTCATTATGTGAGATCAACGAGCCAAAATGTTCCAGCAGAATATGAATTGATGACCGAAGAGCATGACTCCATTGCAGACGGTCAGGTGACTGATTTCCAAACTGAGTTCCGCCTCTCAGATGAGGCTCAGGATGGCATTTTATTCTCAAATGGTTTTGCTCTTTGATCACATGACGTGACGTCAGATCAGTTCACGTGAGTTCAGGACATTCCCGCTGATTTAAAGCCAAAACTGAGCTCCTCCAACAAAACCTGATCCTGCTAAAGGTGGAGACATAGAACGCACCTCCACATGATTCCCCAGACACCGCTTGCTACACGCCATGTGACAGTAAGAGCCAGCAGTGGAGTGACTTGTGATGAGGTCACACAGTGGGAAAGCAGGACTTTGCCCCCAGCCCCAGTCTCAGTTTGATGTGACGGCGCCGTGCAGCTGCTGCAGTTACATTAAATTGCAGAACGACCTTTTTATATCCCATCATAAACGTCATCATCATCACACTTCTCCAGAAATATGCAGATATGATTTTAAGAATGCCTTAAAACGTTCAGGCTGATTAAATCCTCAGTTTCTAATCATAGCCCAGCTCAGAGTTTATGGTTTTAAATGCTGACACATTGTTTTTCCCCCCCTTTCAGGTCATTTGTGATATGCAGTTTTTCACGAGTTTTTAGTAAGATGGGTGCCTTAATCGTGTTATTACCAGAACAAGTCATGGACAAGTCGTTTACACTCTGATCAGCTGGTTGCTGCTCACAGGAAGGTCTCAGGGCTCATTTTATCAGCCGACACGTGACAGTCTAGGTTCATATCTGATGTGTCTTCTGTCAGGTGTGTTTGAGCTTTGTGAGGTTAAAGGTCACAGTTCAGAAACCTACTCTACTGATCAGTAATCGATAAAGATAATAATGTGATCACTGTGAAGAGTGGATAAAATAATTTTGGCCTCTGTCACCAGACTCCACTGTAAAAACCACTCAAATAAGAGCCCTCATCCTGCTTTCTGGAAGTCCCCGCCGGGCCCGCAGGCACGCGGTGCGGGCTGTCAGTCACCGGCAGACAGGCCGCGAAGGAGCCGCCGAGGTGGGAGCGAGCCCGTGGAGAGACCGGAGGGAGAGACCGGAGGGAGAGGCCGGCCACACCGCCGAGCTAAAATGGAGATTACAGCTCGGCGGAGATTAGCTGCTCCAAGCTAACCCCTGTTAGCGTGGTCCACACCGGAAGTTCCTGTGATCGCTCTTCCAAAATGAAAACACGAAGCGTGACAAGGGGTGAGCGAGACCCCCGTCAGGGTATCGCGTGCATCACAGCGCGTCTCAGTGACAGTCAGACACTCCCCGAAGGACCGTCAGTGAACCCGTAGCTCCTCCGGCTGCTTCAATGCTCAAAACTATTAGTTACGACTTATATTTTGAAAGTAGCCACCGGATGTGATGCGAATAAAACCGGGCGTTTACTGAGCGCTCTCTCCCGCAAACAGCCCCGCCGCCGCCCCCGCACTGCCACCCGCATTCTGCACCTAGAGCAGGCCGCGAGCATTTCCTTCACCGCCTGCCACCCAGACGGCCCCGAGCCCGGACACGGGCCCGTCCACTCACCGTGGGTCCCGGAGGCCGGCGAAGGGGCTGCTGCTGTGGGATTCCCAGGCTCCAAAAGGTCCTCCGCGGATGGTTTACTGTGGAGACGAAGGAGCAGCCTCTTCTTCTTCTTCTCCTCCCGCAGGATGAAAGCACTTCCGCACAGCCCGCCGCGCCGTCAAGCCGCACATAGCGATGAAGTCCAAATAAGGAACGTCCGGTCAGAGTGAGGCCCTTCAGAATAAAGTTAAATAAAGTTTTAACGTTTCAAAAATACGTTTCTGCTTTGATGCTTCGCGCAGCTCAGCTGACACCACGGGAACGCAACATGTGTCGCACAGTAAAAATTAAAAAAAAAAAAGTAAAATGAAAAACTGAAGTCATAATAAAATATATAAGAACTTTAACCCAGTGGGACATGTTTAACTGCATCAAGCAGAGTTCACAGGTGGGCATTAAATAATAAATATACGTTTCTGGCTTGGACGGGGCCTTTCGCAGTTAAATAAATAGTGTCAGAATTATGTCTTCATTGAAAACGACCACAGGAAACCAAGTCTGCTTTTAATTTGAAAATAATAACCGGAATAACTTATTTGTTTTCTCTCTCGCTTGTAGGATTACTTGAGGCCTCCCGCCACCCACGTTCAGTCAGAGGGCAGCAAGGAGGGCTAACTCTGAGCTGAGCAGGAGACTCCGCCTGAAGAAGCAGCAACATCTCACCCATCAATCATATACGAGGTGGCCCATACCTGAACGATCTCATCACTGCAGCTGCAGCACCAGTCCGTCTGTTTCAAAGCAACCTGCGATCTGGAGGCAGCACCTGATGATGCCAACAGAACCACATCATCTGCAAAATGCAGAGACAAGATGCTGGCAACGCCCAGATAATCTGCCCATCACCGGTGACAAAGGGCGGCCTAGGCGGAGCCCAGCACCCACTGGGAACGTGTCCCACTCACTGCCAAGAATGTGGACCACACCTCACAGCATACCCGCTGTGGTCAGTAATAATCAATACTGCTGATCAGCTCAGTGGACACCAGCCTAAGAAAACAAACATTACACACGTTATGAGTCACTTCAGTCACCAACCGAGGTACAGTGGCCCACTCTGAGAGTAGTCTGAGTCTCAGATTACACAGATTATGATGGGGTTCAGTCCCTGAGCTGCAGAGCTGAGGTGTGTTTGTGAGTCTGTCTGCTGCACGGTGTCGGTGTGTGTTGTGTCACGTGATCGTGCTCCCTGCACGGTGTCAGGGTCTTATGCTGCTGGCTGACAGCCTCTGATCAGTTTCACTTTTTTTCCTGATATACTCAGAAAATTATCGATAGCACGATAACGCCATCTTTCCTGCTCTGCGTTCATTAAATTACTGATCAGCCATCAAACGTTTCTGACGGCTCACGTGACTGCCCCAGTTGACCCATGTTCTCGCGAGAGGTGACGCGGCTCGTCGCGAGATCCTCTGCAGTAACAAATCGGCCGATTCTGAAGACGATCTGCTCGTTTCAGCGGTAAGGCGCTCATTAACAGCGCGCGTGCAGGATCCACGCGAACACGGGATTGCCGGGCGTTGGGAGCGTGAACACGCGCCCGTGTGCGCGTGTGTGCGGAGGTGATGAGGACGTGCGTGTGATGAATAAGATGAAGGATGGAGGATGCTGCGCGGCGGCGGGCGCGACGGCACGTGCACGCGCAGAGCTGGTGTGTGACTGGGTCGCGCGGGTGTCCGGTTTCCGGTGTGGTCGGGTCAGTTCGATGTGAACACCCGCCCCTTCCCCGTGCATGAGTGCGTGTGTGTGTCAGGTGTGACCTTCACTGAGGTCAGAGGTGGCGTGTCCAAGTGAGCCTGACGGACTTAATGTGACGTCACAGGGTTAAACAACACCTTAAGAGTTTTTCAGGTCTGAATGTGCTACACTGCTCTGTGTTAGTGTGTCTGTGTGCTTGTGTGTGTGTCTTTGTGTTTCTGTGTGTGCGTGTGTGTATGCGAGAGATGCTGAAGATAAAATAACTCTTTATTGTCATTGCACACTCATACCTTGTACAATAGTACAATGAAATTGGAAACTCCCACGTCAGCACAACTAAAGACAACACATTTACTTAAAGTTGATTTTTTTCAAAGTGCAAGGGACCCAGACAGTGGCACGCGTGCGCCCCTGTAGGAGCTGCAGTTCCTCTGATGTCCCCCAGACGCTCCAGCAGTGAGCGATAGAAGAGGCTCCTCCTCAAACAGAGGAGCTTCATCAGCTCTTTTAGTGAATGAACCTGCACCCCTGCTCTGTTCTAAAACATCAACCAATAACAGTGCACGAGAATCAGGAAGGCTCTACCTTGTGGCATTATCCAGCACTTCGATATTAAGTACTTACTGAGCTAAAGCAACAGGAGTATCGGTAACACAGCAGCAGCAATGGACTTGGCCGACCACAGATATATATATTTCATCTTCTATCACCACAGCGGATCCTCTGCTCAAGGTCACGGTGAAGTTCCTCTGACCTTCTCTGAACCTCTTCAAGACATCCTCCATCCTGTCGCATATTAATAAGTTTGTATGTTAAATGTATGTGTGAGCAGTGATGATGGAGGTCATAGTGTGAACTTCATGGGCTCGGGTTTGTGTTTCAGACGGGGTCATGGAGGTGTCGTCGCACAGCCTCTTCCTGCTGCAGCAGCTCAACGTGCAGAGGGAATTTGGTTTCCTGTGTGACTGCACCGTCGCCATCGGAAACGTCTACTTCAAAGCTCACCGCGCTGTGCTGGCTGCCTTCTCCAACTACTTCAAGATGATCTTCATCCACCAGTCCAGGTGAGGGGTGAGACAGTGGCGTGTGACCTCTGTACCTGAGTAGAAGTTAGTTATACACCTGTGCTTTGGGTCATCACACAAGTGCAGGTAGTACAAAAAATAGGCATGTTTTCTGAGAACCTGAATTCTTTTAAATGCCCAGCAGGTGGTGACTCCTCTGACCCTCGAATCCTTTGTCCTGATAAATTTGTTGGCTTCCTCAACCGTGTTGGGTTCCAGGTCAGAGAGGAGGATTATCTGGGGTGTGCTAAACGTACGTTCTTCAGTCAGATCTGCCGCTTGCTGTCATCGTGACGGCAGTGATGAAAAGGACTTCACTAACCAGCCGGTGACAGTCTCTGCGTCGATCCTGTCATGAAAACGTTACCAGACGACCTGCTGTTAGCCACCTAGCTGTGAGTTAGCAGTGCGGCATGAATCCAAAGAGGGTTTGCTTGTCTGAAACCATGCAGCTGCAAATAGATCAGCCTCGGGAGTTTGGACAAACTGGCCAACCTTATCCATTAAAGACAGGATTTTACTACTTGTCAGCAGGCGTGTTAGTGTTAGCTAAGATTAGCCATGAGAAAGATAGCTCAGGATTGGATTTGCTCTCCACAACCAAACCGAATGTTAGCGTTAACTACAAACTTGGAGCTTGACTGGTCAAAGAGTGGCTAGCTGTCAGCTACAAACAGATGCACTGTGAGGACAGTTAATTTGGCCTTAGCTTTTAGGTGAACAGCGGTGTGTTTGATTTGTAACACACCAAAAAAATAATGAATGAAATTTAATGTTTTATCCCAATTATTTTGTTTTCATAATTTTAAGAAGCAATCAAATGGTAATAAAAATTCAAATATGATTGATCAGCCCTAAATGTGTTTAAGACTAGAATAATGTCTTAAGCACAGGAGAGTGTGGACGGTGTGCCTGCCCGAAGGCTTGTACCGGTGTTTGTTCCTTTATTCCAGGAGAACAAATTTCAGGATCTGGATCCTGTAATCCAGAATAGAGGAACAAAACTTTGGTCCAAACCTTCAGGAGAACATCGATCCAAAACATCAGGAGTCACATGCTGTTTTTTCCCAAGGTGCTCACCTCATGTCTCTTTGTGTCCCCAGCGAGTGTATAAAGATCCAGCCCACGGACATCCAGCCGGACGTCTTCAGCTACCTGTTGCACATCATGTACACCGGTATGTGTCCCAAACAGCCGGTGGACCAGAGCCGGCTGCAGGAGGGCATTAAGTTCCTTCACGCCTACCAGCTGTGCCGCAAAACTGGTGAGGGTGCTGCTGAGACTGCCAACAACGTGGTCCGCATGTCCAACCTCTATGGCATTCAGATCTCTTCCCAGCTGGCCAGCAAGGAGGGACCCGGAGTCCCCAAGACCACCACGATGTCCCGTGGGGCCGAGGATGGGCGGTCCTCTGACCGAGGGGCCCAGTCTCACTCCCAGCTGTCCCTTGCTGTCGGACTGGAGGGGGTATCATCGGACCATCAGGCCTCAGCGCTACGTTGCTCTGTGGCATCCGGAGACGATTCTGACATCTCAACTACCCGTATCAAGCAGGAACGCTTAGAGGAGGAGGAGGACGGCGAGGAGGGTCCAGGTGCAGGGTCTCCAATTCAGGACAGCAGTCCCATTCAGGGCCTCCTGTTCAAAGACCGGCCACTAGTGCTGCTCTGTCCCCGCTGTGGAGAGCGCTGCTCCTCCCCAGAGGGCCTGCGGGAGCACCTATTCAGCCATGCCCTCGACCCCGCCCGTCTCATGGAGGGGCTGTCACAGGGCGGTGAGCTGGAAGCCGGCCTAGAGGAGGGTCCTCCAGGAACCCAGGAGCAGCTGGATGCAGGATGTTTGGAGGAAGCTCTGAGACAGAGCCAGGCGCTAGCCAACCAGCTGGCTGCTGAGCTGAGGCGGAGCCGAGGAGGTGGTGGGAGTGGAGGAGGGGGGAGTAGCCCTGCTCCCTCCCTGCACTCACGCAAACGTAAGATTGCCTGCGCCGTCTGCAGCCTACGCTTCTCCCACAAGAGCCAGCTGCAGGAGCACATGTACACCCACACAGGCAAGCCGTCCCGCTACCACCGCTACAATCGCCTCTGCAGCCAGCTCTTCCAGGCCTCCGCCCACTTCTGCGACAGTGCTGCTGAGCCTGGGGGGGGGGCTGGGGGTGGAGCCTCAGTGGGCACCCCCATAGCTCTCTCTGAGGAGCCCAACAGGGACACTCAGGACAATGGCAGCTCCTGCTACTCCCTGGACTCTGAGATCTCCCAGGAGAGTGTGGACGGCGTTCCGGTTGAGTGATGCCATCTGTTATGAGGGATGTGATTGGACGGAATAGTAATTTCTGCAGGTGGTGGTGTTCTGAGTGTTTGGTCTGTACCTGTTTGGGAGTGTCTGTGTTTAATCCAGTGATGTGATCATGAGGTGCTGAGGTCAGCAGGTCGGACTGTTTGATGCTCAGAAACGTCGGCAAAACCTGACTGATTGATGATTAATAATTAATTGATTGGGAACTGTTTCTCCGGTTTGAAACATTTGCTGATTTGTGCATGTTGAACAAGTTTCTGGACTCTGATTACATGATTCGTTTCGATTAATCAGCAGATCAATCAGAGATTAATGATACGTCAGTACTTTGACTAATGTCACCTCCTGTCATTCCTGTCACTGCTTTGTATTTCCTTCTCTGAAATTGAGCCGGCAGAGACTCTAAACCTGAAAGCAGCCAACACTGAAGCCCATGCGAGTCTGAGAGGACTGTGAGGAAGAGGAGACAGTGAGCACTGTGATGTCAGAGCGATCTGTGATGTCAGAACCTTTCTGTGGATGCACTGACATGTGCAAACAACAAAAAGCGAACTACTCAGATTTCTGTCATTTGGTGTCAGAGTGTCGTATATACAAGGTGTAATCTACAAGTTATGAGAACAGGTCCAAACCAAAAACTGGATTTAAATCTGGCAGATGTCACATTCAGGATCATCTTCCCCTGGTTTTTGGATCTCTCAGTGGAAATCCTGTCAGTTCTCCTTCCAGTTTTATTTTTTTACCCACGTTTTCTTTCCCTCCATCTTGCCACACAGGTTTAGGACTAAAATGTACAGCAGTAAACCCTCTCAGTGACAAATAACGAGTAAGCACCTTACATGTAAAGTTTGAGTTTTTGATTTTCATTTTTGTCAATGTTCATAGTCAGAAAGAGAGTACGAGGCTTCTTGTTTCTGTCCTTTTAGTGTTGTCCACGAAGAAACAAAACTACAGTGCAGACTTCAGTAAATAACAGCTTGAAACGTTCAGATTTTGCTTTTGAATGCTACACAGAGATTTGAGAAGATCCCGAGTACCCTGAAAAGGAGTGACACCCTCAGAGGTTTGAATGGATATCTGCCAGTGCAGTGAATTTACACCCAGCTAACAGTCAACAGGACAAGGAGAAGAAGGCAGCAGCTACAGAAACATACTGGCAGAAATGACCTGAAGCCACCTGGGTTCTCGGACCTCTGCAGGTTCAATAGTGAATAGTGATGACCTGTCATTGAGATTAGCTGGGGTTAAACCAGGTTTTTATTGGACCTCTTCGCTGAAGCTGCTCACACCCACTAAACTCAGTATGCAGCACCAAAGACACAGAGGAAGAGCTAACGGTTCAGGTCAAAGCCACGACCTAACGTCAGTCATCTTCTGCCAAACTGAGCAGATCCGAAAGCTCTTAACTTCATCCTGCCTCTGTTCTGCTTTTCTTTAGTTTCTGCTAAAGAGCTTACAGCGTGAGATGTTGCATTTCACCGAGGTAAAAATTAGTCCCTGTAGAAAAATCTCTGATTGAGGTGTTGCCCCTCAGCGGGCTTCCAGAAGCTGTTCAATCAGGATGAAGTGAGCTCACACACAGATGGGAGGATTACACTGAGGGTGCTCTTACATGGAGCAGCTGATGGTTTAACTTCATTTAAAGGATCATTCCACAGTTTCTTCCATCTGACTCGAACAAAGGCAAGCACAAAAAAAGACAGAAAGGACAGATGGGAAAATAAACGTGTCCCAATCTGTGGGTCAGGACTCTTGTGGTTCCCAGCCTACGCCCACAGGGGCACATTTTTTATTTACATTTTTAAATAAAGTTTTAAAAATATTCAATCTTTTTTATATTTATCATAAAACTGTGAAAAACTAAAATCTTTTAACAGTCTAAAAATCAAAAGCCAACAAAAAAGCACGATCTGAATTTTATTTTAAAAAAGTTACTGCCAGCGTTTGATATATTTTGTTGGAATGCCCTATTAACTTTTACATTTTATTTTGAAATGGTTATGCTCCTATATGTTCTAAACGTTTTATTTTGAAGGAGTCATAGTTTAGTGCATTTGATATACATTTATTTTGAAGGAGTGACATTCTGTTGCATTTAAACCTTTTTATTTTGAAGGATTTGATGTTTGTTCATTTTAAACATTATTTTGAAGGAGCCAGTCTGTTATATTTAATTAATTAATTTTTTGGTTTTTGAAGGAATTGTACGCTGTTGCATTTGAATCTTTTTATTTTGCAGTGGTCCTATCTTGTATTTTAAACCTCTTATTTTGAAGAAATCAATATGTTCTATTCTAAACTTATTTTGAAGGAGCACCAATCTTGCATTTTAAACCTCTTATTGTGAAGGGGGCAATAGTCTTGCATTTTAAACACTTTACTTTGAAGGAGTTACATTCTTGCATTTTAAACCTCTTATTTTGAAGGAGTTGGTCTCAATTCCATTGTAAACCTTTTACTTTGAAAGTTTCCACCGGCCAGAGGGAAATTGGTGGTCTCTGCTGTTCCTTTCTGTGTCACGTGACCAGCGCTCATTGATGATGAGGTGTTAATGATTATTGATCGTGTGTGACTGTCGTGCCGTCGTCTTATTTCTGTGTTTCACTGTAAAAAAGCAAACAGGAAGTTCAGTGTCAACATGTTTTTGTAAACTGCATCTGTTTTTCATGGATAGAACAATAAAGTTTTGTAAATAAATGTTTTTTTTCACCAATCAGATCAAAGCTCTCGTGTGTGCTTTTCATTCTTTTTTTTATTATTGATTTTTGAACAGGTTTTAATCGGCTCGGCGTGGATGTTGCTGGGTTGCACCGCAGCATGCAACACACTTCAGCTGTTAGCTGTTAGCAGCAGCCCAAACGTGCATCAGCACAGTGGGAAAATGCCCGGTATGCCAGATTTTCAGTCCAGCCCTAGTACCGATCAACCAATACTGAGATTGATTATTGATTAACCAGAGTAACCTGTTGGTGACATCAGCTGTTTATCACAGAGGTGATTATTGAGTTAGCTGCGTACTGATTGATTGCTGATTGGTCTGCAGGAGAGCATTCTTTGTGCCCTGCCAGAATCTGACCTGCAGGAGTCAACAGTGAGCTTAGCAGCCAGGTGAGAAGAGAGGCATTGTGGGAAAATTCAGACTCCAGTTTAACTGCTTTGACTCGAGATTTTAAAAATAAAAATCTATTTTTTATCAGTCCGCATCGTCACGGGGTCAAAGGTGATGCCACAGATTTGATCACACTCCTCACTGTCAGGGCGAGTCCACAAGATGCACTCTGTTTCCCAGAATACTTTGCCTCAGTGAAGGACTGGATGAAGGTTCCTGACAGTCTCTTGGCACTCACCTGTCGGGTGATCTGATTGGTTAGCGTGCTGTTGCTTGGCAACAGATGGATGTATTCTTACCCTCCATCACCATAGAAACGAAGGCTTCAGTTTCTTCTTCACACATTTAAAAATAGACTCGGAGGACAGAGAGCTTGCGGCAGATCAGTAACTGATCAAGGATCAATGATGCGGTGCCACAGTGTGACTGAAACGGGTCTGAACAGCTGATGGACTCGATGACTTCGCTCTGCGGCTGTTTGGAGATGGTGACCTCTCACCTGAGCCTTAGATATCAATCACAACTGAAACGCTAATCAATCAATCAATCCCTTAAACATAGTGAGCATCTCCTCATGTTTAAACTCAGTATTTCTCCTTTCAGTTCATCTTTTCATTGTTATTTCCTGTTTCATTTTGAAATTACTCACCTCATGAACAGGTGTGGCTTTGTGCTCTCTGCAGGTTCCTCATTAAAGTGTCTTGTTCAGGATTAGTGCAGAATGCTAATTGCAGGTAAAATGCTGAGCTTTTCTTCCCGTCATCATCAAACACATATGAACATTCGTGTTTGTAACAGGAAGTACTTCAGTAGCAGTACATCCTGTCAAAATAAAGCAGTTTGAAAACAGCTCCAGAAGCATTTTAACTGTTTGAAATCACAAAAAGCTGATGAAACTCACCTTGGATGTTTTTAAGTGTGATGTTGTTCAGGTCTCCATGGTTTCAGTCATTTTCATGGTGTTGGTAATGCTGCTCTAAAACCATCAGCTGACTGAAACGTTTAAAGAGTCAAACTCTGCTGCCATTAAGTGAAACTGGACGTGACAGTGATGTTACTCTGCAGTCACATTTCATCAAGTCTTTGTGTTTTGTTAAACCTTTATTTTAATACTGTTTCAGATTCCTGAAGAACCAGTGTCACACTAGTAATAGTAACTGTAATGTGATTACAGTAAGGTGTAGCAGCCGTGCTGCTACAGTCGTGTGTTTCGGTGTTGAATGTCCAGCAGATGTTCGGAGAAGTAGAAGGAAACACGTATGTTATAGAAAGGGTTTTAGGGAAGACGATGCAGCCCCACACCTGCAGTTCCTCTGGTGTCCAGCAGAGGCAGGGCTGAGTCATGCGTACAACCTGAAACAAACTGATTGGTCTCTTTCCTCGTTCATGACACCTGTACGGAGGGAGGATGCTTCTATGACTCACCTGTTTAAGAGTTGTGTGTTTATTGAAAACTTTACTGACACCGTGTCTATGGACAAACACGTGCAGGCATCGTTATACAGAGCTATTTGGTGATTGGACCTCCTGATGACACAAACCTGATTACAGGACACGAAAGCTGCTGTTTCCTTCCCCCACCCCCCGCCCACGTACCACCGCTTTATCGAAGAAGCAATTTGTGTAAAAGAAAAAAGCATCAATCAGTGTGGTTGCTATGGAAACTGGGGAGGCGCAGTGCTGGTGGCAGCGAGGAGAGAGATGTGCTCAGTTTTTCCTGATGAATCCGAGAGAAACAGATCCGATCAGCAGGAAGCACCCAGGTGAGAACTCATCTGTTCATTCATCATGTTCTTTCATGTTCATACCTGCCTGATGATATCATCACTGCATGCCTGATGATGTCATCAGCCAGCAGGTGGTTTCCATTAGAGGAAGAGGAAGTTTATTTTGGAGGCAGCAGGTTATTGAAGAGTGATCAGCTGACTGGAACTTCCTGTCATGATGTAAACACTTGGAGTCTGAGGCCAACTGGAAGTGTTTGTGAGGGTGTACCTGAGTTGCACTGACTCACCTCAAGCAGGTGATGATGGCTGAACTCCTCAGAGGTGGAGGTGAGCCAGAGGAGAAGCAGGACAGCTCCTCACAGGCCTCCTTCTTGTCCCCTCGGTTTCATGGGTCAGACTTGTTTTTGTTGCCTCACGCAACAGCTTTGGGTTGTTCACCCTCCTTGGGTGAACAACCCAAGGAGGTGGAAGAAGAATCAGGTGAGCGCCCGGACCTACCTGTGGATGGTCAGCTGATGTTCGCTCCTCACACCTTCACCCCACTCAGCTGTGATAGACAGTTAACCCCAGCAGCACAGCGTCTCAGCTGTTACTCAGTCATTGATCTTTAAAATAATTTAATTTCCCCAAATACTGACTGTATAATCTAGTTCAGGATTCAGTGTGTCTGTTTGTGTGTGTGTGTGTGTGTGTGTGTGTGTGTGACTTTAATAACCTGCTGCTGATGAATCTATGTGCAGGGTTTGACAGACGCTTTCAGGAAACATTTTCCTTCAATGGCGATGAAGGGCGGAGAGAACGTGGGGCGAGCGGAGAGCGTCAGCCTGAAAAGGAAGCTAAGGGGTCCTCTGAACATGCTGCTGCTAGGAAAAACCCGGAGCAGGAGTGAGGGGGAGGAGCCACTGGAGGTGGTGGAAAATGAAACCACGGCGAGACATTCAGACACCGCAGTTGAAAGAGGAGCTGACCTCAAAGAATTCAGTGGATTGGAGGGAGAGGCCCCACCCACAGGAACCTGCAGGGGGCACTGCAGAAACAGGAGGAGGTGCAGGTGGTGGGGGAGGTTCTCCTCGGAGCTCATTTGCATCAGAAGGATACAGAAGAAAGTCGAGAAACAACCAGAGCAGCAGCAGGATTCAGAGGTGGAGCCTCAGTCACAGGACAAGAGAGCTAACAAGAGGGCATGGCCAAAGTTCAGGAAGTCCAGGAATTCATCGTACCAGCAGAGGGAGGAGGTGCAGGGGGAGGCCCAGAAAAAGCTGCACAGGTTCTTCATCAGAGGAAGAAATAGGCGCCCACAGGAAGACATGGTGGTGGGAGTGGCTCAGACGGACACTGTTCAGGCAACTGTCATAGTGGAGACTAGCGTGGAGGCGGCACTGGATCGAGCTGCAACTGGGAGTCCAGGAGAACCAGCAGCAGGAGAAATGTATGAGGAGGTGAAGGAACATCGACCAGAGACCTTCCAAAGAGTTGGTGAGGTTGATGACATCACCGTGGGGAGACCACTCAAGGTTTTCAGTGACTCTGCGGACGCTGGGTCATTCCTCCATAAGGAGCTTCAGAGCTCATTCCAGAGCTTCTCCTCCTCCCTTCAGGCACCAGCAAACGGTCCGTTCATTCGAATTGAGCTCTGCCCCCAGGAGAGGGAGGAGGAAGAGGAGGAGGAGTGCTGGGAGGGCAGCTCTTCATCACAGAGCCACGTTATCCTCCACCTCCTCGGTTTTGACCACAGCGAGCAGCAGCTGCTTCAGATGGCTCACACGCTGGTCCGAGCTGCCATGAATGCCGCTGTGGATCAGCTGACCAGAGAACAGCAGAGCACCGCAAACTGTGTCCAGCGAGACCATGCTGAGGACGGGGAGGAGGCAGATATAGGGAGGAGGTGCTGCATACCCGAGTGAGTGTCTGCGCAGAACTTTATGTCAGGCGGAGAACAAACTGGAGCTAAAAGATGACACGAAGACGCTGACAAGCCATGATGGATCACGTGCAGAAGGAGATCAACACCTGCAGAAGGAGATCAACACCTGCAGGAAGGGATCAACACCTGCAGGAAGGGATCAACACCTGCAGGAAGGGATCAACATCTGGAGGAGGAGATCAACAGCTGAATGATCATACAGAGTCCGTTTTTCTCTGAATCAACTAGATAAAGGTTACCTTTCTGCCTGAGAGTCACAACTCAGGGCTTATTGATGTTCTCTCGCCACCTTAGGCTCTGCTCATGAATTATTGATCTGTATAAAGTCACATGTTCTGCTTTTCAGTCGTAGTGATGGTTTAAATAAATATGATCTTCCTCCTCTTAGAAACTTCGCGTCTCTTCTTAAAGCCACAGTTTAGAAATGATTTCTACAAGGAAAGGACAATCACAGAAAAGAGGTGTAAAAAAAACAGAGGGCGTGGCCAAAGGTCAAGACCAGCTGATGTAATGAGCTCAGGCGTAGACAGGTGAGTGTTTGAATCAGAAAGCAGACTGAGAGGAAGAAAAGGATATTTAGAGGTCAGAGCAGCTGGAAGTGACATCACAAAAGAGCAGAGACTAATGAGCTAAACTCTGTACTGAAGGTCAAATGATGAGCTCTTTGGTTTCTTTCATGAGGACATAAACATATAACCATTCTCACCATGTGAACTCGAGGATGAATGGAGCTCCTTAAACTTGCATTTTCTCACCTCCTCTGGTCTGTGAGCAGATGAGCCATCTGTGCGAATTGGAATTGTGACATTAAAAAAAAACAATAATTGCTAAAGTAAATTAAATTTGTAGTTCTAAATAAATTCTAAATGCATTTAGGACGTTTTTTACTCACTTTATGTCTCTTCCACGATGTTATTTCTCTCTCCAACAATGTAGGTTACAATTATTAGCATGACCAATTATGCAAATTAGGCGATGACTTCATTTAGCGACTTCTAGCGACTTTTAGGACAGCCAATAGCGATTTTCCTTACTGAGGAGTTGGCAACACTGCCCTTGCTGCCAGAGCGATGGTGGCTGAGACGCAGCGGAGCGGAGGTGTAAGTGCCTGGACATGTTAGCTGCATTTAACCTTCAGTTACTCTTTATATAGTTAGGTAGGAGTCAGACCATGTTTCTTTTTAGCTGAAAAACATTACACTCAGGTAACCTGCAGTGTTGAAAACTTTTCCGTCGATGTTTGCTACCCTACAATCCGCCCTACTCTGTAGTAAAATCAGCGACATCTGACTGTCCTGTTGCTCCCACTGAAATGTATTCAGCCTATTTAAAATCTAAAACTTAAAATTGTCCGTAACCTACTGTTGTTACCACTGTCCTGTTTGAAATGGATACTAACTAGCTGAATGCCCATTAGCCTTATAACTCCCGTTGTGTGTGTGTGTGTGTACAGAGCAACAGCCAGGTTCATAATGGATATAAGGAAGTTTATTCAAAAAAGGAGCCACATTCAGGTAAAAGTGTAAAATCAAATGATCCATTTCTCAAGAATAATGTTGGATCAGTCTCAAAACGTTGAATCTGTTCATCTGGACGTAGCGTTTTCAGTGGGAGAAACGTTTCATCACTCATCCAAGTGACTTCTTCAGTCTCAGCTGACTGCAGGTTTCCCCAAATCTTATAAACAGTACATTTGCATAATGACTGAAACCAGCCCACTGAAGGAACAATGGGCTGGGAAGTCAGTTCCTTAATCTTAATTATGCAAATTCTCATGACCATTGGTCAACAACCACTGACCAAAACCCACTGATGTGTGGTTCAGCCACAACTCTACTAAAACCTCAACCAGTAATAGGTAGGCCAACTTTTGGACCGTCCAGTTGTCTGTATGACTGCCGCAGTACGTAGATCACAATTGCACACTATCAGAAAGTGCCAAACAGCCCTGGTGGAGTGAGGAACTGTAAAGAGAAGCAGAGTGCTCTGTTTATATTCTAAAAATATTTTAAGCTAGCTTGTTTCAAAGATTCTGTACAGCTGCTTTAAATGTCTTCCAAAAGCACACATACACTTGTCAGTGTTTCTCAAACTTTTTACAGTGTGTACCACCTGAGAAAATGTCAAGCTCTCCCAAGTACCACTATGAAAGCATCAAACTCATAAATCTTACAACATAAAATTAGTATCTGTCTGTATTTTTAAACAACATTTTAAATTTAATGTTGCTGAAACAACAAAGTTGTTGGATGATGTCGGCGTAAATGTGCAGTCATATTCGTTGTGTTCCCACTAGTGCTGTCAGCGTTAATCTCAAATGAGGTTAACGCCACAACACGGCAAATCTCCGTTAACGAGCTACCGCGGATCGCCCCGTGCGTGGGGGTGGACGGCCAACACGTTAACGAGCTAACTGCGCTAATGCACTAGTTCCCACCAATGTGGGAACTAGTGGGAACTAATTGAGCATTGCGTGGCACATCCGACATACTGTTTTACTTTAGTCCATGACGCGCTTACCTTCAGGGTCATACGTCACATGAAAACCAAAATAGTTCCAAACGCCAGATCTGAATGAGGGTGGGAGAGGTTCAATTTGCCATGTTGCAAGGAGAGCTCAACTTCTGTCTCGCTAGCTTGCCCTGCGCTCAGTGAATCTGCGTTCGACTACTCCGCCTAGGCTGCACTGTCGAGTGCAGATCTACGGTGGCCCCTAGAGACAAAGCACATGCAAAATCCAAAACACATGCAAACTCCGAAACACATGCAAAATCCAAAGCACATGCAAACTCCAAAACACATGCAAAATCCAAAGCACATGCAAAATCTAAAACACATGCAAACTCCGAAACACATGCAAAATCCAAAGCACATGCAAACTCCAAAACACATGCAAACTACAAAATCCGTGCAAACTCCAAAACACGTGCAAACTCCAAAACACATGCAAACTCCAAAACACTTGCAAAATACAAAGCACATGCAAAATCCAAAGCACAACGGAAGTGCTCCAGGACGCTAGGGGCAGTGTTGAGTTTTTGTTACCTAGTGGCTACATAGGACAGGAAGTTTCTAATGACCGGATTTGGTGTGTGGCAATAAAAGGTAAATGAACCTTTTTTTTTTTTTTTAATTATTTGAATATATATTAGTGTTTGTGTATAAATCAACAACTAATACACATATGCTCTCAATTGTGTAATTGAAGTTATCTAGGTAGTTGTGTTTTGGAAGTTCAGTTTTACGCTAACAACGTAGCTGTTGTGTTGGAAATGCGTCTATGTATATACACTTTAGCTTAGGTCTGCCCTTTGCCGTTTTAATACTCCATTTTAAAAGAAAAATGCTGTTTGTTTCAGGGTAAGAATGTTTTGTCCATATTGTGGCTATAACGTGGGAGAAGTTGTCAAGTTCTGCGGTTCATGTGGCAAACATATTGAGTTTTTGGCGTTTGTCGACAACAGTAAGTATTTCACAAATAACATATTAAAAAAAGGTTGTCTCAACCAGTTCACAAAGCTGCCATTTGGCTGTTTGTAGTTTATTTACATTTGAATGCAGTCCTTATTTACCATATTATTTTTATGTTATATAAATTGCATACACGTTATTTTGCAATCATTTAAACCAGTAAGGTATATATCTGTGAAGATTCTTAGTCGTCCAGGTTAGGGTTATAGTTGTAGACTTTATTTGTCTTGAATTTACTGAGGCCCAAAGAAGCAACACATTAATTTAGTTTAATAATGAGACAATACATTGGTTTTAAAATGTCAATGTTTTTTAAAACTGCACATTTCTTGTCTGATGATCTTTTTTACCATTTCCCTTTTTTTTTCTTCTGTTTATAAGGATCAATTCAAGAAAACATTTCCATCGAAGACCTCATTCAGAAATATTTCAGAGACGGTTACTCCTATAATGAAACTTTGGACATTTTGGCCTCAAAACATAAACAGAAGATCAGTCTGACCACACTTAAATGTAGATTAAGAAGTTTATCACTGTCCTGCAAAAAACATTACTCAACTCAGGCCTTGATTCGTGTTGCAATAATAGAAGAGCTGAAGGGACCTGGTCAACATTATGGATACCGTTCAATGTGGCAGACACTGCATCAGAAACACCATCTTTCTGTGAAAAGGCATGATGTCATGATGATGATGGCAGAGCTCGACCCATCTGGAGTCCAAAAGCGCTCAAGGAAAAAGTTTGTACGAAGAGTTTACGATTCACCTGGACCAAACCACACTTGGCATTTTGATGGATATGACAAATTAAAGCCATATGGTTTGACTATCAGTGGTTGTATTGATGGCTATTCGCGGAAGGTATTATGGTTGGTTTGCGGAGCAACTAACAGCAACCCAGAAGTCATAGCTCAACACTACGTTCAGTGTGCTTCAGAGTTTGGAGTCATACCAGTGCGACTTCGCACAGACTGCGGCACTGAAAATGGGACGATGGCAGCAATGCATTGTGCCTTACGGTCATCTCATCAGGATTTTTTTGCAGGAGCTGCCAGTCATATGTATGGATCTTCAATAACAAATCAAAGAATTGAAAGCTGGTGGTCATACTTCAGAAAACAGCGGTAGGTTTTAAAATTTTTCAAGAAACAACTATATTAACCAGATAAAAGTGTGGCTGTAATATATAGTCTGTGATGCAGAAGCCTTGATGTGTATCACACCACCTTTCCTTTATAGCTTCAATGTGTAGCCATTATGTTACATACAAGTATAAGATATAAAAAAAGATATAAGATATAAAAATATAAACTGTAATAGTCAATAAAGAAAGTGAGATGAATAGAAATCCAAAATGCACGCACTTTACATCAACTCAAGAAACAATTTCAGAAACGTAAGAAATAGTGAGGCTTTGAAGGCTGGTGATTTGTGAACTGATGGTATGTTTTTGTCTCTTTTAGAACACAGTTCTGGATGGACCTTTTGAGTGACATGAAGGAAATGCACCTCTTTAATGGTAGTCATGAACACATGTGCTTGGTGCGCTTCATTTTCATGGCTGTGCTTCAGAGGGATCTGGATGAATGCAAAAGAAAGTGGAACACGCACCTGATCCGCCCAGTCAGCCAGTCACGCTGTCCATCTGGTAAACCGGATGTGATGTATTACCTGCCTCATAGGTTTGTATCACTCTTGTCAATAAAATTCAAAATTCTGTAATTTAAGTAGAAATCACAAAAATGAAATTTTTTTTAGCACCTTTTAATCTATAAATGGTAAATGTCCTGTATTTGTATAGCGCTTTTCTAGTCCCTAAGGACCCCAAAAGCTTTACACAACCAGTCATCCACCCATTCACACACTGGTGATGGCGAGCTACATTGTAGCCACAGCCACCCTGGGTTGCACTGATCTATGCACTTGATCATATAGTCTTCTTTTACTGTATGGTCATAAAAAACAGACACCACAGTGTTTGTACCACCAAAAATTTGGACTAAATAGGTCTACTTTTTTCACATGTTGATTCCAGTGCTAAAATTTATGAAAAGCTGTTTTATATTATCTCCTTAAATACATGACAAAAATCTGCCAATGTTTTCAGCAACTCAATTGTTCAAGACAGGTAGTTACAGGAACTCTGACCACCTTCTATTCTATTCAATGCCATAATACAGCCAATGGTCTTAAGTAAAAGCATATGTTCACTTTAAGCATAGTTTTTTTTCCCCCTACAGAGACAAGGATGTTGTAGCGTTTTCTTAGTATTTTAATAGTAAAAATTTTCCTTGTACAAACTTTTAGGTTTGGTGGACGCGACTATGGCCTTGCAGTTGGACATCAAGAGCTGAGCCAGTTCAGGATGAGTTCAACCCCCGATTTCTGTGGAGACCCTCACCTACAGGAATATTTTGAAGGACTAAACAGTGGCTTCAGTTCATCACAGACATTGGAATCTTGTGTGGAGAACTACATCAGACTAAAAAGACTTGCTGGGTTGTAATGCCAAGGTTCCCACACATCCCAGAACTGTGGATTCCACTTTGTGGTTATAATAATGCACCACCTGCACTTTTGTTAAGGCTAAAAAAAATGTTTTTTGCTTCAAGTAGTACACAATTATAGTTCATCAGTTTATAGTCACTTAAAAAGATACCCTTTGTGTTTTTCCAAATAAGAATATCAGTTGTGACAGTGAGATCAAATAAATTATTTCTCCTAACAGATGATATTGTGAAGACTCTCTTAACATCCACGTAAAATGCAAGACACATGTTGGTATTATTAGCTTTATTAATACAGGTTGATATAAAATAAAGGAGTGAAAATACTCTAATTTAAGTAATAAGATTTATTGTTAACCTTAAGGCAAATTACACTTTGCACTGACATACTGTGTAAAATGTACAATATCTATGAATATATCTATTCTAAATGCTGAATAATAGTAAAGGGAATTCTTTCTAAAGCTAAGGGTACTCAAAGTAATCATTTCAAATCACAGACATTTACTTTAGCATTGTAACTAAAACAAAGGCCTTGGCCCAACAGATATCTAGCCAATTTCTTTAAACAAACCTTTTTGTATAAGAACAAAAACACAGTTAAAACTATATTACAGTGTGAGGATCAAACTGTAAGTCGATCAATACAGACCAAAACCAGGAGAGTTTAATATTCCAAAGTCTATATCATCCTGGAACTGCTTATATGACTGAGCCATTGGTATCACAATGGTGTTTGCACATGTTTTCCCAATTGGGAAACGTGATGCATCACCAAACAGCAATCTTGGTCTTGGTTCCATTCCAGCTGGTGGAATGCTGTTTAGGCCCGTGGCAAACATCAGTATGTCTTGTAGGGAGACTGCTGTTTTGGTATCTAGAATTAAATAGAATGTAGCTAAAAATAAATCTGTATTTTCTAAAAATTTCAAATACAAAGCAGAATATCAGAAACTTGGATCCTCAAATGTTCCAAAGTATTATGTTTTTACTTTTTTTCCAAGATTAATAGCACAAACACCCATACCAGTTCAATATAAAATAATATAAAACAGCAGCTCTGTGGTGACTTACTATTGCAGTACAATTTTTACATTTTAAACAAACTGTAAAGGTGATAATTGGACTCTGTTAGTATTGTTTAGGTCATGCTAGGTAGCTCCCCAATAGCCACTGCTGGCAGCACATTCATCCCCCAAGGGATGAGTTAAATCCCCCCCCCCCAAAAAACAAACAAACAAAAAAAACCAAATTGTAACAAGAATGTGTATGAGATTCAACTGCTAAAGGAAATCCATAGCAGCCAGCTGTCTGCAATAAGCTGCAATGCATTTCAATGCCCCCATGGAGTTCCTTCAGTGTTGCAGCACTGGATATCTAGTGTTTACATAAGAAAAAAAACAAAATTGCAGTATCACAAGGTTGTGCATGACGTTCACATAACAGTTATTTTAAATATAATTACTAGCGCACTTCAATGTTTGGTCTATATTTTAAAGCATGTTATTCTGGTATTGTTTTCTACTCCTCTACTTAAAGTCAAACATTTATCTTTGTTCATAATTAACAAACATCGGTACACTTAGCATGCTGATTAAAATTATAACTACTTTGGAGCACAGTGTTACAGTCCAATGTGCAATTAACACATCAAGCTTTGTGATAACAAAAGAAATTGTAGTTTTAAAATAGAATATTTAAATCAACATACTTCCAACAGAAAAGCTTTTGTAGCTTCATCAGTTACATCTTCAATTGTGACCTCCACCACATCAGACTTTGTTGTCCCAATCAGATGCTGGTAGAGTGTCTTGGAGAGGAAGGCAGGCCCTGGACCACCATGTACCAATGATGTGGCAATCATTCTGCCAGCAAGGAAATATTCATCCTCTCTTGCAGCTGGTAATGGATTTATTTAGTTAGTTATGCTAAAATAATGCTTTAAATGATATGCCTTTTTATTTTAATAAACAATTAATCATCCAAGCTTAACTTCAGAATGTATTAATTTAATTTTATAGTCAGATGGTATAAATTTCTCACCAGCGCTGTCAAATGTAAGAAATTTGCTGTCCTCAGGTCCATCAAAGATTCGTCGTGATCTAAGGGATTTCATTAATAATGTCAAAAATTCACATTTAGGACCACCATTATCCATTCCATCTTCACGCTGTCCTGCATCATTGCTGAACTTCACAAGTATATCATCAGTTGGGTTGTAAGACACACGTCTAAAGCCCCGAGCTGCTCCATCCCAAACATTTGCCTTGTTTATATTAAATCTGCTGACAGATGTTTTTATTGTCTTAGACGCCAGCTCTTCAAGTACTTCTGCAGCAGTCAGGCCATTTGTACTAGAACATAAAAAAATTATTAAATATCACATAAAATGAGGATGTTATTACTCACTTTTAGCATATTTACATTCTCACATTTAAATGTATACTTACCTTTGTGTTTCACGCTCATCCTTTTCGATGAGAACTTCTTTGTCTGAGTCACTATCAATTACAATCGGTGCATAAACACTTGTGTATGTGCTGCAATGAAAAACATTTAGTGGGCAAAGTAGAACATTTCTTAAAATCTAAAGTTAACTAAGATTTTATTGGTCTAGTGTCTCAATACACAAATTTCTGTGTCCAAAACATACCTGTAGCAGGGACCTTGAGTCTAAATATCAAAAATATATGAACAGTTAATATAATTTATGTTTGTAGCCTGTATGATAATTATTAATGACATTTTTCAGAGTCTTACTTCAAAAGAAGTTTGCAAGTTTGACCACCCTGTAAAGAATTTAAATAATTTCAGAATTTACAATATAATACATAATAATGTCTTTTGGCTCCTCCCTATTCAGGGTCGCCGCACTGTATCCTCCACAATACAAAACTTACCTATTTGTTGAAGGTGCTGTTTCCGGCGTGCTGTGATTATCTGGAAAATCCCATACCTGATAAGTAGTAAAATAAGCTTAACAGCACTTTTTAAAACTTTAAACTTTTCTTGATTATATTGGTGTATACAAACACAGACACACACACACACAAAACACCAGTAAAAAAAGACTAACCACAGTGTCCGACAGTGGGCTTTCTACTACTTTTACTTGAACTTCATTGTCCTCTTCAGATTCACACTCTGTGTTGCAATCTGCAAATATTCAATGATTCAAAACATACAGTCTAATTTAAATATATGTATGTATTGAAAGCTATATCTAACAATTAGCAAACATATAGAACACTTTGGCTTTGCAGCACAAATTAAATATATTTAAAATCTGTGGCAAAATCATGTCACTCTCTGATTAACATTTTTTTTTGCAAAATCTTCATTGGCTGTCGGTGGCGCTGTCACTTGGTGTTCGCTCGCTCTGTGGTATAGTATCACTTCCTGTTCCTGCTCAAACACAGTGGTGTTCTGAGTAGCTTATTTGCTTAGCAGTTTAATTAACAACTTTTAAATACATTCTTTTTTCATAGTATAATCTTCACGTGCTTCATCCGAAGCACACTTTCTGTGTACTCACTACCTAATTTATAGCCAAAGTATTCACTCACTGTCTCTGTACTGTTTCGCTAGCTTAGCTCGTAGCCGACTCGCTAGCACCATGGCTACTTCACCTGTCCCTCCTGCACTTTCTTGCTCATTGTAAATGGTAAATGGACTGGTTCTTATATAGCGCTTTTCTACTCTTTCTGAGCACTCAAAGCGCTGTACACAACTTGTACATTCACCCATTCACACCCATTCGCACAAGCACATTTTTCTAAGTGCTTTCTAAGTAACATTCACACACACATTCATACTCCGATGGATGCATCGGAGAGCAATTTGGGGTTAGTATCTTGCCCAAGGATATTTGGCATGCAGACTGGGGAAGCCAGGGATCGAACCACCAACCTTCCGATCAGTAGATGACCTGCTCTACCACCTGAGCTACAGCCACCCATTGTGTCAGATGTTTAGTTACTCCTCGGCCTCCTTTAGCAGTAATGATATCTGTGATAAATGTAGCATATTTGCAGCTCTGGAGGCCAGGATTACTGATCTGGAGACTCGGCTTCGCACCTCACCCTTAGCTAGCCAGGCCCCTTTAGCTGGTGCAGCCGAAGATAGCGTAGGCCCCGCTAGCTGTTCCCCGGCAGATCCCAAGCAGCTGCAGAAAGAGGGCGGCTGGGTAACGGTGAGGAGGAAGCATAGTCCTAAACAGAAGCCCCAGGTACACCACCAACCCGTTCATTTGTCTAACCGTTTTTCCCCACTCGGTGACACACCCGCTGGGGGTCAAACTCTGGTAATTGGTGATTCTGTTCTCAGACATGTGAAGCTAGAGACACCGGCAACCATAGTCAATTGTCTTCCAGGGGCCAGAGCAGGCGACATTGAAGGAAATTTAAAACTGCTGGCTAAGGGTAAACGTAAATTCAGTAAAATCATAATTCACGTCGGCAGTAATGACACCCGGTTACGCCAATCGGAGGTCACTAAAATCAATATTGAATCGGTGTGCAACTTTGCCAAAACAATGTCGGACTCTGTTTTCTCTGGTCCCCTCCCCAATCAGACCAGGAGTGACATGTTTAGCCGCATGTTCTCCTTAAATTCCTGGCTGTCTGAGTGGTGTCCCAGAAATGATGTGGGCTTCATAGATAATTGGCAAACCTTCTGGAGGAAACCTGGTCTTGTTAGGAGAGATGGCATCCATCCCACTTTGGATGGAGCAGCTCTCATTTCTAGAAATATGGACAAATTTATTAAACCCCTCAAAATATGACTATCCAGAGTTGGGACCAGGAAGCAGAGTTGCAGTCTTACACGCCTCTCTGCAGCTTCTCTCCTCCTGCTACCCCCCCAAAAACCCATCTCCATAGAGACTGTGTCAGCTTCCAAAAAGACAAAAAACAAACTAAAAACCAGCAACAAACAACTTCAACATTTACAAAGAAAGAACAATACAGTATCCACATCTGAACCAAAGAGTAAAACATTGAAATGTGGATTATTAAATATTAGGTCTCTCTCCTCCAAGTCTCTGTTAGTACATGACTTAATAATTGATCAACAAATTGATTTACTCTGCCTTACAGAAACCTGGTTGCAGCAGGATGATTATGTTAGTTTAAATGAATCAACACCCCCGAGTCATTCTAACTACCAGAAATCTCGAAGCACAGGTCGAGGGGGAGGTGTGGCAGCAATTTTTCACACCAGTCTATTAATTAATGAAAGACCAAGACAGACTTTTAATTCATTTGAAAGCCTGATGCTTAACATTGTCCACCCCAGCTGTGAAACTCAGAAACCAGTCTTACTTGTTATCATCTATCGTCCACCTGGGCCTTACACAGAGTTTCTGTCTGATTTCTCAGACTTTATATCTAATTTAGTTCTGAGCTCAGATAAAATAATTATTGTGGGTGATTTTAACATCCATGTTGATGCTAAAAATGACAGCCTCAACATGGCATTTAATCTGTTGTTAGACTCAATTGGTTTCTCTCAAAATGTAAAAGAACCCACCCACGACTTTAATCACACTCTAGATCTTGTTTTAACATATGGCATAGAAACTGAACGTTTAACAGTGTTTCCTGAAAACCCTCTCCTGTCTGATCATTTCCTGATAACATTTACATTTACAATAAATGATTACGCAGCAGTGGAGAGTGGACTTTATCAAAGTAGATGTCTTTCTGAAAGCGCTGTAACTAAGTTTAAGAATATAATCCAGCCACTGTTATCATCGTCAATGCCCTGTACCAACACAGAGCAGAGCAGCTATCTGAACGCTACCCCAACAGAGGTCGATTATCTTGTTAATAATTTCACCTCCTCACTACGTACGACTCTGGATACTGTAGCTCCAGTGAAAACTAAGGTCTCTAATCAGAAGTACCTGACCCCGTGGTATAATTCTCAAACACGTACCCTAAAGCAGATGACTCGTAATCTGGAGAGGAAATGGCGTGTCACAAATCTAGAGGATCATCATTTAGCCTGGAGAAATAGTTTGTTGCTTTATAAGAAAGCCCTCCGCAAAGCCAGAACAGCTTACTACTCATCACTGATTGAAGAAAATAAGAACAACCCCAGGTTTCTCTTCAGCACTGTAGCCAGGCTGACAAAAAGTCAGAGCTCTTTTGAGCCAAACATCCCTTTAACGTTAACTAGTGATGACTTCATGAACTTCTTCACAAATAAAATTTTTATCATTAGAGAAAAAATTACCAATAATCATCCCACAGATGTAATATTATCTACAGCTACTCTTAGTACCATTGATGTTAAGTTAGACTCTTTTTCTCCAATCGATCTTTCTGAGTTAACTTCAATAATTACTTCCTCCAAACCATCAACGTGTCTTTTAGACCCCATTCCTACAAAACTGCTCAAAGAAGTCCTGCCATTGATTAATTCTTCGATCTTATATATGATCAACCTATCTCTAATAATCGGCTATGTACCACAGGCCTTCAAGGTGCTGCAGTTAAACCTTTACTCAAAAAGCCATCTCTAGACCCAGCAGTCTTAGCTAATTATAGGCCAATCTCCAACCTTCCTTTCATATCAAAAATCCTTGAAAGAGTAGTTGTCAAACAGCTAATAGATCATCTGCAGAGGAATGGTTTATTTGAAGAGTTTCAGTCAGGTTTCAGAGTTCATCACAGCACAGAAACAGCTTTAGTGAAGGTTACAAATGATCTTCTTATGGCCTCTGAGAGTGGTCTCATCTCTGTGCTTGTCCTTCTTGACCTTAGTGCAGCATTCGATACTGTTGACCGTAATATCCTATTAGAGCGATTAGAACATGCTGTAGGTATTACAGGTATTGCACTGCAGTGGTTTGTATCATATCTATCTAATAGACTCCAATTTGTGCATGTAAATGGAGAGTCCTCTTCACACACTGAGGTTAATTATGGAGTTCCACAGGGTTCAGTGCTAGGACCAATCCTGTTTACATTATACATGCTTCCCTTAGGCAGCATCATTAGAAGACATAGCATACATTTTCACTGCTATGCAGATGACACCCAGCTCTATCTGTCCATGAAGCCAGATAACACACACCAATTAGTTAAACTGCAGGAATGTCTTAAAGACATAAAGACTTGGATGGCCACTAACTTTCTGCTTCTTAACTCAGATAAAACTGAGGTCATTGTACTCGGCGCCGAAAAGCTTAGAAATATGGTATCTAACCAGATTCTTACTCTGGATGGCATTACCTTGGCCTCCAGTAACACTGTGAGGAACCTTGGAGTCATTTTTGACCAGGATATGTCCTTCAACGCACATATTAAACAAATATGTAAGACTGCGTTCTTCCATCTGCGCAACATCTCTAAAATTAGAAATATCCTGTCTCAGAGTGACGCTGAAAAACTAGTTCATGCATTTATTACTTCCAGGCTGGACTACTGCAATTCATTATTATCAGGATGTCCAAAAAACTCACTGAAAAGCCTTCAGCTAATCCAAAATGCTGCAGCAAGAGTACTGACAGGGACTAGAAAGAGAGAGCATATTTCTCCTGTTTTGGCTTCCCTTCATTGGCTTCCTGTTAAATCCAGAATTGAATTCAAAATCCTGCTCCTCACATACAAGGTCGTAAATAATCAGGCCCCATCTTATCTTAATGACCTTGTAGTACCATATCACCCTATTAGAGCACTTCGCTCTCGCTCTGCAGGCCTACTTGTTGTTCCTAGAGTATCTAAAAGTAGAATGGGAGGGAGAGCCTTCAGTTTTCAGGCCCCTCTTCTGTGGAACCAGCTTCCAGTTTGGATTCGGGAGACAGACACTATCTCTACTTTTAAGATTAGGCTTAAAACTTTCCTTTTTGCTAAAGCATATAGTTAGGGCTGGACCAGGTGACCCTGAATCCTCCCTTAGTTATGCTGCAATAGACGTAGGCTGCCGGGGGATTCCCATGATGCATTGAGTTTTTCCTTTCCAGTCACCTTTCTCGCTCACTATGTATTAACAGACCTCTCTGTATTGAATCATATCTGTTATTAACCTCTGTCTCTCTTCCACAGCATGTCTTTTATCCTGTCTTCCTTCTCTCACCCCCACCGGTCGCAGCAGATGGCCGCCCCTCCCTGAGCCTGGTTCTGCCGGAGGTTTCTTCCTGTTAAAAGGGAGTTTTTCCTTCCCACTGTCGCCAAAGTGCTTGCTCATAGGGGGTCATATGATTGTTGGGTTTTTCTCTGTATCTGTGAAGCGCCTTGAGGCGACTTTTGTTGTGATTTGGCGCTATATAAATAAAATTGAATTGAATTGAATTGAATTGAATTATTTTTAATATCTAAAATTTATGATTGTCACTGCATTATCAGAATCACTTACCAGTATTTAAGAAGTCATCATGGTTACAAATGTAGAGAGTTATTCTTTGATAGGCCTTCCCTATGGCATCCTTGTATTTTTGGATGGTGAAAGGGGTGTTGGTTCCAGGAATTGTGCTAACTTCCCTTGCATCAGGGTATAGCAGTACATAGGGTCCATTGGCCATGTCCTGGTTAAAGTCCTTATGTTTTTTCACGCTGGCAGACAAGATTTGCTCAGTTGACCAGTGAGAATGAACATCAACCGGAAGGGACTTTCCTCGAAGAGGTCTTATACCATCACTGGTCCTTGTCATGATGCCAATCTGTATCTAGAAATGAGATTAACAATAACATGTTTTTACATCTTTGCTCTTACATGGTCTTCCCTGTCTTCCATTTTATTTCTGATCTGTAGTTGTGCTCCAGCTGTGCTGTGACTCAAAAGACAACATTAGCGACTAAATCTAGTTTTAACAGGGGGCATATATTATTGAAGGAATGTTGACCAAAGGCTGACAATTAAGAAATTCAGATCAGATTAAAAATTGTAAGCCCTGTATCAGTGGTGAACTACAATCCCCAAGAGCGGCAACTAGATCATTTCTAGTTTCTTCAACGTTCCCCGAGCAACACTAATGTCCAAGGTTGTGATTAACTGAACACACCATATACAGGTAATGAACAGCAATCAGCCTCAAAGTATATTGCATATACAGTTCCTATGAAAGGGACTGTATATGCAATATATACAGTTCCTTTCATATGCATATGGAAATTTACAGTGATGCCTTGGCAGTGCTACAGGTAATTTGGATTTTGTATTAGCAAAAAAAAAGTGGTCAACTTCCACGTTCAAGTTTATGACATACGTTCACTGGTTTCTGTTCCTGGTGTTTCTTTGAAAAAAATGCCTTTCTTTCCCTTTCTTTCACATCCCTAAATTTTATAAATGACTCCACTAATGATTTCCCAGCTATAAACAGAAAAAAAAATAAGTTATCATTTTAGGGAAGGGACAGTTAAGAAGATTTATTTCAAATTCAAATTCAAATTCAAATTTTTATTTGTCACATACACAGTCATACACAGTACGATATGCAGTGAAATGCTTGGACAACTGCTCGTGACCTAAAGAAAAAAAGAGAAGGCTATGAATAAGATAGGAAATAAATATGAAAATAAAAAAGGGTAAATTTAACCAGGAAGGAATAAAATAAAATAAAATATAAAAATTAAGTTAAGAATGAGATAACTGTACAACACAAATTAGAATGAAGGGTAAAGGGTAAATTTAACTGGGAAGAATAGATAAAATATATAAATTAAAGTTGAAAATAAAATAACTGTACAGCAAAATACACAGTATAGAAATATATAAGAATGTATGAAGAAATATAAATATAAATATATATATACACACACAATAACAGCAGCTGTACAAATATTAACTGGAAATGAGGAATATAATGTCCAGTGTTGTGCAATCCACATTATATAGTGTCTTGTGCAGTGCAAATATGCTTAAAGTGGTTTAAGTGATGAAGTGAGAACAATGTCCAGAATGTCCAGTGTGTGTGTAAGAACTATATGTGTGGGTCAGTACTGTGTGGTGGTGTGATTGAGAGACCGTATCGCCTGCGGGAAGAAGCTCCTCCTCAGTCTCTCTGTGTTGGTCTTCAGGGAGCGGAATCGCTTTCCTGACCTCAACAGAGAGAACAGTCCGTTGTTGGGATGGCTGAGGTCCTTCACGATCTTCCTGGCCTTGGTCCAGCACCGCCTGCTGTAGATTGAGTGCAGGTCAGGGAGCTCTGAGCGGATGGTGCTGTTCCCGAACCAGGTTAAGATGTTTCCCGTCAGGATGCTCTCTATGGTGCAGGAGTAAAAGTTCCTGAGCACCTTGGGGGGCAGTCGGAAGTCTCTCAAGCGTCTGAGGTGGTAGAGACGCTGACAGGCCTTTTTCACCACGGTGTTGATGTGACAGGACCATGACATGTCCTGCGTGATGTGAACTCCGAGGTATTTGAAGCTGTCCACTCTCTCCACTGGGCACTCGTTGATGACGGGGGTCTGGTAGTTCCTCTCCTGCTTAGTGCTGAAGTCCACTATCAACTCCTTTGTCTTACTGACGTTTAGAAGGAGGTTGTTCCTCTGGCACCAGTTCTCCAGATTCCTAATCTCCTTCAGGTAGGGCGTCTCGTTGTTGTCAGAGATCAGGCCCACCACGACGGTGTCGTCAGCAAACTTGATGATGGTGGTGGAGCTGGTAGTGGCCACACAGTCATATGTGTACAGGGAGTACAGCAGGGGGCTCAGAACACACCCCTGGGGGGCTCCAGTGCTGAGAGTGGTGGAGGCTGAGACATGTCCGCCCATCCTTACTGCCTGTGGTCTGCCAGTTATTTAATACAAATATGTTTTTTACCCTGTGTAGACTGTATAGTTGTGCCAGTCAGGATGCTGGAACTGGTAGATGCAAGAGCTGCTGCCTCTTCACCAAGGGCAGGATTTCTCGACACAGTGCTGGTGATGTCCTTTAAAAATTTGATGTTTTTTCCACATAGACTAAAAAGGCAGGACTGTCTGCCAAGAGGTGTCCACAGAAGGGACAGTACATCTGTAAAAATGACCCCCATCAAATGTTTTACAAAATTAAGATTCACTACAACCCACAGAAAATACAAGTATTTCACATCTTACATTAAGACTCCTGAATGCACAGACATATATGCGCAACTCCCAAAAACATTACACTTAGATTTTAATAACCTCTCTTGCAAATACTTGTTTGACTATGAGAATGTTTTTCAATCAATTACTCAGAGAAAAATATTAAAATAAGATTACATATTTTATCTTAACTTTTTATCTTAAACTGCACAGCATGCTACTTTTGATGTTTAGCAAAGGACAGAAATCGCTAAAACATTACGCTTTCATACTTTTATCCATTTTTTTTAAACCAGTTCTCTATGAGCAAAGCATAAACCGAGCGTTCATAGTAATAAAAAAAAAAACAATCAAACTAACAACAGTTTGCACATTACCTTTATTATGAGGCGTGGTTGGTCTATCCTTGCTGGTGTTTTCCGCTGGTATCCATCTCCGTGTGTTTGCAACAAACTTGCCGTTTATTTTGCAAATCGAGCTCAACACTGCCCCTAGCGTCCTGGACCACTTCCGTTGTGTTTTGGAGTTTGCATGTGTTTTGGAGTTTGCATGTGCTTTGGATTTTGCATGTGTTTTGGATTTTGCATGTGCTTTGGAGTTTGCATGTGCTTTGGAGTTTGCATGTGTTTTGGAGTTTGCAAGTGTTTTGGAGTTTGCATGTGTTTTGGAGTTTGTACGTGCTTTGTCTCTAGGGGCCACCGTACAGATCCACTGAGCGCTCAACACAGACAGCATCGTCAGAAGGAAAGTTGATAAATTAAAAAAATTGTATTGTTCGATACATATGCGTACCGAACCGAAAGCACTGTATCGAACGGTTCAATATCGATACGAGTATCGTTGCACCCCTAATATATATATATATAGATACAGATATAGATATATATATATATATATATATAGATATAGATATAGATAGATATATAACAATTAGCTAATGTTGTTCATGAAACTAAAGTCATGTCACTTTGGTAATGTAAATATAATATGGCCAATATTATATTTATTGTCAGATTATTATGATATATATATATATATATATATATATATATATATATATATATATATATATACACACATTTATTTTTAGGTCCATTCTGCTGCTGATACATACTTTAGGTTTCTGAATATTAAACTTGTTTCTGCCTTTCATGGTGTGTAACCTGAAGGCCCTGAGTACTTTCTCCCACACTGAAAACACTGGAATGATAAAATTATTTGAACATTACCTAATAAGACTGATTCAGGACAGACAATTAGTTATTCTAAACTTTTCTAGCAGTCCTTCACAAACAGGGAACAGTCTGTCTATTCTCTCCATCTGTCAACTGCTGCTGGCTCTTCCTCCTCCTCTTCCTCACACACTGCTGAGTTTGTCCTGGTGGATCATCAGGGGTGCAAAGCCTCACAGATGATGTGCAGCAGTGGGTCCCTCAGTCTGTCCTCACTCTGGACACTTGCAGTTGTCACACATGGAAATCAAATGTGTGAGAAGCTGCAGGATTCAAACACAAGTGTAATTTATAAATACATGTTCAGACTTTTATTACACAATCAGAGAGAAGGAAAAATAGAGAGAGTGCAGGACAGACAGACAGGTGACAGTCTCAGGTATATACACTGCTACAAAACAGCACAAGAGAAGGAGGATTTAGTGTTTGTGTTATTACGAGTGCTAAACAAGAAGAGTTCCCAGATGGTACAGTGGACACATGTGTGACTCCTGTGATTAAAGCATCTTTCTTTCAGCTTAACGAGTGAACCATCAGCTTGTTCAAACACACGTTAAAGTCCGTTTGGCTCGACACCACCGAACAGAAGCAGCAATATAACATAGCTAACATTAACAGTGTAGTGAATCCTGCTTGTGCCGTGATGTCACATAACTTTGCCGACATGTGGCCAACAGTAATGTTTTAATGTTCTTCATTATTAAACACACACAAATCATTTGTGCCACTCCAAAAATGTATTTCTGTCCACTATGAGATAAAAGAGAACAACAGCCTGATACCTGCAGGCCTGACAACAGGAGATGTATCACTCCTGTAACACCTGTAACATTCAGTAGTTGCCTCATTGTTCACACACAACAAAACTATTGACTACACTACACACTAACTATACAGGATTTTCGCTAAACGTCGCAAATCTCTCACATCTCAAAACACTGCTGTCATTCCTAAAACTTCCCCCTTCCTAAACAACTAAATGCCATGTTGCCATATCATTTTTTGATTCGTCGACATGGTACATTTTTCCACCAATAGGAAAGGGTGGGAGTTTTTTGGTTTTGTTTTTGCTCACAGGCGGAGAGCGTTTTCCAGCGTTTTCCTTATAAAACACAGTTTTTACCATTTCTTCCCGCGGTAAATATAAACAATGATAGTATTCAGGAAAAAAACAAACATTGCATATATTTTTATCATAACTCTGGTTTTACGTGACCTATCAACACAATTTAAAAACTGGTATAAAGTCCACATTTTTTCCGTCAATTGTTCCGTCTGTCCTGCTCACATCTCCAATGGTTGTACGCGTTGTCATTAACGTGGCTTCACTCCACATCAGCCACGCTGCTTTGCTAGCTAAAACACTGGTGCACATAAGGACGCTGTCATAGCCTGTCAACGACGTTGATTAGCTGCGTATATATAAATGTGAATCGCATTATTGGCTGGACTATGGGATAAGATGGCGTCATTGTAATCCCATACGGGAGCAGCCAGTCACTTACTGACTAACACTGCAAAACAGAATTGTTAAAGTATTGTTACAGCCAGTGGGCTGGGCTTATGTTTTGGTTTTTCTGTTACCTGTTTCTTGCAGGTAGGTGGAGCTGACCCAATTATAGATGCAGCACACCTGAGAAGGCCAGCCTCAGTGTATAAAGACACCTTGACTCTCTCCGTCTGGCACCCATCAAGTTCATTTGAGGCTTCAGTTATGGCTGTTTTGTCCTTTAAATTGTGTTTAAGTTGCTTCACCTTATTTTCATTAAATATATCTTACAGCGTTTAAAAGCCTGTGTGTGGTCTCCCACTTGCTTGTCACTTCCTTTGAGCCGGGTTGTGACAGTATTAATTGTAATTTCAATTCGGGTTAGATTTTTTTTTTTTGTGCGCAACGCAGATTTTCTGTGCGCAGAGACCATGCCAGCAGTGCGCAATTGCGCACGTGCGCAGCTTAGAGGGAACATTGCTCTTCGGCCGCTGCGCTTCAGGCATCTGCCATTTTTTTCTAAACAAAATATCCACACTCACCGCCACGCTATGAATTGTGGGATGTACGGGACCACGAAGTCTACCCCGGACCACACTTCAAATTTGGGAAAATGAAGGGCGCATTTGAAGTACACTTCGAATTGGGACACCCTTCATCGCGTCGCTGTGACGTCATTGGCCTGCCTGGAGCTGTGTCCCAAAATGTGGGAAAAAAAGGCTGTTGCTCATTTTAATTCGATGAAAATAACTTATACAGTCATGTGAACTAACATACAAAGTCTGTGCCACCACAGCACAGCAAATTACTGGGAAGTCATGAGCCATAATGGGTCTGTTAGAAGTGCAGAGGCTGACTGAGTGCTGTCACCATAAGTCATTTTATATTGGCATTTTCTATGAATGACACATCACCAGGAGGAGTGGCATTGAATTGGTTAAGGAGTTATTTAGAAAATAGGTCGCAATATGTACATTATCTCGGCAACACCTCTGAAAGATTGAAGATTGTATGTGGCGTTCCTCAAGGTTCTATTTTGGGACCTAAACTTTTTAATTTATATATTAATGATATCTGTGACGTATCAAAAAGGTTACATTCTATTTTATTTGCAGATGACACAAATCTTTATTGCTCTGGAGAGAATTTGAAAGATTTGGTTGAAATTATGACTTCTGAGATGTTAAGATTAAAAATATGGTTTGATGTAAATAAATTATCTTTGAATCTGACAAATGATGAGATGAGATGAAAATTTGATGTGGAAATCACATATTGAGTATATTAGAAGGAAGATGGTTAAAAACATTTATATTTTGGGAAATGTAAGAGATTTATTAGACTATAAAACAATGCGCATTTTATATTTTTCATTGTTTTTTTCATATTTTAGTTACTGTATTGAAGTCTGGGGGAATACATATGAGAATACTATAAAACCTCTAAACTTATTACAGAAGAAAGTTATACGAATGATTCATAATGTTAAATATAGAGAACATACAAATAAATTATTTATAAAATCGAAATTATTAAAATTAGGAGATTTAGTGAAATTACAGACACTATTAATTATGTTTCAGGCTAAAAATAATATTTTGCCCTTTAAGTTACAAAGAGTATTTTTATTGTGTTCAGGGGGAGAAGATAGTAGAAGGAAATTTTATTTTACGCATCAGTTAACTAGGACTACACAAAGATTAATGAGTCCAACAGTTAGGGGTATACGACTGTGGAACTCACTTCATTATAATTTAAAGAATTGTATAAATTTACATTGTTTTAAAAAGTGTTACATGCTTAAAACGATAACTCAATATGAAGAATGTGAATGAAATTGGAGTTCATTGAAAAAGGATCCATTATAATTTTTGTTTTATTTATTTTAATTTTAATTTTTCTCCTTGTTACTATGTGGAGTGGTATATTCTGATTGTAAATTTGTTGTTTGGTTTGGGTTAGGACCGGAGATAAATGTTAATGTTGGTTTGTTCCCTGATTTTTGGTGCCCACTTGTAATATAAATTGGATTGTAGATAGGAGGCAGGGTTTAATAAGAATATTTTCTTCTTCCTGCTCCTTTTCACACATGGTTGTAGTGTTTTTGATAGAAAGTGTGGTTGGTTTGTTTGTTTGTTTTTTGTACCAAGTGTGAAATAAATAAATAAATGAAATGAAATGAAATGAAATGTAGGCTGCATCTTTCGGAGGACCCTGCCTTCGCGGTCTATGTGGGCCAGGTCCTTGGAAGACCAAGAAGGCCAGAAGTGCGAGGCTGTGAAATGGGACAGTCTTGCACTTCTGGCCTGGCGCCTGTTGCTCGGTCAGGCCTCTTCTGGGGCGCAGGGGGCCCTCGGGCCTTCGGTCTCTGGGCCTGCGGCTCGGTTCACTCTGGCACAGCTGGCTGCTGGCAGAGCCGGCGGGCACGCCGGTGCAGCCCCCTCTACCTTCTGCTCGGTGGCTACTGGGTGACCCCTCGTCTGGGGATCCTCAGCCCTTCCCATGAGGGTGGCACAGATGCCCCTCCGGTGGTCCTCCTTGGGCTCTCGCACTCTGGGGCCTCTGGATGTCTGGGGCCTGGATGTCCTCCATGCCTGCTTCATGCCCTGGGGGACAGGGCTATGGCTCTCTACATCCTCTGGCAGACCATTACATGGGGAAACCATTTGAATACAAGCGCGCTGATCCACACAGGTGTGCACACGGGTGTTCACTGTTCGTAGACTTAAATTACACCTTTCTTGGCTGCTACTTCAAAGCACATTGTGCGCTGTCTGTCCTGCGTGCTGCACAACAACATTTAATATTTAGTATTTACTGCTGTTTACACTTAGCTAGATTAATGCGATGGTGTTGTGTTTAGTATGTTGCTTTGTTTTTTTTTTTGCTTGTTTTCTATTCTTTCTTTCTCAACAGGTGATCCAGGAGAATTTTTTTTTCCCTTTCTCACTGTCCCTCTCCCCTTCTGTTTTTCTTTTCCTTCCTCTTTCTTTCTCCCTTTCCTATCCCTCACTCATGTCTGTCCCGTCTGTAACAACTGAAAATAAAATAAAATAAATAATAAAAACAAAGGTCGATCAAATGGACCAATACGGCAATGCCAGATGATCCATTTGGCAAAATAAATCCACTGGGTATCCTTGTTGGTCTTCCGACAACAATTCTGACGGCTAAAGAACCAAATGGGACAGGCAAAAAAAAAAAAAGAAATGGGACAGTCTAGCCTTCAGATTTACGTCACCGCTGTCTCGGTGGAGTTTAATAAACTCAGCCGTCTTCTCCTTGCTATCTAAAATACAACAGGACACTGGGGTAAATTCTCAACCGTCTCACACTTCTGTGTAATCCGTTTTCTGTTTGACGTTTATTCAGCTGTGTGAAAATCCCAGAGGAACCCACCTGATGGATTAATAAAGTTTTATTTAATCTAATCTAATAACTTTGATCTCAGCCAAACTGATTTACTCCGGAACAAATAAAACACAGAAAAAGGGCAAACAATTACATTTTTAAGTTATCGGAGTGACTTATATATCATGTTTAACCTGAGTAGCAAAAGACAGCAGGGGTCTGAAAACGATGAAGCTGGGAGTCCACTGTTCTCGCTGGCTCGAGTGACCATTGAAACCCCCGGCTAGCTATTGAGGGGGTGGGTAACAGACATTTCCGAAAACGTCAGAACACTTCTGCAAATATGCGATGTCTTGATAAACCAAGCAGTTTACTCAACTACATTCTTGCCTGAAAATATGTTAAAAGTTTATTTTGTGACCCAGAAAGAGTAATAAGAGTAATATTAAAACTTAGTAGCGGCCGCCGTTGTTGAAAACTGGAATTGGCTGGGCCGGGCTATGAATTCTGGGATATATGGTGGGCCACAAAGGACACACCTGACCCGTCCTTCAAATTCGGGGAAATGAAGGACGCATTTGTCGGCCACATTTGAAGGAGTCAACGAATTGGGACAGCCTTCGTCGCCTGGCTGTGACATAATCGGCCTTCAAATGTGGCCTCCGGAGGATGCAGCCTACGTTTTGGGACACAGCTTGAGTCTCTGCTCTCAGCTCTGAGTCAAACAGGGAGTTTATTTTGAAGATTTTGGTCCCATCCGTCAGATTTGGGGACAGATGACAAACATTTTGGTGTGCATTGTTTCTCGCAGTCATCCATGTTTTATATGCGGTCAGATGTTTTTGTTCTTCAGGTTTGTGTCTCGAATAAAAATAACAGAATGTATAAATGAGTTTGAATACTTAACTTTATTGAACACTTCATTTAGACAGAGTACAATTAGAAGTTAATTTTCAGATTTACACGTTATTTGCATGATGAAACCTCAAACACGTGTTCTAATAAAATAATATTATATGATCTTTTCTGCCAATAACCAATACATTGATCCTTCATAAATCTCTGATTAGTCTGCCTGACTTCAGTTGCCAGCAGGAAGCAGCTGACTCTGTTTCCATGACAACAACCTCTGATCCCTGAGCAAACAAAGCTGCTGATGATTTTGAAGGTGAACTATGGGCAGAAATCTGTGCCATCAGAAACTGAATTTGAATAAGTTAAATTTGAATTTGAATTGCTCAGATTGAATCTGAATTGTAACTTGAATAAATGCTTTTGAAATCTGAATTTGAATTAGTCTAATTTGAAATTGAATTTATGGTTTGAAAATGATCATCACTAAATTGAAATTGAATTTTATATTTTGAAAATGAATTGATTTGCTTTGAAACTGCATTTTATCCTTTAAAAATTCAGCTCTCGAATAATTTCAGTTTCACTTCTCACCATTCAGTTTCAGTTCTACAATTCAATTTCAGTTCCAAAATTCAGTTTTTTGGAACTTACATTCGGTTCCGGTTAAGCGCAGATTAATAGAACTACGTTTTACTAGCGGACCGAAAGTGTTACTGACGGGAATCTACAGCATCTTGAGCTGAATTAAGAATGACTTAAGAAAGTCATTCGTCATGTCGAATGACCAGCGGATAAACTCTCAGGTTGGTAATAAATGTTTTACATGTATAAGAACAAGCGTCATGTTAACAAATGATAGCCGTAAGGTAACTTTTATGCTTATTGTAGCTGCTAACTAAAAACGCTAATTTAGCGTAGTTTGCCCTGAATTCAGCTTTGACAAACAAATACGATCGACTGTTTCTAGTAGTCAAAGGAGATTGCAAAGAAAAGCGTCTTGACTTCTTTAAGTTACTTGAAGACGTTTCACCTCGCATCCGAGAAGCTTCTTCAGTTCTAAGGTCAAATGGTGGACAGTCCCAGATTTAAACCTAGTGGGAGTGTCCCCCCACAGAGGGACAAAAGGACCCCCTGATGATCCTCTAATCGCCTGAGCCAAGGTGTGGGTGTGGGTCCCAATCAGCCAGGGTTTCGGGTGAGTTCATTGTGAAACCTGGCCCCACCTTATCATGCGAATTCCTGAGGCCAGATGGCCCAGGATGTGAGTGGGCGTTAAGGCGTCTGGGAAGGGATCTCAAAACTGGATTATAGATGGCAGAGAGTTGGTGTCGTAAACCACCGCCTCTGTTCAAAGATGGTCGCTCACAGTGGACATAGATGGCTTCTTTCACTCCTCTTTCAAACCATCTGTCCTCTCTGTCCAAAATGTGAACATTGGCATCCTCGAAAGAGTGTCCTTTATCCTTAAGATGCAGATGGACAGCTGAATCTTGTCCTGTGGAGATCGCTCTTCTGTGTTGTGCCATGCGCTTGTGAAGTGGCTGTTTGGTCTCTCCAATGTAGAGGTCTGGGCATTCCTCGCTGCACTGTACAGCATACACCACATTGTTAAGTCTGTGTTTTGGCGTTTTGTCTTTCGGGTGAACCAGTTTGTTTCTAGTAGGATTCCAAAGTTGTCATCTTGTACCCTCTCAGAGTACCTCCTCTGTATGCTTGCAGAGACCCCTACAGTAGGGAAACATGCAAAACAGTGTCCAAACCTGTATTTTAGCTTTATTTATGTCTTACACAGCATCCCAACTCTCTAGCTAACTTAATAACTTTAGCTAAAGTGAATAGTTAGTCTAATTAATTAGTGCATTACTGGATCATCTCTGTTTGAAGTGATATAATATGATATACAAATATCACCGAAACAGCAAACTTTGTAAATAAGCAAACAACACTTCTCATTCTCTAAACGTTTGGCCACAGCTGTAGATTACACTATCAGTGCTTGTTCACTCTTGACAATAATTACATTTCAAAATTTACTTTGTGCATTTACAGGTAAACAATATCTAATATTTTATCTAAATGACTGCTTTGTCTTTGAAAAGGGTGAAGAGCCTGAGGCCAGTGACAGTCCAGTTCTACTCTAAGTACATCCTTACAGTGGCTCACAGGACAAGGCCACATTCCTGTCCTGCCAGAAGAGAAGAGAAACTTCAGAGTCTTCATGCAGTTCAACCACACCTGTCATATTCCATATGACAGGGGTCTCAAACTCCAGTCCTCAAGGGCCAGTGTCATGCAACTTTTCTATGCCCTCGAGGACTGGAGTTTGAGACCCCTGCCGTATGGTGTTCATGCTGTTTTCTACCCCACAGTTACAGCATGTCTGACTGCATGTTCAGCATATGCAAAAATATATGATGAGTTTAAGCATGTGATGACTAAGGCCTTCGATTATGGTGTTTGTCATCACATGTCACAGACATCTGGATGATCATTTGGAATAAACCAAAAAACTAAAAACTTGTTACTTCATCTTTTATCTTTATTATTATTATTGTTCTTATTTTACATTTTTCATTGTTAGGCATTAGGTTTATTTGTAGTAGTCCTTTCCAACTTCTTTCCCTCTTCCATGTTACTGTGTCAGCTTGTCAGCATCTAGGGTTTGGAAGTGGAACAGAAAGTAAGGAAATCCAAAGTGCCATTAAAACCAGGAGAGGTTCTTATATTTCAGAAGAAGGGATTAATTCAAAAGAAATGACCTCAATGCCATATTTTATTTAGGAACCCTAGAGAGCACTTTGCAAAATAACACATTCTTACAATTTCACCCTCAGATGAGCCAAGCTACGACTGTCAGGGAAGGTGATGTAGGTACAGAGCATATGAGAGTGGTTAAGTTAATGCCTCTTGTCTAGGTGAGAGGGAGGGATCAATGGCAAGGCGTAGAGATTCAGTATCTTCAGTCTTCAGTGGACACTCCATTTCTGGCACAAAACACCTGTAAAAGATGGTCGATTTAGGAGGTGACCCGACAACTTCAGCCTGTCAAACATAGTAATGGAGCAGTATGTTTTTTAAAAAAAAAAAATCGAATTAAGCATGCACTCAGTACCCTAAGAATTATTATGGTAGTTAAACACAGTGATAGTTGTATATCATATTATATCACTTCAAACAGAGGTGATCCAGTAATGCTGCACTAATGAATTAGACTAACTATTCACTTTAGCTAAAGTTATTAAGTTAGCTAAAGAGTTGGGATGCTGTGTAAGACATAAATAAAGCTAAAATACAAAGGTTTGGACACTGTTTTGCATGTTTCCCTACTAGAGGGGTCTCTGCAAGCATACAAAGGGGGTACTCTGAGAGGGTACAAGATGACAACTTTGGAATTCTACTAGAAACAGTCGATCATATTTGTTTGTCAAAGCTGAATTCAGGGCAAACTACGCTAAATTAGCGTTTTTAGCTAGCAGTTACAATAAGCATAAAAGTTACCTTACGGCTATCATTTGTTTATCCGCTGGTCATTCGACATGACGAATGACTTCTGAAGTCTTAATTCAGCTCAAGATGCTGTAGATTCCCATCAGTAACACTCCGCTAGTAAAACGTAGTTCTATTAATCTGCGCTTGAACCGGAACCGGATGTAAGTTCCAAAAAACTGAATTTTGGAACTGAAATTGAATTGTAGAACTGAAACTGAATGGTGAGAAGTGAAACTGAAATTATTCGAGAGCTGAATTTTTAAAGGATAAAATGCAGTTTCAAAGCAAATCAATACATTTTCAAAATATAAAATTCAATTCAATTTAGTGATGATCATTTTCAAACCATAAATTAAATTTCAAATTAGACTAATTTAAATTCAGTTTTCAAAAGCATTTATTCAAGTTACAATTCAGATTCAATCTGAGCAATTCAAATTCAAATTTAACTTATTCAAATTCAGTTTCTGATGGCACAGATTTCTGCCAATAGTGAACACGTGAAGGTAACACATTGCGTTCAAGGATGTTCATATGAAGCTCAATTGAGTCAAAGTTGCAGCTTTTCACAATAAAAGCCCCACGAAGTTCTTATCCATCACTTCTTTTAAACTGAAAGTACAGAAACTGTTACTTCAGAGATTTTTTTATACAAGAAGGTAAAAGATTTTTACTATTTAAAAATCAAAGTAACAAAAGGATGAAAATAAATAAATGCTGGGCATGTACTTACACCTGGTTTAATACTGCAGGAAAGCGCAGCATCCACAGCCTCATCGAGCTCAGTGCGTCTGAACTCTGAGGTTCTGCTGGAGTCACAGTCAAACTTTGACAGACGTCAGAAATCTCTCAGATCAGGAAACAAATTACAGAAAAAAATTAAGACAAAAGAAAAAATACGGACGAGTTCAGCCTCTGAAACAAGAAGTGTTTCTTCTTTCATTCTGACGATGTCATCTCTGTGTATGAGCTGTTCACCTGTCCACAGCTGTCTGCCTACAGGGATATAAACAAAGTGTCACAGTTATCAGAGCCCAAACAAAAACACATTTAATCATTTATACCTGTGCAGTTTCTTTGGTTGCAGAGTGTCCTTCAGTGACAAAAACTGATCATGACAATAAATTAGTTCTGATGAATTTAGAGGAAACCCTGGTTGGAATTTGAAAGTTTGAGCCGAGTTTTACCCGTCAGTGTTGATGTTTCACCTCCTCATCTTCAGGAGGAAGCGCTGAGCACTCTGCACCGTATTCTGAAACAAAGAAAAACCACAATAGGAACTGATTAACCGTCAGACCTGCCAACACTCCCAATCTTCCGATTTTAAGACCACCCCCATTTTCACCCCATTTCCCCATTTTCAGAGGAGACATAGGTCTCCTCTGAAACTCCTCAGATTTGTGTGTTTGTTTCCCAAGTTGCTGCTTACATTTTCAACTGAGCCAGATCAGCCGATATGCAGACAATTTTCTGTTGTACCTATTAAATCTTAGACCATCAGGCTCCATGTTTACTACTGTTTTCACTTTGTTCTGCACATATAGCATACAGTCAGGTCCATATATATTTGGCCACTGACACAAAAAAGATTTTTTTTTTTACCTGTTTACTGAAACATATTCCAATTATAGTTATATGACGGACATGGACATAATGTGGATACCCTCAGCTTTCATTTGAGCGTATCCACATTCAAATTGGATGATGGGTTTAGGAGTATCAGCTCCTCAACATGTAAGGTACAATGACTGGTTTTGTTATCATTTTTTTTTGTTAAGTACTACTTATGTATTGCTTTGTTGCTGATAATAGTTCAGAGAAAAACACAAACAGCTCTCTGTGACTGTGTCAACTTTAAATAACAGCACATAGTTTTAGTTAAAGAATTACTTTTGTGTACATTTCAAAGAACATTTTTGCTTTTGAAGTTGAATGACGTGATTTGATTTTTTTTATTTTTTTATTTTAAAAACACATGTGTTTTTAAAATAAAAAGTAATTGGACAGTTGACTAAAAGGCTATTTCATGGGAAGGTGTGGGCAACTCCTTCATGTCATTATCAATTAAGCAGATAAAAGACCTGGAGTTTATTTGAGGTGCGGTGCTTGCATTTGGAAGATTTTGCTTGAGCAGAAAACATGCAGTCAAAGGAGCTCTCCATACACGTGAAACAAGCCATCTTTAAGTTGTGAAAACAGAATAAAAACATTAGAGAATACAATATTAGGAGTGGCAAAATCTACAGTTTTGGTACATGCCGAGAAAGAAAAAAAGCACTAGTGAACAATGCAAAAAGACCTGGACATCCACGGAAGACAACAGTGGTGGATGATTACAGAATTATTGAAGAGAAACCCCTTCACAACAGCCAACCACGTGAATAACACTCTCCAGGAGGTAAAAGTATGGATATCCAGGTCTACCATAAAGAGAAGACTGCATGAAAGTAAATACAGAGAGTTCAGTGCAGGGTGCAAGCGACTTGTAAGCCTCATGAATAGAAAGGTTAAATTGGACTTTGCTGAAAAACATCTAAAAAAGTCAGCACAGTTCAGGAAAAACATTCTTTGGACAGATGAGTTTAAGAAAAAGGTGGGGAGAAGGCGCCGAACAGCTCATGATCCAAAGCATACCACATCATTTTGCACAATTTCCTCTTGTAAAAGTCATATTTGTATATATTGGACCTATTTCTTATATTTTGTTCTAAAATATTGTATTATTTAATTTAGTTCAGCCTGTTACTGTTATTGTCTTGAAGTGGCTGCAACCCACATAATTTCCTTAGGGATGATTAAACTATTCTGATTCTGATTAAAACACAATGGAGGCAGTGTGATGGCTGCCAGTGGCACTGGGACACTAGTGTTTATTGATGATATGACACAGGACTGAAGCAGCTAAATGATTTCTGAGGTGTTCAGAGACAAACTAGCTGTGTCCCAAAATGTCGGCTGCATCCTCCGGAGGCCGCAATTGAAGGCCGATTACATCACAGCCAGGCGACGAACGCTGTCCCAATTTGTCGACTCCTTCAAATGTGGCCGACAAATGCGTCCTTCATTTCCCCGAATTTGAAGGATGGGTCGGGTGTGTCCTTCGTTGCCCACCATATCCCAGAATTCATAGCGCGGTCCAGCCAAATTTCAGCTGCCAACAATGGCGGCCGCTACTAAGTTTTAAAATTACTCTTATTAATCTTTCTGGGCCACAAAATAAACTTTTAACATATTTTCAGGCGAGAAAGTAGCTGTGTAAATTACAAATATCTGCTTGGTTTATCAAGACATCGCATATTTGCAAAAGTGTGCCGACGTTTTTGGAGACATCTGCTACCCACCCGCTCGATAGCAAGCAGGGGGGTTCAATGGTCACTCCAGCCGGCGAGAGCAGCGGATTCCCGGTTTCATCGTTTTCAGACCCCCGCTCTTTCGCTACTCAGGTTAAACATGATATATAATTCACTCGGATAACATAAAAATGTAATTGTTTGCCCTTTTTCTGTGTTTTATTTGTTCTGGAGTAAATCGGTTTGGCTGAGATCAAAGTATTAGATTAAATAAAACTTTATTAATCCATTGGGTGGGTTCCTCTGGGATTTTTACACAGCTGAATAAATGTTAAACAGAAAACTGATTAAACAGAGGTGTGAGACGGTTGAGAATTTACGCCCGTGTCCTGTTATATTTTAGATAGCAAGGAGCAGACGGCCAAGTTTATTAAACTCCACCAAGACAGCGGTGACACAAATCTGAAGGCTAGACCGTCCCACTTCCGCACTTCCGGCCTTCTCGATCTTCGAAGGACCCGGTCCACGTAGACCGCGAAGGCCGGGTCCTCCGAAGGATGCAGCCGATGTTTTGGGACACAGCTATAGCATGTTCTGACTGTCTGCTCAAATCCAGCTAAATGAAATCCAGTTGATTGGACAGTGTTTCATAATACAGATGGACAATAACCCAAAAATACAGTCAAAGCAAACCCAGGAGTTTATTAAAGCAAAGTGGAATATTCATGAAATTCATGAACTACAGATCAGTTAGCTGATCTTAACCCAACTGAGCATTTCACTTCATGATGTCCATGACTTCAGGTTGTCAGTGCCAGCAAAGAGTTTTTTAACCAAGTTAGAAATGAATATTTTATTTTCACTTATTTAATTTGTCAGATTACACCTGAGCCCCTGAAATGAAGGAATTGTGTTAAAAAATATTTATCACCTTTTTATGCAATCTTTTTGTTCAACCCAACTTAAAGCTGAAAGTCTACACTTCAACTGGATCTGACTTGTTTCCTTTAAAAATAATTGTGGTAATGTACAGAACCACAATTAGAAAAAAAAAGTCTCTGTCCAAATATTTATGGACCTAACTGTATTTAATAAAATGTTTAGAGGTTTCAAACACTCTGTCCACTTTATTTTAGCCGTTCTGATAAACATCTGAATTCTTCACATGTTAAAAAGCTGTGTCTGATTGGATGACAGAGCTCTTATGAGGAGATCATTTAACCTGTTTTAAGTTTTTGTCATTCATGCATCTAAAATGATTTGATTTTATTTGAATTTGATAAAAAATAAAAGTACGTAATGCTCAAAAGTAAAAGAGTAAAATCTGATGACATTGAAAAGTAAAAAAAAAACCCAAACATAAATAAATAAAATAAAATAAAATAAATACCTCCATGAGCATGGCCACCGTCATTGGCCCCACCCCTCCTGGAACAGGTGTGATGTATCCTGCTCTCTGACTGGCGGAGGAGTAGTGAACGTCTCCAACCACTCGTTTACCACTGGGCCTTGTGTCATCTGTAGCAGGGGTCAAAGGTCACAGAGTGAATCATTTTAAAGAATTACAGTTTTAAAGCTCAGAGCCAAACTTGGTCATTGGTTTATATTTTCCACTGCAGATCATTTTAGGATTGATTCACTCGATTGTTTCCACCCAGCTGGGGTTCCTGTGGAAACAATCCTACTTCTTATTGGTTAAAAGAAAAGAAAAAAACAAGCTGCTGGCTGGAAAAAGGAAGTCAATAAGTGTAAGGGGATGCTGATACCGGGGACATGGTTAATTCCACAGTCAATGACCACGGCACCCTCCTTCACCCACTCTCCTCTCACCATCTCTGCTCTGCCGGCCCCCACCACTAGGATATCAGCCCGGCCCACCTGCAGACGCAAGAAGTGTTTGAATGATGGAGGCAATCTGTTCTGTTTGATTTTAAAGGTGATTTTGTTTGAATTTTAACTTTATAATTTAGCTTTTTAGGTTAGCTTTTATTCATTTCATGATTTATTTCGTGTCTGCATGTTGTTACCTGCTCAGGTAGGTCAGGTGTCTTTGAGTGGCAGGTGGTCACAGTGGCGTGGTTCCACAGCAGCAGGTCGTGCATCGGAGCGCCAACGATTTTACTGCGACCAATAACCACCGCGTGCTTCCCCGCCACAAACACGCCTGCACAGTTACAGGAAGTCACAGGCAAAGGTGTTTACTGGAACTGTCAGTGATGATGTTTGTATGTCTGATGAACAACAAACACATGATTTCAGATTTACAATCATGTGGTTACAATCATGTGTCTGCAGCAGGTCTTTACACCTAACCACCGTTTATCCCCAGGAGACGCATCCGCCGCTTTCAACGAATGACATAATGTTCACAGTGTTCCCAATGTTCTGAATGTTCTCGGTGTTGCCAATAGTCCCAGCTTTCTGAATGTTCTCAGAATTCCCAATGTTCCCAGTGTTTCTAGTGTGCTGAATGTTCTCAGTATTCCCAATGTTCCCAGTTTTCTGAATGTTCTCAGAATTCCCAATGTTCCCACTGTTCTAAATGTTCTCAGTGTTCCCAGCAGTCTGAGAATTCTCAGAATTCCCAATGTTCCCAGTGTTCCCAGTGTGCTGCTACCAGTCTGTCTGATGAGCTCCATGCAGCCGTTGGGGGTGCAGGGGATGAAGCAGTCGTTCAGATCTCCTCGAGACAATTTACCTGCATTAATGCAGCTCAGCCTGCACACACACACACACACACACACACACACAGTGTTAGTGATGAGTATTTGGGAGTATTTGGTGATGAACACAGGAAGTGATGCGCTCACTGACCCATCTACGTCTTTTTGCGAGGACACGGCGTTGGTGACGAGCTCAGTGTCAATGCAGTTTGCGGAGTCCAATGGCAGCTGCACGATCAGACCGTGTACGCACGCGTTCTCGTTCACGGACATGATGCTTTGCAGCACCTGCAGGGCGACAGAAAACAAGAACCAATCAGACCTTCGATCACATCACGGAGAAAAGATGATGATGATGAAGATGATGCATGAAGACCTCGTCCTGCGTGGTTGTGTTTGGCAGCCGGATATGTTTGGCTTCAATTCCAACCTGCAGGAAACAAAGTGAAGCTGCATCAGCCCACTGTGTGTGTGTGTGTGTGCATGTGTGTGTACTTGTATAGACATCTTTGTTAGGACCAGAAGGACCAGAGGTTATGGTTAGGTTGAGGCTGAGGTTTAAGCTGAGGGTTAAGGTAAGTGTTACGGCCCCTGGCCTTGGAAGAAGTGAGCCAGACTTCCTTCAAGCAAATTTGAGTGTGACAACACACTCAGACAATTGGCTGCCTGGGAACCTGTGGCTTGCACCTCCAGGGAAAGTCTATTGGACCAGCTGAGGGATGCTAGACCAATCAGTGACTGATTGGGCACACGCATCTTTAAAAGGCTGAAGAACATTCATTCTGGGTCTGCTGCTTTCAACTGAGTGTGCAGTCTGCGTGCTTCTGTCTGGTAGCCTTGTTTGTAAATCCCTGTCTCGACTGAGATTCTCTTGACTAATGTTAGTTGTGCTACAGCCCATGGGGCTAATTTTGATTTCTACTGGTTGAAGCCTTAAGCGAGGAAGTTGTTTTTGTATCGGTTGTTTGTTTGTAGTAAATGCTGCTATTATTTTTCAGTTCTCTGAGTTTTTTTGTAATAAAACGTTTTCGACTCCGATCTTCCCCGTGAGAATCTCATTTATGTTACCTTACCTCCCTTAACCCCTAGCAGAGATGGTTCGTAACAGTTAGGGTAAGCAGCTAAGGAAAACATTGTCAATTAGATGTCTTTACTAAGATAGGAAAACGAGTGTGTGTATGTTGGTCACCTCAGCTGCAGCCTTCAGTTTGGTGCTGATGTACAGGTTAGAGTCATCTCTGTCTCCCACCTGTGACACACACAGACAGTTAAAAATAGCCATCCTGCAGGATCCTGCATCCTTCTCATTCTCTGACGTGTTTGTTTCCTCCTGGAGGATCCTGAGCTGCTCCCGACTTATTTGCGGCTTTTTATTTCTACATCATTTGTGTTTTTAATTTTACTGACAGAACTTCTTTGATTTTTGGTCGCTCGTTTTTGTCCCCTTGGGTTAAACTGCTGTAAGATTTTGGAGGTTTGTCCCATTTTTCACAAACAGACTGATAATCATGGCCATGCACTCAGCACTCACAGGTGTTTCTAATGTTCTGTCATTTATATCATTGAGGTGCACACGTCACCTGGTCACTGCTCTGCCGTAAACAGAAATGAGATGGGAGGCAGCCACATGTTTGTGTGTTTGTGTGAGAGGACCAGGAGCTCCAGCCTGAGCTGGGAGTGGAGGTCAAAGTTCAGTTGACTGGTTTCAACTGGTCACAAACACTAAAACAAAGCTGCTTTTTGTTGCCAGGTGACAACAGGTGTGCACAGGTAAACTGCAGAGAGCAGCCCCGGGAAAAGGTCTAGTAAAGTCTAGTCTGAGTTATGATGGCGGAGCTCAGAGAACGACCTGATCAGGTCACTGTGAGGTTGTTAGAAAAAAAATCGGTTTGAAGTATCGCTCCATCCAGAAGGGGGCGCTTCAGTCTCTCACCTGCAGGACCACCAGGCCCGGTCTGAACCCGGAGAACTGATTCGCCATCTTCTCCACCTCCTTCTTCAGTCTCTCCCTCACTATTCTGCACACACAGCCGCAGGGCTGGGGTCAAAGGTCAGACAGTTAATGGACTCAGAAGCCGTTCTAGTGGGTTGAGACTTACTTGGACGTTTTGTTCCCGGAGATGACAGTTGCTATGGAGCGCAGGCTTTGTTGGTAACCGGTGGCCCTGACACAGAGCGAGTGGGCGGCCAAGGACAACATGACTAAAAGAGAGAGCAAGAGAGAGAAAGAGCTTCAGCTGACTGAGGATAATCAATAATATGGATGGAAAAATCTGGAAACATCTGGAAATGTGAGGGGTGATAGATGACGATAGCACTCAGAAAGGCCGACGACACAAAACAACCCAAAAGTGAAAAGAACAAACTTAAAGTCAAACAAAATGCCAGCAGGGGCCTCAGACGGACCCAAAGCAAGAGAAAGCTCTGATATCACGAGAGGCAGGAGCTCCACGGTGGACAGGGTTAATAACTGCAGCCCTTTCCCACAAACTGTGAGCGTGTTTAACTGTTTCCCTTCATCTTCGTCCTCATCATCATCAGCACAAAGTAAGCAGAGACTGAAAAAGCAGAGATACACAGAGTGACAGTCTCTGAATCTGTGCTGGCTTCAAAATGAAGAACCTTTACTCTTTCTGAACTTTAATGAAGTATAAAAAGCTTCATAAAAGGTTTGGAGGGTTGTTTAAAGTTCACCGTCAGCACTCGCAGCTGCTTTTCTAACCTTACAGTGAAGCTCACATGTTAATGATTACAGCCGCTCTGCAGAGAAGAATTGAACCGAGACTTGTGCAGCTTCACACAAACACACACTCCTCTACAGCGCTGCCACGTTCACCTCCAGCAGCTTGAAGTTTTCCAAGATTCCCAAAACGTCAGGAAACTTTATGCGACTTCAAGAAAGCTGCTGAAAGCTGCACAAGCACAAAGAGAAGCTGAAAGAGCAGCAGCTTCATACCTGAGAGGCAGAGCAGAGGCAGTGACAAACAGCTGCAGCAGATGTTTCCGTCTCTGTGGAGCTTCTGTCAAAGTAAGGAAGCCCAGCAGTGACAAAAATACTCTGTGAGGAGGGAGAGAGGCAGCCACAGCGTCTGACAGGAGTTAATTATTGACTGAACGGGTATCGCTTATTGATCGATCAGACTGAGCTGGGTATGTGGACAGCTGCACACTTCTCCTTATCTCACCTCGGTCTACAGGAGCTATGGTCACGTAGGTCTTTACTTACCTGCGCTGAGTTACCTGTACATCTGTCCACATGCTCAGGTTGCACACTAGCTCAACTCGACTTTCTGAGCAGGAGTCCACTGATCGTGTGGTGTGTGGGTCACAGTCAGGAGCAAAGCCCAAATCTCACACGTTGTAAAGTCTTTGTGCTTTTAAACACAAATAAAAAGTCATCTGATCATTGTTCCATTTCCTGAGCTGAGTATAACATGAGATTAACTAAAAGGTAACAGAGCTTTTATTTTGGTATAGTCCTATGACAAAAAGGAAATAGTTATATAAGTCAATGAATTTGAGTAATCAGAAAAAATAAAAGAAATACGATCTCTCCTTCCTGCCCACACTGAGACCAGAGTGACTGTTAACTTTATTCATGTTATTTTATTTACTATAAGTATTTGATCACAGAAACATTCATGCTGGCCATACACTTACAGCTGTGGTTTAACAGTTCACTTCCAATATTTTAACACAACTACACGTTTCACATGTATTACTAAAATATAATAACAGTGGTAATGATAATAGTAACTTTTTTGTTCCAGCTCCACAGATGCGAGCTGTATTTGTTCCTCTGTTACAAAAACCCAAAATAAAAACATTTCAGTCACTCAGAATTTCTGACACTATCATGTAGGTAACCTGAGCCTGTGTGAGTGTGTTTGTGTGAGAATGTGTCTGTGTATGTATGAGGTAATACTGCTTAGAACTGAATCAAACCGGCCAGGAGAACCAGATTGATACTGGGATGGTGGACCAAAGGTCAAACCGCAGGAACCACGAGGGACAGCCCACACTGCTCTCAGCCAATTACATGGCAGCCTGTCAGGGAGGAGGGAGGGAGCCACTCTGCCGCATTTTCCGGCATTATTCTGACGCTGGGCTGCTCAGAGGACATGGTGCTGCGGTGCTTCCTGGGAAATGTAGTATAAAAAGAAAAGTGAAGAAAGGCTCACAGAGCTGAGAGACCTCACCTGCAGATTCTGCTTTCAGGGCCAAAGATCAAATTCAAAACACAACCCATCAAAAAAACCTTAATATACGCAGGCGTCAGTGTTTCTGTTGAGCTGTCAGAGCCGGACCTTTAAATTTATCTGCACCAAAACACAAAAAGACACAAGAAGACACAAGAAGAGACAAAAAGACAGAAGAGGACACAACACACTGGATGAATTTATCAGTTTTAAAAGTCGTGAAATTGACAATAAGTTGCAAAGATTACAAATCTCCATGACAACAAACAACAACCTGAGCTTCACACCATCACATGATGTCAGCAGGCCTGGACTGAGGAAAAAGGCCAGGTGGATCACCACGACCAGTCAAAAAAAAAAAGATGTGCAGCAGCTTGAATGATGGATTCAGGGTCACCTGATTCAGCATTAACTATATGCTTTAGCAAAAAGGAAAGTGTGAAGCCTCCACTGTGTGTCTGTCTCCAGAATCCAAACTGGAAGCTGGTTTCACAGAAGAGGGACCTGAAACTGAAGGTGTTTCTGAAAGTGCTGTAGTAAAGTTAAAAAGGATATAATTGATCCACTGTTATCTTCTGCCCACACGGAGCAGCTGCCTGAAATACTCTCTGCAGAAGTCGATTATCTTGTTAATAATTTTACTTCTTCACTGTGAATGACTCTGGATGCTGTAGCTGCTGTGAAAAATAAATCTACATACAAACTGAGGTTATTGTACTCGGCCCTGAACATCTTAAAAGTATGGTATCTAAGCAGATTCTTACTCTGGATGGCATTACCTTGGCTTGCAGTAACACTGTGAGGAACCTTGGAGTCACCTTATGAGGTGACTCCCTAATATGTGTTTTTAGAAGTATCACAGTTTATTTCTAAAGGGCTACATGTTGTTTGTGGTATTCTTGTCAAACACCTCAGAGTAAATCATATCACAGAATATGATGAGCTTATATTGAGGCGAACTGAAGAGGAGGAGAGGGACAGGTGCTGCTAGGGCGAGACAGACATCTCTCACGGAGTCCTTTAGTGCTGCAGGCAGGAAACGTTTTCAAATAGCGCACAACTTCAAGTTTTTTTTATATTTCTATATGATAATTCTGCATTATTAAGCAATAAGAACAAGTAAGTCTGATGTCCTTTAATCAGTGTTGGGTAAGTTACTTTAAATTAGTAACTTAGTTACATTACTAGTTACTTCTATCAAAAGTAACTCAGTTACTTCAAGTTACTCGTTACTTTCAAAGTAACTAGTTACTAGGGAAAGTAACTTTGGTTTTACTCAGAATTCTCTTGTTAATGTGTTGCTTCCATAACTTTGCCAGTCTTCTAGCTTGCTTACTTGCCACAAGTGCACTGTGCCACCTACCAATAGAAAAAATAATAATCATGCGCATATTTCCACAAGAGAAATCCCACGCCTGGACCGTCGTTGACCGCGGCCATGATTCCAGCCTACGTCACAGCATCATGTGCGCCTTTTACATCCAACACAAAAACTGCAGTCATGATGCTTTTGATTGTACTCGGAAATTCTGCCTTCTGAATAGGAAGATGTAAGCAACACCAGACTGCAGATGAGCTGCATACAGGGCTGGACTGGGACAAAAAATCGTACCGGCATTTTGACTAGAGACTGGCCTGCCATTATAGGAAAAATCATAAAGCCTTTGATGAAAACAAACGCTGTTGTGACAGTGATGTACACTGTCTTGATGGTATGTATCAATCTGTCAATCGTTTGTTGTAAGATTCTGATAATTATTTTTTAAAAGCGAGACATTTTAAATGACATAACAAAGAAAAGTATTTCTTTGTGCCCCCCTCTCCCTGTTAATGCCCTACCTGCCCCCCTGGCAACACTTTGCTAGACCCGCCCCTGCACAGTTACCAGCTGTCAGCTACGTAGAAAAAGGATCCTGGTGTTATTTGTCTCTCAGAAACAGTTCATAACTTCCCTTCAACTCATTCATGTCACCTAAAAGGTAAACCTGTTTCTCCATCACCTGTTCAGCTCTGATGATGCAGTAAGGACATCTCCTGGTTTCATCTTCATGTTTCCCTCTCACCAGATATACAAACCGATATCATGACCAGCAGCTATACAGCTGTGGCTCCAGCAAACATCAGCTGATAGTAGAAATTAATATTAAATAAATTCTAACTACAGCTGATCAAGCTTAAACGTGCTGCTGTTGTTTAGCGACAGTGGGCGATAAACAAACAAGAGAGAAAAGCCGATCAGCTGATCATTGATCAGTTTTCATGATTGAAGTAGAAACAGGAGAGGGAGAGAATGAGAGAAGAAGAGGCAGCTGTGCAGCAAAGACACAGAATAACTCCAGCTTTGTGTCTTTTTCATTGTAGCTGAAGTCCGGGACAAACTGTGTGTCTTTTCACCTCAATACGAAACGCGCAATATTTTCTCTGAATACGAGATGATTCTGTTTTTTACGGGACGGTTGGAAACTCTAATAATTAACCTTATGAACAAAATGAAGTTCAACATCTTCATAGCACCCACACAGCTGTATAGAAACTCCGTCATGCTAGCTAGTACGCAGTACGAAAAAGTCAGAATAACGAAAATAAACTCCACCTAAACTTGGTTCATATCTGACTCAGACTGCAGGTCATAACTTCTTACCTGAAGTTCAGTTCACCTGACAGTCGGACCAGCGGCTGCCTCGGGTCTCTGCTCCTCCTCCTGCCTCCCCTTTCTCTCATCCACCTGCTGCCTCCACCACTTGCTAATGTTACTGAATCTGTGGAAGCTCTGCGATAGCCACCACACGAAGTAACGAGTAACGACCCTATCTAAATCCCAGTAACGACTAACGCGTTCCTGATTTTGGCATAATAACTAGTTACCGTGCTCGTTACCACAATAATAACGTAGTTACTGTAACGCGTTACTTAATAACGCGTTAGTCCCAACACTGCCTTTAATCATTATGAAGCTATATTATTATATTATTATTACAATTACATAATACAATTATATATGAAATACAATGAAATATTAAGCTTTTGTACAGAGTATCAGTATCGGATTAGTATCGTCGATACCACCCTGAATTTTACTTTGTATCGGATCGGAAAGGAAATCAGCGGTATCGCACATCACTATTCTAAACCCGAAGAGGAAGCTGGTAGTAGAAAACAGCGATGAGTGCCAAAATAAGGTGCAAGGAACTAAATAACAGCATTTAGGGTTATTTACACTCCCACCAAAATTATGAATAATTGGTTTACATAAGAACCACAATGAATAATTTTCCCCAACAAAATAACTCATGTAGAAGTTACCTTAAGAACTTTCTAACAATACATGTTTTTGTACTGGATGCTCCACAACTGATAGTTTACTAGACTGTTGACCTTTGTTATTGAGTCTCTTTTCTCCAAGTGAGATCTTTACTCTTCGCACAAGTCCATCTTTTCCACTGACAGCCTCTACAACTCTTGCAAGTCTCCACTCACCTCTGGGCACTAGTTCATCTATGTCCAACACAACATCACCTACTTTTAGACTCCTTTTTGGTGATTGCCACTCTTGCCTTGAAATGATGTTGTAAATATATTCCCTTCTCCAGCGGCTCCAGAACTGCTCTGCAAGGAACTGCACACAGCGCCACCTCTTCCTGCTGTACAGGTCCTCCTCTGAAAAAGCACCAGGTGGGGGCAACGGTGCGTTGGATTTCATGTGCAGCAGATGATTGGGCGTAAGCGGTTCTAGGCTGTCGGGGCTGTTCAAGTTATCTATAGTCAGAGGTCTGCTATTGACTATAGCCATGACTTCATAGAAGAATGAGACATCATTAAGTCTGTCATGAGCCAGTGACAGAGTGGTATTCAGCACACTTCAGTAAGACTCACAGTGTCTGTGACTTTAGTTAACATTGTCTGTACTTTGCTGACTTCTGGATCTCCTATGGTCAGATCCAGCTCAACAGGCTGTGCTGTGGGCAGTTCATTTTTCCACAAAAAGGCGGGGCCAGTGAACCAGATAGACTTCTTTAACTCATTCACAGTTACACCTCTTGAAGCACTGTCAGCTGGATTCAGTTCTGATGGCACATAAAACCATTGCTGAGGGCTTGTACTTTCCCTGCTCCTCTGGACCCTGTTAGCTACAACCCACATAGCAGACAGGTCTGGCCCGGATCTGGTGTCAAACCGTTACTGCTGGCTGACTTCTGGCATGGTAAGTGGTATGTCATCCAGATATGGGCCAGGCCTGGCGTAGATGGCACTGTTTATGTGATGGCATGCCACATCTGGCCCTATTGTGGTCTGGTTTATGTGGCCCAGGCTCATAGAAAACAGGTCTGGAACAGATCCGGCATCAAGCTGGCACTTCTGACAGACTGGTGTCATGGCAGTGTGTATGTCAACCAGATGTGGGCCAGATCTGACAATGATGGCACTATTAATGTTCCTATTTTCCTATTTTAATTAGAAGACCCAAATGCCATGTTGCAATACTATACTGTTATGGTAGCCAATGTTTCAAATGCAGGTTTGACAGGTTTGTGAGTGTACACTTTATCCAAAACTTAGTGAGGGTTTACTCATATTTACCACCGGTTGGCTGTAGCTCAGGAGGTAGAGCAGATCACCTACTTATCTGAAGGTTAGTGGTTTGATCCCTGGCTCATCCAGTCTGCATGTCAAGAGTATAAATGCAGTTAGAAAACACTCAGTTTAGAGAAAGTGTGTCATTGGGTGAATGTGGCATGTTGTATAGAGCACTTTGAGTAATCTGGGAGAGTAGAAAAGCGCTATATAAGAATCAGTCCATTCACTGTCTGAAGAGAGTTTTGTCATGTTACTTTTGCACTATTATGTTCTGGCACATGTTGTTATTACATGGCTTGATTAAGGTACACATTAGGCTGACATCTGGGGCCAGAGCTGAAACTGTTCTGGGCCAGCACAGGGCCAGCAGTATGTCTGCAACAGCCCCGTGGCTGCACACAACTTACATATGGCCCACATACCGCAAAGAATGACGGCCCTTTGGTGGCCCAGATCAGGTTTGCCAGAGGTATACCACACATGGGCCAGCACAGGACCACCAGTGTGTCTGCAAGTGGCATTATGCTGGTCCATGTGTTGGCCACCTCTGGCAAACCAGATCTGGGCCACCAAAGGGCCGTCATTCTTTGCGGTATTTGGGCCATGTGTAAGCACATTGTGTGGACCAGATCCGGGCCATACCAATTTTGCTATGTGGGTAAGGTGTGGAAACGACGTGCATCATTGTTTATGTAGCCCAGCACCACCTTTGAATCAGTCCAGAAATACTCCTTTGCAACATAACACAGCTCTTCCCATAACATGTTGCTGACTGAGATTGAAACTACAGCTGCTGTTAGTTCAGGTCTGGGGATTCTGGTGAGTTTAATTGGAGAAACACGAGCTTTTGCTATTAACAGAGAGCAGTCACTTGAGCTCGCATCTGAAAAGTTGTGCAACTCTGTTTCTTTAGTTTCACCAAAGTTACCAGGCAGGTAACAGCGAGGTATGTTTAGCTTGTCTAGATTTACAAAGTCACTTTGCCAACTCACCTTGGCTAGAGTGCATTAGGGTAGGGGGTTGTCCCACCCGACATCATGCTGACACATTCAGCACATATGGCGCTAAAAATCCAGGTGGGTTGTAGATCGGTGGATAGAATGCCTCTGCGTAGTGCTGGGCGATATGAAAGTGTCTATTGTGCCATTTGTCTTCTATTGTTTCTATCGTTTCTAACCTTATTTTATAAATTATTACATAAAATATACCATTAACCTTTTAAAACCGGTCAGAGCGGGCCTAACTATTTTGCCTAACTATTTTTAAATCCCTGTAGAACTGGAACCACGTAAGCTAGCGCAATTTTTTTTTTTTTGCATTTGAAACCGGAGGAGTTGTACTTAAATCTTATGCCATCAGCTTGCCCTAGGTCACGGTTTCCTTTCACATATGGCTTTGCTAAAACTGCATAAAAAGCACTTGCAGCAACAAAAGCATAATATTCCAGAAACATGCTTTGCCGATCCAATCAGTTATTCATAACACTTCCTAGGTTGGAATATATGTCAGCGCAAACTATTGCATGTCCGCCAGTACCTGTCCAAAACCGAAAGTGATGTCATTTTCGCGGAAAATGTAGGGGTTTTTTTTACGTTCAGGGCCTTATAAGCCTGTACTGGTGTTTTTAAAAGTCATGTTTGACTTTATGCTTTTCTGTATCATTTTCGGGATGCTTAGAACTCAAATTACACTGTTGAAAATAGTTTATTTCGATGTACATGCTGGGTTTTTTTGCAAATTTGCATTGTAATATTTATTTTCATTTTTCCTGCAGTATATAAATATTAGTGTAACTCAAAAATAAACTATGAAGACACTCAAAATAAATTTCTCGTGGTTGGAAACTATTTTGTGCAACTTTTTTGTATTTACAGTTTTGAGGGATAAGCCTCTTAAATTTCTCTAACAAGAAATATATGTAAAAAAAAAACAACCCAAAAACGATTTTCAATTTTTTTGTAGTTTATTGCACTTTTTTGCAATTTATGTAGTTACTATGGACTTAATGCATACATATTATTAAAATTTGGGCTATAACGGTTGTATTGATGTATAGCAACTTGAAATGCTCCCACAAATGGCACTACAGCATGTAAAAATATAAAGATAAGCTCTGGCGGACTTGGTTCTATGGTAGGTCTTAAAGGGTTAAATAGCCTGTGGCAAATATATTAGTGTTGTCCTCTCACTATACATACTCTTAACTTTATGCAAGAGAAAATACAGTATAAAAAAATGATATTTTTCACAAAGAAACTCCGTCTTGTGGTTTTGCAACATGGTACTGCGACATGCTTTAAGGTAACTCAAAACGATGGACGTGCGACAGGTTGCAGTTTCATGCCCGGACATGCAACAGGCAGAGACAGCTACACAGGCAGCCCAAGAAGAAGCCCTTTTACCGAAAAGAGGGGGTACATCTGTGATTTGGTTACATTTTGGGTTAAACAGCACCAACACGAAGCAGAAGATGCCCATTTGCAAGCTATGCTATAAAACTATTCCTGCACCTGATGGCAACACAACAAATCTCTTCTATCACCTACAGAAGGTCCACGAAAAAGAATATTCAAGAATCCAGAAAATCCAAGCTAAACCAAGTTGTGGAACTATGGGAGCAAGTTGGGAAAAGAAAAACTATAGCCAGCTGAAGATACAGCAGTCTTTCACACAAGGCCCTTATGAGAAAACGTCCCAGCGCCATAAACAAATCACCGGAGCCGTCTAGCGTTACATTTGTAAAGGCATGGCCCCTGTTTATGTAGTTGAGAAGGCCAGTTTTCGTAAACTCGTCAAAGTCCTTGATCTGAGGTACGTTATGCCCGGTTGTATGACGCATGCCGGGCCAAAGTAGAGAAGGATGTTTGCAATGTCGTGCATTATGCCTTGACGACTGACTATGGACGAGCAGAAATACGCAGCCCTACATGAGCGTAACCATCCATTTCATTAACAAAGACTCTGCGCTCGCTGTTTACAGGCTGCATGCTTTCCAGATTACCACAGGTCAGGTGGTATATCATGATATACATCGTTATATAAAATAATTCATATCGTGATAAATATTTTTTCCATATCGCCCAGCACTACCTCTGCGTATAGCTGGCTGGACTTTCAGTGTGTTGTCAAATTTGAAACAGTCCTTTTCAATGTTCCACTGGATGCCTAGTGGTCTTTCTTGTGGCATGTCTTTGAATGTCAAGTCTCTTATGTTAATGTTTACAGCACACTCTAATGGAGTGATACTTTGCAAAACTGTGTGATTTTTAGAAACAAACTTGTTGAGACGGAGGTTACCTTTGCTGCAGATTTCTCTGGCCTCTTGTGCCAACTGTATTGCTTCTTCCACTGTGTTTGTTCGCGTAACTCCATCATCAACATAAAGGTCTTTCTCAATGAACTGTGAACCTGCTGGGTGCGAGTGGCAGTGCTCTTTGGCTAAGTACTTCAGTCCGTATTTTGCACAGCCTGATGATGATGCCGCACCAAAAAGGTGTACTTTCACTCTGTATGTTTGAGGTTGTGCGCTTGTATCACAGTTTTTCCACCAGAGGAAACATACATAGTCCCGGTCCCTCTCACTGATGTGAAACTGGTGGAAAATATTTTCTATATCGCACATTAAGGCAATAGGATGTTGCCAAAATCTCAAGAGAATGCCAGTCAGATTGTTTATTAAGTCTGGCCCTTGGAGGAGATGATCATTGAGACTTGTTCCATTGTGTTTGGCTGAACAGTCGAATATGATGCACAGTTTTGTGGGTTTTTTGGGGTGGTAAATCCCATGATGGGGGATGTACCATTGTTCACCTTGTGTTCCTTCGTTGTGTACTTCTTCCACGTCTCCTCTTTCAATTATGTCATTCATGTATGCAACATAATCCCTTATGTAGTTCTCATCCTTGTTCGACCTTCTCCTTAAGTGTTCCAGTCTGATCTTTGCAAGCCTTTTGTTGTCTGATAAGTGTGGCTTTTGCTTGAATGGAAGAGGCATCTCGCAGTGTCTTTGTTTGTTTTTCTTTATTCCTTCCTTGAGTTTTTCAAGAAAAATGAGATCCTCTTGGGAGACTGTTTTGTAACATGCCTTTGTGTCCTTGAAATCTGATTCAAGAACACTGATCATGTCCATTGGTGTTACAGCAGGCATTTTCTTTACCATGAATCTATGGCACAGACTTGTTTCAGTTTCATTTTGCTCTGATGTAGAGCCACCAACAATGCTCCACCCTAGATCTGTCTGTATTGCAAATGGCTCATTCTCCTTTAGAACCTGTTTTGGAGCTAGAGTTCTGGGACAGTGAAATCCAATGAGTAGTCCAACATCACAACTCAGGAGAGGAGCTATGTGATCAACGATCTCTGACAGATGGGGCTATTGTGGGTATGTTGTCATAGTTAAATGGGATGTAGTCCTTTGTTTAGGAGAGTGGAAGGTCAATGTGAACATTGTTTTTCTAAAAAGAAAAACAACTATTTTTATAGAGCAAAAAAGAGCAAAAAAAAAGATTTCTAAAGGGAATGTTTATTTTATTTATTTTTATTTTATTTTATTAGTGTTTTCCTCAAATGTGTCAAATATATATTTTCTCATCTAAATGTCCACTGAGCTGTGAGCCAGGGGGCGGTAATGCGCCTTAACATTGGTTGCCAACCAAGAAGAAGAAGAAGAAGAAGAAGCTGTGAGCCAGGAGGAAGGGGGTGAGTGAGTCCTGAGTGATTCGTTTATGCTACGATTCAGCACAGGAGGGAGGGGGTGAGTGAGTCCTGAGTGATTTATTCATGCTATGATTCAGCACAGGAAGGAGCGGGTGAGTGAGTCCTGAGTGATTCACTTACGCTATGATTCAGCACAGAAGGGAGGGGGTGAGTGAGTCCCAAGTGATTCGCTTATGCTACGATTCAGCACAGGAAGAGAGGGAGTGAGTGAGTCCTGAGTGATTAGCTTACGCTACGATTCAGCACAGGAATATGGCGTTATTTTTGTGCCACTATTCTGAGCACACGTAAAAAAATTTGAGCGCACGTAAAAAAAGTTTGCAGGTGCAAGTGTTGTATTTTGAGGAGAAATTTATTTTGAGTGAAGAAAAGCTGAATTTGAGTGAACAAAATTAATTGCTGCATGCAATAAACTTTTAAGATATTTTCATGCGAGAATGGTGCTGTGTAAACTTCAAATATCTGCTCGATTCATCAACACATCACATATTTGCTAGGGGTGCAACAATACACAAAATTCACGGTTCGGTTCGGTTCGATACTTTGGTGTCACGGTTCGATATTTTTTCGATACACAAAATGTTCATGCCTTTTTATTAATTTGTCATTTATTAAATTTTCACGGCACATTCTGCACCACCTCTCTGTGCGTTCATCATTTGTTTGAAGCCAGCTCACCTCCTGCAACCACTTTTCCGAGAATACGCGCTTCTTTTGTGGTTCGGACTCCTGACATTTCTTTGGAGGTGGAGGAACACCAAAGTAATTGCTTAAAGGAGCTTCTTCGACATCTTTAAGAGTTCTAAACAAATGTCTGTCCTCCTCCTGAAAATCTTATGTATGCAAACACGCGTTGCAACTTCTTATCTTGTGCGCGTTTTTTATTTTGACAGCGAATGCGCACCTGCGGACCACTAATGTGTAGACCTGGTTATTTAGCTCGTCATATTGCAGCCACAGAAATTCTTTTGTCCATGAAACCATAAAGCTGCACGTTCTTTTTGCCTTATAGTCTGATTTGTCATAACTTTTCCGTTTTGTGGTAATCTTTTCTTTGGCTGTCACTTCTTCACCCTGACCTGTCTTATTTGGCTCAGCAGAACTAAAATATATATCCTGCTGCTTTTACACACGCACTCACATAACGCTCAGCGATTCTCTGCACGATCAACCTCTCACATGTTTAAGCTTGCTGCGGGAGATTTCACTTGTCATGTTTGCATAGTAAGCTAACGATTGATAAGACGATGTCAGAGGAATTGGTGCGCAAATTATCATCACTCACCAATCAGTGCTGTCGCTCTCTATACACAGTTCGTGCGATTGCAAAGTGAAAGCAAAAAACAAGCGCAAATTCAAACGCGCCAGATCTGAATGAGGGTGGGGGAGGTTCAATTTGCCATGTTGCAACAAGCTTAACTTCTGTCTAGCTAGCTTGCCCTGCGCTCAGTGAATCTGTGTTCGACTACTCCGCCTAGGCTGCACTGTCGAGCGCAGATCCACTGAGCGCTCAACACAGACAGCACCGTCAGAAGGAAAGTTGATAAAATAAATTTAAAATGTTGTATTGTTCGATACATATGCGTACCGAACCGAAAGCACTGTATCGAACGGTTCAATATCGATACGAGTATCGTTGCACCCCTAATATTTGCATAACTGCTCTAACGTTTTCGGAGATGCCTGTTACCCACCAGCTGACTGGGTGGGAACTCAGGTTAAACATAATATATAAGGCTGAACTGACAAAAAAATCACAGACTACACCACCAGGTATTATAGGAAAAACCATAAAGCCTTTGAACTAAAACAAACGCAGTTGTGACAGTGACGTACACTGTCTTTTTGGTATATATGTATGATTTGTATCACCTTCATGTTTCCAAACCGATATCATGAGCAGCAGATTTTACAGCTGTGGCTCCAGCAAACATCAGCTGATACTAGAAATTAATTTTAAATAAATTCTAACAACAGCTTATCAAGCTTGAACGTGCTGCTGTTGTTGTTTAGCGCAACATCTGCTGGTTTCTTGTTTTTGGCGCAAAGTGGGAGATAAACAAACAAGATAGAAGATCAGCTGATCATTGATCAGTTTCATGATTGAACTAGCAGCAGGAGAGGGAGGGAGGGAGAGAGAATAAGGGGAGAAGAGGCAGCTGTGCAACTTAAAGACAGAATAACTCCAGCTTTTTGTCTTTTTTTCATTCTAGCTGAAGTATGGGACTAAGTGCGTTCCTTTTCCCCTCAATACGGATGTATTGTAATTGGTCCAGCCCAGAGTTGATCATGACCAATTGGCTAATCCACCACCTTTCATTGTTTATACCGTTACAAAAACAAACAAACATAAAAATGAAAAATCACCATCGGCCCACCGGGCAAATGCCCGGTATGCCCAATGGCCAGTCCAGCTATGGTGGGTAACAGGCAGCTCCAAAAACGTCAGAGAACTTAGCAAATATGTGATGTCTTGATAAATCGAGCAGGTATTTGAAGTTTACACAGCACCATTCTCGCATGAAATTATCTTAAAAGTTTATTTTGTGACCCAGAAAGAGTAATATTTCAAACTCCGCCACTCTGTGTTCCTCCGCCACTGCCTTGTTTGAGTTTTGGACAAAATGGATTCTGGGATATTGCATTTCGTCATTTCGAGCTGATTGGAGACCAGAACAGCCAATCAGATTTTTTTGCATCCAAGTCTGTGATTAGCTGGTTTTGTGGCACAAATATAACGGTGTACAGAAAGAGTTGAGCGTGCACGGGCAGAAATGTTGAGAGCGCGAGCAACACATTGCGAGAGGGGCTGCTATTGTGTGTGTGTATGGATAATAGCAAACACGGAAATACATTTTTTGCATGCAGCAATGAATTCTGTTCACTCAAATTCAGGTTTTCTTCGCTCAAAATAAATTTCTCCTCAAAATACAACACTTGCACCTGCAAACTTTTTTTACGTGCGCTCAAAATTTTTTTTTACGTGCGCTCAGAATAGTGGCACAAAAAGGGAGGGGGTGAGTGAGTCCTGAGGGATTCGGTCATGCTACAATTCAGCACAGGAGGGAGGGGGTGAGTAACTCAAATGTGCTGTTAGCAGAGCGATGCTACTGTGAACCGAGGAACTATTGTCTTGATGTGAGCTTTCTACTCAGGGTTTTTTCTTCCAGTTCAGAGCAGAAATGTTTTTGTTAAGAAACTGACTGGGTTTTTTTTCCACACAATTTTAATTATAAGCTAGATATCTTTCTAGTAATGAAATTAGTTTGCTAACAGCAACAGGGATGAGTCAGTGAGTCAGTTGGGCTTGTGAATCATGATTCACGAGTCAGTAAAGTGATTCTCAAGTATTGAAGGATTCGTTCATGATTCGCGCATCACTAGTGTCAGGGCTATGGCATCATCAGTGGACCTGTTGTGGCGGTATGCGAATTGTAGAGGGTCCAGCGAGTTGGGTAGTGCAGAGCAGATGAAGTCCCTGACCAGCTTCTCGAAGCATTTGCTCACGATGGGGGCTACAGGTCACCAGTCATTCAATGAGGAGATGGTGGAGGATTTGGGTACAGGGACGATGGTGGCCATTTTGAAGCAGGCTGGGACTACAGACAGAGAGAGGGAAAAGTTGAAGATGTGTGTAAACACTCCAGCCAGCTGAGCCGCGCATGACTTGAGGACGCGGCCAGGAATCCAATCCGGACCAGTAGTTTTGCGTCCGGAGTTGGTAATGTGCGTATTTGTAGTCCGATGTGTTCGCTGAGGCAAAAGCGGTGCTCCGTGCCGCCAGTGCCGCCAGTGCCGCCAGTGCCGCCAGTGCCATACAAACATCTCTGTTAATCCGCGGTTTTTGATTTGGGAAGGATTTAACTGTTCTGGATAGTCTAGAGTCTGTGTACTCATCGATGTCATTAGCAGCCACGTGAAACATTTCCCAGTCTGCGTGATCAAAACAGTCCTGCAGCGCAGACTCCGATTGGTCTGACCAACGGTGTACCGCCCTCAGGGTTGGAGCTTCCTGTTTCAGCTTCTGCCTGTAGGCGGGCAGGAGCAGGATGGAGCGGTGATCTGATTGGCCGAATGGGGCGCGGTGGAGGGCTTTGTACACATCCTGGAAGGAGGTGTAGCAGTGGTACAAGTAGCTGGTCTCCACGAGTGTTGAATTGGATGTATTGGTGGAGTTTTGGTGAAACTTTCTTCAGGTTTCCCTTGTTAAAGTCCCCGGTCGTGATAAACGCCACCTCTGGGTGTGCGATTTCCTCACTGCTGATCGTGCTGTACAGTTCCCTGAGTGCTCGGTCAGTGTTGGCTTGTGGGGGAATGTAAACAGCCGTAACAATCACTGCTATAAATTCCCTCAGTAGCCAGAATGGCCGGCACTTAATCATCAGGTGCTCCAGGTCAATCATCAGGTGAGCAGCAGAATTTCACCGGGTGCACGTTTGCATAATCACACCAGCTGTTGTCGATCATGAAACACACCCCACTGCCTCTGCTTTTCCCAGTAAGCTCCTGTGACTGTCTGCGCGGTGCACAGAGAACCCCGGTAGTTGTATTGTGGAGTCCGGTACCTTGTCCAATAGCCAGGTTTCTGTGAGGCTGATCACGCAGCAGTCCCGCATCTCTGGCTGGAATGAGATCCGTGCCCTAAGCTCGCACAGCTTGTTCTCCAGAGACTGCACATTAGCCAGTAATAAACTGGGTAGCAGTGGTCTGTTAGTGCACCGTCTCAGTCGAACCAGAACGCCAGATCTTCTCCCTCTGCGTCGGCATTTGCGGCCTCCAGGGCCAGAGAACAAAGGTGTCTCAGGTGAGATGAATGGGGGGTCTGCAAACGGAGGGTCCGTGTTGCAAAACTTGAACTCCGGGAAGTGATGAGAAAGTCCATCTCTTATGTCCAGTAAGGTTTGTCGGTCGTACACAAGGAGACATGTGCTAAAAGTCAAATTAAACACAAAAACCAGCTGTTGCTTGGGGGAGCTCACGGCGAGGCTGCCATACTCAGCGCCATCTTGGAAAAGATCATGGAGGTACTACCTGATTGACCCACCTTGGTAACATTCAGAGCTGTGGCTGCCATGGTGTCATTTTCTGTGGTTGAAGCGACGTTTGTAGGCCTTTCATTTGCCATGTGACTCTCATTGTGCAAACAGGATGAGTGTGGCGATGACGACAGTCTCTGGCATTGTGGACCACCTTTAAGTACCCGTAGCACAGTTTATTGTCCTTCACAAATGTCCATTTGTGGTCTAGTGACTTTTCTGAGAAGCTTGGGCACTTTGACAACTGATGACTTTCATCTTTGCAGAACATGCAGGCCACCTTTAACCTTGTGTCATTTCACTTTTTTCTCCTTGTACTGTGGCTTGTGTGGTAAAGACTTGAGTCACAGATCTGTTTGGTTTGGTCTCCCTTGTGTGTCTTTTCTCCAAGCATGAGCTGCATGAATGGAGTGCATATAAAGAAGTCACAGGATTACATGCAATTTCTGCCTCAAGTGCTACAAAGTCTGCAAAATCCTTGAAAGAGGGAAAATCTTCGCTTTTCATGAGAGCAACTGTGACTTCACGATTTCAACGCGTTGCGAGCCAACCTGAAACCTTTTGCAATCATTTTTGGTTTTCCTCACAGTCACTTTACATGTGGTGTTGCTTGGAGACACGTTGTGAGAAAATCAGAAAAGGCCCGTAGACTTTCTGCATCTTTTGAGTGGATTTTAGGCCACTTTGACAGTTTGTCTTTGAATGCCTTTTCAACAACAAATGGCTTTTGAACAACAGAAATAGGCGTGCACATCACAAGACCACCTCAGGTAAGGCAGCGACGACTCCACCACGTCAACAAGATGGAGCAAATGCAAATCAGCAATCGGATCCAAGCACCAAGAGAGATTTTTAAAAGCGAATTGTTATATTATTAGAAAGGATTTTGAGATGTGTTGATCGTACTTGAATAAAAGTGCCTTTTTTAATCTTGCCTGCTACGTTGGCCTGTAGGATGCGTATAAAAAGCTCCAGTGTTCATCTGGACGTTGTCGGTGGGAGAAATCCTCATCCAGGTAACTTCCTCTCAGCTGTCTGGATCTCCTTACCCTGTTGACTGAGCCTGCATCATGATGCTCCAGTGCAGCACTTTGTGGCTGATATTTAAAACAACAAGAATCATAAAGATGTTTCCTGTTTCAGAGATCAGTGCTTCCTTCTCCACTGAAAACACTGTTAGAGCAATTTTAGACTTTTTGGTGCTATTTTAACTTGTCAGCACAAGAGGGAGTAGTAACATCTCGACACACATTTAATCCAGGTTCAGTGGAACTCAGGTGTGAATGAGCCTGGATATGCGTGTAAGGTCCTGTTAGATCAGAGCTTCCCAAAGTGTGGGGCCTGCCCCCTGGGGGGGGGCAGTATGAAAAGGGGGAAAAAAACCCCAAAAAACAGCTTGGACACTGCTAGCATGGGGCGCCCGCTCAAACGCAAAGCAGGAGATGAAGTATAGCTGAATATGTTTCCAAACCAACTTCATTCTAAGCGAAAGACTAGAAAATATTGTGAAGCATATCTTCCCTTTGGTTTCACCTGCACAAGTACCAAGGTAGGTCTCCCCTGCAGAATTGGTCTTCCCTTCGTCGGGAGCATGCGCTGGGCTGTTCAAATCACGGACAAACAGTATCCCACATTCTTGATTTTTAGTTCACAAACACTTCTCATAATGACTAACTACTCCTGACATTTTGTTAGCTCTTTATACAGTAAAGTTACAGTGGGATACAAATAATATCAGGCTGATCCAGCCATTTGTCCCCCGGTTCAAATCACGAACTAACAGTATCCCACAGTTGTTTATGTTTTTAAACCCATTTTGCACAGAGAGGCATTTTTTTGAAAAATGTATTGATAGCAATGTTGAATATTATTACACAGGAAAAAAACAACTACACGTAAAATAATGACACCGTGACACCTCTGCCTTTCTAAATGGAGGGACAGTAACTGCGTGTGTATATGTAAGCGTGTAAAAACTGAAGATAGTCAGATTAATAGTAACAGTATTTTGTCTGTCTGCCATTCTGCAATTCATCTCATGTAAACAATAATGTGGCGGACAGCGTGATGTGAAAAAAGGCACATACCTTTGACGTTGCTTGACGAACTCTGTAGTCCTCGCCCACACGTAAACGCAAAAAAGGAGTTGTAAAAAATCTCAGTTTGTATATTTATTTATTTTTGTTTGAGTAGTCTTTTCACCAAATACTTTTTTACTCTTACTTGAGTAACTTTTTTGAAGACTACTTTTCACTTTTACTTGAGTAATAATATTTTAAAGTAATGCTACTCTTACTTGAGTACAATTTTTGGATACTCGACCCATCTCTGACTGCATTACAGTACTCGAGTACTTCTTCTGCAGACGATTTAATCTAATCTATGATGCTTTTAAGATTCATCCATTCACCCACTCCACCTGTCGGTGTGGCAGGTCTCACCTGCAGGTACCGGAGAGCTCTACAGTTCAGTTATTTACTCAGACCCTGGAGGGTCAGATCATTCCTGCGTCCTGGCACAGGTGAACACACCTGTCAGGTGTATCAGAGCTTCCTGCTGCTGTTTCACTGCACATGTTATTTAATATAAATGTATTTTGATATATAAATCAGATTTGATATATACATCAGACGTTACAGCGTCCGAGGTCACCTGTAACTGCCTCACTGCAACACATGATCAATACAGTATCGGTATTCCAGTGGAAACTGTTTACTGATTTTATATGAAGGAAACAAGGAAGAAATTTATCAGAGGTGTGAACAAGTTCATGGGTGAACATATGTCTGCAGTGATGTTTACTGCTGAGTTTCAGGGAGGAGAGCTGAGCTGAGCTCCAAGGGTTCAAGGAGCACTGATCAGGAGTATTGATCAGTGCTCATGTATTGATCTGTTTCCACGGAGCTTCCTCTCATTCTGATGGCATGTTTTCTTTTCCTTTCCTGTCATCATGGTGACTTCACGCCCTGCAGAAGAATGAAGTCCGGCGGCTTCGGCTGCTCTAAGCTTCATTCCTGTCATTCCTTCCCCCTCCAGCACGTCATGAGCAGGTCTGATGATTTGCCGTCTGATTGGCTCATAGGTCACAGGTGAGATAAAACTGTTTTCCTGGCTGATACTCAGGTCCAGCAGGTGTGACTCACCTGTGCGATCCAGCTGATAATCAGCAGGTGAAAGAAAGAGAAGGAATGCAGCCCAGCAGCAGGCCGCCTCACTTCCTGTTCACCTGGATGAGAGGGGAAGGCCTCAGCTGATTACACTTTAACTTCACAAACCTGAGCAGCCAAAAGAAAATGAAATAAAAATGTCTGAAAATATTAAAAAAAAAATGAAATAAACAGAATAAATCCTTCAAACAAACAAACAATCACAACTGCTTCCTGTTTATTGATCTCACGTTGGCCTGGGTATCAAACTGTAGACCTCTCACTTCTCAAACAACAGAATCAGCTCATTTACCATCAGCCAGGTGAGACACACCTGGATCAGATGACCTATTCGGAACCATGATAACAGGGTTCTTGCTGATCGGAGCTGGCATGGCCCTGACTTATCGGAGAATTGAGAGAGCGGAACCGGCTGTTCAAACCCCCCCAAGGCTGCCCGCTGGAATCGAAGCGACGGGACGAGGCGCGACCTCTCACAACGAACGCAGCATGGTTAACACCTTGGAGACGCTTACAGCTGCTGTGGAGGCTCAAAACAACACCATTGAGCGTATGGTGGGATACATCAGAGAGGGCCCTGCTCAAGATGTGAACCTTGAGCGAAAGTTGGATCACATCACAGAACGGATTACTGCAGTTGTGAGGTCTCAGAATCAAAAGAATGACAACACCATAGAACAGAAGTTTGATACCATCATGGGGAGGCTCGCGGCTCTCCAACAGGAGATCGAGAGACCAGTGTCTGACTGTTAAATGAACAGCTTTAAATTCTCGTGAGCTGCTCGCATGAAAACAAATCAACAAATTCGAGATCATAATGCAGACACCACCACGGCGCCAGCTGCAGGCCCAAGGCTGAAGCCGGACAAACACTCCCTGATAACGACTGTGTGATGACTATTCTCCCATCCCATGCAAGGCCACCTGGATTGGCTGGAGGACTGTTTACTTAGCCTGATAGGGCGAAGGACACTGTCTCAGCTAAACTATGGACACGCACACACACACACTTACACTGATAAGCACTCACTCATCCCCCCTCCCTTTCCAATGCCTTCGAAGCTTGTTTCCTGCGAGGGATCACGGCGGGCCTTTGTGCCGCGCTGGGGTGATAGCGCTGTGCAGGGCGGCTGCTGTGTTCGCTTCGTATTACTCCTCACCCCCCACCCAACCCTGTGGCTTGTTATGTCTTCACAATGTTGTACTGTGGACATTTGTGTGCTTTTTTGTGCAGAGGAGTTTTTTTGTTTCCTGTTCTCGTGCTGTCCTACCATGGAAGCACAGCATGAGTAGAGGTCTCTTTTTTTCCTCTAGTACTTTCCCGATGTTGTGTACATTCAGTGTTTTTTTTTTCTGTAACGCTACCGGTCTCCGACTTGTATCCCCATGTAATGTCTGTGTTATGTGTGTACGGTCGGGGGGGGGGGTCCCATTTTACTGCAGGGCAACCTGCATGTGGCGAATAAAGCTTTGATTGATTGATTGATTGAAACAGCTCTTACTTACATGCTGGTCTTGCACTTGCAAGACCAGATGCGAGTGAAACGAGTAAACGCTGAATAAATCCACCGAACTGTCCAGCACATTCATCAAACGTGATGCCAGCGCGCTCTCTTCGCCTGCAGGATGAGAACCCACCCGTCTGTGTTAGAAAAACACTGAACTTTGACCCTCTGCTGACAGTCTCCTGGGTCCCACCTCACCAGGAGGAGATCCCGGAGGAGGAGGCCGGGAGACGGATGTCTGAGCTTCTCTGGACGGACGGAGGTACTGTTATGAAATTGCAGTGATGCTTGACCCCTCACTAAAAAATAATAGAGTGTAAGCACACATCTCTGACCTCTGACCTTTGAGAGCCAGCATGTTATGTGACACGGAGTGGGCCTGGGCTCATGTTTGAATTGGTCGGTGGCATTAAACGAGAACCTCAGTGTGTCGGGAACGTATTTCCTGTAAATAAAGCTCAGAGAGTTTGAATGAAACTCGGAGGTGAACGAACTGGTGGAGCAGGAGCGTCTGGGTGTTTTCATGTGAAGCAGCTCGCCTTGTCATTACCTGTCCAGGCAGGTAACCTCCTCCTGCCGGTCGGGCCGGTTGCGCCTTCATTCCTCGCTGCTGTTTAAAAGGTGGAGACGCCGGCTCAGAGCGCCACACCGCCGCCTGCTCGTCCTCTCTGGTGCAGTGGTTCTAGATAGTTCAACAGTACAGCATTCGTTTGTGAAATGTTTAGGACCACTTGATCAGAGCAAGGAACTCACAGCTGGGATCTTCTGCAGGGACTCAGAGCAACACCTAAAGTCCTCGTCCTGTTTCCTGCGAGCCGGACGCACCTAAGCTGTGACAGGTAGAAAGGTCTGAAGCTAAAGGTGGGGTTTCTGGGATGATTCCAGGTGTTTGATCTTTGAAGGCTGTTTACATCCACAACTTTTATTCATGTTTTAAATGATGTCTTGATGTTTGTGAGCTTCGTCAGCCAATCAGATTGCAGCTTTGACTTTTTCTGGATAAAAGCTTCTTCCTGTTCGACATGTAAAACTCGACGTCACAAGACACCCGACGTTTCCCTCAAGTCTTGATTTGGAGATCTTGCCCTCCGTGGGCCTCTGCACGCCAACCAATCAGATCACACGTTCTTCCCATGTTGTTGAAAATGAAGAATAACTGTAACAGATGTAGACTGTAAAGTAGAAAAGTAATCACAGCAATGTCAGAATCATTGAATCATTGAAGAAACATTTTTATCTGAGTGCTCTGCTCTAATATGAATATTTAAACATGTCTGAGCTCCTCTTGTAAACACTTCTGTGAGCTTCCTGCTGAGCAGGAAGTGTGTGCATCTGTTTGCTTTGTCATTTCCTGTTGTGAATAAAGTGCTTTACCGCAATAAAAGCTTTGTGTGAATCACTGCATCATTCAGGCCCTAGCCTCTCCATTTACTCATTGTGATGATTAAATCTGGTTTGTACAATAACACAGTCTCATGACGAGAAGGACATTGTCATCGCTCCATATCCAAAAGATAAAAGATATCAGCTGTGTTTGTGTGTTATGGTCACACACTGGTTTTATGGTTATGCTACAGCTGATAGGAAACGTATTTTGGAGGTACAGGACAGGAAACCAGCAGATGAGGAGTGAAAAAAACTTCCATACTGCCATCCATTCGCTTCCGATTATCCTTTTCAGGGTTGCCCGGGGCACTGGATTCCAGCTGTAATAGGGTGAGAGGCAGGGTACACCATGTACAGGTCACCAGTCTGTCACAGGGCTAACACACAGAGACAAACAACCATTCGCACTCACATTCATTCCCGCATTCACACCTATGGGCAATTTAGATTGATTGATTTACCTGTCCCCACTAACTGCATGTCTTTTGACTGTGGGAGGAAGCCGGAATACCCGGGGAGAACCCACACAAACACAACACAGAAAGACCCCAGCCTGATGGTGGAATTGAACTCAGGATCTTCTTGCTGTGCGGCAACAGTGCTAACCACCGTACCACCCTGAAAAAAAAAACTTGAATCATTTAATAAACATATGAAGCTGTCAGTTCTGTTAAAGGGCTGAACTAACCCTTCCACCAGTAATTGTGGTTATAAAGCAGGTTGTAGCAGGTTGTACTGTGTTACTGTACAACTGTGATGGTATGGGCAGAACTTTGTGCCATCAGAAACAGAATTCGAATAAGTTAAATTCGAATTTGAATTGCTCGCATTGAATCTGAATTGTAACTTGAATAAATGCTTTTTAAAACTGAATTTGAAGTAGCCTAATTTTAAATTCAACTTATTGGTTTGAAAATGATCATCAGTAAATTGAAATTGAAGTTTATATTTTGGAAATGAATTCATTTGCTTTGAAACTGTATTTTATCCTTTAAAAATGTAGCTCTCGAATAACTTCAGTTTCACTTATCACTATTCGGTTCTACAATTCAATTTCAATTCCAAAATTCAGTTTTTTGGGACTTACATCTGGTTCCGGTTCCAGAGTAATCGAGCACAGATTAATAGAACTACATTTTACCAGCGGACCGAAAGTATTACTGACGGGTATCTACAGCATCTTGAGCTGCATTAAGACTTTAGAAGTCATTCGTCATGTCGAATGACCAGCAGATAAACTCTCAAATTTGTAATAAATGTATTACATGTATAAGAACAAGCGTCAAGTTAACAAATGGTAGCCGTACAGTAACTTTTATTGTTATTGTAGCTGTTCGCTAAAAATGCTAATTTAGCGTAGTTTGCCATGACTGTTTCTAGTAGAATTCCAAAGTTGTCATTTTAAACTCAATTCAAAGTTTAAGATTCAAAGCAACTTTACCTGTGGCTTCAGTCATTTTTCTCCACGCAACTCACTTTATTCCTCCTACGAATCTAGCTATTGGCCCATTCTCTCCATTTCACTTTAACTTCTCCTACCCTATTCTCTACTTGGCTACAGAAAGTGGCGAGCCAGGAGGGTTTGCAGAGTTGTTAGCCCGCCTAAAATTTAATAAAACCTTTAAGAGTGCCCGGAGCTTCACAATGACTTTTTTTTTTTCAACGACTGGTACTTTTACGTGTGCTAACAATGGAAGTTGTGAAAACAGAGAATGTTAAAGTTCAAAATGCTGTTTTGGTCAGTGGTTTAACTAACACAATCATTGATGAAGAAATAATTGAGTTTGTAAAAGCTTTCAGTCCTGTCAGTAGGCAGATTAAGCTATCAACTGGTGGTCAGATTATTGTCGAGTTTCAACATGAGGCTACTGCTAAGGAACTAGAGAAAAGATACCCGGTTGTTAAGTCTGACGTCATTAGCCATGTCTGGACCCAAACTCCGCTGCAGGTCCCTAAGTCAAATGATCACTGCAGCATTACTGAGAGTTAAAAACTGTCTCAATTCTTTCATCTGTAATAAAATGATCAGTGTTGCTGCTCTACCAGGTGTAACAATTAAGTTTAACATTCAGGCATCCATGAAAACGGAATTTATGACATTTAACAGAGTTAGAAGGTAGCAGGGAGTTAGCTCGCTAGCTTCCATCCAACATAACATAAACAGTAAAGTTGGAGGACGAACGCTAAAAAACTTTCCACTCGATAAAAGTTAATGTGAGGGTTCCCAAAGGTTAGGGGCAAATGCAATCGCATGGCAGGATGCTGTAAATGGACCAAACGTCAGTCAGGAGAACCACCGAGATAATCCCTCCACAAAACGAGGTTAGTCATTAATATACTGCTGCTTGGGCTGCGCTGTAGTTACATCGTAAGGGTTTAAAAACTGAGCTTTAAAATGATTAGCGGTAATAAAAACCGAGAGAAGCAATTTTGATAGGAAATTGCTTAATTTTAGAAATGTTTTTGCTCTTTTTTTCTCTATAAAATAGTTGTTTTCTTTTAGAATCATTCATCTTAGCAGTAGGATTTACATGAAAAGAGAAACAAATTAAGTTTGAGTGAAAATGTACATTTTTGGCACTCTCTGGTCAACTGACTCAGTGAATCAAATGACTCAAAAAACCCGATTCACTTCGGTGAGTGACTCATTAAAACTTGATTCAGTAAAAAGAATCAAATTTACCATCACTAGTAACTACTGCCCCTGCCCCCTCTGCTCAGCGCAAGCACAAGGCTCACATGTGACTCACATGAAGCAAAAACAAAAGTGCAAGAGAGAGAGAGAGGGTGAGAGAAAGGAAAACGCATCGTTCACTTCAAACGGCGAACACTCCCTCTGGCGCCCCCCCCCACACACACACACACACAAAACATATTAAGGATTGTACATTAACATAAAACTGTTGTCAGAACCATACTGAATTTCACCTGAGAAACACACACACACACATATGAAGAGAGTATGCATCAGGGATTGATTTATAGACATCATAATTCGTCATACAATGAGAACAGGACGAATCAGCAATTGACAACAATTGACAATGACTAATTAATATTAAAATCTGTAACATAATGTATTGTTTGGAGTTTAGTCTGTTACTGTTACTATTTTTACCATTTCTCTTTGGAGCAACTGTAACCGACATTATTTCCTTAGGGATTAATAAAGTATTCTGATTCTGATTCTGATTGTTTCAGGATGACCTGCCATTATCCAATGACACATCTGCTTACCTGTATCTTTTGCTTATTTTTCTTCCTCTTCTTTTTTATTTTTTCTAAACTGAGCACCTGATGGCTTTGAACTTTTCTTGTCCATCTTCCATTGGTTTTCATTTTGCACTCCAGTATGAACACAAATCCCCCAACTCGAGGATTGCCACAATATAATCTAATAGACCTACACCTTAGTTCACAGATTCACTTGGTCTAAGGTGTATTTCTGGGATTTCACACAACCCAGGATTCAAATCATGAATACATAATGGGATTGGATTTACATCATTATGAATGAAATGTGCTCTATCTGGAAGCAGCCGGCCCCCCTCCCCTGTCGACAGGTTGTGTGTGAGATCATCAAACTGTAAATTATAAATTTTAAATTGTTATTGATCCCTTTACCCCTAGTCCTAAAGTGTGTATTTATTTTCTTACTCTTCTTATATTTGTTGTTCGTTTACTTTCACTGCTGTAACTGGAGCCTTGTCTCGTCTCTCTATATACTGGACTGTATATAGCGGAGATGACAATAAAGTTTACTTTGACTTCAGCAGCAAGCACCGAGGGCTCTCGCGCTCACTTTTTGCGTATAGAATTTCGAAAAAACATCGGTGCAAATTACAAGTCTGTATCATAATGGCTCGTGTTTTCGTGTTCGTTGTTTTTTTTTTATTGTTTTATTTTGCGAGTTGGTTATTAGATGCTGCTCCAGCCAGGCAGAGAATCCCCCGCCGCCCCGCCCTCTCCTCCCTGTGCCGCAAGCAGCAGGCTCACCTCGCAAACGGAGGGCGCCCTCACTCCCAGCAAATGGGCGATAGAAAACCGATCGGTGCCTATGTCATTCCCAATATGCGCTGGCTGATGTCGGGGCAGCATGAGTACGAGCAATTTTTTTTGTTTGTTTTTTTGCTGATGCCCGTGAATCCGCCCCACACCACGATGCCGCCCCGGGCAACCGCCTGTGTCGCCTGTATCAAAAACCGCTACTGACTTCAAAGATCTGGCTCTAAGAGCCGTTTTGTTCGTGACCGACACATCACTGCCAACTACGCACTGAGGAGGACAAACAGGCAAGTAAAGCAACCCGCATGAAACAACATTTGGGGCTCCAAAGGACTTGTGTGTATTCTAACATGCAAACCACATGCTCTCAAGGTAGGAACGATTATGAGCATGAAATGGACAACAATTCTGCTGACCTCCAGAAGCAAATTGCTGACCTCAGGTCTCAAATCGCACAGCTCAGAGCTGACAAAACAGAGAAAAGATCAAAGAAACCTCAAAAGGAAGTGTCACGGCCTTTTATGTTCCAAACACCAAAAAAGTCCAAGAAAAGGCCATGGGTGGCAACAGGAGGTTTGTTTTAGAACGCACTTCTGACTCCATTGTTTAAAAATCATATGTCGTTTATTTCGTGGAAAATCATAAACAAAAATCAACCAAATAACTTCTTAAAACTTAAAATTAAACGAAAGTTAACTTAATTTGCTTTAAAAACTTCAAAAGTGGTCAAAAAATCATTTTCTAACCCTCCCGTCTTCCCATCAGACATTTGGCAAACAAAAAAAAATCCTTACCACACCCCTCCAGGGTGCTCTTAATCCCGTGATTAATGGGAGGGTCCATAATCCAACAAACCAATCACTTTCCAAAACCTTTTCCAATAAAATGAATTACAAATTTACATAACAAAACTAGGTCAGCATATTCTTACAACTTTAAAGAAAAAACAAAAATGAATACAAATTGCGTTTTATAAACATTCAACAAAAATGGCCACAACAGGAAGCAAAAAAGAACACAAGTACCAAAACTCATGACAAGCCGGAACAGATACCACAAATTGCTGCAGTGTAAGCCAAACCCAAACCTGGATACTGTTTCAAGTGTGGGGAAGATGGTCATATCGCTTCCAACTGTAGTAATGAGGCCAACCCAGCATTAGTAGTCGCTAAAAGAAATGCCCTCAGACAAAAGCAGTGAAAATGGGAAATATCCAGACCAGTCGATGAGTCCTTTAATTTAAACAAGAAGGAGCCCCTGTTGCAGGACAGATGGGTGCTAAATCTGAACCAAGTCCCACCAAGGAAAAGACAATGAAAGCCCAGTGTGAAACAGCTAACGTTCACTCAGTGCCTAAACTTCCCAAAAGACTTGTGGGTAGAAAATGCACAGCCAGAATGGTTATCAATGGCGTTGAATGTAGTTGCTTGCTCGACTCAGGGTCTCAAGTTACCACTATTGCCCAATCCTTCTATCAAGAACACTTACCTGATCATCCTATAAAACCCATCAGTGATCTCCTAGAGGTTGAAGGTGCGAATGGTCAGACAGTCCCCTACTTGGGATACATTGGGACGGGTATCATGTCCCCAAAGATCTCGATCAGTCAGAACTTGAACTATCTACTCTCGCCTTAGTTGTCCCTGACATTTGTTCAAACTCAGACACAACTCTACTAATTGGCACAAATACACTTGACCCCTTATATGAGCATCTTTGTGAGAGCACCTTACTTGACTTTAAAGTAATCCCTTATGGATACCAACAAGTGCTAAAGACATTAGCACTGAGAAAAAGACAAACTGACAGTGGCAAGATTGGCTTGGTAAAACTTTGAAGTAGAACCCAAGAAGTCCTTCCTGCAAATCAAAAGCTACTACTGGAAGGTTTTATGCATGCTAGCCACGCTAAGCCTGAACAGTGCGCAATTATTGCACAGCCCACCACCGGCTCCCTACCTGGTGGTGTGTTTGTAGATTGTTGCCTTATATCTCTGCCAAAGCATGGTCCTTATAAAGTCCCTGTGTTGCTGAGAAACGGGACTAACCATGACATTACATTGCCCACTAACTGTGTAATTGCTGAGTTAGTTGCCCCTGACTGTGTCATGCCATATCCTGAGCCTGAGAAAGGTGACCAAAAGGTGTCTGCAACGTGTAACTCTCAGCAGCAGACCTCAAACTCAAGATCCCTTCTCAGTTTCGACAGTGGTGAATCACCACTATCTGAAGAGTGGAAAGACAAGATAACTGAAAAGCTAAACACTTTCTCCGATGTTTTCTCACACAATGATCTTGATTTTGGACACGCCACACATATAAAACATCACATCAACTTAAAAGACAAAACCCCCTCCAAACAGAGATCTCGCCCAATTCGTCCCCATGATTACGAGGCAGTTAAAAAGCATTTACAAGCCCTCTTAGATGCAGGCATAATCAGAGAATCTGAATCTCTATTCTCATCACCGATAGTGGTGGTCCACAAAAAAATGGTGATGTGCGTTTATGCATTGATTTTAGGAAGCTTAACTTGCAGACCATCCGCGATACACATGCCCTGCCAAACTTAGAGGAGTCATTTTCTGGTCTTGCGGGATCTCAGTGGTTCTCTGTGATGACTCTGACTTTAGGTACCCTGACCTAAATTCAGGGCACTATCAAATCGAGATGTGTGAAAAGGATAAGCCAAAGACAGCCTTCGTGTGCCCCTTTGGGTTCTACGAATTTAATCTTATGCCTGAGCACTTTCCGAAGGCTTATGTAAAAGTGTATGAAAGACATCAATCTGAAAGAAGTGTTAGTCTTTTTAGATGATTTGATAGTCTTTTGCAGTTCCCTTGAAGATCATGAGACCCAACTCATTCATGTTCTTGAGCGACTCCGAGTGTACGGGCTCAAACTCTCACCCAACAAATGTTGTTTCTTCCAAACATACCCTAGCCCTAACCCCGAAAAAATTGAAGCACTCAAAACTTGGCTGAGACGCCAAACGTTAAAAGAACTCTAGTCGTTTTTAGGTTTTACCGGTTATTATCGGAGATTTGTCAAAGACTACTCAAAAATTGTCAAGTCCCTCACCTCCCTCACAGCTAGCTATCCTCTGAGACAAAAGCATTGTAAAAACCCACCCAGTGATCCAAAGTATCTGAACCCCAAAGAACCCTTCGGTGATTGTTGGGGACCAGAATGCCAGATATTGTTTCAAACTATTATTGAAAAACTCACCACCTCACCAGTGCTTGGGTATGCTGATGCAAAGCTACCTTATCTGGTACACACAGATGCCAGTACAACCGGACTTGGGGCAGCTCTTTATCAAGTGCAGAATGGAACCACACAGGTTATAGCCTATGCAAGTCGTGGTCTTTCCCGCAGTGAAGCTAAGTACTCCGCTCCTAGCTTTAAAATGGGCCATAACCGACAAGTTTCATGACTATTTATATGGGAACACCTTCACAGTCATCCCTGACAATAACCCATTGACTTATCTTCTAACCACAGCAAAGCTTGATGCCACGAGTTATCGTTGGTTGGCTGCATTGTCCCCCTATAACTTTGGCATTAAGTACAGAGCTGGGAGAAAAAATCTTGATGCAGATGGACTATCTCGGAAACCACATGACAAACCTGAAGACGATACAGTTTTTAATGAGGAATGTCAACGCATTGATAAGGTCAGATCCCATCTCTTGTCCTCAGTCAAAGATGTCGAGCTCCACCTTCAATCTGATACCGTGATGGCAGCCTGTGAAAGACATATGGCCTTGGACCAGACTGGACCCTCTTGTTCAGTTGCCATTCCAGACATGTTCCAAGAAGAAGGCAACGATAACAATCACCTAGCCTTACCCAGATACACCTATGTTAGATACCTAACAACCAGTTAGTCCTTCCTGATTCCTTACGCCCTACAGTTATGTTCAATCTTTATGACAACATGGGGCATTTAGTGGTCGAACGCACACTGGAACTCATTCGGTCTTGTTTCTACTGGCCAAAAATGGCAATTGATGTCGAAAAGAAAGTGAAAGCTTGCGAGAGATGTGTCCCATCTGGAATGACTACAAGTGTCATTCCAGATGCTGAAGGACTGTTGGCGTCAATATCAAAGAACTGTAAAAGATGCCAAAAGAAAACACTTATCTGACATTATTTTGTCAAACTGCCACAACCCGCGTGTTTTATTTAAAACTATTAACTCTGTTGTCTGTGAAGGTTCTCAGTCATCCAGGTCATCGTAGTCAAAGGAGCTTGCAAAGAAAAGCGTCTGGACTTCTTTAAGTTACTTGAAGACGTTTCACCTCTCATCCGAGGTCAAATGGTGGAGAGTCCCAGATATAAACCTGGTGGGAGTGTCCCCCCCACAGAGGGACAAAAGGACTTGCCTGACATGACGTTGGTGGTCGGCGACGGAGCGGGAGAAGATGAGGATGTCATCCAAGTAGACGAAAACGAAATGGTCGATGAAATCTCGGAGCACGTCGTTCACGAGAGCCTGAAACAAAGCTGGAGCATTGGTGAGACCGAAAGGCATTACAAGATATTCAAAATGGCCCAGGTGAGTATTGAAAGCCGTCTTCCACTCGTCTCCCTCCCTAATCCTCACCAGATGGTAGGTGTTGCGCAGGTCCAACTTTGTGAAGATGGTGGCACCCTGGAGAAGCTCGAACGCGGAACTCAGCAGAGGGAGGGGATACTTGTTTTTAACTGTGATGGCGTGATGGCGTTGACGTCTTCAAGCGTTGACGTCTTCAAGCGTTGACGTCTTCAAGTAACTTAAAGAAGTCCAGACGCTTTTCTTTGCAAGCTCCTTTGACTACGATGACCTGGATGACTGAGAACCTTCACAGACAAGTGTTTTGTAAAGATAAGGCACGCTCCTTCCCCCCCTCACTGGCCGTACGATTGTGGGATTGACCTCCTCCCAGGCGCGCCACTCCCGACCAGTAGGTTGTACAGCCTGTCTCGACTGGAGCGGGAAAGCATGGAAAAATACATCAATGAGTCACTTGCCGCTGGTCTCACTCACCCCTCATCCTCACCTGTTGCCGCTGGTTTCTTTTTTGTCACCAAGAAATATAAGAGTTTACGGCCCTGTATTGACTATCACGGCCTCAACACCATCACAGTTAAAAACAAGTATCCCCTCCCTCTGCTGAGTTCCGCTTTCGAGCTTCTCCAGGGTGCCACCATCTTCACAAAGTTGGACCTGCGCAACACCTACCATCTGGTGAGGATTAGGGAGGGAGACGAGTGGAAGACGGCTTTCAATACTCACCTGGGCCATTTTGAATATCTTGTAATGCCTTTCGGTCTCACCAATGCTCCAGCTTTGTTTCAGGCTCTCGTGAACGACGTGCTCCGAGATTTCATCGACCATTTCGTTTTCGTCTACTTGGATGACATCCTCATCTTCTCCCGCTCCGTCGCCGACCACCAACGTCATGTCAGGCAAGTCCTTTTGTCCCTCTGTGGGGGGACACTCCCACCAGGTTTATATCTGGGACTCTCCACCATTTGACCTTAGAACTGAAGAAGCCTCTCGGATGAGAGGTGAAACGTCTTCAAGTAACTTAAAGAAGTCCAGACGCTTTTCTTTGCAAGCTCCTTTGACTATTAACTCTGTTCTTAATGCACCATATACTGACTGTATCGAGCCCTCATCAGATGCCTGTGAAAATTTTTTACACTTTTTTATTGAGAAGGTCTCCTCCACAAGGGCTCAAATCTCTCCTTGTGCTCATGACCTCTCAGTCTCTGTTTCCTGCTCTGCTGTCCTTGACAGGTTTGAGCCTGTGACTCTGTCCTTTTTAAAGGAGACTGTTGGTCATCTTAAGCCTGCAGGGTCTCCAAATGATGCTGTCCCTCCTCGACTTTTAAAAGAGGTGTTATCTACAGTTGGTCCTTTGGTTCTTGAGCTGGTAAACCATAGTCTGATGTCAGGTGTTGTCCCTAAAGATTTTAAACATGCAGTAGTCAAACCCCTGATTAAAAAACCTGCTCTTGATCCTACGGTTCTTGCAAATTACAGGCCTATCTCCAAACTACCTTTTCTTTCCAAAATTCTTGAAAAGGTAGTTTACAGCCAAATAACGGCCTTCCTGGAAAAGCAAAATGTGTTAGAGATTTTCCAATCTGGTTTTAAACCCTTTCATAGCACTGAATCAGCCCTTTTAAAAGTTTTTAATGACATATTTTTAGCGACTGATGCTGGGGACTGTGTTGTTCTTGTGCTTTTAGATTTGACAGCTGCGTTTGATACCGTGGATTATGCCATTTTATTCTCTCATTTGGAGCACTGGGTGGGCATTAGGGGCACAGCACTGGAGTGGTTCAGGTCCTACTTGGCGGGGCGAACTTTTTGTGTCAGCCTTGGTGACTATGTGTCGTCCTCCGCTCCCCTCTTGTGTGGTGTCCCACAGGGCTCAGTTCTAGGCCCCCTCCTCTTCTCTTTATATCTGCTTCCTCTTGGTTCTGTACTGAGAAAGCACGGCATTCCTTTCCACTTTTATGCTGATGACTGTCAGATCTATGTCCCTCTAAAGAAAAAAGGCAGATACCTTACACAGCCATTACTTCAGTGTCTCGATGACATTAAGGCTTGGATGTCTGTTAACTTTTTAAAATTCAATGATAAAAAGACAGAGGTGATGGTTTTTGGTAGCCCCACTGAGACCCCCAATGTGTATGTAGATTCCCTGGCACAGTATGTTAAGCCAACTGTCACAAACCTGGGGGTCAAATTGGACTGTGATCTGAAGTTTGATAATCAAATTAAGGCAGTGGTAAAATCTAGCTTCTTTCACCTCAGGCAGCTGGCAAAAATAAAGCCAATTCTTTCACGGCAGCACTTTGAGACAGTGATCCACGCCTTTGTTAGCACTCGGCTGGATTACTGTAATGCACTTTATATTGGGGTCAGCGCATCATATATTAGTCATCAACAGAGGGTTCAAAATGCTGCAGCTCGTCTTTTAACTGGCACTCGAAAGTTTGAGCACATTTCCCCTGTTTTAGCTTCACTTCACTGGCTGCCCATTTCTTTTAGGATTCATTTTAAAATTATTTTATTTACTTTTAAAGCCCTCCATGGCCTAGCTCCATCTTATCTCTCTGAGCTGCTACAGCCTTATACACCCACCCGCTCTCTCAGGTCAGCTGATCAGCTGCTCCTGAAGATACCCAGGTCTGGGCGTAAACTTAGAGGAGATTGTGCTTTTGCTGTAGCAGCTCCAAAACTGTGGAATGAGCTTCCTTTAGAGATTAGACAGGCCAGTTCTTTATCTGTTTTTAAGTCACTCTTGAAAACCCACCTCTTTACCCTGGCCTATGACACCACGTGAGATGTTGGTTTTTTATTTTATTTTATTTTATTTTGTTTTTTTATTTTTTTTTATTTTAGTTGTTTTTAGGTGATTCGATGCTGTTTTATCTTGTTTTTGATTTAATATAGGGCTGTTTTAATTTTATGTTTTATGTGTTTTATTTATTTATTTTGCTGTTTTCTGTTATTCTATTGTTTTAACTTATTTTCTGTACAGCACGTTGTTCCTGTGCAGGGTATTTTAAAGTGCTTTATAAATAAAATTGGATTGGATTGGATTGGATTTCCAGAGCGACTTCATAGCGATCAAGGGAGAGACTTTGAATCGCGTACAATCAAAGAACTGTACTCTCTGCTCGGTATCCGCAAAGTGCGAACAAGTCCTTATCATCCCCGTGGGAACCCTGTTGAGCGATACAATCACAAGTTACTCAGTATGCTCGGTACCGTGAAAGACACCAAAAAACATCACTGGCGTGACTTTGTAAAACCACTTACTCAAGCTTATAACTGTACGGAAAATGATGTAACAGGCTATTCTCATTATGAGTTAATGTTTGGTAGACAGCCTTGCTTGCCCATTGATATTGCCTTTTGCCTACCACAACCAAACAGGCCACACTTCACTCACTTTTTTTTCCCCCTAAGCTTTATTTTCATTTTTAAATTGGAAAACAATCAAAAACAAACAAACACACAAAGCAAAAAACAAACAAACAAACAAACAGAAAACTCACAACTATGGGACAGAGCAAGTATCATCAAATAACCACAGCATGGCAGGCCATTGTGACCACAGAAGCACTCCCAGGTGCACACTCTTGTATCTATGCCTTTCAAGGATAACCTCAGACATCTGAAAACCAAACACAGAAAATACAGGTATAATAATAATAATAATAATAATAATAATAATAATAATAATAATAATAATAATAATAATAATAATAATAATAACAACATTGATAATTACAGAAATTTCAAACAAACAAACAAAAAAGAAAAACCAAAAAACAAAGAACTCAAAAAAAAAAAGTGAGCAAAACAGAAAACACATCATATGAACCCCTTCCACCATCCCCCCACCCCTTTACCCCTGTATGGCTCTCAACCTCATCACATTCATGTATCCAGACAGCCCATATTTACACCTATCTATAGAAACTCTCATGCACAGGAATCAACATCCCACACGATAAAACTGCAGCATTCAGGAAATCGAGTCAGGAGGACCTAACCGGGGATCAACTCAAGGCAGACCCAGGGGGATTTGTGTCATCTCTATGATCTGTTAGGTCCAAAGACGGTAGTACTGACAGGAAGGGGCCCCAAATTTTTTCAAAGGTTCCATATTTTCCTTTTACACTATGCGATATCTTCTCAGGTGTGCAGTAGGACGCTAGCTCATTAATCCAGTGTCTCAGTGTTGGAGAATTTTCAGATTTCCAATGTAGCAGAATACATTTTTTCACTGCAGTACTCGCAAGTGAAATATTTCTTATGATAATTCACATTAATAGAACCTGTGTCACCTAGAATCCATAGTCTTGGGTCCAGTTCAATTTGGATCCCCATTACCCTTGAGATTATTTCAATGGCCCGTCTCCAGAACTCTTCTATCACTGGGCAATTCCAAGGCATGTGCAGGAGATCACCATCTGTCACCTTACATCTCAAACATTTGGGGGAATAATTATTATCAATTTTATGTAACCTATAAGGGGTGTAATATATCCTATGAAATATATTAAATTGCATTTGCCTGTGATTTGTAGAAATTAACATGGTCTGTGCCTGTTCCAATAAATGGTGCCATTCTACCTCTTCATAGACATAGCCCAGGTCTGTCTCCCATTTTCTTTTTATAGACGCTTTGTTATGGTCAGGTAACTTTTTCTTGATAATAGCATATATAGAAGATGCTATTCCTTTTATTGACTTCCATGGTTTGGTGCAAAGATGCGTTTCAAGAGGAGTTTCTTTTGGTATCTCGGGGAATAACCCTTTGGATTTCTCTTTGACCCAATCTCTTATTTGTAGGAATTTGAAGAAACTGTGTCCTGGGAGTTTGAATTTTTCCTTTAGTTGTTGAAAATCAATAAATGTATCATTATTGTATAAGTCAGCAACAGTTCAAATATTTCTGTCCTTCCATCCCCGCAATATTGGGTCAGCAATATGATGAGAGAGATCAGGGTTGCCCCATAGGGGTGTCCTTCTAAGAAAAGAGATATTTATTTTTAGAAGTGAGTGGGATTCCTGCCAGGCACAGAAAGTGTTTAATATTATCAAATTGTTTGTGAGCTTGGATAGACATTTTTTTGTACCCAAAAATAGAACATATTTTAATAGTATGGGGTTCACCTCATGTTGTTCAATTGGAACCCATCGAACCTCACTCCTCTCTGCATGTAGCCAGATCAAAATTGATCGGTACTGGGAGGCAAGATAATAGTTCCTAAAGTTTGGTAAATTAAGTCCTCCCCTTGAATATGGAGCCTGTAGTGAGGAGAGTTTGACTCTTGGATTTTTTCTTTTGCCATATGAAAGAAGTTATGAGTTTATTAAGCTCTTTGAAGAAACTTTTAGGAACATTTGTAGGGAGACATTGAAATAAGTAAATAAATTTAGGCAAAGTGTTCATTTTAATAACATTAATTCTCCCTATAAGAGATAATGGAAAATCCATCCATCTCTTTGTATACCCAAATACGTAAACCCATTATTACACCACTGTAATGGGTCAGTAAGAGCTCTAATACGGTTATCTTGTATATTTAATGACATAATCTCACTTTTGGTATAGTTTAACTTGTATCCTGAGGCTGCACTGTATTCTTTAAGACACTTCATTAAAGAGGGAATTGATTTAAGAGGGTCCGTTATATATAGTAGGCAGTTTATGTTCACTTGTGCCAAATTTGATTCCAGATATGGAGGCACTAGTACGGATGGCAACTGCTAGTGGTTCGATCGCAATCGCGAAGAACAAGGGGGAGCTTGGACAACCTTGTCTGCAGCCTCTAGACACTTTACTCACTCTGAGTATGTCAAGCAAAGAAAAGCTACCTCGAACAGAGCTATGACATAGCCATCAAAAACTCCCAGAAAGTAGCTGACAAAAACAGGAAACGGTTTGACAAAATCATACATGAATCCACACTGGATGCGGGAGACCGAGTCTTGGTTCAAAATCTCTGCCTGAGAGAGAAGCACAAATTAGCAGACAAATGGGAGCAAACAGTGTATATTGTTACCAAACAAATGGAAAACTTACCAGTATATACTGTAAAACCGGATAAGATAAGATAAGATAAGATAAGATAAGATAAGATAAGATAAGATAAGATAACTTTATTAGTCCCACGAGTGGGAAATTTCATGTTAAGGCTGCCGACCAATTGCACGCAATGGCGGCGCCATCTTACCCTCTGACCATACATACATTGCACAAAAACATCACATGGGGAAGACAGGTCAGAGAGGTACAACAATGGAAAATGCACAACATGAGGAAAGATAAGGAGAAAAAAAATAACTCCCCCCAGACTGAGCTCCAACAGGGAGATCAGTTTGAGAACAGAAAAAAACACCTTTGCACATAGCACATGAAAAAACTCTTAATACACCAAAGAAACACATGACAAGCAACAGGGATGGGTAAAGGGTGAGAGACAGCCAGTGTAGACAGTGCATCCGGGCCTGCAGCATATGCGCTGGTCTCCTTGATCCACCGTCAGCATCGGAACGGAATAAGCGTCGAAGGCGTTTGGAGGGGGAGGGGGGATGAGTGTATATCTGCATGTTTATATATATGTATGTGTGTATGTGTGTGTGTGTGTGTGTGTCCAGAGTTCAGCTGAGACAGTGTCCTTCGCCCTGCCAGGCTAAGTAAACAGTCTTCCAGCCAACCCAGGTGGCCTTGCGTAGGATAGGAAGAACAGTCAAAGCACAGTCTGTTATCAGGGTGTTTTTGTTCAGCTCCAGCCTTGAGACAGCTGGCACCGAGTGGTAGCCACATGAAGTGATGATGGTTTTTACTTTAGTGCGAACAACTCGTAAGAATTTCAAAGCTGTTCTAACAGTCCAACACTGGTCTCTCAATCTCCCGTTGGAGAACCGTGAGCTTCTCCATTATGTTATCAAACTTACGCTCCATGATGTCGTCATTCTTGTGCTCAAAGAGCACTTTCTGAGAACTCACGACCTCAGTGAGCTTCTCCAAGATATAATCCAATTTGCTCTTAGAGGTCTTATTCTGAATGTTTATGGCAGCTGCAAGCTTCTCCAAGATCTTATCCATGCTGCACTCAATGAGCCCATTTTGAGAGCTCACGCCTCATCCCATCATTTCAATCCCAGCGGGCAGCCTTGTGGGGATTTGAACAGCCGACTCAGCTTTCTTAATTCTTTGATAAGCCAGGCCCAAGCCAGCTCCGATCAGCAAGAACCCTGTTATCATGGTTCCGAAAAGATAGATATCTTCAGCGTCTTCGATCGATAGTCCTGCCAGGCACATGACCCTCCAGTTATGCCACCAGTCCATCGTGTATCCGGCAGGGAAAGTACCTGCAGGACACTCAAAGTACTCAGCTCACCCGAGCCCAGACTTCTCGTTGAGAAAAGGGCGTCAATTGCATTCAGGGACCAGTTGATCAAATCCATAATTCCTCTTTTAGGTTTTAGACAACAGACTGTGAGATAGTGATGGGTCGTTCGTGAACGAAATGGCTCTTAGAGCCGGGTCTTTGACGTGAACGATGCGAGCCGGCTCCTTATTGGGAGTCGTGGTTTTTTTGTTTTTTTTTCCTGCCCTCTCTTTCACTTTTTTTGCTTCACGCTGCAAGTCACCCTTGTGTTCGCGCTGAGCAGAGAGGCAAACAGGGCCTTGCGTTTGCGCCCCTACCCCCTCTGCTCAGCGCTGAGCTGAGGGGGCGGGGCGGTAGTTACACTCGCAACAGCAGTAGCACACAACAAGAGCAGGAGGCAGAGGGAAAGAAAGAGAGCCGGGAACAACAACAAGAGACAACACCGACACATTGGAAAGGTACAGTAAAGAAAATGAGTGACACCAAGAAAAGAAGCAAAGTCTGGAACCATTTCAATCTTATTGACAAAACAAAGGCAGAGTGTAGGGTCTACAAGAAAAGGATATCATATAGAGCCGGCTCCACAAACAACATGCACAGGCACCTAAGAACTGTCCACCCATCAGTGCAATGGGAAGATAAAACGCAGTTAGTTGAGTGTGATATTAATATTTCTAAATGCCAACCTTTCCCTTAATTAAAGATCTGGGCGTTCTTTTTTTCCCCTTTTTTCCCATATTTTAATTTATATTTCTTTGTGTTGTGGTTTGCAGTGTTTTGTGTTGTTTCACTTTAAATTTGTTTAAAAGGAAAAAGCTGAAAATTTAAGTAGTTAAAAGTTGAAATGTATGAAATGTAAATAGTTGGTTTCTGTATTTTATCATTTATTTATTACATTTTATGTGGGGTGAATAAATAAAAGTATATTTACAGTGGCCCCTAGAGACAAGCTACACAAGCCAGGAAGTACCAACAATCAGATTGGGTGTGTGGTAGTAACAGGTAAATGAAGTTTTTTTATATATATTATTTGAATATATATATATATATATGAGTGTTTGTGTATTAATACAAAAACAACAGCCATATGAATTCGATTGTGTAATTTAAGTGATCTAGGTAGCTCTGTTTTGGAAGTTCAGTTAACGCTAGAAATGTGTTTTGGAGTTTGTACGTGTTTCGTCTCTAGGGGCCCCCATTAATATTTATATATAAACATACATAAAGAAAACCACGTTTTTTTACATTGCTAATTCCTTTTGTGCATAATTTTATATTGTTGTTGATAATTAATTAATTAAAGCAACAAAACAACCTGAAGAGCCGGTTGGGAGCCAAAAGAGCTCTTTTTAGTGAGCCGAGCCGAAAGAGCCGGTTCTCTAAAAAGAGCCGGAAATCTCATCACTACTGTGAGAGAGTGTTCCAGGGAAAGTAATACAAAAAACACGAGACTAGACAAGGACACAAGAGGCTAAGCAGGGAAGCTAAGGGAGAGGAGGAGGAGGAGAAAAGTGCGACCGCCTTCATCAAGAGCAAGAGAGAATTCAACTTGTCTTTCAGGTGAAAGTTGATTAGTTGAGTTCTCTGACAACGGTGAATCTGACAAACAAAAGGAGAGGGACCCTACAGAACACTCCACAGAGATCTATTACTTCCCTGTGGATTTCTCTCACCGACAGAGCATAAACCCAAGTGAGTCACAAAACCTAACAGACCACGCACAAGACAAAGTTCAGCTCCAGAGGTTGATGCCGACCAAACACTTAAGGAACAGGAAGATTAGTTGTATTACCCTGAACCCCCACAAGTGAAAGACACACATTTCTACCAAGTATGTGTCATTCCACCAACACAAGGAATCAAAACTGAAAATTGAACTGAAACATACTTACATGGACAGGAAACTGAAACATATTTACCTGAAGGTGAAACTGGAAGTTCAACTGACACCAACTTAGCTCAAATGGACAGTGAAACCAACTAGGGCTGGGCTATATCATATCGTTCACGGTATAGCCCAGTAATTTTGGGCAACGATCCTATCGTTGTAATTTTGGGCAACGATAGGAAAATGAAATATCGCTATAGAATATGGGAAAAACGCGCATGCGCAGTGCCTATGTTTACGTACGCACATGGCGGTGACGCAGAATGAGAAGTGCGAAAGCAGATTGTTGAATGAAACGGATGAACCAGAATTTGTTTGTAAAAATGCTGCAACTTCAGTGGTGTGGAACTGGTTTAGTTTTCGTCCGTCAGAAACACAACAAAGCACTATTTTTGGTAGAGCATGCTAGCGGGCCGTCGTTATTACCGTATTGTTTGGAAAATACGGCACACTTAAAATCAATCCTTTGATTTTTCTGAAAATCATATATAATCCCGTGTGCCTTATGTAGGAATTCTGGTTGTGTTTACTGACCTCAAAATGATTTTATGTACACGGCGCTCGAAAATCTGTCAAATGTTTTAGTACGACTTTGCTAAGCTACTAAGCCGCACCACTTGATGGATTGTCGGAGCATTACGTCTATCGTAGGCAGGAGCCTGGCGGAGTGATACGTACTGTGCTTCAACATAATATTACCGTATTGTGTGTGTATAACCTCTTTTTAAGTTTTGTGGATATTATACATGGTTATGCTGAGGATATGTCGGCCAGTTTCCACTGGAAATGCCTTTTGGGTAAACTGTCAGCAAGGAATTTGCACTGTTAGATTTTTATATAACTTTAATGCACATAAAAAACAGCTGCTTGTTTAAGTGAAAATACATTGATGGGGTTTTTTGCACTAATAAAGTTATGGTAAAGTATTTTGTCTCGTGTCAATTATATCGTCAGTTATATCGTTATCGCAAATTTTCAAATGTATATAGTGATAAATGTTTTTGGTCATATCGCCCTGCTCTAAAACCAACTTACTTCAGATGGAACGTGAAAGGGAAACAAACTTACCACGAAGTGAACATGACACAAGCCTACAAAACAACACACCAAGTGAGTCTGAAACAGATACTCAAAAAGACAAAAATGTTTTATCGACCAGTTTGTCAGATTCACCGTTGTCAGAGAACTCAACTAATCAACTTTCACCTGAAAGACAAGTTGAAAATGATGATGAACCTGAAACCTTGCAAACAGACACACAGGTCAGAAGATCTGAAAGAATTCGCCAACCATACCTAAGACTCACTTATCCTCAGCTAGGTAACCCACTAGTAACAGTGGTTAAATCACTCTTTCAAGGATTGAACAAAGCTTTAATCGATTCCCTTGCTCATGATGTTGCCTATTTCACTAGAGCCGTGCATGAGATTTAAGAGGGGAGGATGTAACTAAGTGAGTTTTACAAGACTCAGTAATGCACTACAACATTGTTATTGTTAATTGTGATTCACCATTAATCTGTTCATCACTGAGTTGAGCTAAAGTAAATCCATAATAAAAGATAAATAATATAAATATAAGAATAAAACCCCAAAGAGTAAATTTAAGACCCCTACTGGTTAAGAAGGAACAAGCCCCGCCTTCCCCTGCTCTGTACCGTCACATGTGCTCAGTAGTGATGTGCGATACCACTAATTTCCTTTCCAATCGAATACCAAGTAAAATTCACGGTGGTATCAACGATACTGATCCGATACCAATACTTTGTACAAAAACTTTAATCTTTTATTATATCTCAAATTATAGCGTCATAATGATTACAGGACATCAGATTACTTGTTCTTATCACTTAATAATGCAGAATTCATCATACAGAAATTTAAAAAAAACAAACTTGCGCTATTTGAACACCTTGCCTGCCTGCAGCACTAAAGGACTCCGTGAGAGACGTCTGTCTCGCGCTAGCAGCACTTGTCCCTGTCCACTCCTCCTCTTCAGTTCACCTCAACATACACTTGTCATATTCTGTGATATGATTTACTCTGATGTGTTTGACAAGATTAGTGGTGTTGCCATAACACCTCACTTTCTTGCCACATGTATCGCAAACCACGTCTTGGCTGTTTGTGAATGTAAAATACGTCTGCACATGACTACAATTACGCTCAGCCAGTGTTGTGAGTGCGCACGCCAGGGGACACATTTATACAGCCGTATTTCACACATGACTATGAAAGGCGGAAGAGGAAGTAGTTCCTTCCAATGTAGACAATCCGAATGATATAGTGTCTTTCCACTGTATTCCCTTTAACTATAAACTACAAATTTACCCTAAATTATTAAAATATCGATATTTTAATGTGAGAATCGATTCTAGAACATAAATGACTGGTATCGGAGGAATCGATATTTCAGGATCGATCCGCACATCACTAGTGCTCAGACACAGAGAGAGACGGATGTGCACGACACCATTGCTGATTTTCACTGCCGAGCTAATTGCTGGAAAATAACTACAAACTTAACGGTTTGTAGTTAACTTAAGTTAACGGGAAATATAATGGCCCAATATCAATGTTGTAGATCTGCACGGATGCGGATAAAGCGGACAAGATCCTCTCTGAGAGTTGAACATTACAAGCGTGCTGGTGAGTTAAACTGGGAATGGGCGAATCAGGCTAATTGAAAAACTAACTAGCCTAATGCTCATAGCTGTAGCTGGAGTCGACGTTTTTACTGTGGGAGAACACACAGGAACACACAGAGTTCAGCTACTCTGAGCACTCAGCTTGTGTGCTGGTGATGTTTTAGTATTACATGTTGAATATTAAATGCACTAAAATAAGATGATGGGATAAGTTAATTTTGATCTTATAGGTAATGAATCTATTTTATTTGATATATGATGACATTTGATGCTTGAGCGGCACAGTATTGATGTCTCTGCATATTCTTATTGTGCCAATGCCTTACCACACACTGTAAAACTACAGCCTGTGGTCTTTTGTATATTTTTTTGGTGATTTTATTTTTTACATTGAATTAACATATTGCTTCATTGCTATGCAGTGCAAAGCAATGCTCCTGTAATTCAGTTAAAGGGGCAGTACTGTCAAAAAAATAATCTACCATAGTTAACCTCTTAAGCCCCAAGCCTACCTGATCTCCTGCCTTTTGCCCCCGTATCAGGGGGCGTTGGGGCTTAAGAGGTTAATGGTTTATTTATGTTTTCTGATAGAAATGTGCACCTTAATGATGAAATAAGCTGATTGTAATTTAAAGATTACATCCATGGTTAAGATGCACTGTAAAAACTATGATTAGAAATGAGACTTAATGTTTTGTGCTTTTCCTTGTTATAGCAACTGCATTATTTACATAAGGCCATATATACCACTATAGAGTGTGAACTGAATTAGTAATAGCCCTGTTGTTTACGGGCTAGTTTTTTTTGTGGGATCGTGAGACCTGGATTTCTTCCTGATAAGGAAGATGGCGAGCCTTTCCCTTTGAACCGAACCATAGCCATTCCGAGTTGGCACAGAAGGGCAGGTTGCTCTTCTCTCACGAGCAATTGCAACAGTGCAGTAGGACGAAATCGCACTAATCACAGACTTTTGACCTCTTGGATTCAACTTGACTGAACACTGACTATTAAGCCAGCAAGACTGACATATCTGAGCTCAGATAGGATTTTGGGGTGTTATTATTGCTGTTATTGTATTTTATTTTTATGTTTTCATTCCTGTTTATGAAGGGCTGTATAATTGTTGCTACATAGTTCAATAAAAATCAAAGCAACTTTACCTGTGGCTCCAGTCATTTTTCTCCATGCAACTCACTTTATTCCTCGTACGAATCTAGCTATTGGCCCATTCTCTCCATTTTACTTTAACTTCAAAACTAACTTCAACTTCAAATTAGGCTAATTCAAATTCAGTTTTAAAGAGCATTTATTCAAGTTAGAAATTCAGATTCAATGCAAGCAATTCAAATTCAAATTTAACTTATTCAAATTCCACTTCCGATGGCACAAAGTTCTGCCCATAGATGGCCTCAGTTCCTGCCTACGTCGTTAATAAAAACCAGCCTCTCGGTCTGTAGTTTGATCTGAGGTTCAACAAACATTTTTCTGCTTTGCTTTAGATTCCCAGATGAATTTTGAGGATCGTGTGACATAGCAGCTTGTTTTTATTTTCAGTTTGGACACGAAAGTTCAATTCAATTCAATTCAATTCAATTCAATTCAATTTTATTTATATAGCGCCAAATCACAACAAAAGTCGCCTCAAGGCGTTTAAAGTGTCAGAAAACATTCTGACACTTTCGTGTCAGAATGTTTTAAATTATAATTTGGAGGTTTTATCAGGGGAAAGACTTTAGACTCAGAGCACGGCAGAAGCCTTGTGTGACTGCAGAGCTGCATGCAGAGCAAGTGACACCTGAACCAATGTGCACAAAGGAAACAGAGGCTCGAGGCGGTGCTCAGTCGTGATGTCACAGAGTCACTAAGCCTTGAGCTGTGATAGGTTGCCCAAGGTCACAGGCTAATACGAGCTCACAGATGCACAGCAACGTCAGATCATTCACACGTTACAGCTTTTATCAGAGAATCAACTTCCTGAGAGACCTGTCAAAGAGAATTGAACAAACATTCACACTCTGCACCACAAACAGATCGAATCTGCATTTTAAAGGGGACATGAAACACTGAACACATAAAAGCTCATTTACCCCAGCATCACAGACACTCACACAGACGTAACTCAGTCTGTGACGCTGGCTTTAAGAAACAAGAGCTTAAAGTTAAAGTTTAAAACCATGTTTAGCGCCATCTTCTGTCAGCGTGATGTCATGTGGTTGGCTAACAGACTCAGATTAGTTTATATTAGCTAAGCTAGCTCAGAGTTAAAAAACAGAGTAAGGGGATCACTGTAGTGCTGCGGCAGTGAGTTTATGTTAAAGCAGGATATACTGTCAACTTTACTGTCTGTGTCTGTAGCAGGAATCTTAGCTTACACAGCACAGTCTGAGACAGGACAGCTGTCTCAGACTGGTGGGAGGACCCAGAGGAGAATACCCAGTCTAAACCACAACATCTCCCCATCAACAGCCAATCACAAATATTTCATGTTTTCATGGGTCTGATACAGGAGTCCAAACTTAGAGGAGCTGTGGGCCACTGCTGGCACCGTCGTGTCATTGGAGGGCTACTTTAGTATTCAAGTAGTACAAAATAAACAAGAAAACACCCACAAATATTTCCTACAATGTAGTGTTTGTTTTTTGTTTTTGTTTTTCAATTTCAAATATTGTACAACAAGACAATTTTTTTTTCACTCTTAGCTAACTGAAGCCTTTCATTGAACTACCAAATAAACACACTGGTCCTCTCTTTCTCTACATAGCAGCACTTCTATCATTTTGTTCGTATTTAACAAAATAAAAATGCAGACATTAATTTTTGACTCTCTCACTGAACTAACACAGCCAATCCCTCAGCAAATTTGCATGTAGACTCCTGGTCTAATATATACTTTGAATTATGAATCGTACTTCACTTCTCTGTGTGCACACTCCCTGACACAGTCCACAGCTGTGTGAGCCAAATCTTTACCTGCCTGATAGTATAAAGTGTCAACTACACTGGCTCCTGAACTCCAGCTGTAATGTTCTCGTTAGTAAAGCACTCTATGATTGAGGACTGTTTGGAGGAGAGCCTGTTTGAGTCAGGTGACAGGTGGTTACCAGGAAGGAAGTGATTTTTCCTCCTCTGGCCGAGAGCAACGAGCGGTGCATGATGTGATCAGTGCTATTTTATCCAATAAAATAATCTTTCTGTTCCCAAACAAATCATGTTATGTTTACAACATAACAGTTTACAAGCCAAAGTGTTTGGACTCAAACAGGCTCTGCTAGTAAAGTGCTTTACTAACCCCAAAGAGCAAACAGCTAACAGCCCCTACTGCTTAGCCTTTATATGTGTAGTGTTTCATGTCCTGTTTGAGGCTCTGCTGCAGGAAGCTCTCTGTGTGCGAGTGCTGAAGCAGGACAGACGTGTTCTCCAGCAGCTCATGGACTTTTCAATGAACCAGGGCTTCTCCTGCAGGCTGAGGTTAAGCTGCCCCTTGCCCACAGTCACACCCAAACTTCCTCTTGTTCTTTCTGTTTGTGAAATTATCTGTCAGACCTTGTCTCAGATAATCAGAGCGGTGGTAAAGCTGAACTCATTACAGGTTCAGACTGAGCTGAGTAAAGTGACTGGTTGTTATAAACTCAAAGCCTCATTCACTCAGGCACTTTCTTCTATGTGCAGTCACACACAATCAGCAACTCGGGATTAGTATTTTGCCTGAGGCATGTAGACTGGAACAGACGGGGAGTGAACCACCGCAGTTCTAATTACTATGTGAGCTGCTCTTCCTCCTGAGCTACACTCTAAATGACCAACACGATCAGAGGTTTAAATGAAGACATGCAGCACACAGACGGGCTCGTGAACACAGACTAATCCCAGTGTGAGAGAAACTACGTGCATCACAATCACATTCAGAAAGTTTAGTTTGACCATTAAAGGATCATTCTGCTGTATTTCTTTCATGGACCTGGGTCTCTGATGTCAGGTTTGTGTTTGGACTGTTTGAATCTAGTTGAAATGATATTCTACATTGGGTTAGATTCTCTGAGGGGTTTATGTCTGGTTTTCTTGTGCTTATAAGTTGTTATTAGATCGTTTAGTTTCTGGTTAGTTTCTGTTTAGTTTCTAAACAAATGTATGCTATACCTTCTAATGATACCGCCTAAGGGAAGCATGTATAATGTAAACAGAACTGGTTCTAGCACTGAACCCTGTGGAACTCCATAATTAACCTTGGTGTGTGAAGAGGACTCTCCATTTAAATGAACAAATAGGACTTTATTAGATAGATATTATACAAAACACTGCGCCACAGTATCTGTAATATTTACAGCATGCTCTATCACTCTAATAGAATATTATGGTCAACAGTATCGAACGCTGCACTGAGGTCCAGCAGGACAAGCACAGAGATGAGTCCAATGTCAGTGGACAGAAGAAGTAGTGATGGGATTCCTGGCTCTTTCGGCTCGGCTTACTAAAAAAGAGCCGGCTCTTTCGGCTCTGAACCGTCTCTTCAGGTTGTTTTGTTGCTTTAATTAATTTATTGTTAACAATAATATAAAATTTTGGACAAAAGGAATTACTAATGTAAAAAAAAGTGTTTTTATTTATATATGTTTATATATAAATATATGCGGTGGCCCCTAGACACAGAGCACGTACAAATTCCAAAACACATTCCTAACTTCAACTGAACTTCCAAAACAGAGCTACCTAGATCACTTAAATTATACAATTGAAAGCATATGTGTATTGTTTGTGTATTTATACACAAGCACTCATATATATTCAAATAATTAAAAAAAATGTTCATTTACCTGTTACTACCACACACCAAATACGGTCGTTGGTACTTGCTGGCTTGTGTAGCCACTAGGTAACAAAGCTCAACACTTCGCCCTAGCATCCTGGAGCACTTCTGTTGTCTTTTGTACATGTTTTGAGTTTTTATGTGCTTTTGAGTTTTTACGTGTTTTGGAGTTTGTACGTGTTTTGGAGTTTGTAGTGTTTGTACGTGTTTTGTCTCTAGGGACCACCGTAAATATACTGTAATTTATTCACTCCACATAAAATGTAATAAATAAATCATATAATACAAAAACCAACTATTCACATTTCAACTTTTAACTGTTTAAATTTTCAGCTTTTTCTTTTAAACAAATTTAAAGTGAAACAACACAAAACACTGCTAACCACAACACAATTAAATATAAATTAAAATATGAAAACAAAAAGAACATGCATATTCTCTGTCATATGGGCCTGCATGAATAAGCTGTCTGAATCCTTTATCATCTGCAACTGAAAATAGTTGTGGATGATTACTATACCTTTCTAATGTAACGTTGTTGTCCCTGGCTCTCTCTCTGTCTCTCCTTCCTGCTCTGTTCCTGTGCTACTGAGTGTAACTACCGCCCCTCCCCCCTCTTCCCAGCGCAAAGCACAAGGCTCGCATGCTGAGTGAAGCGGAAAAAAAGTGCGAGAGAGAGGGTGAGAGAAAGGGAAAAAAACCCCACGGCTCGCGATAAGGAGCCGGCTCTAAGAGCCATTTCGTTCGCGACCGACACATCACTAATAAGAAGATCATTTGTAACCTTCACTAAAGCTGTTTACTGTAAGTGTCGATCCACCGACGCACTGACTGATAGACAGCCTGCTCTTCCTCCTGAGCAACAGCTCATGTGTTTGTGAGGTTGTCTTTAAAGTATCGGCCTGTAGCATCCTGTATTGTGCTGCACAGATATGAAGAAACAACACAAAAACTGTTGACTCCTTAAACATTTCAGGAAAGTAGTCCAACATTTAGAAATCACAAAAACAGGAAGTCTCACCCTTCTGCTTTCTCCAGAAAAAGTGAAAAAGTTGCTGAGTATGGGAGACTTGTATGGTTGGCTGTGATTGGATGATGAAACAAGGTTAGATGGTTGGAAACAAAACAACCACACAGGAGTAAGAATGAGAATCATCATTTCTCCTGTCAGACTGTTTCTGTTCAAAGGAGACAAGGACAAAGAGAAGCACCACTGCTGCAGTATTCAGTGTGTTATTGTTAATTACGCCTTGTTATTGGATAAAGCACTGACTCTTCAGCTGTCAGAGAAGCAGTGATATCTCTGTAAAAACAGTAACCGCATCATTTAAACGAGCCTTTTATTTTCTAAGCAGATGTAAAAGACACTGAAACACCATCTTCATACGCCACAGCTCCAGTGGAAGTCCTCTTGTTTCTCATCATCATCATCATGGAGTCATCATCGATGCTGCTCTTCATCCTTCTCTGGACTGTCAGAAGGAGTGAGGTTCAAGGTAAGAAACGGCCAAATGACCGTGAGTGACATCATTAAATCATGCTCCTCGATCGTGATCTTTAAAACATGTCTCAGTTTCACTGATCTGAGTTCAAACCGATTTCAGCTCTAAGAGACATCTGATTAGTTCACAGCTTCTGCTCGTTGAGTTTATTCCACTCTCTCGTTTCTTTTGAATTCTTTTGTTTGTGTCAGCTTGTGGAGCTGTTTTTTTTTCCCACTGAACTGTTTTCATGTATTTATGATGTTGTTGTTGCTGCTGTTTTACGTTTATTTTAGTGGTAAAGCTCACAAGTTTTTTCATCACAGAGCTGCTCTAGATAACCAGGAGCTCTGTGAGTTCATCCTGTCTCCTTGTCTTTTTTCCTGCAGATCTGTCAGGGAAACAGTTCACATTTCCCAGCGACCCCAAAGGCATAAACCAGCCCCGCGTTGCTCTTCGTGCTAACACCCGCTTGATCACTGTCATGACTGTATGCCTTCGCTTCTTCTCCCAGCTGAACCGGATGCAGGGACTCTTCTCTTTGGCCACCCGAGACCACTCAAATGCTCTGATGCTACACAAAGACACTGAGGGGTCCTACAAGGTCCACGCGGGCGACGACACCTACATCTTCACAAAGATACCCACCAACAGGATGGACTGGAACTCGGTCTGTTGGACCTGGGACTCTCGGACCGGGCTGACCCAGCTCTGGCTGAACAGACTTCGAACCTCACGGAAGTTGGTGGGACAGAACTATCTGGTCAATGGTAATCTGAGCATCATTGTCGGTCAGGAGCAGGATGCATACGGAAGTGGGTTCGACAGGAATGACTCGTTTGAAGGTGACATTACTGACCTGCACATGTGGGACCGGGTGGTGTCTGCGTGCGACCTCAGGTCCTACATGAATCAGGGCTCCTTCTCTCCGGGAAACCTCCTCAACTGGAACAACTTGAACTTTGATGTGTCAGGGAACGTCTCCATCCAGGATGCAGATTTTGAGGAACCAGTCTGTCAGTAAAGTGTTCTTACTGTGAGCGTCGGGCATCAAGTTCCAGCTTCAAGCACTTTTTATGAAACAGCAGCCACTCGGTGGATGCCTCATGCTGGCTGATTCTGTGTCATAGTTTCCAGATCAATTAAAGTTCTGATGTCTCATTTTGCTCGGCTTAATTTATTTATTCACAAGATTTACACCAACATAATCCAGTCAGCACGTCACAGGTAGCGGAGGTAAACAAAGTCACTGCTATATGGTCACACCTGCACACTGAAGCCAGCACGCAGGTGTAGATTATGCATTTAAAAGCATCAGGGTTAGCATTTGGTTGCTGCCATTTTAGTGAGAGCTAAGCTATGAGCTAATGCCAGCAAGCTTATGATGATGATGAAGCTTTATTTGTCACTTGCAGTTGCCTGCAGCGAAACTGGACCTCTTCTCTCCATACATATGTTACACAAACATCACATCAGGGAGACAGGTCAGAACAGGTACCGAAAAGAAAAACAATGTACAGCACAGTAGGTGGTGGAGGAGAGTAAAAGACAACTCTACTCGGACTGAGCTCCTGGTAGGAGATTTGAGGGGAGTGTATGTCAGTGTCTGTATACGTGTGTGTGTGCATGTGTATATGTTTCCTGTGTTCAACTGAGAGAGTTTTCATTCACCCGGTTTAGCAAAATTAAACAGTCATGTAGGAAGTAGCGGTTTTAGATACAGGCGACACAGGCGGTTGCCCGGGGCGGCATCGTGGTGGGTGGCGGCATCACGGGCATTGGCAAAAAATAATAATAATTTGCTCGTACTCATCCTGCCCCGACGTCAGCCAACACATTTTGGGAATGTCTATCACCCATTTGCTGGGAGTAAGGGCGCCCTCGTTTGCGAGGTGTGCCTGCTGCTTGCAGCACAGGGAGGAGAGGGCAGCGTAGCGGGGGATTCTCTGGCTGGCTGGAGCAGCATTTAATAACCAACTCACAAAAGAAAAGAAAAGAAAAACAAACCAACAAACACGAAAACACCAGACATCATGATACAGACTTATAATCTGCACTGATGTTTTTTCGAAATTCTGTATGCGAAAAGTGAGCGCAAGAGCAATCGGTGTGCCTGCACTTTATTGCTATCTCCGCTACATACAGTCCAGTATATAGAGAGACGAGACGACAGGGCTCCAGTTACAGCAATGCAAGTAAACAAACAATAAATATAAGAAGAGTAAGAAAAAAAATATACACTTTAGGACTAGGGGTAAAGGGATCAATAACAATTTAAAATTTAGATTTTACAGTTTGATGATTTAAAGTCTCACACACAACCTGTCGAAAGACGAGGGGGGGCCGGCTGCTTCCAAATAGAGCACATTTCATTCCACTGCAGGGCAACCTGCCACTGCATGTGGCGAATAAAATTTGAACTTGAACTTGAACTTGAACATTTCATTCATAATGTTGTAAATCCAAATCCATTATGTATTCATGATTTGAATCCTGGGTTGTGCGAAATCCCAGAAATAAACCCTAGACAAAGTGAATCTGTGAACTAAGGTGTAGGCTTATTAGGTTATGTTTTGGTCAACCTCGGGTTAGGGGATGGGTGTTCATACCGGAGTGCAAAATGAAAACCAATGGAAGATGGACAAGAAAAGTTCAAAGCCATCAGGAGCTCCAGAGGGAGTGTTCGCTCAGGGCGCCAAACAGGCTAGGACAGGGGTCGGCAACCCGCGGCTCCGGAGCCGCATGCGGCTCTTTAGTCTTTATTTTGCGGCTCTGGGTGGTTTGGGAAAATAAATTAGAAGTATTTAGCTGAAGTGTATTTTATTTGTGTTTAGTTCATTTTTTAACTTGTAGTTCTAAATTGGAAGATTATTGTGATTTTGAAATATAAAAATAAAATTATATTTTATTATTTTTTCATAGCTCAGAATAAGCGTCACACTCGCGGAAGCCGGTATACCCACCGAAACGCCGTGCATTTATCGAGACTTTCAACCCCAGGTAGGCCGATTATGGATCTTCGGATCCACATTATGTCAGCAGCTGTTCTCGACCGTGAACTATGTTAAAAACAAACACCGCTCACGCCTCACAGATGACAGCTTACAGTCCTGCGTAAAGATGAAAGCCCCGATCTGCAGACGCTGTGCGCAGAGGTTCGGGACCATAAGTCCCATTGTAAACATATCACGGCAGACCCGACGATGTTTGAATGAACATGCTTTTCAGCATCTCTTTATTGATGGCTTTTCACACACGGTTGCTGTACGCATACAGCCGGCTGTAGCTTTTCAGCTCTCTTCAGAGAGAGCGCAGACTTTAAGGCAGCAATGCATGATTGCGGGTGCAGCTCAGGTGTGTCCGCCTCCCCTGCAGCGGCGCTCCAGACCACGCCCCGCCACACACATTAACCAGGTAAAATACATATTTAGGCAGAATTTTGCAAATATCTATTTTTTTTTTTAGCAGCATAGAGCTTTTTTTCCAATTACTTTTTAAAAGTCAGGTCAAGGCTCAACATCAACTAGATGTCTCCCCCTGTCCTGTCGGTGGCGCTGTCACTTGGTGTTCGCTCGCTCTGTGGTATAGTATCGCTTCCTGTTCCTGCTCAAACACAGTGGTGTTTCTGAGTAGCTTATTTGCTTAGCAGTTTAATTAACAACTTTTAAATACATTCTTTTTTTTCCACAGTATAATCTTCACGTGCTTCATCCGAAGCACACTTTCTGTGTACTCACTACCTAATTTATAGCCAAAGTATTCACTCACTGTCTCTGTACTGTTTCGCTAGCTTAGCTCGTAGCCGACCCGTTAGCTTCATGGCTACTTCACCTGTCCCTTCTGCACTTTCTTACTCATTGTGTCAGATGTTTAGTTACTCCTCGGCCTCCTTTAGCAGTAATGATATCTGTAACAAATGTAGCATATTTGCAGCTCTGGAGGCCAGGATTACTGATCTGGAGACTCGGCTTTGCACCCTTCTCTCACCCTTAGCTAGCCAGGCCCCTTTAGCTGGTGCAGCCGAAGATAGCGTAGGCCCCGCTAGCTGTTCCCCGGCAAATCCCAAGCAGCTGCGGAAAGAAGGCGGCTGGGTAACGGTGAGGAGGAAGCATAGTCCTAAACAGAAGCCCCAGGTACACCACCAACCCGTTCATGTGTCTAACCGTTTTTCCCCACTCGGTGACACACCCGCTGGGGGTCAAACTCTGGTAATTGGTGATTCTGTTCTCAGACATGTGAAGCTCGAGACACCAGCAACCATAGTCAATTGTCTTCCAGGGGCCAGAGCAGGCGACATTGAAGGAAATTTAAAACTGCTGGCTAAGGGTAAACGTAAATTCAGTAAAATCATAATTCACGTCGGCAGTAATGACACCCGGTTACGCCAATCGGAGGTCACTAAAATCAATATTCAATCGGTGTGTAACTTTGCCAAAACAATGTCGGACTCTGTAGTTTTCTCTGGTCCCCTCCCCAATCAGACCAGGAGTGACATGTTTAGCCGCATGTTCTCCTTAAATTGCTGGCTGTCTGAGTGGTGTCCCAGAAATGATGTGGGCTTCATAGATAATTGGCAAACCTTCTGGAGGAAACCTGGTCTTGTTAGGAGAGATGGCATCCATCCCACTTTGGATGGAGCAGCTCTCATTTCTAGAAATATCGACAAATTTATTAAACCCCTCAAAACATGACTATCCAGAGTTGGGACCAGGAAGCAGAGTTGCAGTCTTACACGCCTCTCTGCAGCTTCTCTCCTCCTGCTACCCCCCCAAAAACCCATCTCCATAGAGACTGTGTCTGCTTCCAAAAAGACAAAAAACAAACTAAAAACCAGCAACAAACAACTTAAACATTTACAAAGAAAGAACAATACAGTATCCACATCTGAACCAAAGAGTAAAACAGTGAAATGTGGATTATTAAATATTAGGTCTCTCTCCTCCAAGTCTCTGTTAGTACATGACTTAATAATTGATCAACAAATTGATTTACTCTGCCTTACAGAAACCTGGTTGCAGCAGGATGATTATGTTAGTTTAAATGAATCAACACCCCCGAGTCATTCTAACTACCAGAAATCTCGAAGCACAGGTCGAGGGGGCGGTTTGGCAGCAATTTTTCACACCAGTCTATTAATTAATGAAAGACCAAGACAGACTGTTAATTCATTTGAAAGCCTGATGCTTAACATTGTCCACCCCAGCTGTGAAACTCAGAAACCAGAATTACTTGTTATCATCTATCGTCCACCTGGGCCTTACACAGAGTTTCTGTCTGATTTCTCAGACTTTATATCTGATTTAGTTCTGAGCTCAGATAAAATAATTATTGTGGGTGATTTTAACATCCATGTTGATGCTAAAAATGACAGCCTCAACATGGCATTTAATCTGTTGTTAGACTCAATTGGTTTCTCAATAAATGTAAAAGAACCCAACCACCACTTTAATCACACTCTAGATCTTGTTTTAATATTTGGCATAGAAACTGAACATTTAACAGTGTTTCCTGAAAACCCTCTCCTGTCTGATCATTTCTTGATAACATTTACATTTACAATAATTGATTACGCAGCAGTGGAGAGTGGACTTTATCAAAGTAGATGTCTTTCTGAAAGCGCTGTAACTAAGTTTAAGAATATAATCCAGCCACTGTTATCATCGTCAATGCCCTGTACCAACACAGAGCAGAGCAGCTATCTGAACGCTACCCCAACAGAGGTCGATTATCTTGTTAATAATTTCACCTCCTCACTACGTACGACTCTGGATACTGTAGCTCCGGTGAAAACTAAGGTCTCTAATCAGAAGTACCTGACCCCGTGGTATAATTCTCAAACACGTACCCTAAAGCAGATGACTCGTAATCTGGAGAGGAAATGGCGTGTCACAAATTTAGAGGATCATCATTTAGCCTGGAGAAATAGTTTGTTGCTTTATAAGAAAGCCCTCCGCAAAGCCAGAACAGCTTACTACTCATCACTGATTGAAGAAAATAAGAACAACCCCAGGTTTCTCTTCAGCACTGTAGCCAGGCTGACAAAAAGTCAGAGCTCTTTTGAGCCAACCATCCCTTTAACGTTAACTAGTGATGACTTCATGAACTTCTTCACAAATAAAATTTTTATCATTAGAGAAAAAATTACCAATAATCATCCCACAGATGTAATATTATCTACAGCTACTCTTAGTTCCATTGATGTTAAGTTAGACTCTTTTTCTCCAATCGATCTTTCTGAGTTAAATTCAATAATTACTTCCTCCAAACCATCAACGTGTCTTTTAGACCCCATTCCTACAAAACTGCTCAAAGAAGTCCTGCCATTGATTAATTCTTCGATCTTATATATGATCAACCTATCTCTAATAATCGGCTATGTACCACAGGCCTTCAAGGTGGCTGCAGTTAAACCTTTACTCAAAAAGCCATCTCTAGACCCAGCAGTCTTAGCTAATTATAGGCCAATCTCCAACCTTCCTTTCATATCAAAAATCCTTGAAAGAGTAGTTGTCAAACAGCTAACAGATCATCTGCAGAGGAATGGTTTATTTGAAGAGTTTCAGTCAGGTTTCAGAGTTCATCACAGCACAGAAACAGCTTTAGTGAAGGTTACAAATGATCTTCTTATGGCCTCTGACAGTGGACTCATCTCTGTGCTTGTCCTTCTTGACCTTAGTGCAGCGTTCGATACTGTTGACCATAATATCCTGTTAGAGCGATTAGAACATGCTGTAGGTATTACAGGTATTGCACTGCAGTGGTTTGTATCATATCTATCTAATAGACTCCAATTTGTGCATGTAAATGGAGAGTCCTCTTCACACACTGAGGTTAATTATGGAGTTCCACAGGGTTCAGTGCTAGGACCAATTCTGTTTACATTATACATGCTTCCCCTAGGCAGCATCATTAGAAGACATAGCATACATTTTCACTGCTATGCAGATGACACCCAGCTCTATCTGTCCATAAAGCCAGATAACACACACCAATTAGTTAAACTGCAGGAATGTCTTAAAGACATAAAGACTTGGATGGCCACTAACTTTCTGCTTCTTAACTCAGATAAAACTGAGGTCATTGTACTCGGCGCTGAAAAGCTTAGAAATATGGTATCTAACCAGATTCTTACTCTGGATGGCATTACCTTGGCCTCCAGTAACACTGTGAGGAACCTTGGAGTCATTTTTGATCAGGATATGTCCTTCAACGCACATATTAAACAAATATGTAAGACTGCGTTCTTCCATTTGCGCAACATCTCTAAAATTAGAAATATCCTGTCTCAGAGTGATGCTGAAAAACTAGTTCATGCATTTATTACTTCCAGGCTGGACTACTGCAATTCATTATTATCAGGATGTCCAAAAAACTCACTGAAAAGCCTTCAGTTAATCCAAAATGCTGCAGCAAGAGTACTGACAGGGACTAGAAAGAGAGAGCATATTTCTCCTGTTTTGGCTTCCCTTCATTGGCTTCCTGTTAAATCCAGAATTGAATTCAAAATCCTGCTCCTCACATACAAGGTCTTAAATAATCAGGCCCCATCTTATCTTAATGACCTTGTAGTACCATATTACCCTATTAGAGCACTTCGCTCCCGCTCTGCAGGCCTACTTGTTGTTCCTAGAGTATTTAAAAGTAGAATGGGAGGGAGAGCCTTCAGTTTTCAGGCCCCTCTTCTGTGGAACCAGCTTCCAGTTTGGATTCGGGAGACAGACACTATCTCTACTTTTAAGATTAGGCTTAAAACTTTCCTTTTTGCTAAAGCATATAGTTAGGGCTGGACCAGGTGACCCTGAATCCTCCCTTAGTTATGCTGCAATAGATGTAGGCTGCCAGGGGATTCCCATGATGCATTGAGTTTTTCCTTTCCAGTCACCTTTCTCACTCACTATGTGTTAATAGACCTCTCTGTATTGAATCATGTCTGTTATTAATCTCTGTCTCTCTTCCACAGCATGTCTTTTATCCTGTCTTCCTTCTCTCACCCCAACCGGTCGCAGCAGATGGCCGGCCCTCCCTGAGCCTGGTTCTGCCGGAGGTTTCTTCCTGTTAAAAGGGAGTTTTTCCTTCCCACTGTCGCCAAAGTGCTTGCTCATAGGGGGTCATATGATTGTTGGGCTTTTCTCTGTATCTATGAAGCGCCTTGAGGCGACATTTGTTGTGATTTGGCGCTATATAAATAAAATTGAATTGAATTGAATTCAAAAGCCCAAAGACGATATAAGGGTGGCGGCTCACAGCAGTTTTTGTTTACTACATGGATCATTTTAGTTCATCTGGGTGTCTTTCCTTTTGTTATATTTCTTAAAGAGTGCAAAATGTGTTAATTACATAAATAAAATGTAATTTTCTCTGTAGCACTTCATGGATTTCATAAGCAACACACCTTAGTTGCTCTGTGGATTCTTTTAAAAAGCAGTTAAAAACTTTTCTGTTCAAACAAGCCTTTTGTTGATCTACGTATTTTATATTCTTTACATTATTTACATTTGATCTTTTACATTGTGTATAATGTCTATTGATTGTATTGTTTATTTTAATATTTGTGTACAGCGCTTTGTGACTGCCTGTCTGTGAAAAGCGCTTAATAAATAAACTTTACTTACTTACTTTAGTTGTTCACACAAAGCATAAAGGTAAAAAAACCAATATATACAGTGTCATCTTCATTTTAGATGTCAAAAAGTATTTGCGGCTCCCAGTGTTTTCTTTTGCGTGGAAACCGGGTCCAAGTGGCTCTTTGGGTGTTAAAGGTTGCTGACCCCTGGGCTAGGACCACCACTGCCTGTAGGTATAAATCTTATATGTCCTCAATTGACAGTCCCGCCTGGCACACAATGCGTCACTTCTGCCACTCTTCCATTGTGTATCCGGCAGGAAACGTCCCTCCCAATGATGGGAATAATGGCATTATAAGTAATGGCGTTACTAATGGTGTTACTTTTTTCAGTAATCTAACTAATTACTATTTCTATCGTTACAACGCCGTTACCGCCACTAACAAAAAAATGTGGTGCCGTTGCGTTACTATTTTTCAACAAACAGACGGTTGAAGCTGTGTTCAGCTTACCACACGTTATATCAGTTGTACGGAATTAGCTGTCTACGTAAGTAATCTGAGCGCTACAGCTTTAAGTAGCTGCGCGCACTCTCGCGGGTGACAATCACATTTTGGCACAACACCTGGAGCTAGGGGGCAAAACAATCGCATGAGTGCTGCTGTTTGGCTGAGGAAGAATAAAGTAGTCGTGGTAAACCAATCACATGGTAAATGGCCTGTATTTATATAGCGCTTTACTAGTCCCTAAGGACCCCAAAGTGCTTTACACATCCAGTCATCCACCCATTCACGCACACATTCACACACTGGTGATGGCAAGCTGCATTGTAGCCACAGCCACCCTGGGGTGCACTGACAGAGGGGAGGCTGCCGGACACTGGCGCCACCGGGCCCTCTGACCACCACCAGTAGGCAACAGGTGAAGTGTCTCGCCCAAGGACACAACGACGAGACTGTCCAGACTGTCGAACGAGCAACCTTCCAATTACAAGGCCAACCCTTGATCCACGATTGCCACTTCAAGATGACAAAGCAACAAGGTGCTATATACCAGTTTTTAAATTGTGTTGATAGGCCGCGTAAAACCAGATAAACAATGATAAACAATATATACGTGTGTTTTTTCCTGAATACTTTCGTCACGTTTACTGACTAAGGACAACGTAAGCAAGCACTCTCTGCTTATGACCAAAAAATTAAAAAAAACAAAACAAAACAAAACAAAAAATACCCCTTTTGAGTTGGTGGAAATATTACCACGTCGACCAATCAAAAAATGATATGGCAACATGACATTTGGTTGTTTAGGAAGAGGGGGAAGTTTTAGGAGTGTGTGAGAGAGAGAGAAAGAGAGAAAGAAAGAGAGCAGAAAAAAAGAGAGAGAGAGAGCAAGTTCTGAGATGTGAGAGATTTGTGACATTTAGCGTGTTTGGAGTGTGTAGTTTGTGATTGTTACAGTAAAAAATATAACTTTTTCTGCTATGTTTTTCGTCTGATTTTAGATCAGTTGTGTTTATGCAGTATGTCAAAATGAAAACATAGGGACCAGTTGATCAAATCCATATTCTCTAGGTTATAGAGAACAATACATGCCTGCTAATCAGTGCTCAGTAACACCCAATCAAAACCTTAGATTTTCAGTCACAAACGCTGGCGCTCAGACGTCTTGGACAGTCTGTCACAGGGCGAGGTTCACACTTTAGATGCCCTCATCATGTTAGTAATACAGGGAGAAAGAGAGACCTCTAGTGGTGAGTTAGTCCATGACATCTTTCAACTTCATGTCTAAAATGTATTGAATCCAGTCTAGATGCTCACTGGAGCATACACTGGAGAAAGTAAAGAAGAGGAAACGTTGACTGTGGTCCTCACCCTCTCTGACTAGCTGTCACTTTACTCTGATGCTGACTGGCTGTTTCCGCAGAATATTTCTACATGTGAATCCAAACTGCTGCTGCTCCATCAAAACTCATCAGATCATCAGTTAGCTCCATCTGCTGGAGAGACCACTGACTTACATCATCTGATGTGTGTGCTCTCTGACACTGACCGGGTCTTTCCTCACAGGTTAGACTGGTTTTGACATCTGATGTCTCTCTGAGGTTATGAGCATGTGACACTGTGCTAAGATCAAACACTCACAGACTCCAGGACTGACGAGGATAACAAGCAGCTGCTTCTCCCCTGATGTTTTGTCCACACAGGAAGCTGTGAAGTGCCTGGAAGCTGACCTGAGGTGATTTCAGCAGGTGAGAATCCTTCCAGAGAAATGTGAACACGTCTGTGGATCACTCTCACTGTACGGCACAAGTACTTCCTAATGCTGACTGGCTGTGTGGGCTCGTCAGTATTAATCCAGTGAAGAATCTGAATCTGAGAACACTGATTTCAGAATGAGGGGTGTGTATTTTGGTGGTGGTTGTTGTGGACTGTAGTCTGAGTTTGAGTCAGTGGTGAAAAATGGAATGTCTGAACTGGTTTGACACTTTAGAGTAGCTTAAACTTATTTTCTAAGAATAAATTCTCAGAGTTGAGTTGTCTTATAACAGACTTGGATGCACTGAAGGCCTTTTTGTTCCACATGTTTAACCTGGAAACGACCTGGAAAATAATAATTTAAAATATAAAACTTTATTTATATAGCACCTTTCTAGACAGAGTCACAAAGTGCTCCACATAAGATAAAAAGTCATAAAAAAGTAAAACAGACAATATAAAACAGGCAAAAATTAACCAAAAGCACTTTTAAAAAGGTGAGTTTTGAGTTGTTTTTTTAAAAACAGCTACTGAGTCCAGAGTTCTTAAGGTTTGGGGGAGAGAGTTCCACAGTCTAGGGGCCACAGCGGCAAAAGCTCTATCACCCTTAGTTCTCATCTTAGTCTGTTTCTTAGTCTGTTTTATAGCAAGTAAGCCTTGATCAGATGTTATAGGACACAGTGAATGGGTTTGTATTAGTATCAGTGAGGGTAGCCTCTGTCTGTGCAGCTACCCTTAGAAAAAACCCAGAAACCGCATCTTTATTTATTTCTATACTGGTGTGTCAAAACCTATTATTAAAGGTACAGGGAGGTCATCTCTATGGAAGAAGTTAAAGACAAGACCAGAATTCAGAGGTTTTCATCAGGATTGGATGTGCACCTCTGGCACACACAGTTCAATATCAAACCTGTCGACAGTACAGGTGTATTTTTCACAGACCACAGTTTAGATCCACAGCAGAGTCTCAGTAGCTCTGTAAAGGACGGGTTTCTGAGTTTTAATTAGTCTCTGAAAAGTTCTGACTTTTTCACAGTGTGTTGTTCTCATATTGCTTTATCAGATAATGTGGGCAACATGAAAAAATAACCGAAGAACAACAAAATAAATACCAAAGTAAATCTACCTGCATTTTTATTTTACAGTATTTGAATTGTGAAGTGGTCACATGTTAAATCCTGACTGTGTAAGAAACAGATGCTTGCATGTTTATGCATCAAACACATTTTGGGGAATTACATGCAATGTGGGGATTATTGTAAATCCATCAACGCTATAAGACATCCAGAATTAAATGATGACTTTGTCCATCCTCTGCAACATTTAAACAGCACACAAATATGACGATGTAAAGGTTGTGCTGACTGAGTCTGTTGTGTCTGTGTGAAGGTGGGGCCTCTGTTATGGATCAGTGTGAGCACAGAGAGAAGAGAGCCCCTGCCTCTAAATCCACTCTGTGTGGGGAACATGAGAGCCAGAGGTGAGAGGACCATCTCTGACTGTCAGGACTCTTCTCCAGGTCACAACTCAGCACTCACATCACTGCTCCATCATTATCTGGACTCAAAGCTGTGTGTGTGTGTGTGTGTGTGTGTGTGTGTGTGTGTGTGTGTGTGTGTGTGTGTGTGTGTGTGTGTATTAAAGTACACAGCAACAGAACAGATCTAAATATCCTGAACCAGAAACGGAAACAGAAGCTGGACCTGGACCCAGGGGTGTGTCCCTCGTGAGTGGACACTCTTTGCCTTGGTCTGAAACAGAGTAAGTTTGTCAGTGACCCAAAGATTGTACTCAGACCACAGATAAGAGTTTATTTTGACAAAGCATTAGCTCATTGACAATAATTAATCGTTAGCTATTATTAATCTCTGGCTCTCTTCCACAGCGTGTCTTTGTCCTGCCTTTGTCCTTTGAGGTAGGTGTTGTTGTGATTTGGCACTGTGTAAATATATTTCAATTGAACCCTAACCCTGTAGAACCAGGGTCTTTTCCATTAGGCAAACTCAGGAGAAAAGAATCAGATTATTAGGGCTGTCCAGCTGATTATGATGATTTGTGAAGGCAGACAGTTAAAGGTCTCTGAGGCCTTACTTGCTAGAGTGGATGATGATCATGTTGGAGGAGCTGCAGGTGGGCAGCCAGGTCTTTGTTTCCACAGTGTTGAGCTGATTGCAGAGGAGGCACAGGTAATTGAATAATTTTGAACTGAACTGGGTAACTGGGAAGCAAGTGAGGAGAGACGATTACATACTGGAAAGACTAAAGTCTGACAGCCGGGGCGCTCCATCATCTCAGCGTAAAGACGACAAGTGAGGGTTTCATACAGCTCATAAAATCAAAGTGTATGCCGATCTGACAGTGTATGTTGACTGGACAGAACAAGTCCTTCAGTACACAGGCTGAATGACAGGCTATACTGCAGCTGCACGGCTGCAAATCCGGGTCCTCAATTTAGATGACCTTACACAAAATACTGAACTAATAACTAGCAACTGTCTGAATTAACCTAGATTTACAAGTATTTTTTTAACCTAAGTACCTACTCTTCAAGTTTCTACTTGATGTAATGATTTATTTTGAAATGTCAGTTGTCATCTCTGGCTGTGTGCCAGGTAGACCCACACACAGCCAGAGATGTGTGTGGGTCTACCCACAAAGAGTTGAACTGAAAGACACAGCTTTTTTTTTGCTGGAACAAAAATACTCAACAACTAAAACATACAAAATGCCACAAAACTCAGGATGTGTGACTGACAAATATCTACAGTCTGATTCTGGTTTTGTTTCTGTCAGGCTCCACCAGCAAACAGCGGTCTCTCCTGTAACCAGCTCAATGTCTGTGCACTCAGCTTTGGCTTTTAATGGCCAAGCATCATCTGGAGAAATGTGAGTTACCTTGTGAGTGTGTAATACACTATGTCCTCTTTATGCTGTATAACTAGAACAATTAAAGTTCAAGTTAAAAAAAATTACAACAATGTATATACAGTGGGGCAAAAAAGTATTTAGTCAGCCACCGATTGTGCAAGTTCCCCCACTTAAAATGATGACTGAGGTCAGTAATTTGCACCAGAGGTACACTTCAACTGTGAGAGACAGAATGTGAAAAAAAATCCATGAATTCACATGGTAGGATTTGTAAAGAATTTATTCGTAAATCAGGGTGGAAAATAAGTATTTGGTCACCTCAAACAAGGAAAATCCCTGGCTCTCACAGACCTGTAATGTCTTCTGTAAGAAGCTTTTCTGTCCCCCACTCGTTACCTGTATGAATGGCACCTGTTTGACCTCATCATCTGTATAAAAGACACCTGTCCACAGCCTCAACCAGTCAGACTCCAAACTCCGCCATGGCCAAGACCAAAGAGCTTTCAAAGGACACCAGGAAAAGAATTGTAGACCTGCACCAGACTGGGAAGAGTGAATCTACAATAGGCAAGCAGCTTGGTGTGAAAAAATCAACTGTGGGAGCAATCATCAGAAAATGGAAGACATACAAGACCACTGATAATCTCCCTCGATCTGGGGCTCCACGCAAGATCTCATCCCGTGGGGTCAAAATGATCATGAGAACGGTGAGCAAAGATCCCAGAACCACACGGGGGGACCTGGTGAATGACCTGCAGAGAGCTGGGACCAAAGTAACAAAGGTCACCATCAGTAACACACTACAACGGCAGGGAATCAAATCCCGCAGTGCCAGACGTGTTCCGCTGCTGAAGCCAGTGCATGTCCAGGCCCGTCTGAAGTTTGCCAGAGAGCACATGGATGATACAGCAGAGGATTGGGAGAATGTCATGTGGTCAGATGAAACCAAAGTAGAACTTTTTGGTATAAACTCAACTCGTCGTGTTTGGAGGAAGAAGAATACGGAGTTGCATCCCAAGAACACCATACCTACTGTGAAGCATGGGGGTGGAAACATCATGCTATGGGGCTGTTTTTCTGCCAAGGGGACAGGACGACTGATCCGTGTTAAGGACAGAATGAATGGGGCCAAGTATCAACCCCATAGAAAATCTGTGGCGGGAGTTGAAAGTCCGTGTTGCTCGGCGACAGCCCCAAAACATCACTGCTCTTGAGAAGATCTGCATGGAGGAATGGGCCAAAATACCAGCTACTGTGTGTGCAAACCTGGTAAAGACCTATAGTAAACGTTTGACCTCTGTTATTGCCAACAAAGGTTATGTTACAAAGTATTGAGTTGTATTTTTGTTATTGACCAAATACTTATTTTCCACCCTGATTTACGAATAAATTCTTTACAAATCCTACCATGTGAATTCATGGATTTTTTTTTTTTTTTCACATTCTGTCTCTCACAGTTGAAGTGTACCTCTGGTGCAAATTACTGACCTCTGTCATCATTTTAAGTGGGGGAACTTGCACAATCGGTGGCTGACTAAATACTTTTTTGCCCCACTGTAACTACCTCACCTCCACAGAAATAACGTAAGCTACTCAGTTTACCAAACAACATGTCACAGACTGCCTGTTAGAGAGTTATCTCTGAGATGCTGGTGTGATAGCTCCCTCAGGACAAAGACTCCAGTCAGAGAGTGGGCTCAGGGAGTGCTTTCCAGATACTTTAATGAACATTAACAGCAGGCCAGTAGTACACCAATTGGTATGCTCAATGAGAGTATGCGAGTGCGTATGTGTGTGGTTTTAAATAACAAGAAAACAGGGAGAATAACAATCATTACTTGTCAACATCACACACCAATAATGAATTACAACATAAATGACATAAATAAATAAATGCTCTGGCTTAGGAAAATCTCACAGTGCCATTTTAAACAGGTAGAAAGCAGGAATATCTGCATATCCAAAACAACAGAAAAGGCCTAATATCTCAAAATTAGTAAAGATCAACAATTAGGTGGTCATCAGAGCCCTCTAGTGGCCAAATAATCTAACTGCTATACACAAATCCGACCAGTATCAAAGGCTACGGTGGTAAGTTACATGCGTCTACCAATATCAATCAAATCTCCAAACACACTCCATATCATGTACCTGCCTCTGTATTTTTGTTGTTCTGTTGTCTTGTTTTTGTTCTGTTGTCCTAACCTATAATGTACTACTCGTAATGTAACTCCCCCCCCCCCCCCCCCCCTTGTGTCATCCTTTAAAAAACTTACACTGGTCACCCTAGGGACCCAAAACGGTCCCGCCCCAAAAAGTGCAATAAAAATGTTATATATTAATATTTTTTTTCCACTTTAAATGAGTCAGTCTTTTAAAACTACTTCTGCCTAAAATATTCATATCAAGTTTTGATTATATTTCGGGGGTTTTAACCCTTTAAATCCCAGTTTCTTTACATGAGCGCACCATTTTTTTAGCCCAAAAAAACAAAAAAACTTAAATATTTTCCATAAAATACATTTGAAGTAATATTTAATTGTTATTATAATTAGGCCTTTAGATGGTCCAAAGATTGGCACCAACAATCATTTTGATTGATCGTTATGTTTTTTGCAGGGGCAAAATTTAAAAAAAAACTTACACTGGTCAACCTAGGGACCTGACACACGTTTGCACAGGAAAGCACACTGCTGGAAAACGCTACTCCCAGGCACTTATGGAAAAATGCCCTCGGACTCTTACTACGGCTGGACTGCCATAAAAGCATGTGACATCATCACCCAGCAAACAGTGAAAACAAAGTGGAAAATTTATTGATGTATTAATTACCACTACTGTTATAACAATGCAGCTGAAATATAAGGAGACTTTCTGACACAGCCTGTTCACATCCAGCTCCATGGATGTATCACTGCTCTCAGCGTCTGTGATCAGAGTTTGGATCAGAAGTAGGTGAAAACAAGGGCAGTTGGTCACCTGCTCACAATGATGCCACCTGGAGGAGCAAACAGCATGCAAATGTTGTTCTTCAGCATAATCACATACAGCCATGATATTCACTGTTGGGTCTGTCTAGCACAGACCCACCACTGGAACGAGACAATTCTACTACAACAGCAAAAGCAAGACGCAACTCACCAAAGTTCTTTGTCTTACTCGTGCACGAGGGAGAGAACTGTGACGAGCGCCATTCCTTCGCTTGACCCCAGTTGCTCTCATCTGCTCCCTCGTAACACTGCTCTTTATTACGGTTACATGACTATACATAAGTTCATTAACATATGACGTTTTACACAGGCATACATGTGAACAAAGAGTACCTTGTCTGTGTGTATGTATAGGCATGCGCGTGTGTGTTTGTGTGTGTGTGTGTGTGTGTGTGTGGGGGGGGGGGGGGGGGGGTCAAGTATGGGCTCAAATTGTGGTCATAAATATTTTGTACTTGTAAATCAGGATTTGTATGTGTAAAAAGAATTTGTGTGTGTGTAAAAAAGAATTGTGTGTGGACTTAGCCAAAAAATACGTGTTAAACTCTGCACTCAAATTTCAAGTTACAAGTATGAATTTTGACCCTATTTTTCTTCCTTTCAGCTGATTGGCCAATGTCATGTCAATCACAAATTTAACTATCCAATCAGAGAACAGATGGGTTTGGCTATTGGAGGTGTGCTTTATGGAACTTCAGGTCCTTGAAGGAAATAAATGCCCTTTTACATGCCAGTCCAGCGTTTTCCTTCATCATCAGGAAGGAAAACAGTCTGTGGTGGTCCGAGTTTTGTGATTTTTGTGTCACAGATTTATGTGCTTAATACAGGGACCTCCAGAGCCTTTTCAAAAGCGCTGCGGACCTCGGGGGGCAGTGTTGTGGAAATGACACAGTCTTCACTAGTGGGGATAGTTACAAAGCTTTCTTCGTTATGAATGAGCATACATGTTTTTATTGAACATTTGAAGAACCAGCAAAAAAAACAGAAACTCTTGTAGAGGACATAAAGTCAAAGATAGGAACGACAAGGAGCAGGTGCATCTAGTACAGATAGAGCTGCCGCAAAAACCCACAGAGCATAGCAGCCAGCGCAACAAATTCTGGATCCTTGGCTTTTAGTTAGCAGTTAGTATTAGCAGCACATGCTGCGTCCGATGTGAAAGGACCTTTATGCTGCGCACTGTGACTCACAGCAATGCTCCCGGGTCAGCCCTGACTTTGTGTTAACCTAATCCTAAGGTAATAATGGTATTTCTAACCACTGATATACCACAACTTTATCCTTTCAACAGCTACTGAAAGTTAGGGTACCTAGCTTCTATCGGATATTTAATTAGAGATCCTCCAGCTTCAAACTGTATTACCCTTCAAGGACAACAGCAAAAGCGACTTTTGTTGTGATTGGCGACTTTTGTTGTGATTGGCGACTTTTGCTGTGATTTGGCGCTATATAAATAAAATTGAATTGAATTGAATTGAATTGAATTGAAAATTGAATTGAACCTGCGGTTCAAAAAAGCCCCCCTCCCACAGCCAAACCCATCTATTCTCTGATTGGATAGTTAAATTTGTGATTGACATGACATTGGCCAATCAGCTGAAAGGAAGAAAAATGGAGTCAGAATTCGTACTTGTAACTTGAGTGCAGAGTTCCGCACGTATTTTTTCGGTCCACACACAAATCTTTTTTACATACACACAAATTTTTTTTACACATACAAATCTTTTTTACACACACACAAGTTCTTTTTACACATACAAATCCTGATTTACAAGTACAAAATTGATTTACAAGTACAAAATATTTATGACCACAATTTGAGCCCATAGTCAAGATGTGACCCTGTGAACGACTCCCCAAAGCTGGTGCTAGGAGCGCAGCGGTCCACCTAAACAAAGGGCTCTTATACTTAAGCAGATACAGAGTAGGTGTCCTCATATAGTATAAATCAGAAAGAGAAGGTATGACTTCTCTCATGACTCGTGTGTGTGCATGCCAGAACACTCTGGAAGGCACACAGAGTCTTTACAGACTGCTAAGGATCAAACCTCTATCAATCTACAAACATTTATATACTTCTAAGCATAAATGATTATACATTTCTAAGCATAAATGACAATAATAAAACAAAAACCCAGCATTCACATTAAACACAGAGTGCACCTTTACTGTACACTTCCTAAAGCTGAATGTTCTCACAGGGTTACCCAGCAGAGCTCAGAGGTTCCCAGTGGTCAGTCTGTCCTTCAGCATCAAACAGACCTGGACGCCATATTCATGGTGAGACCAGTTAATGCTGTATCAATGACATGGAAGGATGCATTTCGTGTTCTGATTGGACACTAAACAGTTTTAGCAATCAGCTTATAGGTTCTGTGTATTTCCCTTTTCAGTTGCTGGAGATAAAAATGGTCAATTTTGTAAAGACCGAGCTGAGGAAGATCCAGAAAGTTTTGAGTGCAGATTACCCAGAATTCTTAGAGAGTCTGAGGGAGAATGATGAGATGTTGGAGAATGAGGATGAAGAGCAAAGGAAGAGTAGCAGAGTAGCATTTCTGAAGATCACACTCCACTTCCTGAGGAGAATGAAGCAGAGGAAGCTGGCTGACCATCTTCAGAGCAGTAAGAATCTTTTATTAGCTTTGACATGATGGAAGGTTAAACAATCTAAATGTGGAAGTTTGTATTTCAAACCTCAGCTCATCTTTAATATGATGCAAAACATCTGCACCATTTAACTCCTCCTGAGAGGCTGTTTTATTGCTTTATTTTTCATTTATCTGATTGCATTAACTTATTGTAAAAATAACATAATTTTGTGATCCTTCAGGGACACGTGCTCCAGGGTGCCAACATGAACTCAAGTCTAACCTGAAAAAGAAATTCCAGTGTGTGTTAGAGGAGATTGCTAAAACAGGAAACCCAACCCTTCTGAATCAGATCTACACAGAGCTCTTCATCACAGATGGATGGACTGCAGGGGTTAGTGATGAATATGAGGTCAGACAAATTGAAACAGCATCCAGGAAACCAGACAGACCAGAAACTACAATCAGACAAGAAGACATCTTTAAAGCCTCACCTGGAAAAGATGAACCAATCAGAACAGTGCTGACAAAGGGAGTGGCTGGCATTGGGAAAACAGTCTTAACACAGATGTTTACTCTGGACTGGGCTGAAGACAAAGCCAACCAGGACATTCAGTTCATGTTTCCATTCACTTTCAGAGAGCTGAATGTGCTGAAAGAGAAAAAGTTCAGCTTGGTGGAACTTGTTCATCACTTCTTTACTGAAACCAAAGAAGCAGGAATCTGCAGCTTTGAAAACTTCCAGGTTGTTTTCATCTTTGATGGTCTGGATGAGTGTCGACTTCCTCTGGACTTCCACAAAACTACAAATCTGACTGATGTTACAGAGTCCACCTCAGTAGATGTGCTGCTGATAAACCTCATCAGGGGGAAACTCCTTCCATCTGCCCACATCTGGATAACCACACAACCTGCAGCAGCCAATCAGATCCCTCCTGAGTATGTTGGCATGGTGACAGAGCTCAATGGATTCACTGACCCACAGAAGGAGGACTACTTCAGGAAGAGAGTCAAAGATAAGAAGCAGGCCAACAACATCATCTCCCACATCAAGATATCTCGAAGCCTCCACATCATGTGCCACATTCCAGTCTTCTGCTGGATCACTGCTATAGTTCTGGAGGATGTGCTGAAAACCAGAGAGGGAGGACCGCTGCCCAGGACCCTAACTGAGATGTACATCTACTTTCTGTTAGTCCAGGCCAAAGTGAAGAAGATCAAATCAGGGTGGCTTTAGCTTTAATTTAGGGTGGCTGTAGCTCAGGAGGTAGAGCAGGTCACCTACTGATCGGAAGGTTGGTGGTTCGATCCTTGGCTCCTCCAGTCTGCATGTCAAGTATCCTTGGGCAAGATACTAACCCCAAGTTGCTCTCCGATGCGTCCATCGGAGTGTGAATGTAATTAAATAGCACTAAGTATAGATAAAGTGCTTGTGAGAATGTGTGTGATTGGGTGAATGTGGCATGTTGTATAGAGCGCTTTGAGTGCTCCGAGAGAGTAGAAAAGCGCTATATAAGAATCAGTCCATTTACCAAATATAATGGAGGCGCTGAGACAGATCCATACTGGAGTCCAGAGAGCAAGAAGATGACCGAGTCTCTGGGAAACTGGCTTTTGATCGGCTGCAGAAAGGAAATCTGATCTTCTATGAATCAGACCTGACAGAGTGTGGCATCAATATCAGAGGAAACTCAGTGTACTCAGGAGTGTTCACACAAATCTTTAAAGAGGAGAGAGGACTGTATCAGGACAATGTGTTCTGCTTCATCCATCTGAGTGTTCAGGAGTTTTTGGCTGCTCTTCATGTCCATCTGACCTTCATCAACTCTGGAGTAAATCTACTAGAGAAACAGCAAACAATATCTAAGATGTCCAAAGTATTTAAAGACAAACCTAAACTGAAAAATCTCCACCAGAGTGCTGTGGATAAGGCCTTACAGAGTCCAAATGGTAACCTGGACTTGTTCCTCCGCTTCCTTCTGGGTCTTTCGCTGCAGACCAATCAGACCACTCTACGAGTCCTTCTGACACAGACAGGAAGTAGTTCACAGTGTAATCATGAAACAGTCCACTACATCAAGAAGAAGCTCAGAAAGAATCTGTCTGCAGAAAAAATGATCAATCTGTTCCACTGTCTGAATGAACTGAATAATCGTTCTCTAGTGGAGGAGATCCAACTGCTCCTCAGTTCAGGAAGTCTCTCTAAAGACTAAGATAAACTGTTTCCTACTCAGTGGTCAGCTCTGGTATTTGGCTTGCTTTGTTCAGAAGAAGATCTGGATGTGTTTGACCTGAAGAAATACTCTGCATCAGAGGAGGCTCTTCTGGGGCTGCTGCCTGTGGTCAAAGTCGCCAAGAAAGCCCTGTAAGTGGATTTATGAATAAAACAACAACTTTTTATAGAACAAAGCTGCTCATTTTTAGTTGTTTTTCAGGCTGAGTTGTTGTAACCTGTCAGAGAGAACCTGCAAAGCTCTGTCCTCGGTTCTAAGCTCAGAAACATGTATTCTGGGAGAACTAGACCTGAGTAACAACAACTTGCAAGATTCAGGAGTTAAACTTCTTTCTGCTGGTCTGATGAGTCCAAACTGGAAACTGGAAACTCTGAGGTCAGGATGGCAGTTGTTCAACAGTTACAGACAGTTCTGAGTTCTGTTTGGTTCTTCTATTCTCTAATTGTATGATTGTCTTTTAACGTCTTGAATTTTGTGGCATTTTGTGGCATTTTTCTTCTTCCAGCCTCTCAGGCTGCCTAATCACAGAGGAAGGCTGTATTTCCCTGACCTCAGCTCTGAGCTCAAATCATTCCCACTTGAAAGTGCTTGACCTTCGCTACAATCATCCAGGAAAATTGAAAGTGAGGCAGGGCCTCAAGGATCCACACTGGAAACTCAGGTATGGACAGAGCATGGCTACTCAAATAGTACTATTTTGGCTAATTGTTTGCTGATTTAATGTGTTTTTGCTCAGAGCATCATCGTAAAGAAGAGCTCATTTTGGGTATTTCTGAATTTTAGCTAGAACAAACCAAAGTTTTAATTTCCAGGGACAATATTTCACATATTGGAGGGTTTAACTGGTTTGCACACATCCCAGTCTGGGCGGACTTGGATTCTTTTAGCAGCATCAGTGTTTTAGCAGCATTATTGGTGGATAGCTGCTGTCCAGGGGAAGCATATTTAAAAAAACATTTTGTGCTGTAGTAGTTATACACGTACAGACATTAATGAACACTGTCAGTAGTCTTGGCTTACACTGATAATTTTCTTAGATGATTTAGAACAACAATGTACTTACAAATATTAGATATAAGGAACAAATAAAAGATAACTACCTAATGTAACTGGGTCAAACTTGGAAGAACAGGGAAAACTCTGGTGCTTCATGTGCAACAGTTAGATCTCATGTTGAATAGAAAATCATTGTTACTGTGTTTCTTCCTCCAGGCTCGACCATGGTGGAGAGCAGTGGTTAAAACCTGGTCTGAGGAAGTGTAAGTTTGACAAATGATGACAAATCAGCAAAATCCAAATTTTATCGCTGTGCTATAAGTTGATGTGTGCTCATTAATCCAGGTAAGGAAATCCCAGAAAGCGGATGCTCGTCACATAATAAACCTATGAGCTACAATACCATACCCCAACACAAACCCCTATCCTGATGAGAGCACACAAGCTTTCTTTTAATATTTATGTATGAACACAAAGTAGTTACACACGCTGAGCCTACTGATAGAATACTAGAAAACATAAACACGTAGAATGGAGGCTGCTACCTGTTGAAGTTCAGGCTCTAGTCGCTGAGCTGGTGAGGTGTATGTCTCCTGAATCCAAACTGGAAGCTGGTTCCACAGAAGAGGGGCCTGAAAACTGAAGGCTCTCCCTCCCATTCTACTTTTAAATACTCTAGGAACAACAAGTGAGTCTGCAGTGTGAGAGCGAAGTGCTCTAATAGGGTGATATGGTACTATAAGGTCATTAAGATAAGATGGGGCCTGATTATTTAAGACCTTGTATGTGCGAGGGGTGACAGTGATATTAAGTTTTTTATAAATAAAATGACAGAACATAATGAAAGAACAGGCACTAGATGTGTCAGATGATAAACTGTATCTCTGCTGTGTGTTTCTCTCTCCATCAGATTTCTGTGAATTAAAAGTGGACATGACTTCAATAAATAAAAAACTCAAACTGTCTGACAACAACATGAAGGTGACCGTTGTGGAGAACAAGCAGCCCTATCCTGATCATCCAGACAGATTTGACTGGTGGAAACAGCTTCTGTGCAAAAATGGGCTGATTGGTCGCTCTTACTGGGAAGTTGAGTGGAAAGGAGGCAGTTTTATATCAGTGAGTTACAAAAGCATCAGAAGGAGAGGAAACAGTGCCAACTGCAAATTTGCGGGAAATGATCAGTCCTGGAGTCTGATGTGTTCTGACGCTTTCGGTTACTCCTTCTGGCACAACAATAGAGAAACACCCATCTTCTTCTCCTCCTCCTCCTCCTCCTCCTCAGTCTCTCACAGAGTAGGGGTGTATGTGGACTGTCCTGCTGGCACTCTGTCCTTCTACGGCAGGGGTGTCAAACTCAAATACACAGTGGGCCAAAATTCAAAACTGGAACAAAGTCGCGGGCTAACGTTAATATTTATTGAAATATATTTATTCCTCCAGATATAAGAATGAATCTTTTCTTATGGACTCAAACACGTTTTGCTGAAAAACTGAATATGGAACAAGCAAAGCTTAATACTAAACAATATATATATTAGCTGCATAATACCAGTAGGCCAGCTCTAATAGTAATTTGGTATGGCTTCGCGGGCCAAATGTAATTAGGCTGCGGGCCAAATTTGGCCCGCGGGCCAGAGTTTGACACCTATGTTCTACGGAGTCTCTTCTGACACTCTGATCCACCTCCACACCTTCAGCACCACATTCACTGAACCTCTGTATCCTGGGTTTGGACTGTGGTCCAGTGACTCCTCTGTGTTTCTGAGTCCTTTGTGTACTAACAAGTCTGTAGAGCTAGACTGTTTAGAAGAGGCCGAAACTACAAGCTGGTATGAAAGCTGAATGTGGATGATGTTTCTTTTTTGTTTGCTTTGAATCACATATTCTGGGATTGATATGTTGTGATGTGATTTTGCTTTGCATGATTATCTCCTCACCACTTTACTTCGAACTCACTGATTGTTAACCTCTAATATCCCTAATATCAGCACATAAATATGTGGGGACGTCTGAAATGTGCAGAATCACAAGCTGAAGCCAAACTTTGGAGGGCTCAGACTTTTTTTAAATCTCACCATTGCTGTTGGATATAAAAGTTGGCAGTGCCCATTTTATGGCTGTTTACTGCAGGAGCATAACTGTAATGCTTTTGTAAACTTTAACAGTTTACTGTTTACACAATAATAATAATAACCTTTGCATTTTAAACCCTTTTCTGTTGACATGCTATTTTATCTCAAGATTAACTATTTTTAAAGACTATGAAGTTTGTGAATTAATGGTTACAATTTTATGAATATAAGAAACATTTAAAGGGTTTAGTTCAAGTAATGTTAAAAGCTGTTTTACAAACTGCCAAAAATTGTAAATCATTCAGTAATCATTAATAAATCTTAAACATATCAAATGTTCCACGAGGGCAACAATAAAGTGTTAATGCTTTACTAATAATATTAACATGAGTAAAAGTCTATATGTTGTGTTTATTTTCATATATATGTGTTGTTTGTTTATATTTGTCACCAGCAGTGTGGCTGATTATTTGACTCCAGCTGTTATGGTTAATTACTTTTTCATGATAAATGAATAAATAAACTAGTAGCTGACATGCTAATTTGCCTTGTTTTGCTTTGTAGTTGCTGTTTTAACTGTATTAACAATGACCGTGTTACTTATTAAGCTCTCTCTCTCTTTTTTTTACTACTTTCTTTTTATTGTTTTTCTTTAAACATTACACAGATGAGATAGGAGGTAACAACAAAACAAAATTAAATTAAATAAAGAAATAAATTAATAAATAAATTTAAAAAGTGAAAAAAGAACATGTTGGGTCACCATGTTTCTACAATTTGATTGTTTTTCATTATCAATGTGATGGTCTTTATCGAGTTTATGTAATCAGTCCATTTCTCCCACTTTCGATGATATTGATCTTCCTGAGTCCTTATTCTGTAAGTCAGCTGTTCCATAATTTGTATTTCGTCTATAATTTTGATCCATTCATCCTGCGATGGTGGGTCTATCTTGTACCAATTTCTTGTGATAGCCTTTTTACAGGCTGCAAGCATAATTTTCAATATGTATCTATTTTCTTTCAACACATTTCCCGTAATGACACCATAATAATATACAAGACTTGGATACAGTATAACCCAGAATTTTATTTATAACTAAATGGACATCTTCACAAAATTTTGCGATCTTGGGGCAGAACCAGAACACATGGGAATGAGTCACATTTACATCTCCACAGCTTCTCCAACACGGTTGTGGTAATGAAGTGTGTTTGTTCCTAATTTTGGGTGTTATAAAAAATCTTATTACATTTTTCCAGTAATGCAATCTCCAGACACGTGATGATGTTGTTGACTGCTGTGTTTTCCAGATTTCTGACCATTCCTCATCGGATGTGTTCCCTCCCAACTCTCTCTGCCACTTCAGTTTTACACATGTTGTCGTACACCCTCTTGCCTCCGTTATATGCTCGTAAATTGTTGAGATTATTCTAAAAAATTTTGCATTGTAGGCTTCAGTTATGGTTTTGATTATTGAATTTTTATCCAGATTTACACCCAGTTTTACTTCTTTATTTAAAAAGTCCCTAATCTGCAAATATCTGTAGTGATCTTGATTACTTAGATCATATTTTTGTTTGATCTCCTGGAAGTTTATAAAATTCCCATCTTTCATTAGTGTACATATCACTGTTAATCTATTAGGAACCCACTATTTAAATCTTTGGTCCATAGAACCAGGGATAAAACCCTTATCATAAGCTATCCATCAAAGCAGTCCGAACTCTTTTTCCAGTTTGCATTTTTGTACCAGATTAAACCATATTTTTAGTGTAAACTGAGTGACTAAATTCAGCTGTTTAATACACTTATTGCTTCTTCTCTGTCTCCTATAAGGCTTTGGATTTCTCTTCCTTGTACTGATTTTTCTAGATTCTTCCATTTGGCTTCATAATCATTGTCACACCAACAAATTATACGCCTGATTTGTGCAGCATGAAAGTATGCCTCAAGGTTTGGGAGTGCCAAACACCCCTTATCCTTTCTTATCTGTAATGTATCAAATTTGATTCTCGGACTGTGACCATTCCATATCAACATGGAAATGATTTTGTCCCATAATCGGAATTGTTTTTCAGGTATGTCAATGGGTAGCGACTGAAAAAGGTAGAGAAGTCAGGGTAGGACACTTACTTTTATGGTCTCTATTTGAGAACCAATGTCTAATGGAAGGGTAGCCCACCAATCCAAATCACTCTTGATTTCCTTATCTAATTTATCGTAATTATGTTTTTATAAATCCTCAGCGTTTTGTGATAAGGTAACCCCAAGATATTTCATTCTTGTTGCTCTCCAATTCAAATTATATTTTTGTTGTATGGTTTTGGATGGAAGATAGTTAAATGTTAAAATCTGAGTTTTGTTCAAGTTAAGCTTGTATCCCGAATAAAAGCCAAATATCTCGAGTTGCTTAATTAATATGGGAATGGATGTGTCAGGATCCTCTAAAAAACAGATTACATCATCTGCAAAAAGTCCAATGATATGTTCCACTTCCCCCACCTCTATTCCTTTGAGATTTCTATTTTGCCTGATTGCTTGTGCAAGGGGCTCTATGAAGATTGCAAACAAGGTAGGAGAAAGGCAGCAGCCCTGTCTGGTAGACTGCTCTAATTTTATGCTCTCAGTTAAACTACCATTTATTCTTATTCTTGCAGTCGGGTTTTGATAAAGTGTTTTAATACATCTGATAGCTTTATCATTAAATCCAAATTTCTCAAGTATGTGATATAGAAAATTCCAATTTATGCTATCGAAAGCCTTTTCTGCATTGAGGCTTATTAAGGCTGCGCATTTTCCTTTTTTTCGAATATGACTGATAATATATAAAGTTCTCCTTATATTATCTTGGGTTTGATGTCCCTTTATAAAGCCTGTCTGGTCTTGATAATTTCACCAATAAAATATTCATATCTTTTAGAAATAACTGAGGTATATAATTTATAATCAACATTTAGTATTGATATGGGTCTATAATCTGAACAAATCTCGCTGTCTTTTTTCTTGGGGATCACTGTTATGACCGCTTCTTTCCATGAAGGGGGCATTTCACCATGTTCGAGTCTATTAAATGATTTTTCGAGTAGTGGTATAAGCTGTTCTTTAAAGGTTTTATACCACTAGGATGGTAAGCCATCACTACCGGGAGATTTGTTTGACTTTAATTTATTTATTGCTTTATCTATCTCTGTTTCCGTGATAGGAGAGGTCAGATAGTCATTATGATTTTTCCCGACTGAGGGTAAATTCAGTTTCTCAAAAAAAGCTTTTATCTGGTCGATGTCGGCGGAGAGAGGCTGACTGTATAAGTTTCTATAGTAGTTCATAAACTGAGTTCCAATCTTTTAGGGTCATAAATTATTTGATCTGTTTCTATATCCCTTATCTTGTGAATTATCCGATCTGTTTGTTGTTTTTTCAGTTGTTTTGCCAATAATTTGTTTGGCCTTGGTCCCACTTTATAGTAGGATTGTTTTAAAAATCTATTCTTCTTTTTATATTTCTGAGGCTAGTATTTTATCTATTTTATCCCGGCGACGGTGCGTTTCCATGGTAGCACTGCGTTCAGTCGCTCCTCTGCAGCCACTGCAATGTTAGCTTTTGTCGTCACTTTCACCCTGAATCCACGTCGATTCAGGTCTCATGCTGCCTCTTCTGCTGTGCTGTAAATCACCAGACCGGTATCCCAATACACCCGCATCTTTGTATAGGGTGTCTGGTACCGGATCCCCTTCTCCTCCAGAACTGCTTTTATGGGCCCATATGTCTTACGCTTTTCCATAACATCTATTGCATAGTCGTTATCGAAGTAATGTCTTTCTTGTTAATCTAAATCTTCTGTTGCCACGCTTTCCTTAAGACCAATTCTTTAACGTGAAACTCCAAAAAGTTAACAATTATTGATCTTGGGGAAGCGACAGCTGGTGACTTTGGTATCGATGCTCTGTGTACCCGCTGGATACGGAGATCGAGTCCCTCTGGCAGGGTCAGGTGGCATTTAAACAGCTCGTTAACAAATTCAATGACAGATCTTCCTTCTTTTTCCTCTGGCACCCCGTAAATCCTCATATTATTTCTTCTTGAGTGGCTCTCAAGATCAACAACTTTGTCCCGCATCTGCAAGTTTTTTTTCACCACCGCCAGTAGCGTTTCTTTCATCTCCAAGCAGGCCAACTCCATGTTCGCTATCCGGGTTTGTGCCTCGGCTATGTTGGTTTTTTGGCTCTGGAGTTCCTGCATAACTTCACCTTTAAACTCCGAAAGGTCTTCTTTCAAAACTTTCTTGACATCGTTTTTAAATTCGTCCAGATCGCGTCTCATTTCTTATTTAAAATCTTTTAGCTCTGTATGGAGCATTGTTAGAGCTTGTAGCAGAGCATTTTGATCAATGCTAGCTTCAGCTAGCATAGTTTCTCCGCTGTCGTCTTTTTCCTCGTGTCTGGTAGACTTGGTCACTTCTGGGATCTGTTGTGTGTCAGTCGTTTTTTTATTCATCATCTGACTCCTTAGCTTTCTCCCTCCGACCATACTTTGATTAAGATGGTATCAGTGTTATTTATGTTGATAGGAGGTAGCTTGTCCAAACCGACTTGAGGATCTCGCTATTATACGTCCATCTTGTTGTAGCACCACGCCAGAAGTCCAATGATGTTTTTCTTATTAAGCTCTTGCCAGCATTGTGCAAACCCCAGTTCAAATTAAGGTTGTAGCTGACTTATAATAAACAAGGCAAAGTCAGGGATAACAGTTCAAGTGCCTACCATCACTTTATAGAGTCTAACAAACACATGCATACCTGTCCTTCAGATGAAGTGCTCTTTTGCAACAGTGAAATTCTTTAAGAGGGATGTTTGGTCTTTAAGCACAAAGTTAGCATTAGTTAGCTTCTCCTGATAGATGAGGGCTGCTAACATCAGGTAACGTTGGGAATACTCTTTGTTTTTTCCTAGTTAATGTCTCATCTGTGACTAGTTGTCGTTTGAATCACACAACAATGTGATCAGTGCTCAACATGGATATTTATTTAATTGTGAATGCTTGTGCATTTGTTAAATACGTCATATGTCATAAAGGCAGACAAAGGCATGAGTGATTCTCACAAGAAACTGAGAGAAGATGGCATTAAGACAAAACCAAAGGGTGCAAAAAAGCCTTCCACCACAATCAGGTGGTTATTCAAGGAGGAGTCATTGAGCATGAAGTATGGAAGACCCTGGATACACTGGAGAGGTTACCTCTTTGGGCTGCAGTGTGGAGGTTAGCATTGCTTCATCACAGCAAGAAGGTCCTGGCTTCAAATCCAGTGCCTATGTGGGTTCTTTCTGTGTGGAATTTGTATGTTCTCCCCATGTCAGGCGCTAGTTTTCACATAGATCTTTGTAGAGGAGAGACAGTTGTATCAGGACAAGGTGTTCTCCCTTATCCATCTGAGTTTTCAGGAGTTTCTGAAACCAAGGAGTTCCTTGGTCTCCACCCCTGGGCGGAGCCATCATCCCTGCTGCAGTCCTGCACACCTGAGACTGATTCAGGGCAATCAGGTTGAGGATTTAAGGCCCCCTCAGACTCTCCTTCACTGCCAGTTTGTCAACGACCTCACACTGGTATTGACTCTACGGCTTTTTACGCTCTTGCCGAGTGATGGCCAAATGAAGCTTTCTGAAGCACTGAAGCTTGTATTGAAAAACGGTTCATTACTTGAAGCTTTTCAACACAGTCCTCTCTGGTGACATCTGGTGGCCAAAAATATGAAGACCAGCTTGATTCCACAAAATAAAACCAACCGCTTCATTTGTTCACTCTACAGAGTGGAATTCTGTCTGATATTGGGCCTCCGTTGTGTTGCTTTGAACGTGTATTTTTGGGGGGTTAAAAAAATGTGGTTTAGTTGTTTAATAAATAATCTTGACCAGTAAACTCTTCTTGTTCAAACATGCACCATGGTGTGGTCTTTCTTTGCTTGTGACTTCTTGATGTTGGTAAATACAATTATTGAAAAATACCACATTAGATATAATATACATATAATAATGTACAACACATTATGGAGTATGCTTCTGCTGTGAGGTCCTGCCTCCATGCACTTGTGCAAGTGCTAGACAGGTATATTTATAAATAATATTATATTAGGGAAATTTTCCTAGACATATTTTTGACCTGGGGGTAGAATTGATTGTGAAATGGAAAGGGAAAATGCTTATGAACTTGCAAATTAAAAACATGCAGTTATACAGTCTATCTGGGCCCCACAAACTATCAGCTAAAGAGAAAAAATAGATTAAATTGCTGCACATTTGGCAGACTAATATTTTCAGATTAATTAAACAATAAAATATATTTATATATTTATATATATATATTTATATATAAATATATATCTGTCACCATCAAAACACCACAAATCCCACGTATGATTCACTTATAAACCATTGAATCAGACACCGAAGCAGTTAGGCTCTAAATGAAGCTTCGGACGTCACTGATCACGTGACTCTGGCCAAACGAATCAAGCTTCGACACAGTGCTTCTGAAGCAGTATGTTGATTTTTTTTGACACACGCACCGGAGCATCAGCTTCAAGCGGGCCATCACTACTCTTGCCACTTTGTCCTTGTTAACTTTGGTTTCATGCGCTTCAGATTCCCTGGACCTTCTTTGCTATCACCCTCAACCTCAGCTCTCCGTGGATCATCTTCATATTCAGGAAAAATACAAGGACCTGCCCTCCAGCCTCACTCACCACCTTGGACACAGCGGAACTCAGGTCTGCCAGCCTCTCCACTACTCCCCTGGACTATCGCTGCCTCTCCCTCAAAGCGAGGTTCACGCCGGTCACCAACGCAACCGCTCTATTCCCGTCGCAACCTGCTAGACCCCCGTTCACCCCCACGGTCACACGGTTACATCATTAGCGACACCCTGCCACATATTCACTTGTTGACTAAATAATAAACACTGCAAAACGTTGAGCCGTCTCTGTTGTGGTTATCTGCAATCGAGTCCGATCTAGCTATCGGCCCGTGGCCATTGTGACAATAAGGAAAGAACACAAGAACTTTGAGAGACTGCTCATATGAGTCATTTAAGAGATTCTGCTCTGACAACTGAAGCGTAAGATTGTGCACGGCACAACAGAAACTTTCTTTCTGTGAAGAACCCAGAGAGGGTTATTTGGTTATTATTGATTTCAGAAATACTGTTATTATATATTTCCTGACTTTTTTTCTGTGAAGAACCCAGAGAGGGTTATTTGGTCATTATTGATTTCAGAAATACTGTTATTAAGTATTTCCTAAGTTAATTTCTTCTGTTAAGAACCCAGAGAGGGTTATTTGATCTTGGAAAGGGTTATTAATATTTGGTTATGTGTGGCTTTCTGGAAAACAATAAATGTTTACATTTCGGCAAACCTGCGATCGTCACACTTTTTCTGTTACAAACTGACCCTGGCCCCCCATCAGAGAAGGAAAAAGTTATGTGGCCCTCAGTGGAAAAAGTTTGGGGACCCCTGCTTTATAGGGTCTTTACCTTACAACAGAAAGCACACTGAGACAACCATTGTTGTCTTTTGGCCATATAAATAAAATTGAACTGAACTAACAATTGAAAAAGTTGTTTGGCCGAGTGACTACTCCAGTGCTCAAAGTAGTATTCATTAGCCCTTTGGCAAGCTACTTGAAAGGAGGCCATGAGCAAGGTACTGGTACGTGTTGAGACCCCTGATTCAGATGTTCCCTTTATATGTGCCTTCTTGAGCAGAAGAACCTTGTGAGCACTTGCGAGCAAGATTTGAGTCCATTACGGCGTAGTATGTTACCAATGGTGTTCTCTGTGACTGTGGCCCAGACTGCCTTTAGGTCATTAACAAGTAGCTCAAACAAGTCCCATGTAGTTTGGGCTGATTCACCACCTTTCGTGTGATCATCCTCATGTGGCAAGATATTGCATGAAGCTCAAAGAGAAGAGCGATTAATGATCATTTTACATTTCTTCTATTTCTGAAGAATCACATCAAGAATTGTCCCATTCTTGCTTCTTGCTGATGGTCTTGTAGCCTATTCCAGCCTTGTACAGGTCTACAATCTTGTCCTGATGTTCTTTGACAGCTCTTTTGGTCTTGTCTGTGGTGGTGATGGAGAGGTTGGAATGGACGACCACACCACACTCTGTTCGTGTGATTGTCAAGCATGTAAAAAACTCTGCTTGTGTGATTGGCAAAGCATGTAAAGGTCACCATGGGCATTTCAGATTTCACACAGGTGGTTGGTTGGTTGTAACAGTCTGGAAATGGAATGAAGGGTTATTAACCCTCTGGGCTCCACGGACACCAAATCACATGACTTATTTAAGCTGACATAGCAACAAGCTTGTGTTGAAAGTTCGGACTTGAAAGTATACACCAGTTTTTACATTTTATTGAAAGGCCACTAAATCCAGAGTTATGATAAATAAATATATGTATATATATATATTTATTTATTTATCATAAGTGATTCATAAGTGATGCTTTTTTCTAAATACTACTTACTAAATACTACTACTACTTCTAAATACTTTTCTAAATACTATTGTCGTAACTTTTTTAAAAAAGCGTTTTCTAAGGACAGCGCAAAAAGAGTAAAGAAAGAAAAGAAGCGTACCGTGGAAAAACGTACCATGTCAACCAATAAAAAACAGCAAGACCTGGGATTTGGTTGTTCAGAAAGAGGGGAAAGTTTTGGTAGTAATGGCAGCGACACAGAGCCAGCGAGTGAGAGAGAGAGCGAGTTTTGAGATGTGAGAGATTTGTGACGTTTAGTGTATAGTTATAGTGTTCTGTAGTCGTTGTTTTGCTTTGTGTGTCAGTGAGGGCAATAATGGATGTCACAAAGGCTAATTGCAGTGTAAACACTGTCTCCACCTTAGAACTGAAGAAGCTTCTCGGATGAGAGGTGAAACGTCTTCAAGCAACTTAAAGAAGTCCAGACGCTTTTCTTTGCAAGCTCCTTTGACTACAATGACCTGGATGACTGAGAACCTTCACAGACACTGTCTCCAGGTGGTAAACAGGAGCAGTTGTCAGGCCTATTGTCTGGCCGGTGTCATGAAATTAATATCCTTAGTATCCTTATTTTCTTATTATATTGTTTTATGTACTTTAATAATGAAGGCTTGTAGAGCAAGGCCACTTTTGACTCACAAACTAAGTGCTCAGCCAGACTGAAAAACAGGAAGTTTTAGCAATGTTTGAAACTGTGTGATGTGTAAAGTACCAAAATAAAACCTATATGAAGCACAGTTTATGATTCTAATGTTAGAGATCCTGAAACTGGCGTTTGGGCTGTGCAGGGCTCTCTCTTCCGGAAGATGATTGAATAAAAAGAAATATAAAATGTTTTGACCACTATGCGTCGGGTTTTCTCTGTTCTATCATGGGGACAAAAGAATCGGGGTTTAATAATTGGTGTTTCTTCATGCAACAGAGAGAACAAATGTGGCCGAAGGTTGGATCTGATATGAGGCAATCAGAAGACCGGCCTAAAAAGATTTAAAGGTAGGCACAAACCTGTTCAAAAAGCAAATTTGTGCATATTGGCTGAATTCTAAATTATCTGTTCGCTGAGTTGATGACCTTAACTATTAAATTGGCTCAGTAGTGGTAAAAATAAATTCTTGAGAATAAAGTAAAGCTTTGAAGTAATTATAATGAAACTTGGAGACTGACGTAATGAGAAACTTTGAAGTAAGGAGAAGCTTTGAAGTAATGAGAAACTTTGAAGTGATGAGAAACTTTGAAGCAATGAGAAGCTTTGAACTAGGGATAATGAAACTTTGAGAAAAAGACAATACGGAGTTAAAGGTAATATGGTATTTCATGGTAAAAGAGAAAAGAGACCAATGTGTGTTTAGGAAAACACACATAACACAAATAACCTATGATCCTATAGGTTATTGGTCAGTCACAGGCATATTAATAGATAAGACACAGAAAAGAGGAACTTTGCCATATAAGCAATGTTTGAAACTGTGTGACGTGTAAAGTACCAAAATAAAACCTATATGAGGCACAGTTTATGATTCTAAAGTTAGAAATCCTGCAACTGGCGTTTGGGCTGTGCAGGGCTCTCTCTTCCGGAAGATGATTGAATAAAAAGAAATATAAAATGTTTTGACCACTATGAATTGGGTTTTCTCCGTTCTATCATGGGGACAAAAGAATCGGGGTTTAATACCGGCGCACAATTATTATTATTATTTTTTTACTGGCACAAATCATTTGTGGGGCATCCTATTATGAGACCTGAATGTTCTCTCATTTTAGTTATAGTAGTATTTTTAGATGGTTGTACAAAACAACAACAACCCCCCCCCCCCCCCCCCAAAAAACAAACAAACAAACAAAAAAACCAAACAAACAACAAAAAACTAAAACAAACACCGGATGCTTTGGCTGCATTTTTAGATAAATAACAAAGAAAGTGTACTTCCTTGATCCCCGTGGGGAAATTCCTCTCTGCATTTAACCCATTCACTCAGTGCAGTGGGCAGCCATTGGGCGCCTGGCGAGCAGTGTGTAGGGACGGTACCTTGCTTAGGGGTACCTCAGGGAAGCTGTTCAGGAGAATTGAACCCCCGACCTTCTGATCATGGGGCCACCACTCTACCTACTTAGCTATCTCTAGCAGCAGTATATTTTATAAGAAGCTTGGATAAGTAATCTGGAGCCTGGCCATTTAGTGCTCTGTATGTTAAAACAAGAATTTTAAAGCGAATTCTAAACTCTATTGGGAGCCAATGTAAAGAATATCAGATGGGAGTAATGTGAACACGCTTGGTAGAGCGAGTTAGTAGTCTGGCTGCTGCGTTTTGTATAGCTTGGAGGCGAGAAAGAGATGATTTATCCAAGCTAGTAAACAGGGAATTACAGTAATTTAAGCGTGATGACACAAATGCATGAATGAGTTTTTCCAGTTCAGCTGAGGAAACCATATGCCGCAGTTTAGATATGTTTCTTAAATGATAGAAACAGGAACGAGACAAAGATTTTACATGAGAGTCAAGGCCCAGAGAAGAGTCAAATATTACACCAAGATTTCGAATATTTGACTTGACAGATGGACAGAAAGAGGCAAGAACCTGACTGATTTTAGAATGTAGTTCAGGAGGAGCTGTGATCATGGTCTCGGTCTTGTTAGTATTTAGAACAAGGTAGTTGCTTGAAAGCCAATCAGAAACCTGGGTTAAGCACTGGACTAGGGTGGACAGCCTATCCAGCTGATGAGGCTTAAAGGACATATGGAGCTGAATGTCATCAGCATAAAAATGATAAGACAGGTCACTAAAAGATTGAATGATACCAGCTAAAGGAAGCATATAAAAAGAAAATAGTAATGGACCTAAAACTGAACCCTTATAATTTGCACCAATGTTTTTGGAGACTTGCTCCAAGAAGAAATGGTAAAAATAGTAATGGTAACAGACTAAATTCCAAACAATACTGTCATGATCCGGAGTCTGTGACTCCGTGTTTATGTTTTAGTTTATTATTATTCTGTGGTTTTGGTTACCTGGGGTGTTTGTACTCTTCTGTTTCATGGTTCATGTTCCTATGTTCTGTGTCCCCCAGTCTGTGTTAAGGTTGTGGGTTATGTCATTACGTGTATGTGTTTCCTGTTTTACTATGAAGATCCGTGTCTGATCTCAGTATGTTCAGTTTACTTTTCCCCTGTCTCGTCAGGTCAGATTACTTCCAGCTGTGCCCTCCTTTTGTGTCTCATTCCCTCGAGGAGGGTTTAAATACGAGGTTTAAATACACAGAAGGATAATTCTGTGTATTTAAACCTCGTGTCTGCCTCTGTTAAGTGCTGGTTCGTCTGTGTTGTTCCCCTCGGTCTCCCTGTGTCTCTCCGTGTATGTCCTCGTACCTCCCTTCATCTTGGTTTCTGGTTAGTTCTGTTATTTTTTTCCAGTTTAGGTTTTCTTAGTTCATGCTCACCCTCGCCATTTCTGTTTGTATCCACTTTTGTTCAATAAATACTCACCTGCACCAGAGCTGCCGCATTTTGGGTCCTTTCTACAAACTCCACACGTCTGCCACACCGGACGTGACAAATACATTATGTTACAGATTTTAATATTAACCCTTTAAGACCTACCATAGAACCAAGTCCGCCAGAGCTTATATTATATTTTTACATGTTGTAGTGCCATTTCTGGGAGTATTTCAAGTTAATATACATCAATACAACCATTATAGCCCAAATTGTAATAATATGTATGCATTAAGTGCATAGTAATTATATAAATTGCAAAAAAGTGCAATAAACTACAAAAAGTTTGAAAATCATTTTTGTTTTTTAACATATATTTCTAGTTAGAGAAATTTAAGAGGCCTATCCCTCAAAACTGTAAATACAAAAAAGTTCCCCACCACAGGAAGTTTAGTGTCGTCATAGTTTTATTTTTGAAATACACCAATTTTTATATACTGCAGGAAAAACAAAAATAAATATTATAATGCAAATTTGCAAAAAAAAACAAACAAACAGCATATGCATCAAAATAAACTATTTCCAGCAGTGCAATATGAGTCCTAAGCATCCCAGAAATGACACAGAAAGTCAAACATAACTTTTAAAAACACAAGTATAGGCTCATAAGGCCCTAATGGTAAACATCACTTCCAGTTTCGGGCAGGTCATGGCGGACATGCGATAGTTCGTGCTGATGGACGTAGGAAGTGTTACAAACAGCTGATCGGATTGGCAAAGCGTGTTTCTGGAATATTATGTTTCTGTTGCTGCAAGTGCTTTTTATGCAGTTTTTGCAAAGCTATATGTGGAAGGAAACTGTGACCTAGGACAAGCTGATGGCATAAGATGTAAGTACAACTCCTCCGGTTTCATATGCAAAAAAAATTATTGCGCTAGCTTACGTGGTTTCAATGCTACTGGGATTTTATAAAAGTTGCAAACCTGGCTTTAAAGGGTTATTAATTAGTCTTTGTCAATTGTTGTTTTGCCCTGTTCTCATTGTATGACGAATTATGATGGCCGTTTGGTAGCTGTTTGCATACTATGCATGCTCTCTCTCTCTCTTCATATGTGTGTGTGTGTGTGTGTGTGTTTCTCTGGTGAAATTCAGTCTGGTTCCGACAAGAGTTTTATGTTAATGTACAATCCTTAATATGTTTTGTGTATGTGTGTGTGTGTGTGTGGGGGGGGGGGTTCGCCCAGAGCGCCAAACAGGCTAGGACCGCCACTGTCTGCAACAGAACTGAAGTTATGTGCACGCGCCCGCTATCGGCGGCTGGCACTGTGACCCTCTGACCCCGCCCACAGACTCGCGCGGAGACTCTCGCAGACCGAGCCGTCCTTCAGACTTTGTCCGAGTTTCTGGAAGCTTCAGCGGGGACCGCGGGAACCTCCTGCCCTATCGGGGTCTGCAATAAGGACACGAGCTTACCGCCTCTCTGTCTCTTTAACGGAAACACGAAGCAGCTCGTGAGCCAAAACTTTTCAGTGACCTGCTGACAGATTCCAGGTAAGTTTGTGTGATGAGCTTCTTCTGTTCCCGGTGAAATACACCTGTACCTGTGGGAGCAGCGGAGCGGCTGAAGCTGCTCCGTCCTCCGGCCGGTGTTGCCGAGCCGAACCCACCACAGCACCGAGTGAACTGAAGCTCAGATACTAAATTCGATTAATTTTGAAGGGAGTCCGGTTTGGCAGGCACAGCTCGACCTGTCAGCGGTTTTTAGCCACAACTGTGTTTAAACTTTTGAACCTTTGAATCGGAGCATGCGGGTCTGCTCTTACCCAATCACTGTATTGATCCATCAGCACTGAGATCAATGCATTTGTTCTTCTGTGAGGGTGTACAGTGAAAGGTCTATTTAAGTTGTTAAATGATGACAAACACCTGAGCATCAGGTTTAAAGGATCATCCCTCAGTTTTTCCCAATACTGGAACAACTAGTGCTGAGTTTGTTTGCTGGTCCTTCTCTGAAGACTGAAACCTGCTGCTGCTGATGAGGAGCGTTTCTGTGGTTAAAGTTTTGCTGCTGGGCGTGAGGAGGAGGCCACAGTTTAACCAAGCGATGAAGCATCTGTCCAAAAAGAGGAAGAGTCTTTATCCTGAGCTCATTTGCTGAGAAGGAATTTCTCCACCCAGTCAGCCTGTCTTCACTCACACACACACCCACACACACCTTTACAGGTGAATTTCCTGCCTTTGTTTCTGCTGGTTTACACAGTCAGTGCTCACTTTATTAGGACCATGTTGCAGTGAGTCTGAAAGTTTCATGGTTGTGTTTAATATTCTGGCGCTTTACTGACGCAGGAAGGCTGGCTGGATGGGGAGGATTCAAATGCCCCGGGGGAGATTTGAATCCAGGCGTCTGGAAACACCCTTTAACCATGTGACTGACCTACTCCACCTTTCAAGTTTAAAGTTCAGATTTTCTCACAGCGGCGCGTTAATGTGGCAAGCGTGCTCAGCTGTCAGGACATGCACACGCACTGAATACCAGAAATACCACATAGCTGACATATTTCACCCACCACGCTGTGACGTGCAGTCACTCTTCTTCACTGATGAAGACTCTGCAACACACTGAGTGCAGGATTCACGTAGCCTTCAGTCTGATTCATTCACTTTCCAAATCACAGCCACGATAGCTGTGAGCGCTTCGTGTTTATTTTTCTGTTACTGGAGCCAATTATGTGCTTTATTATCAGTCTGTTAATCAGCTGATCCATCAGCCTGCTGATTCACTGCATTCTTCTTCTTTTTCTCTTTTTCTTGTTATTCATGCATTCCACAGAGTGCCTTTGTCCTGTCTTCCTTCCCTCACCCCAAACCGGTCTGAGCCTGGCTCTGCTGGAGGTTTCTTCCTGTTTAAATTGAGGTTTTCCTTGCCACTGTCACAAAACTTCTTACGTATGGTTGTTGAGAGTACAAAGACAGTACAGCATCTCAAGGTGACTATTGTTGAGATTTGGAGCTTTGATTTGGAGCTGAATAAAACCAAGTTAAAACTGGTCCACATCAGAAGTGGACTTGAGCTGTCGGTCAGGAATATAATTCAAATAATAATTTATGACACAACTAAAGCCAAATGGAGTCCAATCACAGTAAAGGACTCTGACCTCCTGAGCAGATAAAGGCGTCCACTGGAGGAGCTCAGTTTGTGACTCAGAGACATGTTAATGAATGTGAAACTGTGAGCCCGAGGCAGGCTGACACGGGCGTGATGTCATCGCTTGTGTCAGGTCTGCTTGTCGTGGACGTTAAAAAGATGATGATGTCATTGATTGTTTGTGATTGATTACCTGTATCTGTTTTAACCCTCGTCAGCTAAAACATCGGTAAAACCTTTGGCCTGTCATCATGGCAACCAGTACCAAATGGGGGGCGGTAAAGGACCAGTTGACCAGAGGCCCCGCCACAGTCACTGATGGCAAGGTGGAGGCCAATCTGGAGAACGCTGACCCCGAGCTCTGCATCCGACTGCTGCAGGTAGGAAAGAAGCAGAACCTCAGGAGTCCTGCAGGGGAAGGAGAGGGCGTCTCACAGCTCTGACCGATGGTCACTCTGCCCCTCCAGGTTCCCACAGTGGTGAACTACTCTGGTCTGCAGCGGCGGCTGGAGGTGAGTAATCGGTCATGGATGGTGCAGTTCCTTGAACTACAGGGTTTGGACCTCCTGCTGGAGGCGCTGGAGCGTCTGTCGGGCCGCGGCTGCGCCCGCATCGCCGATGCTCTGCTGCAGCTCACCTGCGTCAGCTGCGTCCGGGCCATCATGAACTCGTCCGCAGGGCTGCATTTCATCCTGGACAACGAGGGCTATGTCAGGATGCTGGCTCAAGGTGGGTGGAGGACCAGAAAGTTAGAATGAAGCAGATCTGCCTTAAAACCACCTTAAAATCATATTTACACTCTACCCTGAGCAACAGGTAGACTCAGGTGGCTGTTCTAGCCTAAGCTAAGCAGGTAGCCGGTGTACCTGTGAGGTGACGATGACGACTCTGAGTCATTACTTATGAAAGCGGTAACTCCACCTCCTCCTATATGCCCTCAGCTCTCGACACGTCCAATGTCATGGTGAAGATGCAGCTGTTCCAGCTGCTGGCTGCTCTTGCCGTCTTCGACCCTCGGGGACACCACCTCGCCTTCGATGCACTCGACAACTACAAGGTATGCTCATGTCCTCGTCCACTTCCTCCTCTCTCCTTATTTCCTTCCTGTCCTTCCTTTTTTCCTTTTTTCCCTTCCTTCTCGGTCTCCTCTGAGGTGATTTGTGATTTCATGAGATCAGTTTAAGTAATCTGAACTCTGCCCCACGATGGCAGTCAGGACAGTTGGCGCTCAGTCATATAAACAGTTAAATGTTGCTGTAGGTCCAGGTCACTTTTAGAGGCTCTCTTGGCTGATTTCATTTGTTTAGAGGGGCATGTTTACCTGCTTGATGGACGAACCAACAGATGTCGCATGAGCTGGATGGGGAGACATGAGCAGGCGATTTGGGTTGGTTTGAAAAGCTTTATCGGCAGGACGTTAGCAAAAGGAAGTGCGAGTCAGTTTCACTTAGTTTCAAGGCTAACACGACAAGCAGAACAGCTCAAACTGAAAGCCACTGGCTGATTACCTAAGTCAGCAGAGAGCTCACAAAGCTCCACCACAGCTCCTCACTGCCAGGTGAGAGCAACGACGACGTGGTCTGTGTACCATCAGGGCATGACTGCAGATATGCCACAACAAACAGCTGAGCCTCAGACGCTGCAGATCTTATCGTCCCCGCCCAGCCTGTTCTCACAGGCTCTGAACTTACAGCATGGAATCATGGGATACCACACGCGCACACGTGTGCGCACACACTCGTTTTATTATCTTAGTGAGGACATCTCATTGACATAACCCTTTTCCTAGCTGCTTACCCTAACCATCAAAAATGAATGCCTAACCCTAACCATAACCTAACTATAACCCTGACACTAAAACCACAATCACGTCTTCAAACTTGTGGGGATGGGCACTTTGTCCCCATAAGGGCTGTTGGTCCCCACAAGTATAGTGACATTTCCTGTCCTCACAAAGATGTCTAAACATAACATGTACACACACGGCTATTAGGAGTGTTTAATCATCACACTTCAGTCAGACTGAAGCAGGAAGTTGTGTTTAATGAAGGTGTAAACGAACCGTGTCCGTCCTCTGACCTGTCACTTCCTGCGTCTGTATTCAGAGCCTGAAGAAGCAGCAGTATCGCTTCAGCGTAATCATGAACGAGCTTCACGCCACCGACAACATCCCCTACATGGTGACGCTGCTAAGTGTGGTCAACGTCCTCGTGCTGCAGGAGGAGGAGCTGAGGAGGAGGCACCGGGTACGGCAGGAGTTCATTGGTAAAACGAACTGTTTATCACCACTCTGACATCACTCCTGACATCATCATCATGATGTCATTGCTGACATCACTGCTTTCATCATGTTGTAGGGTCTTTACCTCACAACAGAAAGACCTTGATGTGACTGTTGTTGTGATTTGGCGATGTATAAATAAAGTTGAATTAAACTGTTATCAGAGTTATGTGTAGGAGGAGCTTGATATCTGTCACAGTGTGACATCACATCCCTGTACGGAGGCTTTCCTGGAGTCAGATCTCGCTGAGGGCTCGAGTGTCAGACCCTCAGAGGTCGTCATGGTGTGAGTGTGTCCTGCTGCTTGACCAAAAGAAGAAGTGATATATGTGTCTGTGATTTTTAGGTCTGCAGCTGCTGGACATGCTCCCCAGGCTCAGGTACTGGCTTCATTCTCACTTTGCTTACATTACTTATTAATCAATAATCAATCGTGTTTCCAACCAGTTTCCTGTCTGTGTGTGCAGGGAGACGCAGGACAAGGACCTGAACATCCAGTGTGACGTGTTTGAAGACTCTCTGTCGGAGGACATGGAGGAGATGGAGAGGCTGTACGGAGGGATTGATATGAGCAGCCACCAGCAGGTCTTCACAATGCTCTACACCATGGTAACCACAGTTGAAAGAGTGATGCGACTCAAGCTGGAACGTTTAAACCAATGTTTCCCAACCACTGTGCCACAGCACAAAGGTGTGCCGTGGAAGATTATCTTATTCCACCCAATTGGTACTCTAAGTGATCGGCTTGAGTAATGGGCAGAACAATTACATTATCTTCCACTAGAGGGGAGTACAACTACCTGCTCTAATTAAATTGGTTGCCGACTGCCAGTAAAACAGAAGAAGATGAAGAAGAAATTAGATAATAGTCATGCTGTGAGTGAGACGACGCAGCATGTAATAGCAATAAATAAATATTTGAAAAGAAAAATAGTGAGTCTGACCTGGGCCCTTGAGAAAATTCCGACCCAGACGAAGGCCCTAGCATGAGTAGTGGTCAGAAGAAAGCAAAAAAAGGGTAGATTGGGGACAAACTTGTTAGTCCAATAATCACACAACTGGTATGTTAACTCCAACTTTAATGGTTGCCTTCTTTCGTTCCTCCACACAAGAAAAAAACTGACACTCCAAAAAACTCCTACTTCCCCTTCCCGCCTGCGCATAGCCATGCCCCCCTTCACTGGACACTTGCGCAGTGGGACAGATACATCTTAACAAACTGAACCAATTCTGCTATACCTGGTGCGCGGGGAAAAATTATCAATATGCTTTTTGTGACATTTTTGTTTGGTGGTATGTTGTGTTATTTTTCTAACGTGAAATATGTACCGTGGCTCCAAAAGATTGGGAAACACTGGTTTAAACTACAGAACCCAACACTGCCACCTTCAGAGCGATTGGCACAGCATCTGTGAAAGTGACACTGCTGGTAGTTCTCTTTTCAATGATAGAAATGTAAGGAGACAGACGCTATGTTCACACTGCAGGCGAAAGTGCATCAAATCCGATTTTTTTTTTTGACCCTATGCGACCCATATCCGATCATGGTATGACAGTGTGAACGGAACAAATCCGATATTTTCAAATCCGATCTGGGTCACTTTCGTATGTGGTACTGAATCCAATACATATCCAATGTTTTACAATGCGACTGCTGTTTGAATGGTCACGTCGCATTAAATCCGTCTTGTACGTCACTGACACAAGACAGACGCCAATTATCAGTGCCGGAGAAGCACCCGAGAAGACATCGCGAACGCTTCCTGGCCATCCAGTGTAGATGTTAGTGAAACTGTTGGGAAGACAACGTGAACATTTTATTTGTACTGTATAATCTGCCGATTTTGACAGAAATCTGCAACTATTCTTTGAAGCACCGCTCCTCTCTAAAACAGCAATAAGGATAATTATTAAGTTATTTACATTATTATGTAATTGGGAAACGTAAAGTCAGAAGTCGTTATATTAAGGGCCATCAGTCAAACAATATTGATTGCTCTGGGTCTAAACAGAGAGCATTGTGTGTGACGTCTTATTTTGCGCATGCGGGCCGCTTCGAGGGTTCACACTAGAGCGTGTTTGCTGTCGCATTTTATTTGTAGTGTGAACAAGCAGACAAAAAAATCGGATTTGATCAAAAAATTTGAATTGAGCATTAAGACCTGCAGTGTGAACGTAGCCAAAATAACCTGTCCTGACCCTCTCTGCGTTCAGGTGTCCAGCCATCCATCCTCCGTGCAGCTGCTGTCCATCCTTCAGGCCTTGTTGCTGGTGGGTCCGGACAGAGCTGAGGTCTGGTGTGCTCTGGAGCTGCTGATGGATCGAGCCACCCTGCTGGCTCAGGATGGTAAGTATGAGGGTACATCCAACAGCAGATCACTGGGTCCAGCTCTGATTCCGCCTCTTTGTAGAAGTGTCCTCTCTATATAAACAATGACCCCTGTAAAGAGTCCCTTAAGGTTCAGATGCAGGCCCTGTTTTATGCCAGTTTGTATAAATGACAGCGGGCAGAGTATGATCACACATTAATAATATTACTCGGTCTGCATATTTTCAATTGCGCAACATTAATCGTCTCCGTCCTTTTCTCACCCCACATGCCACTGCCATTCTTGTCCATAGCCTTGTTACTTCCCGGATTGATTATTGTAATTCACTTCTTTTTGGTGTTACTCAAAAATCCACCCACAAGCTCCAACGCGTCCAGAACTCTGCTGCCCGTATCATCACCAGGACCCTTTCTGTCCACCACATCACTCCTGTCCTGCAGCAGCTTCATTGGCTCCCATTCAAATATCGCATCAATTTCAAAATACTCTTGTTCACATTTAAGGCTATTCATCATCTCTATCCTCCATATCTCTCTGACCTGGTTAAGATCACCGCCCCATCTCGTTGTCTCAGATCTTCTTCTTCCCTTTCACTCTCTGTCCCCTCCCACCGTCTTGCAACCATGGGGAGCAGGGCTTTCAGTTGCTCTGCTCCACGACTCTGGAATTCCCTACCTCCTGACTTAAGAAACATCTCTTCCTTCTCTCTCTTTAAGTCCAAACTCAAAACCCACTTGTACAAAATAGCTTATCCCACATAACCTTTCCACTCTCCTATTTTATTTGTTTATGTCTTATGCTTTTATGATTCTGTAAACTTCTTGCTTTTATGTTGCTTTTATTCTACTGTGTACAGCGACCTTGAGTGTTTTGAAAGCCGCTTTCAAATAAAATGTATTATTATTATTATTATCAAAGCTGAGGGCATTTCACAGGATCAGGCGAAGGTGAATTCACCTCTGTTTTTCTTGATCGCAGCTGAGGTAGACTCTGCAGATCACCTGCTGGAGAAGCTCCTCCCCCGAAAGACTTACTCAGCCAATCTTACCATCGACAGGGCGGTCCAGACTAGACTACCAGACAGTCCTCCCAGCCAATCAGAGGCACTCACCAAAGATGCTCCGACAGCCCCCACTGCAGCAGCACTGCCTCCGGCTCTTCCCACTTCCTATGCCCCCCCTCTACCTCCTCCCTTACCCGGTGCTATGACTCTTCCCCTTCCACCCCCTCCACTGCCGCCCACACCCTTTCCTGGTGCTATGGCTCCTCTCCCTCCACCCCCACCCTTACCTGGTGCTATGGCTCCTCTCCCCCCACCCCCTCCACCCCCACCCTTAACTGGTGCTATGGCTCCTCCCCCTGCACCCCCACCCTTACCTGGTGCTGGACCTCCACTCCCCCCATCTCCTCCAGGTGACATCAGAGCTGAGACAGTTCAAAGTCTGGGCAGGTTATATAGCAGCTCCGCTCCTAATTCAAGCCACACCCCCTTCCCAACACTGCGCATGAAGAAGCTGAACTGGCAGAAACTTCCATCCAGACTGGTGTCAGGTGAGGCCTGGTGTTGGCCCAGGTCAGGTGCAGGATTCATCCAAGCTGACGTCACTCTGTGTCCACAGGCCACGAGTCTCTGTGGACGTCGACATCTTTGGACTCAATGGAGCCAGATTACTGTAGCATCGAGCAGCTCTTCAGTCTCCCTCTGACTGAGACCAAGACCAGAACCAAAGAAACAAAGACGGAACCCAAAGAGGTGCCGCAGCTTTCTCTGTCTTCACCTTACAGGTGTGGCGTTACAGGTTTTACCTTTTTCACATCCACATGTTCAATTCTGTCCACAGGTGTCCTTCATCGACGCCAAGAAGAGCCTTAACCTCAACATCTTCCTCAAGCACTTCAAATGGTGACTGTTCTTTTTCTGAGTCTTGCAGCCAATAAAAACACCTGTGCTGTGACATCACCATCCCTGTCTCACCTGCAGTTCCCACGAGGACTTTGTGGATCTCATCCAAAGAGGAGACCGATCAAAGTTTGATGTCGAGGCCCTGAAACAGTTCATCAAACTCCTCCCAGAGAAACATGAGGTCAGAGCAGAGGTCACCTGCGCTTCACCTGTTCTCCACCTGTCTCTCACCTTTCCTTCACCAGCCTCTCACCTGCCCCTCACCTGTGCTCCAGTTGTCCTTCACCTGTACTTGACCTGTATCTCATCTTTCCCTCCTCAGGTAGGGAACCTGAAGTCTCATCTGGCAGAGCGGGACAAGTTGGCATCAGCAGATCAGTTTTACCTGCAGCTCATTGATCTGCCCAGGTGTGAGGACAGCGCCAGCTGCAGCACACATCAAGCACAGATAAATAAGCACAGCTCACCACAGGTCCACTCACTCGCAGTGTGTGTGTGTGTTGCAGTTACTCTCTGAGGATTGAGTGTATGTTGCTATGTGAGGAAAGCAGCTCTGTGTTGGAGACTATGAGGCCCAGAGCTGAGCTGCTGGACTGCGCCTGCCAGAGTGTGTATACACATGACAAACGCACAGCAGCTACACAACAAACACACTGGCTGCACACGCACGTTTGGCTGCTAATCTGCTGTGGTGGTGTTCTTGTTTCTGTTTGTGTGTGTTGTTTTGTGTGCAGGTGTGAAGGAGAGCGCTCGGCTGCCAGTCTTCTGTAAACTAATCCTGAGTGTCGGAAACTTTCTCAACTATGTGAGAATCTTTTTTTTCCTCCTTGTAATCTGATTACTTTGTGTGGCATGCTCAGTGACGGTCCTAAAGCAGTTGTCTTCCCGAAGACTCAAACCGCACAAACAAACTCAAACACAAACTCTGACCAGTGTTGGGGTCGTTACTCAGAAAAAGTAATCTATTACACATCACTTGTTGCTTTGCAGTCTGTCATATGCCCGGCCAACCTGAAGCAACGTTACATGATCATCAGTGACCAGTGTAGACCTGAGACTACATTTACACGTGCAGCGCTCTGAAGCACATTTGTTCCCACTGCTGCGCCGCACAGTAATAGTTTCCCGCTGCGCCAAGTACAGTGCAGCACGTCAGTGAGGAGTACTCGGCATGTGCGCTGTGTCACACGACCAATAGAATCGAAGACTACCACTGCACTAAATTCCATCACACGATGATGGAAAACATTCGTATCAGTGCGTATCAGAGTTCTGTGAACTTTTTCACACAGGTTTATGTGCATGTATGGGGACCTCCAGAGCCTCTTAACAGCTCTGGGGACGACACACTCTTCACTAGTCTGGATAGTTGAAAGCTTTCATCTATATGAATGAGCGATATTTTTTTTTTATTAAAACTTTGAACATAATTCAACACAAACTCTTGTGAAGGACACAAAGTCAGAGAGATATAGGTTTAATACAGACTCGTAGAGTGGCAACAAAAAAAAAAAGACTTCCAAGCAGAGCGCATCGGCCAGCACAACACAGAGTTTGGGTCCTTTACGCTAAGCGAGACAGGTGGAGAACAAGCTAGCGGTCAGTGTGCCGCATCCTATGCGAAAGGGCCTTAAGTTCTTGGCTAGCTTAGCATTAACATGCTGTCTGTGCAGATGTTAGCAGTATAATGCAGCTGTTTATGTCCTGGATGCTGGTTCCACGGCACCATGATGCTTGTCCTTTCGTGCAAGAAAAATAAGTCATGTCCGTGTCTCTGCTGTGGAGTGGGCTGCTAGCAACTGCTGGACTTCACCTCAGCTAACTGGAGCCTCTGATGAAGTTTTTATGAAGTTATCTAACCAGTAATATCACAGCTGTGAGGTTGATTGCACTAACAGTTCATCTGAGGAGTGTTTTGTTTGTTTGTTTGTTTGTTTTGTTTTTGTTAGCTCAGCACAAATCTACCAAAAGACAGTTCATTTAGTTGCCAAATCATAAACCAGTCTGTTATTTAGCTGAAATAAAATGTAAAGGCTGGTAGTCTGATTTAGTCATGTGATGTATGGTCCATCAGGGAACTCACACGGGAAATGCTGAAGGCTTTAAGATCAGCACTCTGCTCAAACTGACCGAAACCAAAGCCAACAAGTCGAGAGTCACGCTGCTGCACCACATCCTGCAGGTAATGCTGGGAATACTACGAATACTGGGGAATACTGCAGTATTCTCATAATAATTCAGTTGCTGCTGTTTGTGACCCTTAGGAGGCTGAAGAGAATCACCCCGACCTGCTCAACCTGCCCGATGACCTGGAGATCTGTGCAAAGGCTGCTGGGTAAACACATATAAGAGTTCAGTCACGTACAGACTGCTGGGCGGAGTCTGTGACGTGGTAGCTCAGGTGTTTCGCCTGCAGCGGTGTTAAATGTTGCCCTCTGACTCCACCTGCAGGCTCAGCTTGGACTCTATTCAGTCTGAAACAAACACTCTAAACAAACGGCTGAAAAACTCAGAGAGGAGCGTTTCCTCCTCATCTGACGACGTGAAGGAGCAGTACCTGTCCACCATACAGGTGAGTCACTCGGGATCAGGCTGTCACCTTTATGGGCAGATAAATCCAGTCTGTACACTCACTGACACCGTTTTAGTGGGACAGACCTGCTGTTCCAGGTGAACTTACCTGTTGTTCTTATGTGGTGTTACCAGGAGAGCCTGCAGGCTGTTGAGCAGCTGCAACTCCTGCTGTCATCTGTGGAGGAGCAGAGGAAGCACCTGTCCGCCTACCTCTGTGAGGACAGCAGCAGCTTCTCCCTCGAAGAGCTCTTCAGCACCATCAAGACATTCAGAGACCTCTTCCTTCGAACCCTCAAGGTCAGCGGCCAATCGCAGTGCGGCTCAGTCTGCAGGACTCATACCCTGCCGCACGTTTGCATGTGTCATTTAAACTGTGTCTCAGCCAGCCTATCGGCTCTGACTTCAACCGTGACAAAGTGTGGTAGCTGTGGTAGCTGCCTGTTTCCCTGTAAATGTTAAGCTCCGCCCTCTCTGGGGGGCCGGTTAGCCTGCTGAAGTTTGAACTGTGTGTTCCTTTTATTCTTCCATCAGGAGAACGAAGGTCACAGGGAGCAGGAGAAGAGGAGGAAGAAGTTGGAGGAAGGGAGGAAACTGAGAGAAGAAGCCCCCACCAGAAAGATCAGTAAGTCAGACACCATCATTTCACCTTAAATCCTCCCTCCTTAAATGGAGAGACAGGTGTCCCTCACCTGTCTCTCCAGGTGAGTGGCAGGTGAAGGACAGGTCAAGTACAAGTGGAGGGCAAGTGGAGAACAGGTGAGACATGTGAAGGGCCGGTGACGGACAGGTCGAGAATCAATAGCTGACATCAGCAACATTTCTCTGCAACAGTTTATCAGCAGCTGAATATTTAAAGGAAATGATATGACAGCATCAGGACGAGAAGAAATTTTGTAAAGATTAAATGCTGCTGTACCTCTGAGGCTGTCAGGTGACGCAGTGACAGCTTTCACCTGTTGTTTGTGACACATGCGCTAAGCTCACAGGGGAACGTGTGTCTGTGCTGCAGTTAGAACGGACATGGCCAATCGGGACGAAGGATGCATCGTCGACAACCTACTTGCCGAGATCAGGAAGGGCTGCAGGCTGAGGAAGACAAGGCCACGGGCAGAGCCGGACGGTGGGGTCGAAGGTGAGAGCCCGGCAGGACTTCTGCAGACTTTCTTGTCACCACTGGTTGTTTGACCCAAGTTCTCCTTTTCAGGTCACCCCGGGGTCACGCAGATGTCACCGGCCCAAGACAAGCCAGATTTGCCCGAGAAGCCTTGGGAGGAGGTCCGGACTCCCACACATCCACCTGCTGGAACCAGACCAGAACCGGAGCAAGCAGAGCCAGACAGAGCTGCCTCAGAGCTCCAGGCCCTCGGTGAACCCCCCGCAGCTGAGGTCCAGTTTCCGGAGTCTGAAGTGGACACCGGACCGGCGCAGCAGGAAGTCCAGCACGCAGCTAGTCAGCAGGATGTGACCCAGGTCAACAGGAGCAAAGATCCTAACCCGGAAGATTCTGCTCCCCAGAACGCATCGAACACCTTAGACACCAGCCCGGCAGGTAGAGTGAGGCACTGTGCTCTCTGCTTCAGGCTTTGAGCACGCTCAGTGCTGCTGTTTGTTTCTGAAACATGGAAATTTTAATGCTTCCTGTCCCACAGCCCACCCACACAGATCAAGTTGTGTTCAGTGTTTGCAGCAGAGTGACGTAGAGTCGGCCGCAGATTGCAGTTGAGTGGAGTCGAGATTGCCATACCATGGTGATGTAGCCGGATCAGTCTGGCTGTTGTGATGTAGCTCTGAGTCTATGAGGTCACTTTCTGTTCCTGAACATTAGTGTTTCCTGTGACATGGTGAGCTGAGGCTCAGGCTGTAAGGTTGCATCAAGACGATGATAGAACATCCTTTAGTGTTGATGAATAAATAAGCTTTATATCTAAAAACCGACCAATCGTATCCTCTCTTTGATCCCCAGAAGGCGGTGGTCACACAGGAAAAAAGCATTTGAAGAAAAAGAAAAAATGCATCCTTCAGTGAGGTGAGCTCACCTGCAGCTGTGCATAAATCCACGTCAGCAGCGATTCACTGCTGTCCTTCACTCTAAAGCATTTCATTGGTCGAAATGTTTTTATGTTGTGGGATTTAAGGTCTTTTTTAAATATCATTTATTATTTTATTCTTCTTCTATGGTTCCAGGTACATGGGTCAGGACTTCTTTCTGTGGCGACAGGACTGGACCTGCAGGAGAACAAAGTGTTTAAAAGGGAAACACAATCATAAAGAACGAGGAAGCAGCAAGGATTCTGGGCAGAGCTTCCTGTGACTGACTGATCTAACCCTCACTCACCTCTCAGTGGCACCGAAGTGACTGCGTCCGTTTGTGATGTCAGCAAGGTTTCTGTGTGCACTTCCTGTCAGATCGAGGCGCTGCTGGTCTCTGAGCTCAGGTGGTCTGATGTGGGTGGGGCTCAGAAAGCACAGCAAATAAACTCTTTCCAGGTTAATGCCACCTGCCTGCTCACCTGGTTTCTTGCAAAAGACCTTTCAGATTAAAAGCCTCACATTGTTCCCGTGCAGGTGTTCAGGTTTTAGACTTTTCTGTTCTTATTGTTGAGGAAAGTTCGCTGAGACTTTTACTGTTAGAATAAATGTTGTTCTAGCTCTTTGATGAGTCCTGTTTTTTGTTTGTTTGTTTGTTTTTCTGTCCCGTTCGGTACTTTAGCAATCAGAATTGTCTGAGGGCCAGGAAAGATGCCCAACGGGTTTATTTCTTCAAGTGGAGAAAATGTGTCAATGTGATATTGGTCCACTTGATTGATCTTTATCATTATTATTATTATTTATTTATTTTAAGTTATTAGAAATTGGACAGACAATTAGACAGAAAAGGGGGAAAGAAAAACGGAGGGGATCGGGGGACAGTAAGAGAAAACACTGAGAAAATCCATTGGGTCACCTGTTAACAGAAGAAAAAAGAAAACAAACAACAAGAGAACAACACAAAACAGAGGTCAAAGCAACAACCTATCTACGTGTAAGTAACAGTAAATACTAAATATTGAATGTTGTTGAGCAGCATGCAAGATCGACAGCGCACGATATGCTTTAAGGTAGCAGTCAAGGAAGATATAGTTTGTGTCTGTGAGCACCCATGTGTACAACCCCCAGACCCAGGAGAATTTACCCTTTTCCCTGGGGTGGAGGCAAGCAGCCCGCAGCCACAGGGAGGCCAAGCGTCCCAGGCCCCGGCCCCGATGGTGTACAGAGAACAAGGGTTGTGAAGACCCCATACCTCACTCCGCTTGCTCATATGTTGTGTTGCTGCGTGCTCTTCTAAGTGAGCAGCTCCTGTGCTCACCTGACGCTCACCTGCACCGAGGAGCTGCTGTGATTGACGGAGCAGCAGCTCTCTGAGAACCAACACATGTCGTTGGACTTTCAGTTCCAGATTTTGAGCCACAAAGTACTCATTGCCATATGCAGTAATCTGATTGGTCAAATCTGAGCCTGTTTAGAAAAAATAACTCCCAGATGCATCCACCCATGATGGATGTTTCTTTTTCAATCACTATGTGCTAAAAGACCTCCCTGCCCTGAATCATACTTGTTATCAATCTCTGGCTCTCTTCCACAGCATGTCTTTTATCCTGTCTTCCTTCTCTCACCCTAACCCAGGGGTGTCCAAACTTTTTTCACTGAGGGCCACATACATAAAAATATAGGAGGGGCTGGGCCACTTACTAGAAATTAGGTATATAACCTTAACTTTAGTGTATTAAAGTTAGAAAAATCACTTACAAGTGGTCGAATATATTATATTGTTGAATATAATTAAAGACAAAACTGCCTTCATCGCAGCTTTCCATAAATGGATCTTTATTGATTTATTCAGAAAAAGCTTTGGTAGCTCATTCTCAGAACAGCAGCCTCAGATTTCTTCTTAGACAGAAGATTTACAGCACAGAGAAAAAACAATAAAGGGGAAAATGGGACAGGTAAATTTCAAGTTTGTTATTTAAGTTATTAGGCTTAGCAACACACCTATTAACGTTCGTTTGAAACCGTTATCAACATTAACAGACTGAACTGGACCTTATAACAGGAGTGCATATAATTTTAGTAAATTATTCTGGTGAGTATCAGCTGCGCTGGGTATGTAAATCGGGACATCCAGCCGCAGTGCTGATCGCCACTCGTGCCAAAAATCCAGACAAATGTCACTTGATCAAGGAGCAAATCTGCATCAGATGAGATCAGCTGACTTTGCGTGTATGTGGGCAGTGCACAGCGGTGTGTACTCTGTGTGTTAACAAGAAAAGCGCATATAAGAAAGTGGTGTGCAAAAGCAGGGTAGTGACAGAATTGATGCGCACTATTGATATTTGAAGCATGTGTTCCTGCACATTAACACACGGGTACTGTGGAATATATTTTTTACTCACCTAAAGTGCTCGTGCTCTCGTCCACTCCCCGCAAAAAAATAGCAGCTGTGCGGTGTCTGTGGCATCAGTGCTCTCATCGCATGCGATGGAGTAAAAATCAAAAGCACAGCTTTATCAGACAGTTGCAGTTTAATGTTGGCTGACAAGTCTTCAACAACTGGATTTCTGGACATGCTGACGTTGTTGACGGGCGCATTATTTCGGTGACTTTAACGAGGCCGTGTTTTATGAGGTCTCCATCTGAAAAAGGCTTGCCATGTCTTGCGATGAGTTGGGCGACCTCATAGCTGGCTATTGTAGCCTTTTCCTGGACCTTTTGAGCACGAAAAAATTACTGTTGCTTACCCCGCAGGAGAGCTACCCTTTGCTTTAATTTCTGCTCTCGCTCAGCACCAGTGTAGGATGCATAGGCCTGATGTTTGGTTTCATAATGACGTCGTACATTATACTCTTTCATAACTGCCATAATTTCAGTGCAGATCAAACAGACACACTTCCCCTTGAATTCTTTGAAGAAATATTCACTCTCCCACCATGTCTGAAATTTTCTGTATTCACTTTCTACCTTTGGCTTCTTTAGTTCTGCCATGTTTAGTAACTAATAGTGATGGGTCGTTCGCGAACGAAATGGCTCTTAGAGCCGACTCTTTGAAGTGAACGACGCGAGCCGGCTCCTTATTGGGAGCCGTGAGATTTTTTTTCTTTCTTTCTCTCACCCTCTCTCTCGCCCTTTTTTCCGCTAAACACCGCATGCGCGGCCTGTACTTTGCGCTGGGCAGAGGGGGGAGGGGCGTTAGTTACACTTGCAGTAGCACAGGAACAGAGCCAGAGAGAAAGAGAGCGAGGGACAACAACGTCACATTAGAAAGGTATAGTAATCATCCACTATTTTTAGTTGCAGATAATAAAGGATTCAGAAATCATACAGGCCCATATGACAGAGAATGTGCATCTTCTTTTTGTTTTAATATTTTAATTTATATTTAATTGTGTTGTGGTTTGCAGTGTTTTGTGTTGTTTCACGTTAAATTTGTTTAAAAGGAAAAAGCTGAAAATTTAAATAGTTAAAAGTTTAAAATGTAAATAGTTGTTGTTTGTATTATATGATTTATTTATTACATTTTATGTGGAGTGAATAAATAAAGTATATTTATGGTGGCCCTTAGAGACAAAGGAGTACAAACTCCAAAATATGTACAAACTCCAAAACACGTAAAAACTCAGACGCACTTACAAACCCCGAAGCATGTACAAACTCCAAAACACGTAAAAACTCAGAAGCACGTACAAACTCCAAAACACGTAAAAACTAAGAAGCACGTACAAACTCAGAATCACGTACAAAAGACAACAGAAGTGCTCCAGGATGCTAGGGCGCAGTGTTGAGCGTTTGTTACCTAGTGGCTACACAAGCCAGGAAGTATCAACAACCGGATTTGGTGTGTGGTAATAACAGGTAAATGAATTTTTTTTTAAATTATTTGAATAAATATGAGTGCTTGTCTATAAATACACAAACAATACGCACATGCTTTCAATTGTGTAATTTAAGTGATCTGGGTAGCTCTGTTTTGGAAGTTCAGTTAACACTAGAAATGTGTTTTGGAGTTTGTATATGCTTTAGAGTTTGTACGTGCTTTGTCTCTAGGGGCCATATATAAACATATATAAATAAAACTACTTTTTTTTACATTAGTAATTCCTTTTCTGCATAATTTTATATTATTGTTAATGATTAAATAATTAAAGCAACAAAACAACCTGAAGAGCCGGTTCGGAGCTGAAAGATCCGACTCTTTTTAGTGAGCCGAGCCGAAAGAGCCGGATCTCTAAAAAGAGCCGGAAATCCCATCACTAGTAACTAACTTGGGCTAAATTTCTTCTGTGATTGTCCTTTTTGGTGGAGCAACTGCCTCGATCGACAGTAGCTCCCCCTGGTGTTAAAACTAAGAAGTGCAATACACTCAAGCAAAAGTTGAAGTGCGGGCCATATTCGATTCTATTTATAAAATTACTTGCGGGCCAATTAAAAATGGATCGCGGGCCGCAGTTGGCCCGCGGGCCGGAGTTTGGACACCCCTGCCCTAACCAGTCGCGGCAGATGGCCGCCCTCTCACTGAGCCTGGTTCTGCTGGAGGTTTCTTCCTGTTAAAAGGGAGTTTTTCCCTCCCACTGTCGCTAAAGTGCTTGCTCATAGGGGGTCATATGATTGTTGGGTTATTGTAAAGCGCCTTGAGCTTGTATAAATAAAACTGAATTAGTGTACCCCCCCCCCCCCCCCCCCCATACACACAGACGCACGCACACAGCGCAGGTAAGCAGCTAAGTTACACATGTGTGGTAGACTCTTCATCTGCAGCTCACAGACGGTCACACGCAGAGCCATGAACCGGAGACGTGCAGATGACGTCATCATCCTCATCCCCGTGTCAGCGTTGCGGTGACATCATGCAAAACCGGCGCTTCCCGGACTGAAGCGACGGCGCTCCAAATCATGTGACCTCTGCCCGGCGCACGCTGAGCTGATCGATCAGAAGAATCTGTGCTGATTACCGATGAGCAGGTCTTCCGAAAACCCTCACACTGCCGAGCGCGCGACCGGAAACCAACCCGCCTTCACAATAAGAGTAGGCCGAGGGCAGCCGTTCCGTCACGGTCACACCTGCAGCCAGGTGTGCTGTGACGAAGTTACTCGCGTGGTCACACTTTTTACTCCTACATGAGTTATTCTCCATCATCGCTCCTCAGCAAACCAACGCTGAGGGGGCCGTGCTTTTCCGTGCTCAAGTCTTACAGTATGTAAAAGGGACTCTGAGCTGCTCTCCGGTTTAAGTCTTGCTGGATCATGCAGGTCTGACGTGCCATTTACACAGCCATTCGAGTCCGTCGTGAGAGGTGTGCACCGCTGGATTGGCTCAGCACACACCATCCCCATCGGTACAATCTGCAGAATCCTGCCTACCACGTGACTTTAGCCAGCAGGTGAACCACTGTTTCATTTTAATCAATGGCTAGTTTTGTGTGAACAAAAACAACATGAAAATTCAGTCTGACTCACCGAAATTACAACATAGTGCTACTGACCACTGCCAAGCTAACAAGATAACAGAGCTCCACAGCGCCCTCTGCTGTGGCAGTACCAGGTAATTTGACGGCCAGCCTCGGTATGCCTGCCTCAGACTCGGTCGGTGCTGCAGTAAAACCTGTTCGAACCTCACTGGACATGTTATCAGGTGCGGGCTTTTATTGTGAAGGTCTCGGCAGCTCTTCCGGTGCGGTGGTCGCTGTCGCGGTGCGTGTTGACGCAGCGGGTGCGTCAGGAGGAGATGTTGTAGAGCATCATCGGAGCCGAGCCGCCCCAGTCCGTCCGAATCCGGATAACGGGACCCGCTCATGCTCTGCCCGCCCCGCAGCACGCCAGCCCCAGATCCAAGAAGCGAAGAGCAGCGGGGAAGAGCCCGGAGGTAAGAGAGAGGGGGAGGGCAGGGCGTGGAGGAGGAGAGCCTGTCTGTCATCTGTCTGTAACTCCCCCACCCTTCACACACACACGTCCGTCGGTCTGTCGGAACCGGACAGGAGGAGCAGCTCCGGGCAGCAGCCGCCGAGAGGCGCTGAGGCCTGGAGAGATGCTGCTGAAGAGCCCCTCCTCTCCTCCAGCATCAGCTCAGTGTCTGTGTGTGTGGTTGTCTGTGTGTATGTGCATCTGAGTGTGTGTTGTGCACACTTGTCCACATCATGAGCAGTTTTCTTCACTGGTTCTATGCCGTGATGAAAAACAGGAAGATTCCCCCCTCCCTTCCCCAGAATTTTTACCTATGGAACCGTTTGGAGTGAGCTGTCCAATCACCTCTGACCTCCTGAGAAGAGCAGAGCTTCACAGCAGAGCTCCAGAGTGGATGTGAAGTCTCAGTGACTGATGGAGGAGCTGATCTACTCCATGTGTGCCTGTGTGTCAGCCTCTGATTGGACAGAGCGTCTGTGGCACTGCTGTCTGGGCTGCAGAGGAGCTTCATCTATCCTTCAGCTGTGTCTGCGAGAGCTCCTGCATACAAAACCCAGTGCTCCAAACTCTCACTTCATCTGTTCGTGTGGTTCACACAAAAGTATTGACAGTACTGATGATACTGCAGTATATGTGCAGAAAAACACTAAAGCAGTGAAGTTTTCATGTCAGTGACTCTCACCTGTGCGAGTGTGTGTGTGTGAGATCATGTGGTCATTTGACAGTTGGATATTTTCTGTTAGATATAGGAAATATCTTTAACCCGCTCGTGTTTTATTTTCTGCTGGTCAGTGCTTTAGTTCAACTTTCAACTCTAAAGATGAAATGAACAGTTGATTTGTTCATGCTCTGTGTTTTTAATAAATATCACATATTTGACTGCATGACCCAGTTTCTGTGCCGAACCTCTGTAATCCGAGCACTGTGAATAAAAATGTCTGTAGGAGTTCATTCAGTGCTTAATTGAAAGTTGAAGGTGTTTGAACCTCAGACTCAGGCTGGTGTGGACAACCTGCAGGTCCTTTTGGACCTGACTACACACCTGCAGGTGCCTCAGCTGTCAGCATTCAAACACACACAAATCAGTAAGAGCAGGATCATCTGAAATTACTCATTTTGTCTGATTAAATATTTAAAATCTGTCACGGTGGCACAACAGGCCCGCACAAACCCACCTGTATCACCTGCCTCTGTCTTCATTTCCCAGGATGCTCTGGGGTTTCTCAGCAGGCCTGTGAAGATGAGTGTGACATCATGGTTCCTGGTAAGCAGTTCGGGGACTCGACACCGCCTCCCCCGAGAGATGATTTTTGTGGGCCGAGAGGACTGCGAGCTAATGCTTCAGGTGAGGCTGACCTGTGCAGGTGTTCGGGTTAGTAGAAATTGCCTCCCTCTAGCTTGGTCTGAAAAAGGAAGTTGTGATGGTGTCTTGTTTGAGTCGCAGTGAAAGTAAGCAGAAAGAGTTGCGTGTGTGTGTGTGTGTGTGTGTCTCAGTCTCGCAGTGTGGACAAACAGCACGCTGTCATCAACTACAACCCGACCACTGATGAACACCTGGTGAAGGACCTGGGCAGCCTCAATGGGGTGAGCCATACACAACATATCAGTACATTATCATAGGTATCCACCAATCAGCAGCAAACACAGGTGGGGGGTGGTGATGCCTAAAGTCGCAGGTTACAGTACAAAGATTTTTTTTATTTATTAACTTAAAAAAAATTAATTCCACTTTAATTTAAACAGGCAAGAACTGTAAAATCACAAAAGAGTGAAAACCTTCACAGTGGACTTCAGCATCATAATCAGAAAGTTTCACCTGGACGTTTGTTTGTTTGTTTCCTGCAGACGTTTGTAAACGACCTTAGGATTCCTGATCAGACCTACATCACCCTCAAACTGTCCGACATCATCCGCTTCGGATACGATATCCTTCAGACGCACACACGTGTGTGTGTGTGTGTGTGTGTGTGTGTGTGTGTGTGTGTGTGTGTGTGTGTGTGATAATTTTAATATTTTTCTGAGCTGTTGTTCACATTCTCACGTCTACGTTCTGGAGAAAAGTCAACACAAAGTCCCAGAGGAGGCCCTAAAGGTTGGTGTTTGTGGGTGTGTGTTTTCTAGTGTACAAATTACTGCATAGAGGGTGTTATTTAATTTCCTTTTTTAACTGCATTTAGTTTGCATTTCCAAAACTACTCAGAGCGTCATGAATTTCTCATGACTACACACAGCATGTACAGTACTGTGAGTAAATGCAGTACCGTGAGCACATGCAGTACATGCAATTTGCAGTACCTTGAGTACGTTTGCCTCGTTCTTCTGTTTCAGCATGAGAAGTACAGCAGTCAGCTGCAGATGAGCCTAAAGCCTTCAGAGGGGAAGAAGAGCGACGTGGATGAGCGGGCGAGAGGCGAGAAAGCGCAGAGTACCAAGAGCCTCACACAGGGTAACAATAATACAGCAACAGTACTGGCAGTAAATATACTGTGTAAATGTACTCCTAACAATACTGGGCGTAATACAAGCAATAACACAAAATTTTGACATCACACAGGGTCAAAAATATACTGCACTGTACAAAACATAATGTAATACAAAACCCTGCACCAGAAAGCCTGGTGCAGGGTTAAAAAGTACTGGATCAGGTGTCTGGCCGCTGTGTGTTCCTGTACGCAGACGATGTGTCGCTGTTTGTTCAGATGTATTTTTTACTATAAATCTGCTCGTCCAGGAATAAGTTTTAGTATCGAACCAGAAAGTCGTTTGTTCACGCTCCTCGGGACACTTTGATTGGTCGTCAATTTCACCTATCACACGTTTCTGTGACAGAGGTGCCGGTGTGTCGGCCCACTCCTTTGTATGGCCAGCCTTCCTGGTGGGGAGAGGAGGATTATGGGAGTAAAGTCCAAACCAGCGATGAGCCACATTCAGGTACGCACACCTTAATAAAGTGGAGGAGTGCAGTAAACTGGTGCTGTATAAATAAAGCTAAATTGAGCTGATGGTGCGTTATTGATGATGTTGGTGAGATGTCGTCTCTTTGCCTCTGTCAGATGTTCAGAAAGACGCTCCCTCTGCAGATCCAGAATTTTCTGCATCGCTGTCAGACTGTCAGCCAAAGTCCGCCTTCCCTTCGTACCACCGTGAGCCGAGCTACTTTGAGATCCCCACCAAGGACTTCCAGCACCCTAAGTCCTCAGGCGCGGAGCTCCATGAGATCCCCACCAAGGACACTGACACGCCCCCGGCCCCACCCTCACCTCCCACTCCGACTCCGCCTGTCGTTCAGAGCCACGCCTCCTTTACCATTGAGTTTGATGATTGCATGCCTGGGAAGATCAAGATTAAAGACCACATCACCAAGTTCTCCACTCGCCAGAGGAAGCTGCAGGCTACACCCACCAAGACAGCCATCATGGCCACACCTGCAGAGGTGATGTCAGCAGAGAGCAAGGTGGCTGACTGGCTGGTCCACAGTGATGTAAGCATGATGAAGAGACGCCCACCGTCTGAAGACGTTTACAGCACCAAGAGTGACCTCGCCATGAACATCAAGACCCTGAAAGGTCAGAGTTGCACCTGTGTTCCGGACCATACCTGTGTTTGTCATTCACAGGTAATCGGGGATTATGCTTCCTGTTGGTGATAAAACCTGTCCAGCACTTCGTTGTTAACAATTTATTGACACACGGTCCCTGAATCTTCTGATATTTCTCTGATTTTACTGACCCCACTAAACTTCTGTCTTTGTTTGAGGCTATCAAAGCTTCAGTCATACACTTGTGACCATTGAGCTTCAAAGTTCAAAAGCTAGCACTCACTGACATCTTTATTCCTGTCTTTAGGTCACCACCATGAGGATGGGACCCAGAGTGACTCAGAGGACCCAGTTCTCAAAGGAAGGAGTAAATCCTACCACTCGGTCCGCACTGAGCATTCTATGCAATCAGAGCTGTCCCAGGCGTCGCAGCAGGTCATCCAATCAGACCAGTCCATCCATAGTCAGCTACACCAACCACTGCAGTATGCTCCACCCAGACCGGCCTCTGCCTCACCCGTGGCCCCTGAGAGGCCCCTGTCCCAGAGTCCTCCTAAAGCTCCGTCACCCACCGAATTTCCCAAACAGGCGCCCTCTGAGCACCTCACTCAGCAAGCTTTCATCATTGAGTTCTTTGATGACAACCCACGCAAGAAGCGCTCTCAGTCCTTCACCCACAACCCCGCCCATGCTGACTCGTACTCCACACTCAGAGCCAAGTTGGAGCGGCGGAAAGGCGGCGAGAGGCCGGCATCTGTGCACGGCCACATCCCTCCCACACAGCAGGTGACGGTTCCTCTGAAGGGTCAGAGCCATGGCGGCCCTCAGAGGTCAAGCTCTCTGAAGAGAGAAAAGACTGAGGGGGAGGCGGCTTCGTCGGCTTCCTCGTCTCGCACCTCATCGGGCATCATCATCCGACCTTTCGGCAGCGTTGGGAAGAAGTCAAAGCTTGCCCAGGAGTTTGCTGCTGAATTCCTGAAGGATTCGGGTCGTAATGACTCCTCCCCAACCAGGGATAAGACAACTCCTCCACCAATGTCTGCACCTCCTGTGATGGTGTCGCCTCATCATACAAGGATCCCCTCCACACAAGAACCTCCAGCTCCATCTTCTGTCTCCTACCCTGCCTCCCCATTACAGCCTCCAGCAATCTCAAAGACCCCAGTCCCAGTCAACATTCCATGCCCAGCTGCCGCTCCGGTACATCCGTCTGGACCTCCCTTCTCCCCCATGCTGCCCATGGCCGTCCGTGGAGGAGATGTCAAAGGTACCCAGAGGATGGCCAGGAACGAGGAAGACGACAGCTTGAGCGATGCTGGGACCTACACCATTGAAACGGAGTCGCAGGACAAAGAGGTGGAAGAGGCTCGTAACATGATCGATCAGGTGAAGTCCCAGTGAAAACACAGTAAGCTCACGTGCTGTGCCGTATGATTCTTCAGCAGGGATGTGGACTTTGATAAAATAACACATCTTATGTAATGTTGTATTCAAACCCTTGTGTCATTGCTGATTATCTCAGTTTTGTTGTCTCGTCTTCACTGAATCTTCCAGATAGAAAAATGTTTATGAAATTAGAAATGATCTTAGGGTATCTGGAAGTATTCTGATGTTGTCTATCTAAACAGTATCTCTTAGTGATGCACTGACCCTTGTATCCTTCCTATTTCTTCCTGTTTGTTTTTTCTGCCTGTCCTCATGCATGTCCTGTGCTCTGACAGGTGTTTGGTGTCCTCGATTCTCCAGAGTACAGTGGTGTGAACACAGGTGTGTATAGACCTGTGATAAATGATGGAAAGGATGAGCACACTAACCTGCCTAGTGATGGTAGCACTGTGGACTCATTGCATGGCTTTATCCCATCTTCTATCAGCGGCCCTTCAACAGGCCCCATACAGGTAAAAAAAAAAAAAAGTGAAAATTTTGAAGTACAACCTGGAGAAACACCTTTGTAGCACACTGTTATCCCAGTGCCTGCATAACCATGTTGTTATTCCCTATTTCTCCTTGTGATATGAATGTAAATGTTGATGTTTGTTTCCACTGATCTTCCTGAAAATGGTGTTGGTCATCATATTTTGTTCTGCAGGTTCCAGCTGCTCATGCTGCATGTCTGGAAGGCCCTAAGTGGGTTTCACGTTGGGCCAGTCTAGCAGACAGCTACGCCGAACCTGGTTCCACTCCACCTCAAGTAGAATGTCTAGAAGGTGAGGTTTGTTAAAAATACCTTAAACATGTTTAAAGAGCACAGAGCTGCTGTTATCTCAGCTTTATGTTTATGGACCTCCAAATGTGATTCCGTTTGTCTACTTGGAGTCTTGAATTTATCAGTAATTTGCAGTTTTGTAAGTGAACAATAAATGCATCTATACACAGTTCAGAGCAAGGTCTTATTTTTAAAACTAAAGTAGTTACGCAACATTAAAGCAACTCATATAAAACGCTGACGTGACTAAACTTGTGTTGCAGATTCACGTCTCATGAGCCCTTCGATGGGAAACTACAGCTACGACAACTCTGAGTCAGAGTCCAGCCACAGCTCCAGGACAAGAAGGCTGCTGCCCCAAGTGCCTCCAGAAAAGCTAGACTGTGTCACCCCAAGCATCATGATTCGCCATGAATCTTACCAAAGCCAGGAACCTCTGGACAGAACCTTTGGTCCCTCCCACTCAGTTGACTCCACCCAGCGTCTGTCCGTTCAGGATGATGTGGACCCAGACAGCCTGAGTGATGCCAGTCGCTCAGATGATGGACCTGTTCAAGAGAAGATGAGGACAAATCAGGTCAAGACTGCATTTGTATCTCCAGGGATCACTGGTCCTCAGCTTAGAGGTCAGGAGAAAGTGTCTCCATCCTCCAAATCCACCTGCTTCTACATTGGTTCAGAAGACCATCCCAGCAAACCTGAGCAAGCCCAGAGCCCAGTACAGTCTGAGAAGACAAGAGACCCCCCAGCAAAAACTACCACTGTCCTGATCCGACATCTGAGTGGATACGAACCCAAGAGGACGGGAGTCAAACCCAACAGCTCTGCTCCAAACCTCCAGACACAGGACAAAGATTCAGTTCCAACCAAAGACAGTTGCACATCATCCTTCATCCGTCAGGAGAGTTTCACCAAAGACCAGCCCAGTGACACTGTCCAGATGAAGAAGCTTCCCCACATCTCCAGCCACCCATCCATCAGAGACATGGAGCAGAGGCGGGAGAACATCCAGGACACACAGTCCTTCCTTCAGGAAGGAACTCTATCCTCTCTGGATGCCAAGTTCCCCTCCTCTGGTTCAGGTCGCAGCTCAAAGAAGGAGGGTTCGTCCAGCCACATGGACGACTCCCTGTCTGGTGAGTCAGATGTTGACACGGCTAGCACGGTGAGTCAAGTGAGTAGCAAAAACACTCCAGTCAGCTCAACGTCTAAAAAGCATCCTCCCATCAGCAGCCTTCAAAAGGAGAGGTCCTCTTCTAGTCCATCCATCCAAGAGAAGGGACAGCAGCTCAGTGCCCGTGAGCGACTTTCTGAGAAACGCCGAAACCAGATCACTGCCAGTGCAGCAAATAAGGCAGAGGCAGCGAAACGCTTCCAGATGCGCCGCAGTGCCGGGAATCGTGGCTCTCTGGATCTGTCGGAAGGCCAGCAGGGGTCTGGTCCGCAGTGGACCGAAACCCCATCATCTGATCACGAAACGTCCCGTCCATCCAGCCGCAGCAAAAAACTCATTGCCCCTCTTCAGAAAGAAGACAATGGGAAGACGCCCAGGACGGCGACCCAGCAGGTTCTGACACGTTCCAACAGCCTGTCAGCGCCACGGCCGACCCGAGCCTCAATGCTGCGGCGGGCACGTCTGGGTGAAGCTTCAGATAACGAAGGTGCTGAGACTGACCGAGGCTCTCAGAATTCTGACCATATCGTTGCAGCGCCCAAAGTGTCCACCGAGGGGAAGAAGCTGTCCAGGCTGGACATCTTAGCGATGCCCAGGAAGAGGACCGGCTCCTTCACCAACCCCAGCGATACCGAGGCATCCTCCACAGGACGGCCCACTTTCTCCAACCGGAACACAGAGGCTGTTGTCAGCACCAGGAAAACATCGGTGGGTGACAACCGGCAGACAGCTAGCAGAGGAGGCGGAGCTCCAGCAAAGCAACCTCTGACACGTACCCGTTCGAGCGGAGCCAAGTACGCCGGCAGCGGTGAGTTATTCCTTAATGACCCTGAATGTGAGGGGTTCCTGATGTTTCAGTCAGAGTTGTTCCTCCTGAGTTGTTCTAGGATGAGAGACAGAGGTCGAGTCTGCCGTCACTCAGTCTAATCGCATTAATCATAGGTGTTTCAGTTGCTCCGTCGTCTCCAACAGGTGAGGACTGGTCAGTTTGAATTTTTTGGCCTTTTATTATGAAATGATAATCATGTCATGATAAATGCATGAGCCAAAAAATTATTCTGAGAAAATAATTTAATTTCACTGGTGCAATTAAATTCCTCATGTATAAATTCAACAACCTGCGTGTGTAAGTCTCAGAGCTCCGAGAAGCAATTGCTCATGCCGGCTTATCAAGGTACTAACCGCAAGTCCAATGTGTCCCAGGTGTAAGTGTTAGATAAAAAAAAAAAGTTTGTGCAAACCTGAGTTTGTCAAAAGTTAGTGCGAGCAGCCTCAGCTGACTGGTGTGAAACAGCAAACAGACGATTCAGAGGAATCAGGACAATTGTGAGGAAATCGGGGAAACATCCTCATCACAGTCTCACTTTTTGAGCTTCACGATGAGCTTAATTGTTTGAGTCGTATCATTGTCACATCTTTACCTTTAAAACATAAAGTGCTTTGAGGCCATGGAAATAAAATTGAATTCAGTTGAATCATGGTAAAAAGCACTTAAACTCCAAACCCTCCATGAGGACAGACTCTCTGGTGGGATCTGCTGACCTTTGCTGTCATTGGAATCGTCAGATTTCTGATGCTGCTGAGTCTGTTTGTATTACCGTGGAAACAGTATCAGCTCCCTTGTTATGAACCGGAATTAGGACACAAACCCAGATACCAGCTGCAGCCCAGAGCTTCACCCTGCAGACACTTTAATCTGATGTCCTGTCACATCCACAGCCATCCAAACATGCTTACTAACACTCTGAGGCAAAACCTAACGCTGTGTAGAGTTAGACAGAAGCTCTGGATGGATGATGAACAGCGCCTTTGTTCAGCTGCTGTGGTGATTTGGCACAATATAAAATAGTATTGAAGTGAATTGAATAATTTCATTTTTTGGCCCTTGATCACAAAGAACTGAGATGCAAGGGTCAGAGTGATCATTGATGAAGGCTCACAAGGATCAGATTTCAAACTTCACCTGAGATGTCAAACTTCACCTGAGATGTCAAACTTCACCTGAGAGTCTGAGGTTTCTGACTGAATGATGGCATAGCGGTGCTCTCTGGAAGTCATGGTTGGCTCTTATCTGAACCTCGTGTTAAACAGAATCTCGTAGTTGAGGTTTGCGGTTTCTCACGACCGGCTGTTCTCAGGTTCCCGTCGCAGACAGAAGGGCTCGGACTTCTCTTCTTCCTCTGATGAAGAATACGAGACGAGTGGCGGTATCTCCAGAGCCAAACGCTCCTCCCATCCTTCCACCTCTGACCAGACGCCACACAGCCACCGGACGCCCGCCACCAGGACCAAGTCTGTCTCCCTGGAAACGGAGGAGGATGAGGATCAGAACGATGTTGACCCGTACCAGAACTGGTCCACGCACAGCGCTGAGATTGCAAAGTAAAAGCACTGTCACATGTTGACACGTGTGCCACGGTAAGGTGATGTCACTCACGTCTCTATGGTGATCATGTGTTTGCGTATCCCCTGCAGGCTCAGTCAGGACCTGGCTAAAGACTTGGCCATCCTGGCGAAGGAAATCCACGACGTCGCTGGGGATGGGGACTCGCCGAGCTCCGGCATGGGCACCACCACGTCTCCCAGCTCGCTGCCCAACACGCCAGCCTCCACCATCTCCGCCAGGGAGGAGGTGGGCCACAAAAATCCCTCATAACACTCTCACTACACACAGGCCGTAGAATGACTAGCAGGCAGGGTTAGCAGCAGGTGTTGTGTTGCAGTGTTTTTAGGTTTTGTTTATTAGCTCAGCAGAGGTCAGTGCAAGCTCCAGTGTTCCCACTTCAGATGCTGGTCTGACTGGGAGGAAAAGCCTTCGTCATGCTTCGACTCATTGTTCATCTCTCTGTTCTGCTCGCAGACGCCATACTGTCCATACTTATGGGGGGTCCGACCATCTCAGGTGTCTGACTCATCTCTCCTTGTGCCCTGTGATTGGTTCCCCTGCCATCACTAATCCTAACACTCCCTTCTCATTGGTTTTGTTTTATTTATGTTTTGAAAGATTATTGATAATAAACTGCTGAGGCGGTGCTGAACAACCCCGAGCTGGAACAAGTGCCGAGGTGTGTCAGAGCAAGGACTCGAAGCCCCCCCAAGGGTCTGCTGAGAGCAAAGAGGTCTATAAAGAATATGACCTGAGGCCAGGTGACAGGTGGCTTCACCTGTGCTACTTCACACTCCCTACATGAGAATAAAAACGTTTCACAGCTTGGCACGCTTCTTTGGATTCTATGGTTTAACAGTGGCAACCAAACAGCCTATAGGGCCCTAACTGCCACCTTTTGGCAGTTGTAACACATTACGCCCTCCAGGTGGCAATAAAAACAAGATCAGAAGTCACGACCCCTGTAGTGGAAGCCTGTTCTCTCACTTTTCACAGCCAGCCACCACATTTAAGGCTTTATTGTGTTTTCTATCGGCTGTTTCACAGCTTTGCCAGATACTCCACCTGTTGTCCTCTGCGGAAAGGAGCTAATGACAAACCACAGAGTGTGAATCAGAGAAAGCAGTTCTTCATCACAGAGAACAAATTTCCACAGCGTACCATTGGGTGACTCCGTCTGACACGCCCTCATAAACAAATTTCCCAGAGGAACCCACCCGAGGGATTAATAAAGTTTTATCTTATCTCTTATCTTAAACAGACGAATAAAACCCCTACGCTCTGAAGTTCGTACTTGTCTCAAACAGAGTCCGTCCCCTCTCTCAGGTGACTGAATCAGATGTAAGAACCTGAACCTGCCCCAATGGTGTCGGTTCCTGCTCGGTGTTGTTTGGTGCTCACTCAGTGGTTTTGATGATAATCGGGTCCATCGGCCTCCACCGTGAATGAACTGGTGTTATTGGTTTTGGAACAGTTCGTGAAGCCGTGGCTGGTGTCCAGCAGGGTTCTCCCGCCCTCCTTCGCCTCCCCGTGGTCGTTACGCTCTGTCTCCCAGCAGCACTGAAATTCACTGCACACGCTGTTGCCTCCACCATTGCAGCTGCATGTTGACTTGGTGCATGCGTTCACAGAGCACCGCCATCACCGTCTAGCTGGTTTCATCACCGGAGTCAGACTCCTTTTATTCTCTTTCCAGCTGGTCCAGCGTATCCCTGAGGCCAGTTTAAACTACCAGAAGGTTCCTCCAGGTTCTGCTGCTGTCTCGGACCTGGATGCAAATATGAATGAGCCAGAGACCGGTTCTAAGCAACGGCGTCCGTGGAACCGCGAAGAGGTCACTGTCTAATCCCTCTGAGGCTACGTTCACACTGCAGCTTGTAGCGCCACGGTCATGTTCATGTGTAATTAACAGACCAGTTAACGCCAAGGTGTGTGTGTGTGTAACCCATCGCACTGACCATCGTCACACCCAGATTTAGCTTTGTTTTAGCTGGGACTAATAACCACTAAAATGACTGTAATATTTAGGTTTTGATTAGTGCTGTCAGTGTTAATCTTGTTAAAATGACGAGCTAGCATGTTAGCGCGGATAGCTCGTTAATGCGTTAGCGCCGTCCAGACCCATACACAGGTCTATCTGTGTTAACTCGCTAACAGAGATTTGCCGCGTTAATGTGGTTATGGCCTTAACTTCATTTTAACAAGATTAAGGCTGAGAGCACTAGTTTTAATATTGTGGTCTGCTTACTTCCGGTGGAATTGGGACTGTGGTACACCACAGCCTGAAACATGGATGTGCGTGCTGTGACACTTCCTGTAGTGACCATATTTGGATGGGACGGAGGTGCTCCAAGTGATCTGCTATCAGGTGTTATTTAGGAGAAATTATCAGCATTAATGTGTTTGTTTTAACACAGAGTCCATAAAGACGGACTCAGTGCTGCCTGTGCTGGACATCAGAGGAACTCCAGCTTCATTTCTCAGCCCTGACAGGTGCGTCAGGCTGAGGACTCTAGCTGTGCTATATGCTCAGATAGTATCACCTAGAGGCTGCAGGGATCATTACAGCTCGCACCATGCAAACGGCAGACTGAAGCGGGGCTCTAGACAAAGGCACTGTTATCCATTGTTTCAAGACTAGAACATCATGCAAAAGTAATGAAACCCTACATAGCTGCCGTGTGAACATAGCCAGTGTGATCGTTACCATGACTACAACTGCTGCAGTTAGTTTTGGTGTGCTGGGAAATCAAGATGTAACCTGCTGGAGCCACGTGACGGTGCAACGCTGGCTTCATCTCCTGCCCTCTGCATGTCCCTCTGAATTCTTTCAGGTGATTCTGGACAACCTGATGCTGAATCCAGTGTCTCAGCTGTCTCAGGCCATCCGGGAGAACACAGAGCAGCTGGCCGAGAAAATGAAGTAAGGAAGCACTGACACCCCGAGGCTGTAGCAGCTCAAACCTGAGAAATGTTGGGGATGCTTAAAAGGATCCCTTTTCATCAATATCTTTTTAGTTTGTACAGAAATGACCACCTCCTCCCATTCAACACGTTTACCCAAACCATTCAGTCCAAGTGCAGCCTCTCTCTGGGGGAACAGCTAGTTTCCCCTCACAGTGAGACAAAGATTTAAACTTCAGACCACAGATGTAAAACGAGGATGATTTCTTTGGTTCCCTTCACTTGCTATCAGGCTTATTAGGTGTTCAGGTGTCAGGTCCGGTTCGGTATAGTAAGGGGCACTTTTGGGACCTGTACGCTGTGGTTTCTGAATGCTGGCGCTGACTCGACAGTGTCTTCCTCTCAGAGTTTTGTTCCAGAACAAGGCTGAGGTCTGGGAGGAGATTGAGGCAAAGATCAATACTGAAAATGAAGTCCCCATCCTGAAGACCTCCAACAAGGTTCATTTCCATATTTATTGGCTGATTTAAACAGCACAAAAGTAACTTCATAGAACATCTGGAAACCTCAGTTTTCTGTTTCCTGTTGCAGGAAATTACCTCCATTTTGAAAGAGCTGAGGAGAGTTCAGAGGCAGCTTGAAGGTACGTTCAGGTTTGGATTTGTGTGTTTTGTCCAGTTTGAGTCTGTCAAATCCAAACAAAATTCAGGGACAGGGTTTTTTAAACTTCTAGTGAAACCACAAGAAAAAGACAAAGAAGTTCCAGAACTGCCTAATAATTGAGCTGATGAACATTGCTCAACAAATGTATTACACCACACAGTGTAAGATTTATGGCACAGCTGCCCTAATTAACAGTATTATTTTATCATGTTTTATGTTTTTCTAATGGTTAATCCACCACTATGATCATTTAACTGAAGTGATTTCAGTGCTAAAATATCATTACTGTGCCTGACTCAGCAGAACATATAGTAAAGCAAAATTATTGTTTTTTCTTTTTTGAATTAGGATACCAAATTATAGAATTTATTTACAGAAAATCAGTTTTAGTGGTTGAATGTTGTGCTCGAATCATTCCTGTGTGTGTGAATTCAGTTTATCTACCTCATAACTATTAAACGTCTCTCGTCATTGTGGTTTTCAGTTGAATTGAACTTTTAACTGTGGTTCTTTTTAATGTTCTCTTTGTGTCCAGCACTTTCCTGAGAGTACAGTGCTCAGCATAAATGAGTACACCCCACTACATTTGTCAGAAAACCTTTAGTTTCCTTTCAACATTTTCTATGAGATACTATACTACAAAATACTCCCACAAATGTGGGCCATTGATTGCAAACCAGTTTTGTTTATTTACACACACAAAAAAGTTATTTTCCTAAAAAAGTTCATTCAAGCCCATGTCGCAAAAATGAGGACACCCCAATTATAGTCTTAGGAGAAAAGCCACACTAAAGACTACAAAATTCGAATTAACAGGCATTCAAGCACAGGTGAGTCTAATGATTCATTTAAGAGGTGTCCAGCAGACAGGTGACTATAAAAGGGCATTACTTAACAAAGAAAAGCTCTTTCCATTTCATGCTGTCATCAATGGCTCCACATGGAAGAGAAATGTCACAAAATCTGAGAAAGGAAATCATTTCTTTACAAAAAAAAAGGTGAGAGCTACAAGAAGATCAGAAAAGCTTTACATTTCAGCCAAAATACTGTAGCAAAAGTGATTCAAAAATTTAAGAAAGATTGAAGTGCAACCATTGTACAGAGACGTCCAGGCCATCCACGGAAGTTAACATCTCGACAGGAGCGTCTTCTAATAAGAAGGATTGAAGAATATCGCTATGCAAGTTCACTTCAGTTAGCTAAAGCAGTAGAAAGCCAAACTGGAGTGACCGTTTCACGTGACACCATACTGCAGAGGAATGGCATGCATGGTTTCGTCCACAAAGGAAGCCTCTCCTAAAGCCCATGCACAAAAAAGCACGCCTAGAATTTTCTAGGGCCCATGCTGAAAAAGATGAACACTGCGGGGACTCTATAATCTGGAGTGATGAGACAAGGCATTGTAAAGGTGAGGATTTCAAAGAGAAATGCATGGTGCCTACCGTGAAACATGGTGGTGGCAGTGTCCTTATGTGGGGCTGCATGAGTGCTGCTGGTGTTGGGGAGCTGCATTTCATTGATGGTATCATGAACTCAACAATGTACTGCTCTATACTGAAGGTGAAGATGCTGCCATCACTGCATGCACTTGGTTGTCGTGCACTTTTCCAACACAACAATGATCCAAAACACACATCTAAAGCTACTGTTGCATTTCTGAAGAAGAACAGGGTGAAGGTGATAGAATGGCCAAGTATGTCTCCTGATCTGAACCCAGTCGAACACTTGTGGGGTATTCTGAACCGGCAAGTTGAGCATCACTCTCCGTCCAGCATTCAGGCTCTAAAAGAGGTTATTCTTGAAGACTGGAAAAAGATAGATGTTGCAATATGTCGCCAACTTGTTCATACCATGCCTAGAAGACTTGGTGCTGTCCTTGAAAATCACGGTGGTCATACAAAATACTAGATGTAGTAGTTTTTGTTGTGGGGTCTATTCTTTTTTGCTTTAACCAATTTGAGTAAAACTGAAGATTTTGTGATCGAAGTTATATTATTAACCTTATTTTCATGTTATGGAGTTAAACAAGTGTTCAATAAAACTCAGCCTTGTGAAAATTTGGGAAATTGTTCTTAGGTTCATTGAGCTACTGATTAAATTCGTACTTTTTAAAGGGGGTGTACTCATTTATGCTGAGCACTGTACATCTTATAAATCATCTCAGACTCTATCTGAAGTAGACTCATTGGCCCTGGTGTGTTATTTAATATTCTTGTAATGTTCTTGTTATAGTTATAAATACGATTGTGGAGCCTGGTGGCGGTCTTCAGGCAGCAGCCGGCGCAGCATCCCTCAGTCAGACTCGACCATCCACAAGGGAGAAGAAACCCAGCACCAAACCTCGCGGAGCGCCCAACACCAACGAAAGCACCAAACGACCGCCTCGTGGACCCGATGGGGCCCACAACATGGCCTGAGCAGGCCACTGTAGCACCTCTGGAAAGTAACTGTGCATCCACCAGTCCCTGCCTCTGACTGTAACACCCAGATCCACAACTCAGTGCTGACTTCAGCTGTAAATGTGTGGTTGGAGGCTGGTGTGGGTTTGTGGCGGGCCGGTTTGAGGTCTGCCTCTAACTTATCATCCATTTGCAGCAAGAATAGATATTTACAAAGCTTCTGACAAATGCCGTGCATCAGTGGAATTTTTGGTCTGAATTTATTGGTTTCCAACCCAGAGTTTGGTTGACGTTGGTTTCCAACGTCAGAGCGATGTGATGAGGTGATGATCTCGGTGTCCCACAGGTCATAGTTGTGAACTTTCAAGGATGCAAATTTTAAGTGAAATGCTGCTGTGGACAGAACCACATGCATCGTTTCTAGCAGACTCCTCTCACATGAATCCTTGCCTGTAAATACTGCAGCTGTGAACAGACCTCAAACACGCCCCTTCCCTGTCTACAGGGAGCAGCTCAGTCATGCTCCTTCCGGCTGTTACCGTGACGACCCGTCTCCGGTGTGTGTTTGTTAGGGTGGAAGAGCTGCGGCATGTGGATGCACTGAAACTGTCCAGAACTAACTCTCATTCGTGGTCAGTGTATGTCTGTAGAACTGCTTCCACTTTGCACAAGCTCAGCAAACGTAGTCAAAGCTCCAAAATGAAGCAGCCGCTCGCGCCACCGTAGTACGTGGATGATGTACAAACATATACCGATAAACTTTGTGCTTTGATAATCTGCTGTTGCGTTGCATTTGAACAGATTGTGTTGCTGTTTTTATGTCTGTATTTATGAAGAGAAAGCCGTAGCTTCCTGTGGTCTGTGCAGACAGGAAACGGAAGCTGTAGAAGAAAAAACTATGTAATGTTGTGTTTCCTGAATGTTTGGGTGCTCCGCTGCCTGTCCCGACACGCTCAGCCTCATTTTCTTGCCGTAATTGTGCATTAGCTTTGAAGCTGTGTCAGGTTATGCTGAATGATCAGACTTGTGCTGGTCCCTGAACGCATCGCCTTTCTACCTAAATTGAAAGAAATGCGATGACCAGACTCAGCTCTGTTTGGCAATCTGGTTTCTGATAGAAAGGCTCGCCCCTTAACATAGTTCAGGATCATGTGAAACAAAGGAACGCTGAGGTGTTCTCCACAAGTTCTGCCTCACTTCATTATGACACCTCATGTGTTACTGGTAATGAAATGAGCTGTAAGGCTGACACGCCGAGCTGTAATTGCAGACCGCAGACGTCTGTGGAAACAAAGCTGCAGCTCTGATCAGAACAAGCCACCATCCATTTGCCCCGTCCTGATCTGTGAGGGCTAAGAGAGTCCAGTTTGACAGCGTTATGTCATGAGCACAGGGTGTATTCCTGATGATGAAGTGTGGACTCATCAGCTGAGAAAAAACTCGACAATGAATTTTTTTCTTTTTGAAGCTGCTCTGTCAGAGAAGCTGCAGACTTGGTTCCGGAGTTCAGGACTGACACTCTCCGATTGATGAACAGCTCGTGTCCTTTATCTCCTCGTTTCAGCTGACTCTGCTTGCTGAGTTCTGCTCGTCTGTGAGCAGCATGAGCTGCTGGATCAGGCTCACCTGTGATACATCTGTGTGTTGTGGACTTGACTGTGTAACTCCATTCATCTGGAGTGTTTCTGATCTTTGAATTTCTTGTAAATTTCTTGTTCGGCTGCATTAGAAAAGTTTATATGAAGAAAGTATTTAGAGTTTTACCTGTGAGAGCACTGCCTGCTCTCAGAGAGGTGGAGGATGGTGTGTGTGTGTGTGTGTGTGTGTGTGTGTGTGTGTGTGTGTGTGTGTGTTTTTGTTTAGGCATCTGTGTGGGTAGAAGCAGGTTGTTGAGCGCGCTCAGTGAAACCCTCTTGAGCGATTAGCCTAGCTTAGCACAAACCCTGGAAGCAGAGGGAAAGTGTTAGCATAGATCCACATGAGGAAGTTTGCTGTGTGAAGACATCATCAGTGGGCGGGGAACACACGGCATGCCAGGAGCTCGTTTGCGTTGAGAGAACAGCAGACCCAGCCAATCATCTGCCAGCTGCGACTCTCAGGACCAGTGCAGGCGAGTGGCAGGCAGGTGATGTATTAGACGGGTCTGTGTGGGTCCAGGATTTATCCAGCCGCAGAGCTGTCCTGCACCTCTTCAGTAGGAATTTGCCCCAACACGCTGTTAGTGGGTGTGGTCTGTAGAGAGGGTGAACAGTTTAAGCTAGGCTCACATCACCTTGTGAACTAGGAGAGCCGAGAAAAAGAGGACTTCACTGAATCTGCTGGAATGTGCGTGTCTGAAGAAGCTGGACTTTTATTTTGTAAGGTACATGTTTCCTGTAGCTTGCGGCAGGTGAGAGTTTGAGGCTGAGTCACCAAATGTGCACTTTTTCATTGCCGAACGCCTGTGAGGGCAGCTGGAGCTGAGCTTCGTTTGCTTGTGGTGTTTTGGCGCAGCCTTCCAGAATGTACCAATTCATCGCCGCCCACAGCAGACACCTGATTGGCCATTGCTATGATGATGTAACTGCTGCTGCTACAGGTCATTTGGGCTACCTGCCTTTGTGTTTTACTTTTGTTACAGTGCATGCAGCTGAGAAGCAGCCAGGCTGTAGAAACGTGTGCACACGTCTCATCGACCGTTTCACATGTCTGACGATCCTGCGGCCGCCCACGGCCTTTCTGTCCACATATCCGAAGCGTCACGCCTTCATCATGACGGGATTTCTTTTATCACAATGTCATTTGTAATAAACTGATCTCATGCAGATGTTTCTCTGTGGTTTTTCGATGCTGTGAAAATTGAAATGAAAATAAAAACCAGAACCTTAGACGGCCTGTGCTCGATGTGTGGCTGAGGTCAAAGGTGATCATGCCCAGAGGACGTTCATTCTCAGATCGTGTGCAAACAGGCGCATAAAAGATCTCCTCGTCGTGTAAAAAGTCACATGATGTTTATTCACTTTCAAAATAAAAGCCCACAGCTCAGAGCTGTTAAACATTCATACAGTTACACATGAGAGCTAAAAACAACATTTTCACCACACAACTTGTCATTTAAAGACTCAGTGCTGAGCTGCTGAAGCCACGTGATGAGACGAGCTGCTCTCAGCTGCTGCTGTGGCTCCTCTGGGCCTGCTGGTAGCCTTTCTTCATGGTGCGAGTGATGTACAGGAACAGAGTCTGCAGGAAAGAGAAGAGTCGTAAAAAAAGGGTCAACACAGATGGCAGGGTTTGGTCGATGACCAGCAGGGGGCAGCATGAGTCTGCAGGCCCAAGCAAGCTGAACTGTGCAGGTAAATGAGGTAAACAGGACTGCAGATAAACATTCAAACATGAGCCTGGTCCTGTTACAGCAGGTTTGAGAGGACCGCGTTAAACCTGCTGCTGATATTTACAGTCCAATCATCAGCTGAGGTCATTCCAACAAACTGACATCTTCATTTATGCAAAACTCTCTGGAATATGAACAGTTAATTTTCTGTTTCTTTATTTCCACGAGTTTCTTTCATTTTCTCAGAAAGGTCAGATCAGAGGAAGCTCGTCACAGCCAGACTGTCTTTGTTGCCAGCATGGTGATGTTATGACTGCTCTATCCATCTTTGCAGGCAGCACAAAGGTGACCCAGAGACAGTTCAGCACAACCAACCAAAAAGTAGAGCTAAAACATAGAACATCAGGGCTAAGGTCCTGTGGCAAAGAAAAGACGGATTTAATTTTAATTATACAGCGCCAAATCACAATAGCAGTCACCTCAAGGTGCTTTATATTTTAAGTTAGACCTTACAGTCATATAACCCCCTATGAGCAAGCATTTTGGTGACAGTGGGAAGGAAAAACTTCCTTTTAACAGGAACAAACCAACAGCAGAACCAGGTTCGGGGAGGGGCGACCATCTGCAGTGACTGGTTGGCTTGTGAGAAGGAATGGTTGGCTCAACAGTGCTCTGACTGTTTGTCAGCCTGGCTACAGTGCCTAAGAGAAACCTAGGGTTGTTCTTATTTTCTTCAATCAGTGATGAATAGCAAGATATTTTAGCTTCACGGAGAGCTTTCTTATAAAGCAGTAAACTATTTCTCCAGAGTAAATGATGAAATGTATTTCCCTTTTTTATAACGTTTAAATGCTAGTAATTAAGGGCCAGGTGGACAACAGGTAACAACAGATTAAAGATTAAACTTTTCTTTGTTAAACTTTTTTTTGTTCATTTTTTCTGCTTAATTCATTTCTTGCTGTTTTTCCCTGGTGGAATAAGCTCTCACCCCGTGGGGCAAAGCAAGACATCTGGTGCCGTATGCCAGTGAGATAGCTTCTATAATCCAGTGGGACAGCCTCTGTTTGGACAGAGCTCCATTTGGATTAGCGAAGCAGACAAACAGCTGGTCACATAAATGCACATTCTGAGTGCGCTCAATGTAGGTGCGTAGCACACGAACTGGACAAAGAGAATGCATCCTCCTCTGCTCGTCAGATGCAAAAGGAGGGGAGCAAAAGCTCAGCAACTCAAACTCCATTGAGCTGTAAGATGCAGGCATGATCTTGGGAAAATAGGCAGCATTTGGACGCAATACGACCTTGTGGCCATCAGGAGAGAACTGTGTGCAGGAGGGATGCACAGACAGCGCATGAAGGTCACCCACTCGCTTTGCCGAAGCCAAAGCGAGAAGTAATGCAGTCTTATATGAAAGAAATTTCATATCCACAGACTCAATGGGTTCAAACGGGGCTACAAAAGGCCTCCAGCACCAAAGACAAGTCCCAAGTAGGGACACTGGACTTAAGCACGGGCCTCAGCCGGCGAACTCCTTTCAGAAAATGTATGGCGAGGAGATGTGCACCTGGTGTCACCCCGTCAAAGCCAATATGACAAGCAGATATAGCTGCTAAATAAACCTTAATTGTCGAAAATGAAAGGCCCTTATCCAGCAGCTCCTGCAGGAATGTCAAAACATCCACAACAGAGCACTAAAATGGGAGAGTGTGGCGGTCCTGGCACCATTGCTCGAAGGCTCGCCATTTGTAAGCGTACAAGCCTGTAGTAGATGACGCGCTAGCGCTCTGAATTGTCGCTATCACACTAGGTGGCAAACCCTTAGCAATCAAGTTTAACCTCTCAGCAGGTAAGCATGAAGGCGCCACAGATCTGGGCGCAGATGAAACACTTCTCCTCACGCCTGAGAGAGGAGATCCCTGCGGAGAGGGAGCTGCCAAGGACTCGCTGCTAGGAGGCTGATTATCTCTGCATACCACGACCTTGTGGGCCACCAAGGGGCCACTAGAATCAGAGAGAGGGAATGCGACGCACTCTCTCTAGAACTGGAGATATCATTTCCACTGGGGGAAATGCATACAGGAGCACGTCTGGCCATTGGTGCGCTAGCGCGTCCAAGCCCAAGGGTGCATCGTGGTCGATTATGGAGAAGAACAGGGGGCGGTGAGTATTTACCCTGGAAGCAAAAAGATCTATTTGCGCCTTGCAAATAGAGCCCAAATCTGAGCCACTATTAAAGGGTGTAACCTCCATTCTCTCACCAGAGGACCCCCCCTGGAGAGAAGGTCCGGCCCCAGGTTCAGACGGAAATACTTTAGAGCTAAGAACACTGCTAACAGCTCTAAGTGGTTTATGTGCAGCTGGCGCTGGGCTGCGGACCAGATCCCTCTCACTGATGCACACTGGCACAGCGCTCCCCACTCTCTTAGGGAAGCATCTGTGGACACCACCTTGCAAAACAACACCCTCACAATCCGAGAGCCCTGATGCAGCAGCCTGGGCTCCCTTCAAGGACGGAGAGCTAGTATGCAAGACGAGGTTACCGGCAGCCTCCTCCGGAGGTGAAGCGATGCACACAAACGGTGAGAGAGAGTCCAGCTTTGAAACGCTCTCATTTTTAACAGTCCAAGTGGCACTACGGCGATCATAGATGCCATCATGCCCAACAAGCTTAATATCGTCTGGAAACGCAGTCTGCGTCCCAGCTGAAACTGAGTGAGGCAGCGATGAAACGCGGCCACTCTGTGCTCCGACAAACGTGCGCGGCTGGAAAGCGAGCATATTTCCAAACCGAGAAAAGTAATCTGCTGACTCGGGATTAGCGAGATCTTTTGAAAGTTCACAGAGAACCCCAGTGTCTGAATGTGTGACAGAACCAGCGATAGCTGTGTCTCCGCCTGCTCTCTGGAGCAAGCTACAAGAGCCCAGTCGTCTAGGTAGGCTAAGATGCGGATGCCTCTCTCTGAGGGGCGCTAGTGCTGCCTCGGCACATTTCGTAAAGGTGCGAGGAGCGAGCGACAGCCCGAACGGCAGCACTAGGTATTCGTAGGCTACGCCCTCGAATGCAAACCTCAGAAACTGCCTGTGTTTCGGGTGTATAACCACATGAAAATAAGCATCTGTTAGATCGCTTGTTGCAAACCAATCTCCCGGGCCGACTGCATTAAAGAGCTGTCTGAGTGTTAGCATCTTGAACCTGTACGTTCGTAGATACGTGTTCAAGACTCGCAGGTCTAGGATGGGATGAAGCCCTCCCCCTTTTTTTCGGAACAACAAAATAACGGCTGTACCAACCTTTGTCTGTCTCCGAAGCGGGGACCACTCGTATCGCTCTTTTCTGCAATAGCGCCTATATTTCCTCTCTGAGTATCATGGCCGCCTCGGTGTTGACAGTCGTGTTTACGACTCTTTGGAAACGAGGCTTGACCCGGAACTGCAACCGGTAACCCATGGCAACGGTTCGCAGCACCCACGGAGAGGGGGCGCAAGCGCGCCACTGAGGGAAGTGAGCAGCCAGCCGGCTGACCTGCTGCACCGTCGGCGGGTCAGTGTCGACCCCCAGTGTGTCTGCAAGGGACTGCATCACCTGCCTGACCTGGCTCATTTTGCCTGCAGGCTGAGCATTTGTGATTGTTTGAGAATAAACAACACTCTTTACTGATTGTAACATGGAAACATGTACATTCATACATTTTATTGGAGGCACCTTTTCTGGGGCACAACAATGAAAAACAGCGGGAACACTCGATGTGGTCACCTGAACATTTAACACACCTGAACAGGGAGTTACCTGAGGCATTTTGTGTGCAGGGGTTTTGTGCTTGGGAGACAGTGTTAGGAAAGTGCAGTGCCTTCTGGGGCTGACAACCTGAACAAAACTTAAGCGGCACCTCTTGGGCGGCAACAGAGGGGTAAAAGCAGCGTCTCCCTGCTGCTGGACCCCTTCTCCACTCGAAACCACAGCTAGGAGGGCTGAGGCTTCTTCCTCCTGGGCGTCGGGTCCCGTCGGGAGCCCGAGGGTGGGCCTTTGCTCCAGGCCAACTGGCGTGGAGCTCGGGCCAGAGGATGTGCTCTCGCTGGCGGCACACCCACTTCAGCAGTGGGCGCCGGTCTCTTGCCAGTCAGCAGAGGAGCGGCGGGCCTGTGAGAGCTAGCTGCGGGCTTGGGCTTGGGCTGACGTCTGGGGATGATGTCGCGCAGAGCTTCCGTTTCTTCAGCCAGGACACGCGAGGGCGTGATATCCCATACTTATGTGTTGTACCAAGTGAATCGACTGAAAGGGAACAGGACAGAACAAGTCCAGAGCCTGACTGAGAACACTGTGGACTGAATGTAAAGCCTGCCTTATTTAAAATGTCTTTCTCTTCTTTCATGACAGATACAGACAGCCCCTCTACAGGCTTTCAGAAGTTGGCCAATGAAAAGAAAACAGGCTCTTCATTCTGATTTGCAGTTTTTTTTGAGGCCACCGTCAGCTTCAGGCTTCAGCAGAGATCGCATCTGTTTCTCCTCTGGTTGTTTATATGTTCAGGTTCTTGAAGCAATAAATCGCATGTTTAATCATCATCTGTATGATGAGGTTAACTTTTCTCTGCTTGCTCCGTAAACGTCATCTCTGTTTACCTTCCAGGCCTCCTCCAGGTCTGAAGTCCAGCGCTCCTGCAGGACTGGATGGATTGCGTGGATGAACTCTTCCCCCATGAGCTGGACAGACAGAGAAAGGGTTTTTTTTGATGAGCAAACACATGCAGCTCTGGGTGGGTGGAGTTAAGAGTAGAGAAGTTTGGTGCTTCCACAGAGCGTGACAAGATAAACCAGAAAAAAAAGGCCTTTCTCCACCCGAGCCCTCCTACAACCTTCTTACAACTCTCCTAGAGCCATCTTAGAAAAGTCCTACAGTCCTCCTACAACTGTCCTACAACCCTCCAAAAGTTGATTCTATTCATCTGGATGTAGCATTTTGTGGAAGAAACATTTCGTCACTCATCCAAGTGTCTCAGCTGATTGCAGGTTTCCCCAATCTTATAAACAGTACGTTGTATAATAAATGAAACCAGCCCCCTGAAGGAACAATGGCCTGGGAGGTCAGTTCCTTAATCTTTACAACACTGAGCGAACAACACAGAGCGAACACAATCACCACAGACACAGCAGCAAGGGAAGCCGAAGAACAGCACATCAAGAAGGCCCTGAGTAAATGTGGTTATCCCAGCTGGACTTTTGTCAAAGCTGGGAAGGCGCCAAAAGAAAGCTCCAGCTGATCCAGGAGAGAAGGACAACCGCTGCCTAAGCGAAAAGCCGCAGCAATCCCGTATGTGTCAGGAGTATCGGAGCAGTTGAGATGCATTTTTTCTAAACACCGGGTCTCTGTGGCTTTTAAACCCCAAAACACGCTGTGCCAAAAATTGGTCCACCCCAAGAATTGGGTCCCCCAACACAAACAGAGTAACATGGTGTACGCTGTTAAGTGCCAGGAGGATTGCCAGGATTTATACATCAGGAAAACCAAACAACCTCTGGTGAAGCGGATGGCACAACACAGAAGAGCTACCTCGTCAGGCCAGGACTCTGCAGTTTATTTACACCTACAGGCCAGTGGACACTTTTTCAATGATGAGAAGGTACACATCTTGGACAAGGAGGAACGCTGGTTGAGCGCGGTGTCAAGGAGGCCATTTACGTGAAAAGGGAAAAACCATCTCTGAATCAAGGAGGGGGCCTAAGGGTCCATCTTTCGCCATCTTACAATGCAGTGATTGCAGCCATTCCCCAACTCTCTGTAAATGGTACTCATGGCCATTGATCAGTGGGTTTTGGTCAGTGGTTGTTGATCAATGGTCATGAGAATTTGCATAATTAAGATTAAGGAACTGACCTCCCAGCCCATTGTTCCTTCAGTGGGCTGGTTTCAGTCATCATGCAATGTACGGTTTATAAGATTTGGGAAACCTGGAGTCAGCTGAGACTGAAGAAGTCAGTTGGATGAGTGACGAAACGTTTCTCCCACAAAACGCTACGTCCAGATGAACAGGATCAACTTTTGGAGATTTACTTACCTGGATGATTGAGCATGCATCAAGACGTCCTACAACCCTACTACAGTTATCCTACAGCCATCCAACAGCTGTCCTAGAGTCCTCCTACAACCCTCGTACAGTCCTCCTACACCCGTCCTACAGCTGCTATACACCCATCCTACACCCATTCTACAACCGTCCTATAGCTGTTATACAGCCATCTTGTGACCCTCCTACAGCCGTCCTACAACTCTCCTACAGCTGTAATACAGCTATTCTACAACCATCATTCACTAGCTCGGCCCATGTCCTCATTACAGGTTTGACAGCGTTTTAGTAAGTAAAAGTGAATGCTTTGACATAAATTGAGCTGCAGTTTGGGGAAGGCCTCAAAGGGGACTGGCGATGGTTCGCGGGCCTGGCAGATCCCCATGTAATAAATAGAAGTGAAGAAGTTAAAGAATGGAGAACAAGGAGGGAGGGAGGGTGGGGCACGTAAACGAGAATGATCAGCTTGCAGAACTGGGGGAACCTATATAGATGACAGCCGGAAGGAGCATGTTTGGAGGCGTGGTCCTGCTCCTGAAATTCCGATACATAATCTCCAATTCACTAGCTGGGCGTACGTCCTCATTTTAGGTTTGACAGCGTTTTAGTAGGTAAAAGTGAATGCTTTGACATGAATTGAGCTGCGGTTTGTGGAAGGTCTCGAAGGGGACTGGCGATGGCTCCTGGGCCTGGCAGATCCCCAAAGAAGGCATCCCCTGAAAATGGTAACAACTGTGCGTTACGAGGGTCGACGACCTCAGCGAGAATAATTTAATTTTCAATTCAACTTATTTATATGCCACTGAACCACGGTGACAGATGCCTCGAGACTCTACAATGATGTCTAGAGGAAAAACCCAACAATTGTATGACCCCCCCTATGAGCAAGCGCTTTGGCGACAGTGGGAAGGAAAAACTTCCTTTTAACAGGAAGAAACCTCTGGCAGAACCAGGCTCAGGGAGGGGCAGCCAACTGCCGTGACCGGTTGGGGTGAGAGAAGGAGAACAGGACAGAGGCAAGTGTAGGGAGAGCGAACGCCGAGTGGCCTCGCCACCCAAAGAAGAGGAAAATAACTGGTCGCAGGCTAGCAAAGCTGAACAGCTCTCGATAAGGTAGTCAAAGATTCCATGGAGTGGAGTGGATCAGCTCGGACAATTAGGAAGTATCGGCAGGAGAAGAGGTCAAAGGAAATTGAGAACAACGGAAATCTTAATGGGTGAATGAGGGGAACCCTCAATCAGGTAGTGACATGCTTGACTTTGAACTAAAGTTGTTACAGAGAAGTATGCTGGATTTCGAGATTTGAGGTGAGGCTTGGAGGTTCATAAGACTTGCGTGAGATTGTCTTTGAGCAGAGGATGGAGAGGGGGTGCTTAGCTGGTTAATTACTTCAATTTAATTCAATTCAATTCAATTTTATTTATATAGCACCAAATCACAACAAATGTCGCCTCAAGGCGCTTCATAGATACAGAGAAAAGCCCAACAATCATATGACCCCCTATGAGCAAGCACTTTGGCGACAGTGGGAAGGAAAAACTCCCTTTTAACAGGAAGAAACCTCCGGCAGAACCAGGCTCAGGGAGGGGCGGCCATCTGCTGCGACCGGTTGGGGTGAGAGAAGGAGGTACTTCAGATAAGGTAAATGGCCTGCATTTGTATAGCGCTTTACTCAGTCTCTAAGGACCCCAAAGCACTTTACACTGCATTCAGTCATTCACCCATTCACACACACATTCACACACTGGCAATGGCAAGCTACGTTGTAGCCACAGCTGCCCTGGGGTGCACTGACAGAGGCGAGGCTGCCGGACACTGGCGCCACCGGGCCCTTTGACCACCACCAGTAGGCAAACATGGGGTTAGTATGTTGCCCAAGGATATTTGGCATGCAAGAAGAAAAAAAGGTGGAGGGGGTGTCCAATTAGTCAACAGCACAGCCGCCGCATTGTACTGCTCTATGCACCCGATGGGCAGATCAGGAACGGAGGATGTATGAAAGAAAGGAAGAGAAGATAGTGATAACTACTGTGCTTATTTCTGAAATGAACAGAAGTGACAGCGGCAGCTTGGGAAGGGTTGATGAATTGAACGACTGATTAGAGGAAAGTCGTCTTCTATAATAATAACCCCCAAAATCGTGAGCAGAGGGCGAGTCCACTGAACTTCGTGGGAGATGATGAGCTGTTTAAACATAGTCTGATTGTGTTGAGGGTGGATGCTAGATAATGCTTGCGAAAGCACGTGAAAAGTGAAGGGATGTCATGAAGAATTATGCGCATGGCACAGTTTGGATGTCTTAAAAGGAGCGATAGAGGAAAGAACCTGGCATCCCAGTGCCACGAAGGTTCGTCCGTGCTTTGCGAAGGCAGGAAAGATGACAGATGGTTCTCTGTGCCAGAACAGTTTGCTGCTACGTCTTGTGGAAGACTGGATGTAAAGGGAGAAACTGGCATCCTGGTGAAAGGAATGTTTTGGGTTTTTTGCGAGTGATTGATGGCGGAAGCTGCCAATCCAGTAACGGAAAGGTAAGCTACTTAGGGAATGGAACCTGGCATCTCGGTGCAAAGAACGTTTTCTGCATTTGCAAATGAGGAATAGAGACAGCGAACCTGGAGTTTTGGTGCTGAAAGGAACATCTGCTGCTTAGCATATAAGGGCTAGATGCGGAGAAGGTGGCGTCCCAGTGGTAGAAGGATTCACTGCTGCTTTTGCTGTGATAAATGCAGAGAAACTGGCAACTCTGTATTGGAAAGCTTGCTCCTGAGTATGCGAGTGAGGGATAAAGAAGAACCAAGCAACTCTGTGCCTGGTTCTTCTTTATCTTGTTACTGTATTTGCATAGGAGGGATAGAGGAAGAGAAGCTGACATCCTGGTGCCAAAGCTTGCTACTGCATTAGGATAGGAGGGATAGAGGGAGAGAGGCTGGCATCTCGGTGCCAAAGCTTGCTTCTGTATTTGCATAGGAGGGATAGAAAAAGAGAAGCAGGCATCCCGGTCCCGAAGCTTGCTACTGTATTTGCATAGGAGTGATAGAGGAAGGGAACCTGGCATCCCGGTGCCAAAAGCACGCTGCTGCATTTTGCCAATATGGGATACGGGAAAGGGAAACTGGTGACTCATTCATAGAAAAGTTTGCTGGTGCGATTGGATATGAGGGAAGGACCGGCAAAGGAAACCAGCAAGGCGTTGGTAGAAGGCATGTGGCTGCTTTTGTAAATAAGGGTTAAAGGACAAACCTGGCAACTCAGTGCCTTTTTTTTCCCCATGCAAAGAAACTGGCCATTTTGCAAATGAGAATTGAGAACTTGGTATCGGGACTAGAAGGATTAATGCTGCTTTTTGCCATGATGGATGCAGAGAAACTGGCAGTTCATTAGTAGGGAAGCTAGATGCTGCATTGCAAATGGTGATGAAGGAAAACCTGGCAACCCGGGGCCGTTTAATTAAATTAATTAATTAATTAATTTTGTCTACGCTGAGAACTGGCAACCCGATGGCAGAAAAGCTTGCTGTTTCTTTTGCGAATGAGGGATAAAGGAGCCTGGCAACCCAGTGCCAAGGTTTGCTGGAGAGTTCAGCCGAAGTGGGATGAGAGGCTGGGAACCTGGCAACTCAATGCCGAAGCATGCTGCAGTTGCTACGGAGGGATGGAGAACTGGCAACTAGTGCTTTTTTTTTTTGTCTATGCAGAGAACTGCCAACCCAATGGTAGAAAAGCTGCTGCTGCTTTTGCGAATGAGGGATAAAGGAACCTGGCAACTTGGCGCCTAGGTTTGCTACAGAATTTTGCAAAGGAGAGATGAGTGGCTGGAAACCTGACAACTCGGTGCCGACGCTTGCTGCAGAGTTTAGCAGAGGAAGGATGAGTGGACGTATGCTGCAGAGTTTAGCCAAGGAAGGATGAGAGGCTGGAAACCTGGCAACTCGGTGCTGAGGTTAACAGCAGAATTTGCGAAGGAGGGATGAGTGACTAAGAGCCTAGCAACCCGGTGCCAAGGTTTGCTGCAGAATTTTGCGAAGCAGGGATGAGGGGCTGGGAACCTGGCAACTCGGTGCCAAAGCATGCTGCATTCACTACGGAGGGGTGGAGTACTGGCAACTCTGCTGCTTGCTGCTGCTTTTGCGAATGAGGATAAAGGAACCTGGCAACTCGGTGCCGAAGTTAGGTACAGAATTTTGTGAAGGAGGGAAGAGGCTGGGAACCTGGCAACTCTGTACTGCATTTGATACGGTGGAATATAGAACTGGCGTTACCTCATAACTGAATTTAGCCGAGATATGAAGACTGGATGTATCGACGTGGCAGACCATATGTCGGGTGGCGAGAAAACTGCTAGAGGATCTTCAGCATTCGATCTCGAGCCGTGGCGTTCAGTGTGTTTCTTGGATTGCCGGAGGAAAAGCGATGGACGAAGAGCTTGAGTAGTTGTTCATCTGATGCGCTGACAGACAAGAGGACAATTGTAGCGAATGGAAGGGTGAGTAAAATTATGTTACTCCTGTGAGAAAGCTGTGTTTAAAGGAAACCGCCAAGAATGGACCCTGTTTACACGTAAACGAGAATGATCAGCTTGCAGAACTGGGGAAACCTATACGGAAGGAGCGTGTTTGGAGGCGTGGTCCTGCTCCTGAAATTCCGATACATAATCTCCAATACAACCATCCTACAACCCTCCTACAGTCCTAGTTAGGGATGGCTACCGGTATCTGGTTCCATTATGGCACCGGTTCTGACATAAACAGTAGTAACCAGACCGAAAAGCAGCGCATTTCAGTGCTTTTTTTTTCTTGAGATGTCATACACTTTGGATTCTAGCCAATCATTTTACCTTTCCAAGGATAGTAGGCGGGCCCAGGTACGTACGTTCTTTTAGAGCAGAGCTACAGATTAAAAATGTCCAAGGTGAAGCAGTCAAAAGTCTTGCTGTACTTCACAGCAAAAGATGCAAACTCAGCAGCCTGCAACAAGTGCTTTAAGGTGATACTGTGCAAAGGAGGTAATGCCTCGAATCTGATGAAACACCTGGCGACGCATAGCATTTTTTTAAAAGCCGAGAAATGCACCGTAATTGATAGCTTGCTGCAAAACCTCACATCGAGCACATCTACTATGGGTTTGGTGCCTGTTATCGGACCCGGAGTTAGCAACATTCCCCAAGAACTCGAAGAGGAGAGTCCTGGCCCCTAGCCCTGCCAGTGTAGCAGAAATTATGACAGATGATGATGGCAGCAGCAGCCGTTCTTCTCTGGGTGAGTGGCTTAATGTTGTTTGCGTGTAATTTACGTTGAGTAGACTAACCACGTTATTAAATTAATGCATGTAAGGTGAACTAGCAAACACCGTCGTAGTTACATGCGGCTGTCTTCTTGTTTGATAGAGTGATACCATATGGCTTGCAAAACTATTTGGCAACCTTGAATTTTTCCACATTTTGTCACATTACAGCCACAAACATGAATCAATTTTATTGGAATTCCACGTGAAAGACCAATACAAAGTGGTGTACACGTGAGAAGTGGAAAGAAAATCATACATGATTCCAAACATTTTTTAAAAATAAATAACTGAAAAGTGGGGTGTGCGTAATTATTCAGCCCCCTTTGGTCTGAGTGCACTCAGTTGCCCATAGACATTGCCTGATGAGTGCTAATGACTAAATAGAGAGCACCTGTGTGTAATCTAATGTCAGTACAAATACAGCTGCTCTGTGACGGCCTCAGAGGTTGTCTAAGAGAATATTGGGAGCAACAACACCATGAAGTCCAAAGAACACACCAGACAGGTCAAGGATAAAGTTATTGAGAAATTTAAAGCAGGCTTATGCTACAAAAAGATTTCCCGAGCCTTGAACATCCCATGGAGCACTGTTCAAGCGATCATTCAGAAATGGAAGGAGTATGGCACAACTGTAAGCCTATCAAGACAAGGCCGTCCACCTAATCTCACAGGCCAAACAAGGAGAGCGCTGATCAGAAATGCAGCCAAGGCCCATGGTGACTCTGGACGAGCTGCACAAATCTACAGCTCAGGTGGGGGAATCTGTCCATAGGACAATTATTATTGCACTGCACAAAGTTGGCCTTTATGGAAGAGTGGCAAGAAGAAAGCCACTGTTAACAGAAAACCATAAGAAGTCCCGTTTGCAGTTTGCCACAAGCCATGTGGGGGACACAGCAAACGTGTGGAAGAAGGTGCTCTGGTCAGATGAGACCAAAATGGAACTTTTTGGCCAAAATGCAAAACGCTATGTGTGGCGGAAAAATAACACTGCACATCACTCTGAACACACCATCCACACTGTCAAATATGGTGGTGGCAGCATCATGCTCTGGGGGTGCTTCTCTTCAGCAGGGACAGGGAAGCTGGTCAGAGTTGATGGGAAGATGGATGGAGCGAAATACAGGGCAATTTTGGAAGAAAACCTCTTGGAGTCTGCAAAAGACTTGAGACTGGGGCAGATGTTCACCTTCCAGCAGGACAACGACCCTAAACATAAAGCCAGGGCAACAATGGAATGGTTTAAAACAAAACATATCCATGTGTTAGAATGGCCCAGTCAAAGTCCAGATCTGAATCCAATTGAGAATCTGTGGCAAGATCTGAAAACTGCTGTTCACAAACGCTGTCCATCTAATCTGACTGAGCTGGAGCTGTTTTGCAAAGAAGAATGGGCAAGGATTTCAGTCTCTAGATGTGCAAAGCTGGTAGAGACATACCCTAAAAGACTGGCAGCTGTAATTGCAGCAAAAGGTAGTTCTACAAAGTACTGACTCAGGGGGCTGAATAATTACGCACACCCCACTTTTCAGTTATTTATTTGTAAAAAAATGTTTGGAATCATGTATGATTTTTCATTCCACTTCTCAAGTGTACACCACTTTGTATTGGTCTTTCACGTGGAATTCCAATAAAATTGATTCATGTTTGTGGCTGTAATGTGACAAAATGTGGAAAAGTTCAAGGGGGCCGAATACTTTTGCAAGCCACTGTATGCCCTATAGCTGCAGAAAAGGCTAATATTGTTATCTTTTTACAAAAAAGAACAGCTAAACATGAGAGGTTTTAGGACAAAGTTTGTGTTTTCCATTGTTTAAGCACCGGTTCCAACCAAAGGAGGTATGTTGTATCAACAGAAAAGGCTAATTTGGTTATCATTTTGCAGAAAAAAAGAGACTGCTAAAAATAAAAACATAAGAGGTGTTTGGACAAGGTTTGTGTTCTCCATTCTTTAAGTACCGGTTCAAGCACCGTTTAAGCACCGGCACCATTTCAAAAGTACCGGTTTGGCACCGGTATCGGATAAAACCTAAACGATACCCATCCCTAGTCCTAGTACATCCTACAGTCCACCTACAGCTGTCCTACAACCCTCCTCCAGCTCTTCCACAACCCTCCTACATTCCTCCTACAGCTGTCCTACAATACTCTTCCAGATCTTCTACAACCCTCCTATAGCTTTCAATCTGCCTAAATCTCAGAAAATTGAGAAGAATTGCCAGACGTGTGTGAGCAGGCTCGGCTGAGGATGACCAGTGTGGACTGAACTAATGTCACAGCTGAGTGGAAACAAATCTCCACCACTGTGTTCAGCTTCACACTGACATCATAGTATTTTGGCAGGGCTTTGTACTGGTAATGCTTCCTGCCCAGATCCAGGATCAGCTGGTCCAGACGGTCGTCCTGGTCGATCCTGGCGACCGTCTTCTCGATGATGTACATGATCCTGCAGAGAGAGCAGAGGAGAAAACCAGTCAGCAGGAGGCTCTGCTAAAACCAGAGACACTGCAGGAGTCACAGGCAGCTTTTGCTGCTAGCTGTCAGCTAACCGGCCCTCTGGGCTGTGTTTTAATGAAATGAAAGGTTAATTTCATGCTTCTGTATGATTGCAATAAAACTGATCAGAGACAATAATAAATATATCTTGAGCCCTCATCGCAGCCCTCATACAAAATGTCACAGCAAGAGGTGAGAGTACAGTTTTATATTTCCTCTCCCACACAGTTTAACAAAGTGTTTCAGTTTCAGAGATAAAAATGGACGCAAGTCATTATGACTGATAACAACATCTACTTCTTGTTATTGTGTATGACATTAGATTAGCACCACCCTCACATCCTTTCTGACTTCAAAAGAACTATATTTATAAGTCCAACAGAGGTGGTATTTATGTTTGACGCCTCATTTGACTAATATTAGTGTTTTATGTCATTTGTGAAATCAGCTGATCAGCTGTTAGCACATCTGTCCCTGTTTCTGATTGGTCACAAACTTTCCCCACACTCACAGTTACACTGCTCAGCTCTCACTTAAAGTGTGTGTGTGTGTGTGTGTGTGTGTGTGTGTGTGTGTGTGTGTGTGTGTGTGTGTGTGTGTGTGTGTGTGTGTGTGTGTGTGTGTGTGTGTGTGTGTGTGTAACCTGAGGCCGTGGGCTTTCAGCTCTTTGCTCGCCCTCAGGGTGTTCACATCATTCAGGTCTCTGAAGGTGAAGAAGGCGTCTTTGCACTCCGGGTGAGTCTCAAACAGCCTGGAAGAGGGTTGGGGTGGAGTTAAATGGTTGGTGTGAGCACTGCTCTGATGTCTGATAAGCTAACAAAGGGCAGTCAGTGAACCTGCAGCTGCAGAAAGGTCACGTCCTCATTACCCACAGTCCTCTGTGCTGTGCTGAGGGCTGAGGTGAAGTTTCACACACAAACACAAGGCGAAAACAGACAGCTGTGCACAAACCACGGAGAGCGGCTGAGACTGCAGAGCGGCTCGCTGCACCTGCTTTGCATGAACATCAGTAACATCAGTCTGCAGGTAAACAGCACACCTCAGCCCAAACACTGTGGCTCTGCCTGGCCCTGCTCCATCTTGCAGAGGAGAGGAGGACCTCCACCCACCGCGAATTCAGGCACAGCAACCAAACCAGCTACAGCCCACTTGCTGTCAGGGTTCGTCTAACCGATGCACAGTTTTCTCAGACTCCAGAAAGCAGAACATGATCTCCTGTGACCTTTGACACTTGACCTTACTCTGAGGCACTCACTTGCATCAGAACCAGAAAGTCTTTCAGACCTGCGCATGCCCGCTGTTTGGTGATGAGCTGTCAATCAAACCTTGCAGCATTAAAAAAAAAACCCGCAGTTTTTACAATAATCTGATCATCTAAACGATAATAGCCACTGTTTTCTGACTGAACGTCGATTTACGCAGAATTGACGTCACAGTCGTGCCTGTGGGCTGGTGGGAGATCAGATTTGCGAGCTGAGAGACCCTCGCCCTTAAACAAACTCAACACGGCTTTATGACCGGTAGTTAAGGATGCCTGCTCTGACGTAACACTCCTTCATAACGTCTACCTGCGTGACGGTACAGAGGACGGCGGAGCGCGCGTGAACTCACCTGACGAACATGATGACGCCCACCCTGCTGATGTCCTCCTGGATCTCCCTCCAACTGCTCCTGATCGCCTCCCGGTTCTCCGCGCTCAGACTCACCGGCAACGCATCCTCTTCCTCCTCCTGCTCCGGCCGCCGGTCCGGAGCCTCCGCTGAGAAGGAGCAACCCATCTAGAAAATCACCGACAATACACCAGAACCGCCGCACACAGCGCGACGCACAGCTGGTACTGACTGCGCTCACTTCCGCACTCACGCTGCGGGTCACCTGTGCGCGCGCATAGACGCGCGCTTCGTTTTCAGATCTGAGCTTGTTTCTATCAGATAAAGTTTAAAAGAAACACACACACGGGGACACATGCACACACAGCGTTCCTGTTTTAATAATGTTTAGTATCACCTGAATGCGCTGACACACCGATCACCTGCACAGGTAAGAATGTGACAGCTGCTCAGTCCAAACCAAGGAACTGATAATCTGATCCCAGCCCAACTTCACAGTCTCGTGCTTGTCATCATCAGCTGCCTGACAATCATCAGCTCACAACAACAGCTTTTTAAGGCGACTTTAGCTTCCTGTGTGCAAGCAGAGAATAGGAAGTGAGCTGCAGCAGAAAACCTCTGAGCACATAGCGAGCCAAGTCTGATCAACTGTAATGTCATCAGCTGTCCTCACAACTGATGGTATGATGACTGCCACCATCATCACTTGTGTTTCTGTGCAGCATTTAAACCTGGGGTCACATGTATGATCACATGATAGCATGTCAGAACCATGAAGACTGTGTATGTTCCCCTTAGCTATGGTCACAGGTTAAAGCACTGGGATACAGGTTCCTTTGATCCTGGTCTGTCCTCAGCAGGTCTTTAGAGGTCTCTTGTCTTCCAGCCTGATTCTGAGTGTGCTGGTCCAGGTTCACTCACAGCTATTGCTCCAGTGCACAGGTCCCAGATCAGCTTACAGTCAGTGAGGTCAGACACTCTCCAACTGTTTTGGTTTGTTTCCCAAAAATTAGAAAATTATTATTCAGTTTAATTTTGTTCATACAGCACCAAATCACAACAGTCGCCTCAAGGCGGTGAGGTAGACCGTACAATAATACATACAGAGATAACCCAACAGTCATATGACCCACTATGAGCAAGCACTTTGGCAACAGCGAGAAGGAAAACTCCCTTTTAACAGGAAGAAGCCTACAGCAGAGCCAGTCTCAGGGGAGGAAGACAGGAGCAAGACATGCTATGGAAGAGAACCTGAGATTAATAACAAATATGATTCAGTGCAGAGAGGTCTGTTGACACATAGTGAGTGAAGAAGAAACACCCAGTGCATCATTGGAATCCCCCAGCAGCCTACACCTACTGCAGCATAACTAAGGATTCAGGTCACCTAATCCACCCCTAACTATATGCTTTAGCAAAAAGGAAAGTTTGAAGCCAAATCTTGAAAGTAGAGATAGTGTCTGTCGCCTGAATCCAAACAGGAAGCTGCTTCCACAGAAGAGGGGCCTGAAAACTGAAGGCTCTGCCTCACATTCTACTTTTAAATTTTTGTTACTAATACTAGTAACAAAAAGTAAAACTGCAGTGTGAGAGCGAAGTGCTCTAATGGGGTGACATGGTACTAAGGTCATTAAGATAAGATGGGGCCTGATTATACAAGACCTTGTATGTGAGGAGCAGGATTTTAAATTCTGGATATAACAGGGAGAGAATGAAGGGAAGCCAATATCACTGTAAAATCTAATTCACAGAACTCAACTATGCAAACTCGTTGCCTCAAAAAAAAAAAAAAAAAAAAAAATTGAGTAAAGTTTACTTAAGATGACTAAGTTAAGGCAACTTATTCACATTGAGTACAGAGTAAAAACCTATTTAGTTTCCAAAACTCAAAAAAAAAAAAAAAAAAACCCAAACTCATTGCCTCAAAAAACCTAACTAAAGCTTACTTAAGTTGTCCTAACAGTCATCTTATTCATTGCAAGTCTGCAGTATTAAGAATAACTTGGTATTTCTGACAATACTAATTGTTTACCTATTGACAAACATTTCAAGTTCAACTAAATGAAAACAACAATTTGTGGTAACCTGAATATGATTAAAAAATTATTAACAACACCTTTTGTAATGATGTTAAAATCAGCCCAACTTTTATTTTCAAATGCAAAAAAGTATAACAGCCAACATGCTTGACACTGTTCTCTTGAACAACAAACAATTATATCACTGTTATAATCTTACAATGAAACAGAGTCACAGATTTAATTATTGTGAAAATAAGTTTAGGGCTACCACAACTTTGTTTTGTACTTACATTACTTATATAATCAAAATAAAATATTTATTGTTCTGTCACAAGTGCAGTCTCTAATTTAAACACCACATTTGTTTTTCATTCCAACACAGGAGCTTGAATGTTGTAATATTTTAAGGATGGCTTCTTTTCAGTCCAGGCATTACTGCCTGAATGACTACCATGGACTTAGATGATCCAAATGTAAGTGCAGAAGAAAGTCTTTAACTTCCCTTAAGTACAGTGGCAGTGGATGTGGGTTGGAGATGCAATGAACTTGAACCTGCAGGCAACCATCTTCACTGACCACACCATCAGTGATGGAGGACTCATCTCTCCTGGTGTCCTGCAAGCAAACAATCATATTTTTTGGAAAACAAACTTAATTGCTTTCTTAAAACATTTTTTTCTGCATTTGGTATAGAACAGACTCCACAAAACACATGTTGCTGTTGGAAAACTTGCAGACTTCACTATATACAGTGTAGACCCTCAAAACTAAGTTTGGGGGATGTGATCTTTCAAGAAATGCTGACCAAACTGTTGTTTGTTTACTTACACAGCATGTCTTGTAGAATTAACTGGACTCAACAGCAACAGCATAGTGCAGTCATCTCAAGTCTAATAACAGAAGACAGGAAAAGAGCAGTAAAGAAACAACTTCCCCAACCCAAAGCACAAATAAAACAATAAGTAAAACAGGCTGATCTAAAGTATGATTAAAGTTCAGCCTGATTAATATAAATGTTACTGACAGTTGCTAATGTGACCAAGTGGTCGGCGGGGTTAGATAAAAAAAAATAAATAAAATGACAACGCCACCTAGGGGAATTTCACCCCTAGGAAATATATTTAAGAAAAATAGATAAAAAGAATAAAAGGAGGTCGCACAGATTCAAGGATGCACACTGAGGCAGGTTGGCTCCAATATTAAAACAGTTTTATTTATAGTAAAAATAAATAAAATATTAAAACCCAAGATGTAGCGTCATTGTTGACAGTGTCCTAAAGTGAAAATAAAACAATCAGGGAACTTTGACTTACCAGCAGCCGTGGACCAAAAGAAAATCACACAAAAAGGAAAATCACTGCAGCCCACCCGGTGCTGTACAACAGAAAGTGTGAAAACGACCCACCACCTGAGGTCCCAGGGCCACTGGCACGTCCTCCGTTCACTGAAATAAACACAGAAAAATATGTTAAAAGAATAAAAGGACACTGAGCGTCAGGCTCGCTACAGATCATAAAAAAACTAAAACACACTTTAATAAAAGGACACACACACACACACACACACACACACGGGAAGGCTTATACCCAACGGGTCAAACTACCACTCGTGCTGGTAGTAATTATCCTCAATTGCAAGCCGGTCTGGCTCCCCACCGGCTGAGACCGGCAACCGAGGCGATTTAAAGTCCCAGCACGACACTCGGGCAGAGGGTCGCTTCAGCCCGATCACAGAAGCGTGGGTACGAGCAACAGTCCAGGATAAAATAGAATAAAATCAGGCGAACCAGAAAAAGGTAAGCCTACTTAATAAAAACAAGTTAAGACCAGCTAAAACAAAACAAGACAAGACAAGACAAGACAGCAGGCTCCACCGAGGAGGAGTCCTCACAACAGCGGCTGAGAAGGCGTTTCACTCTTCCGGTTTAGGTTGGGCGACTTGCCACGGAGAGGCGAATACAGCAGTCAAACCCTAAAACAGATAAATGTAACCTTAGACTCTTATAGCTATGAATGCTAATAAAAGTCGTTTTAACGGCTTACCCCAGGACCGGAGGCGCTATACTCTCACTGGTGGGGATAACACGAGCACCTCTCTCCGCAATGCCGGAATAAAACAAACTGCCGTGCTACAACAGGCCGCAAAAACTATTAACACAAATTCCAGTGCTCTGAGGGAATCTGCGGTTAAGCGAGAGCATACCTGACTCTTGCTGATCAGTCCGTCACAGTGGGCCAGCATTTACTGCTGCTTTGCGCCGAATACACGGGAGGAATGATCCAACAAAAACACCGGCTTGCTTTATACGGGCTAACGCCACCCTGCAATCAAAATGCAGGTGGGTTCCCAATTAACCTAGTTGCGCGGTGAAGGGAGCGAGCGCAGGAGAGAGAGAGCGAGCGAGAGAGAAAAAGAAAGGCGAGTAGCCCATCTGGCTACATCAATATATTGCAAAACCAAAATACTTACCACTGGATTGATGTCTTTCTGTCCAACAGCAGGAGTGCTGGTCCTGATTCTCAAAGACAGTAAGAAGCAAGCAGAGGGAGAACAAACAGAATTTTTTTAGAAGCTGATTTGATCCTTAATGGCTGTGCAATCATTCTAACTTATAACACAGAAGGTCAATGTAGACCCCATACAACCAAATTAGACTAACACATTAAAAACACCATCTACTACTGTGTCTGAATGTGTGGTATTGGCACTGTCAGTTTAGGCCTAAAGAGATATGTGCTTAAAAAAAGACCACCTAATTTAAATAGAATCATTACATAATCATTACATACTTGTAAAGCACTATACAAATACAGGCCATTTACCATTTAAAAGTTAACTTCCAATATATAAAGTTTCTAATAAGCAAAATGACCAGATCTAACATATGGCAGGGTTTATATGTAACATAATGTTTCTTATGATTCCATTCTTTAGAAGCACAAGCTATATTACTTTATTCTCAATTATAAAGCCAACCTAGACTTTAACCATTTAACAGGCCACTAATCTGGATTATAGCTTTCACAACAAAACTTGTTTTTAAACACATTTTTTAACAAAACAAGTACTATATGTTATCATTAGTATTTAAAATGTAATTAAACAGAGAAGTCGGTTAAATATAAAAGCAGTTTGCTTATGTTGTTAAAGAAAGGCTAGATTTGACATTAATAGATGCCACAGGTGTTCAAAAGCTGCCACAAAGCATTAAAAAAATAGACTTCTCCGAAAACATCTGAGCATTTTTGCAAATATGTGATGTCTTGATAAATCGAGCAGATAGTTGAACTTTACACAGCTACATTCTCGCATCAAAATATCTTAAAAGTTTATTTTGTGACTGTGGGATTATAATATTACCTTATGCCATGTTATACCCCTAATTAAAGATTGTGAATTATTATGTAGCTTTAGTTTGCATTATTGTCCTGAATTAGAAGAAGGTGATAACTATTACATTTGTTAAACTGATTTGCATTACATTAGACTGCTGATTTATTTATTGTGAATGTATGATATTGTTTTATGATGCATTATACTGCTGAGTTATAATTCAATTCAATTCAATTTTATTTATATAGCGCCAAATCACAACAAAAGTCGCCTCAAGGCGCTTCATAGATACAGAGAAAAAACCAACAATCATATGACCCCCTATGAGCAAGCACTTTGGCGACAGTGGGAAGGAAAAACTCCCTTTTAACAGGAAGAAACCTCCGGCAGAACCAGGCCATCTGCTGCGACCGGTTGGGTTGAGAGAAGGAAGACAGGATAAAAGACATGCTGTTGAAGAGAGACAGAGGTTAATAACAGATATGATTCAATGCAGAAAAGTCTATTAATACATAGTGAGTGAGAAAGGTGACTGGAAAGGAAAAACTCAATGCATCATGGGAATCCCCCGGCAGCCTACGTCTATTGCAGTAGTGATGGGATTTCCGGCTCTTTTTAGAGATCCGGCTCTTTCGGTTCGGCTCACTAAAAAGAGCCGGGTCTTTCGGCTCCGAACCGGCTCTTCAGATTGTTTTGTTGCTTTAATTAATTTATTATTAACAATAATATAAAATTATGCACAAAAGGAATTACTAACGTAAAAAAAAGTGGTTTTATTTATATATGTTTATATATAAATATATGCGGTGGCCCCTAGAGACAAAACACGTACAAACTCCAAAACACATTTCTAGCATGAACTGAACTTCCAAAGCAGAGCTACTAGATCACTTAAATTACACAATTGAATGCATGTGTGTATTGTTTGTGTATTTATACACAGGCACTCATATATATTCAAATAATTTTTGTTCATTTACCTGTTACTACCACACACCAAATCCGGTCGTTGGTACTTGCTGGCTTGTGTAGCCACTAGGTAACAAAAGCTCAACACTGCGCCCAGCATCCTGGAGCACTTCTGTTGTCTTTTGTACGTGTTTTGAGTTTTTATGTGCTTCTGAGTTTTTACGTGCTTCGGAGTTTGTACGTGTTTTTACGTGCTTCGGAGTTTTTACGTGCTTCGGAGTTTGTACGTGTTTTTACGTGCTTCGGAGTTTTTACGTGCTTCGGAGTTTGTACGTGTTTTTACGTGCTTCGGAGTTTGTACGTGTTTTTACGTGATTTGAAGTTTGTATGTGCTTTGTCTCTAGGGGCCACCGTAAATATACTTTTATTTATTCACTCCACATAAAATGTAATAAATAAGTCATATAATACAAAAATCAACTATTCACATTTCAAATTTTAACTATTTAAATTTTCAGCTTTTTCCTTTTACGAATTTAAAGTGAAACAACACAAAACACTGCAAACCACAACACAATTAAATATAAATTAAAATATGAAAACAAAAAGAAGATGCATATTCTCTGTCATATGGGCCCGCATGAATAAACTTTCTGAATCCTTTATCATCTGCAACTGAAAATAGTTGTGGATGATTACTATACCTTTCTAATGTGACGCTGTTGTCCCTGGCTCTGTTCCTGTGCTACTGAGTGTAACTACCGCCCCTCCCCCCTCTGCCCAGCGTAAAGCACAAGGCTCGCATGCGGAGTGAAGCCGAAAAAAAGTGCGAGAGAGAGGCTGAGAGAAAGAAAAAAAAACCCCGGGTCGCGATAAGGAGCCGGCTCGCGTCGTTCACGTCAAAGACCCGGCTCTAAGAGCCATTTCGTTCGTGACTGACCCATCACTACATTGCAGCATAACTAAGGGAGGATTCAGGGTCACCTGGTCCAGCCCTAACTATATGCTTTAGCAAAGAGGAAAGTTTTAAGCCTAATCTTAAAAGTAGAGATAGTGTCTGTCTCCCGAATCCAAACTGGAAGCTGGTTCCACAGAAGAGGGGCCTGAAAACTGAAGGCTCTCCCTCCCATTATACTTTTAAATACTCTAGGAACAACAAGTAGGCCTGCAGAGCGGGAGCGAAGTGCTCTAATAGCGTGATATGGTACTACAAGGTCATTAAGATAAGATGGGGCCTAATTATTCAAGACCTTGTATGTGAGGAGCAGGATTTTGAATTCAATACTGGATTTAACAGGAAGCCAATGAAGGGAAGCCAAAACAGGAGAAATATGCTCTCTCTTTCTAGTCCCTGTCAGTACTCTTGCTGCAGCATTTTGGATTAACTGAAGGCTTTTCAGTGAGTTTTTTGGACATCCTGATAATAATGAATTGCAGTAGTCCAGCCTGGAAGTAATAAATGCATGAACTAGTTTTTCAGCGTCACTCTGAGACAGGATATTTCTAATTTTAGAGATGTTGCGCAAATGGAAGAATGCAGTCTTATATATTTGTTTATTATGTGCGTTGAAGGACATATCCTGGTCAAAAATGACTCCAAGGTTCCTCACAGTGTTACTGGAGGCCAAGGTAATGCCATCCAGAGTAAGAATCTGGTTAGATACCATATTTCTAAGCTTTTCAGCGCAGAGTACAATAACCTCAGTTTTATCTGAATTAAGAAGCAGAAAGTTAGCGGCCATCCAGGTCTTTATGTCTTTAAGACATTCCTGCAGTTTAACTAATTGGTGTGTGTTATCTGGCTTCATGGACAGATAGAGCTGGGTGTCATCTGCATAGCAGTGAAAATGTATGCTATGTCTTCTAATGATGCTGCCTAAGGGAAGCATGTATAATGTAAACAGAATTGGTCCTAGCACTGAACCCTGTGGAACTCCATAATTAACCTCAGTGTGTGAAGAGGACTCTCCATTTACATGCACAAATTGGAGTCTATTAGATAGATATGATACAAACCACTGCAGTGCAATACCTGTAATACCTACAGCATGTTCTAATCGCTCTAATAGGATATTATGGTCAACAGTATCGAATGCTGCACTAAGGTCTAGCAGGACAAGCACAGAGATGAGTCCACTGTCAGAGGCCATAAGAAGATCATTTGTAACCTTCACTAAAGCTGTTTCTGTGCTGTGATGAACTCTGAAACCTGACTGAAACTCTTCAAATAAACCATTCCTCTGCAGATGATCTGTTAGCTGTTTGACAACTACTCTTTCAAGGATTTTTGATATGAAAGGAAGGTTGGAGATTGGCCTATAATTAGCTAAGACTGCTGGGTCTAGAGATGGCTTTTTGAGTAAAGGTTTAACTGCAGCCAGCTTGAAGGCCTGTGGTACATAGCCGATTATTAGAGATAGGTTGATCATATTTAAGATCGAAGAATTAATTAATGGCAGGACTTCTTTGAGCAGTTTTGTAGGAATGGGGTCTAAAAGACACGTTGATGGTTTGGAGGAAGTAATTATTGAAGTTAACTCAGAAAGATCAATTGGAGAAAAAGAGTCTAACTTAACATCAATGGTACTAAGAGTAGCTGTAGATAATATTACATCTGTGGGATGATTATTGGTAATTTTTTCTCTAATGATAAAAATTTTATTTGTGAAGAAGTTCATGAAGTCATTACTAGTTAAGGTTAAAGGGATGGTTGGCTCAAAAAAGCTCTGACTTTTTGTCAGCCTGGCTACAGTGCTGAAGAGAAACCTGGGGTTGTTCTTATTTTCTTCAATCAGTGACGAATAGTAAGATGTTCTGGCTTTGCGGAGGGCTTTCTTATAAGAAATACTGTTCTCAGAAAGTCATCGCCTTATTTGTCTGATTAGAAGAGAACAGAACATACCGGAGAGGTTTTCTGCCCCATCTCAGCAGGAGCAGATAAACAGGAAGCCAAGGTCGTAGCTTAGGCGCCGTGTGAGAGAAAGAATGTGAATGTTTAGGCTCTTATGACTAGGTGGGGGCCACTAGAGGCTATAAGAGTTTGATCAATGCTCCACCATTTTGAGATCTGATGCTGTCTGCGTACAGTGTCCATCTCCCACGCGTGTTCATTAAAATCATCGTTTGACTCAACCCGGCCGGACCAGTGTTGTTATTTTGGTTTTCCTCTTGTATCCATCTCCAATATTTTGAATCTGTAACATGACCCAGAAAAAGTAATATTTTAATAAGTTTTTGCCGCGTTTGAGTTTTGGACAATTGCATTCTGGGATATTTAGCTGTACCAAGTTGCTGCAAGCCCACACAAGTCACCACCGATACATGTTCGATAAAACGGGAGGAGCTTTTCGTGTTCTTCATGTGTACTTTGAATTGGAACAGTACTTGGTCTCCGACGTATCACACGTCCACGAGACCACAAGTACGCATACACAGGCTCCGACAATTGCGGCTGATAAATGTGATCCTCCCTTTCCCCAGATTACCCTTTCTGGGTCACAAAATAAACTTTTAAGATATTTTCAGGTGAGAATGTAGCTGTGTAATGCTCAAATACCTACTTAATTTATCAAAATATCACATATTTGCAAAAGTGCTTGGACTCAGGGGCGATTTTAGCCCAAAATGAATCAAAGCACCCCCAAAGATTTCTTACTTTTTTTTTTTTTTTTTTACAATATTAGCTGTTTGTGTGACACACTGCTAAAAATATAAAAAGCATACAGTACTGTACTTGTTTGAGACGTAACATTTTAACAACAAGAGTATAGATAATCCCCCCCCCCCCCTCCCCCTCCCAAAATGGTTTGTTCCAGCTCGCCTCTCCCCAGCTCTGGCTCTAGCGCTCTTGCTGCCAGAGCGATGGTGGCTGAGACGCAGCAGAGCAGAAGTGTAAGTGCCTGGCTTAAAACAGGACGTATTAGCTGAATTTAACCTTCAGTTACTCTTTATATAGTTAGGTAGGAGTCAGACCATGTTTCTTTTTAGCTGAAAAACATTACACCAAGTAACCTGCAGTGTTGAAAGCGTGTTTTCCGACAATGTTTGCTACCCTACAATCCGTCCTGCTATGTAGTAAATTCAGCGACATTTGACTGTCCTGTTGCTTCCATTGAAATGTATACAGCCTATTTAAAATCTAAAACTTTAAATTGTCCGCAGCCTACTGTTGGTTACCACTGTCCTGTTTGAAATGGATACTAACTGACTGAATGCCCATTAACCTTATAACTCCTGTTGTGTGTGTGTGTGTGTGTGTGTGTGTGTACAGAGAGACAGCCTGGTTCATAATGGATATAAGGAAGTTTTTTCAAAAAAAGGAGCCACATTCAGGTAAAAGTGTAAAATCAAATGATCCGTCAATCAAGAATAATGTTGGATCAGTGTTTCAATATTTATATCTTTTATTAGATGTTCATGTGGTTTAGTTATTTGCCTTTTGGTTGAAAGTACACTGGAGAGGACTTTTTGTTAGCGATCTTAATATAATTTTTTTCCTATTAATGTAATTTTTCATCTAATTGAATACAATCTATTTGTGTATGATTGTCAGTCCAAAGAGGGAGAGAGGAAAGATGGGAACATGAGGAGAAAGTACAAGGCCAGAAAGAACCAGAAAACAGACAGGGAACAATGACAGGCACAACAGAAACTGTTAAACTGACAAAGAGGAAAAACCTGATTTTACTCACACAATCTGGAAGTTGTGTCCTCCCTATATTAAAGCTGCTATACAGAATCTGCAAAACAAACTGGGTTGAAACATTTTTGACCCTCTTTAACAACATTCCAACATAACATTATCATTGATTGGGGAGATTAAAATTAATGATATATTTTTATGTGGTTCAGCCACAACTCTACTAAATCCTCAGCCAGTAATAGGTAGGCCAACTTTTGGACCGTCCAGTTATCTGTGTGCACCACATTTGCGCACTATCAGCCAAACAGCCCTGGTGGAGTGAGGAGCTGTAAAGAGAAGCAGAGTGCTCTGTTTATATTCTAAAAATGTTTTAAGCTTGTTTCAAAGATTCTGTACAGCAGCTTTAAATGTTTTCCAAAAGAACACATACACTTATCAGTGTTTCTCAAACGTTTTACAGTGTGTACCACCTGATAAAATGTCAAGCTCTCCCAAGTACCACTATGAAAGCATGAAAGTCATAAATCTTACAACACAAAATTAGTATTATTAAATTAGTAAAATTAGTATCTGCAGTAAAGATTTTTTCATGCATGGTATACATTCTACCAAAGGCAAAGTTGCCTCCATTTTTATATTCTTTTTTTAATATTTTGTAATAATTTATTTGTAATAATTTATTCTGTTTTGGGAGTGTTTTGTTTCTGTATTATATTATACATACACATTAAAAGTGAATCTCTCTCCAAAAAATGCAGTCAGTTTACTTTTTACTCACTATGAGCATCATTCATTATTCTCCCCAGTAATTAAGGTAAGGGATTATATCGTGTTTTTGGAATAGCTGCCATTGACTTTATCATTGCATTTGGAAGAATTCCACCGAAAGTGTTCCCTTCCAATTTTGTTCATTGGTGGGAATATGGAGGTTGGAATCTGAATTCCAACCTAAAATCATTGCAAACAATGACCACCAGGGGGCATAGCATGATTAGGGAAAGGTTGGGAAATTTGGAATCCTTCCAAATTCTTTCTCTGGGAGGGGCTCAGAATCCCCAGCTAATTAGTGAAGTATAACTATAATTCCAAAAAATCCACAAAGTCAAATTTAAGTTTATTCATATAGTACATTTAAAACAAAAACAATTGACCAAGGTGCTGTACAATTAAGATAATCAAAATGAATAAAAACATAAGAAGACATGATAACAGTTAAGAAAAAGAATTATAAAATTAGGTTTGAGTAAGAAATAAGAGAAATAAAAGTAGTACAAACTCATTCTGATTTAAAAGCCCAAGAATAAATGTGTTTTTAGTTCCTTCTCTTCCACTGCTTCCAGCGCTCCAAAGTACTTTTAAACCTGGCAAACGAAATCATTTTATATAGATTTATTATTATTCTTTCACATGGCCCGGCGATATGAGGCGCTAATAACACACTAACTACAGATCCCATAATGTAGCGCTGCAGCCTCCTTGCCGGCTAGGCTACATTTCAGAAGATGTTTTTCACCACAGCAAAATCACAAAGTGAAGCTGTTGTGAAAGAAAATTTTATTGTGGCAGAGGAGAAAGCCAAATCAGCCCATTTATCACTCTGAGGAGCTGAATAATGAAGGTGTGCGATGTCTTGTGTCCAGACAAAATGCAGATTTTGGCAAATGACAAATTTGGCGAATGTGAACCTGAGCAGAAATACGATTGCTGATCGGGTTTGTGAGATGGTCACTGATTTAAGAACACAGTTGTGTCAAAGAAGCAAAGACTTTATTGCACACTCTCTTGCTGTGGATGAATGTACAGACTTGATGGACATTGCACAGCTGGCCATCATCTGTGGAGTGGAGTACAATTTGCAGGACAAGGACATTAAATCGATGCACTGGACAACGACAGGAAAGGTTTTAAAAATGTCTGTCAAACTGTAACCGACATGCCCTGGGACAAACTTTTTGGACTTATAATAGATGGAGTGCCGGTGTTATGCGGTGAAAAAAGTGGAGTAGTCAGCAGGATGTGAGTAAAGATGCAGGAGGTTAACAGACTGGTTAACTGGTTAACAGAATACTGCATCATGAACCAGGAAACGCTGTGTGGTAAAGTCTTGAAAATGGAGAATGTAATGATCACCGTGACACAAACCGTAAATTTTATCCGAGCTAAAGGTTTAAATCACCGTCAATTTCAGTCTTTTATGTGGAAAATAGATTCAGTTTGCAGACATACCTTATCATATAGAGGTTCATTGGCTGAGTTGGGGAAAAGTTCTCAACAGAGTTTTTGAGCTCAGCAAGGAAACCTGTCAGTTCATGGACATGGCATGTATGACGCGATGAAGGCATTTCAAGTGAAGCTGTCACAAATGCACCAGTGCCTGACTTTTTGAACCAAGTCGGCACACTTTGCTGATAAACTGAGCAAACTGTTCACTGAGTTCACTAAGTTATAAATTTTTGTGTTTAAAAAACATTGTTTTAGTGTGTCAGTAAATATTTATCTTGTTTGGCCTGCGACCTAAAGTGTGCCTTGAGTTTTTGCACCCTGTGAAATTGAGTTTGACACCCCTGATCTACGGTATCAAAGGCAGCACTGAGGTCTAATAATATTAAAATCGCAAAATCTCTCAAGTCAGTAAAAGTTAAAAGGTCATTAGAAACTTTTAAAATAGCAGTTTCAGTGCTCTGGTGCATTTTAAAACTAGACTGAAATACTTCACCAATGCCATACAAAGGTCTGGAGCTGACGGGGGATAACTTTCTCCAGGACTTTAGAAAGAAAGGGCAGTTTAGAAATTGGTCTGTAGTTGGATAAAACTGCTGGATCCAGGTTATGTTTTTTTAAGAATAGGTTCCACCACAGAATGGTTGAAGTCAGCAGGGACACACACAAACTGAAGACTGCTATTGACAATAGAAAGCAAACACATACCCACAGTGTCAAAAACATCTTCCAACGACTTTCTTTAAACAAGATGGAACAATATTCAGCGTACATCTTGTGGGTTTCAAATTGTTGACTTCTTCACTCAGTAATGGAAAGGACAAGGGCTCAAAATGATCAAATGCAACTGAAGCTGCCGTATGAACAGATGGGTCGGTAGTAGGAGGGATAATATGAGACCTGATATCTGCAATCCTATTAATGAAGAATTTCAGTAAGTTTTCACGTTGCTTTTGATGCTGCATGGGGAGCTGCAGTAGGTGGATTAATAACAGAATTAATCATGCTGAATAAAATATGAGGTTTGTGACAGTTATTAGACACAATCTTGTAGAAATACTTTTTGCTGCTCTTAAAGCCTTCTGATAATTTATCAAAGATTCTCTAAGTACATTAAACCTGAAGTCTGTCTTTTTTTTCCATTTTCGCTCAGCTTTTCTACACATCTGAGTTCTCTGGGAGCATTATTATACCAAAGCTGGGTTTTAGATTTTAGACAACTGGTTTTGAGTGGAGCAATGAAAATGCTTTATCCCGAAGCCAAAATCTAAATCCAAATTCCAATAACACACTCGATCATAACAAAACCTTTTTCTTTTTTTCAAGTACACAATCCCAAATGCCAACATTTGCATCTTAAATCCACTAATAAACTCTTTAATACCAAGAGTTATATCTCAGTTCCAAGATCTAAATCTCAAATACCAATAGCTGTGTCACTGTGAAAAATTTTAAAATTAATTGCAAACACCTGATGAGTATCTTTTGATGTACATTTAATAACATATTGCAATAAGGAGAAACCAGAGAAACGTGGCCTTGATGTCTTTTATACAAACACACAGACAAAAGTATTCAGCAACATTTGGGTTGTGAGGTTCACATAGCTGTCACTTACAGATTTATATCTCGAATCCTCCCTACTTGCTCCCTGATAAGGAGGAGCCCCGATATCTGTTTTACATCTCACATGAACTTACAATGCCCCAACTGTGTTTGTGTATCTGTGTGTGATAGAGTATAAAGACACATTTATTCTACAGACATATAAATGAGTAAGACTAAGTGACTAACTGAAGTTTACTAATACTAAAGTGATCAATACATAACAAAATGAATTTTCAATTACATTATCAAGGTTCCAAGAACATCTCATGAAAACTAACAAAATAATGAAAACTAGAAATAAAAAAAAAATGTTAACGGAAATAGAAATAAAAACAAGACTGTGACAAATGGACAACTAACTAAAACTGAAATGACCGTTCACAAAACTAACTAAAATTAACTGAATTTATAGAGAAAATATGTTTAGTTTTTGTTCACGTGTGTGTGTCATACATTAGTCTAGGGCAGAGGTAGGGAACTCCAGGCCTCGAGAGCCGGTGTCCTACAGGTTTTAGATGTGTCCTTGACCTAACACAGCTGATTTAAATGGCTAAATTAGCTTTGAAGTTCTCCAGAGGCCTGGTAATGAACTAATCATTTGATTCAGGTGTGGCAACCCAGGGTGAGATCTAAAACCTGCAGAACACCGGCTCTTGAGGACTAACGTTTCCTACGCCTGGTCTAGGGGGAAAATGAACTGTAGTTTCCATTTTTTTTCTTGCTTTGTCTCATTATGCCAGCAGGTGGCAAGTACCTCGGTCGAGTCGTCTGTGTTGCCGCTCCGTCCACGCGTAGCATCATGTCAGCAAAAGTCAAGAGAAAGCGCTAGAGTCAAATTTGGGATTTCTCTGAATATGTGTTTTGGATAAAAGCAAGTGTCTTTTAGTGGAAAGAGATAAAAATTTGTGGGACATTTCTAAAGGGGAAAAATCCCACAAACCTTAAAGTGCACTTGAAAAGTTCGCAAAAGAAGGCTAAACTAGCTTATCTTGAGAAGGTAAGTGTGCACGCCCAAGCCCAAGGTTGGTCCATTCGCAGCAACATCACAAGCGAGAGGAAGCGTTGGTGAATATGTTTATTGAGATTAGGATACCTACACAACTGTGTGAGCTAATGGTCTGATTGGGGCCAAGATGGATATAGCAAAGCAGAAATTGAAAGAACTAATAAAAGAAGCGAGGAAGCTAACTCTGTGTGTAGATGGCTGGAGAAAAAGGGGATTAACAGGATCTTTCATGGGTGTTTCCGCTTGTTTTACCACCCACCTGGGCCAGGTCCATGATGCTTTGCTTAACGTGCAACGAATGGAGCACCCACATACCAGGGAAGCCATCGCCCGCTGCACTGATCAGACATTAGAAGAGTGGGCTGTAGGGAAAGAGAAGGTGCTGCTCGTTGTAATCAATAATGGGGCCAACATCGTCAAGGCTGCACGGCTTCTTCAGAATCGCATGTAAACTGATTGATACCAACGGTTCTCAGGATGAGCAAAGAGCTGATGGAAAGAGCCAAGATAAAACTGTGGATAGAGTCTGAGTCGGAGGAGTCAGACATTGAGTGTGAGGAATGTGGAATACTTGGTGAGTGTTCCACAGACCTGGGAGCTTGAGGGTCATGCACAGTATCTTATCTTTTCCCAGGACTGCGCTCTTCTGGACAGAGATCTCCGATGTTGTTCCCGGGATCTGCTGGAGCCACTCGCTTAGCTTGGGAGTCACCGCACCTAGTGTTCCGATTACCACTGGGACCACCGTTACCTTCACCCTCCACATCCTCTCGAGCTCTTCTCTGAGCCCTTGGTATTTCTCCAGCTTCTCGTGTTCCTTCTTCCTGATGTTGCTGTCATTCGGAACCGCTACGTCTATCACTACGGCCGTCTGCTTCGTTTGTCTACCACCACTATGTCTGGCTGGTTAGCCACCACCATTTTGTCCGTCTGTATCTGGAAGTCCCACAGGATCTTAGCTTGGTCATTCTCCACCACCCTTGAGGATATCTCCCATTTTGACCTCAGAACTTCCAGGCCATACTCGGCACAGATGTTCCTGTACACTATGCCAGCCACTTGGTTATGGTGTTCCATGTATGCCCTGCCTGCTAGCATCTTGCACCCTGCTGTTATGTGCTGGATTGTTTCGGGGGCATCTTTACACAGCCTGCACCTGGGGTCTTGTCTGGTGTGATAGACTCCAGCCTCTATGGATCTTGTACTCAGAGCTTGTTTATGTGCTGCTATGATTAGCGCCTCTGTGCTGTCTTTCAGTCCAGCTTTGTCCAGCCACTGGTAGGATTTCTGGATATCAGCCACTTCCTCTATCTGCCAGAGGTACATACCGTGCAGGGGCCTGTCCTTCCATGATGGTTCCTCGTCTTCCTCCTCTTTCTTGGGTTTCTGCTGCCTGAGGTATTCACTGAGCACTCGGTCAGTTGGGGCCATCTTCATGATGTATTTGTGGATTTTCGTTGTCTCATCCTGGACTCTGGTGCTGACACTCACCAGTCCCCGGCCTCCTTCCTTCCGCTTAGCATATAGCCTCAGGGTGCTGGACTTGGGGTGAAACCCTCCATGCATGGTAAGGAGCTTTCTTTTCTTTATGTTAGTAACTTCTATCTCCTCCTTTGGCCAACTTATTATACCAGGTGGATACCTGATCACGGGCAGGGCGTAGGTGTTGATAGCCCGGATCTTGTTCTTACCGTTCAGCTGACTCCTCAGGACTTGCCTGACCTTCTGCAGGTACTTGGTGGTTGCAGCTTTCCTAGCAGCCTCTTCATGGTTCCCATTCACCTGCGGGATCCCCAGGTACTTGTAACTGTCCTCTATGTCTGCAATGTTACCTTCTGGTAGTTCGATCCCCTCAGTTCTGACTACGTTCCCTCTCTTTGTTACCATCCGCCTACACTTCTCCAGTACGAATGACATCCCGATGTCATTGCTGTATATCCTAGTTATGTGGATCGGTGAATCGATGTCTCGTTCATTCTTGGCATACAGCTTGATGTCATCCATGTACAGGTGGTGGCTGACAACTGCTCTGTTCCGTAGTCAGCATCCATAGCCAGTCTTGTTAATGATCTCACTGAGGGGGTTCAGGCCTATGCAGAACAGCAGAGGGGCTAGAGCATCTCGTTGGTATATCCCACACTTAATGGTGATTTGTGCTATGGGCTTGAAGTTGGCCTAGTGTTGTACGCCACATCCCCATTGAGTTCCTGATGAAGGCTCTTAGGGTCCTGTTAATTGTACAATTCTAGGCATTCCAGTATCCAGCTGTGGGGCATTGAGTCATAGGCCTTCTTGTAATCAATCTAGGCAGAGCACAATTTGGTCCTGCAGTCTCGGTTGACTGTTCTGTCTACCAGTAGCTGGTGTTTGTTTGTTTGTTTACTATGTGCAGTCAAAGGTTGCAGATCTCCGAACACAGCTGGAATCCATAGCTGTGCTTGCATTTTCACCTGCTGGACATCACTACCTGACAAGTTTAATTTTCTTCAGAACATTGCAGAGGCTGTGTTCGGAGATCTGCAACCTTTGACCCCACATAGTCAAGCTTTTCAGTTCAATCAGCTGCATTTCGATGTCCTCTGTGTCCAGCCAGTTAATCCAAGGCCTTATTGACAGTATTTGGCTCTACATATCTGTGTGAGCAGATTTTCTCTCACACAAAGAGTGTCCTCAGGCAGCCGTCTGAATGCTGGACAATTGGAGACCTGTGTCTCTGAGTGGGAGACCAGAGATCACATTGACATGTGTATCTCTGTATTGTTGGGCGATCGTGGCTCAAGAGTTGGGAGTTTGCCTTGTAATCGGAAGGTTGCCGAGGGACTAGTAAAGCGCTATACAAATACAGGCCATTTACCATTTTTACCATTTAACAAACATGCCATATTGGCCCAGTTTATTTTTCTGATCATTGTTGTGAGGAGACCATAAATAGCATTTACATTTTCTGTTGTAGAGTTCATTTGCTGTTATGGAGTTCTTGTTATGGATAAAGTGTCTTTTTTTTGTTTCAAAATGGTTGATAACGATTCGCTGATAGCTGCCAACATCTGCAAACAAATATAATTCTATAAAGTTGTTCTACATAGTGTGTAACTCTCCATATAGAGTGTTATTAAATTTATTGCTAATGCAGTCATATGGCACATTGACTTCCGAGGAAATTTTAGACGTCACTCATCATCAGAAAGGTTGCCGACCCTTGACACAGACATTAATCTCAATTCCAAGAAAGCAATCTCTAATTCCAAAATCTTTCTCAGTTCCAGCAATACAATCGCAGATACCAAAAATTGTATCTGAGTTCTAAGATATCAATCTGTAATACCATAAATGTTATCTCAATTCCAAGAAAACAATCCCAAGTTTCAAGAGCTTCATCTCAATTCCAAGAAGTCAATCTCTAATACCATAAATTTTATCTCAATTCCATGAACACAATCCCAAGTTTCAAGAGCTTCATCTCAATTCCAAGAAGTCAATCTCTAATACCATAAATGTTATCTCAATTCCAAGAACACAATCCCAGGTTTCAGGAGCTTCATCTCTATTCCAAGAAGTCAATCTCTAATACCATAAAGGTTATCTCAATTCCAAGAACGCAATCCCAAGTTTCAAGAGCTTCATCTCAATTCCAAGAAGTCAATCTCTAATACTATAAAGGTTATCTCAATTCCAAGAACACCATCCCAGGTTTCAAGAGCTTCATCTCAATTCCAAGAAGTCAATCTCTAATACCATAAAGGTTATCTCAATTCCAAGAACGCAATCCCAAGTTTCAAGAGCTTCATCTCAATTCCAAGAAAGCAATCTGTAATAACAATTTTTTTCCCAATTCCAAGCACACAATCCCAAATACCAAAAACTGTATCTGAGTTCCAAAGAAGCAATCTCTAATACCACAAACATTATCTCAATTACAAGAAATCAATCTCTAATATCAAAAACCTTTTCTCAGTTGCAAGAACACACAATCTCAAATACCAAGAGCTGTATCTTAGGTTCTCTTGCTGCCATGGCTGAATTTGTCCTGTATGTTTACAGTTTTTCCCAATTGTTTGCACACAATTACTTGTACTTCAAACACAATGACTACAACATGTAACTGATGCACCAACCCACTGAACCAATTCTGATAAACTACAAGCACAATTCCTGCTTTGCACTCAAATTGCAGCTTTTAAAACACACTTTTTTCAAAACACTACACATAATTTCTGCATTTGGCAAATTTTTTATGAGGAAAGTCTATTGTTTGCACAAGAAACACACTGTCATTAAAAATTGTAAACTCTGTTGCTCTACTTTGCATATTAACTTATCACATGGGTAAACACCTTTTACACATAATTGCGATTAAGAAATCAGAGCTTTATAAAAGAGCAACAGGTGAGCTCTTCTGTTTTGGAGCAATGGATGCCAACATTGGAAACATTGGAACATTGGAAAAAGGCAGAGCCAGAGGAATGAAGAGGAGGAGAATAGGGAGGATGAGGACAATGAAGGCCGAGGAACGTAATCTCCGAGGAGATCAAAACCACTACAAAGAGATGGCTACAGTGGAGCACCAGTTCATCTTCACTGATGAGGATGGATTCAACCTCATGAAAAGTTGAAGGTGGGGAAGGAATGCCATTGGCCAGCGTGCCATTGTTGAAGTCTCTGGCCAGCATGGTGAGACCATCACAATATGTGAAGCAACTATTGTGCCATCCATCAGCAAGCTACCCTTGGCCCCTACAACACTGCCCATCTGATAACATTCCTGGAAATCCAACACAACACAGTCATTCCACCAGATTAGATAGTTGGCCCAGTGAAGATCAGCTATCTTGTCATTTGGGACAACGTAAGGTTCCACTGGGCAGCTCTGGTTTGTGACTGGTTCACTGTCCACCCATGCTTTTTAGAGGTGAACCATGTCAGCATATGTATATGTATGCATATATAAAAAATAATAATAATTACCCACTGACCGTAAGGGTGGTCAATCCTTTAAGCTCCGGTCCTCTACCAGAGATCTGGGAACTTAAGGGGTCTTGTGCAGTATTTTAGCTGTTCCCAGGACTGCGCTCTTCTGGACAGAGATCCTCGATGTTGTTCCCGAGATCTGCTGGAGCCACTCGCCTAGCTTGGGAGTCACTGCACCTAGTGTTCCAATTGCCATTGGGACCACCGTTACCTTCACCCTCTACATCTTCTTATGATCTTCTCTGAGCCCTTGGTATTTTTTTCGAGCTTCTTGTGTTCCTTCTTCCTGATGTTGCTGTCATTTGTCACCGCTACATCAATCACTATGGCCATCTGCTTCTGTTTGTCTACTATCACTATGTCGGGTTGGTTAGCCCCCACCATTTTGTCCGTCTGTATCTGTAAGTCCCACAGGATCTTAGCTTGGTCACTCTCCACCATCCTAGGGGGTGTCTCCCATTTTGACCTCAGGACTTTATGGCTGTATTCGGCACAGATGGTTATGGCGTTCCATGTATGCCTTGCCTGCTAGCATCTAGCACCCTGCTGTTATGTGCTGGATTGTTTCAGGGGCATCTTTACACAGCCTGCACCTGGGGTCTTGTCTGGTGTGATAGATCCCAGCCTCTATGGATCTTTTGCTCAGAGCTTGTTCCTGTGCTGCTATGATTAGTGCCTCCATGCTGTCTTTGAGTTCAGCTTTGTCCTTCCGCTTAGCATACAGCCTCAGGGTGCTGGAGTTGGGGTGAAACCCTCCATTCATGGTCTGGAACTTGTCTTGATGTTAGTGGCTTCCATCTCCTCCTTTGGCCAGCTTATTATCTCAGCAGGGTACCTGATCACGGGTGTTAATAGCCTGGATCTTTTTCTTACATTCAGCTGACTCCTTAGGATTTGCTTGAGCCTCTACAGCACATGTGTCAAACTCAAGGCCCGCGGGCCACATCCGGACTGGCGTACATTTATATCCGGCCCGCGAGATCATTTTATATAGATTTGTTATTATTGTTATGCATGGCCCGGCGATATGAAGTGCTAATAACACACGAACAACAGATCCCATAATGCAGCGCTGCAGCCTCTTTGCCGGCTAGGCTACCTGGGAACATTCCTGTGTCAATCAAGTCAAACTTCTGTTATTGCGAAGCTAGCCCCTCACAATGGCAAAGAGAAAAGTTGATTCTGAAAACAGAGCGCTTTGGGGTCCATAGGGACTAAATAAAGCGCTATATAAATACAGGCCTTCAAGCTGGCTGTAGTTAAACCTTTACTCAAAAAGCCATCTCTAGACCCAGCAGTCTTAGCTAATTATAGGCCAATCTCCAACCTTCCTTTCATATCAAACATCCTTGAAAGAGTAGTTGTCAAACAGCTAACTGATCATCTGCAGAGGAATGGCTTATTTGAAGAGTTTCAGTCAGGTTTCAGAGTTCATCACAGCACAGAAACAGCTTTAGTGAAGGTTACAAATGATCTTCTTATGGCCTCTGACAGTGGACTCATCTCTGTGCTTGTCCTGCTAGACCTTAGTGCAGCATTCGATACTGTTGACCAAAATATCCTATTAGAGCGATTAGAACATGCTGTAGGTATTACAGGTACTGCGCTGCAGTGGTTTGTATCATATCTATCTAATAGACTCCAATTTGTACATGTAAATGGAGAGTCCTCTTCACACACTGAGGTTAATTATGGAGTTCCACAGGGTTCAGTGCTAGGACCAATTCTGTTTACACTATACATGCTTCCCCTAGGTAGCATCATTAGAAGACATAGCATACATTTTCACTGCTATGCAGATGACACCCAGCTTTATCTATCTATGAAGCTAGATAACACACACCAATTAGTTAAACTGCAGGAATGTCTTAAAGACATAAAGACCTGGATGGCCGCTAACTGCTTCTTAATTCAGATAAAACTGAGGTTATTGTACTCGGCCCTTAAAATCTTAGAAATATGGCATCTAACCAGATTCTTACTCTGGATGGCATTACCTTGGCCTCCAGTAACGCTGTGAGGAACCTTGGAGTCATTTTTGACCAGGACATGTCCTTCAACGCACATATTAAACAAATATGTAAGACTGCTTTCTTCCATTTGCGCAACATCTCTAAAATTAGAAGTATCCTGTCTCAGAGTGACGCTGAAAAACTAGTTCATGCATTTATTACTTCCAGGCTGGACTACTGCAATTCATTATTATCAGGATGTCCAAAAAACTCGCTGAAAAGCCTTCAGCTAATCCAAAATGCTGCATCAAGAGTACTGACAAGGACTAGAAAGAGAGAGCATATTTCTCCTGTTTTGGCTTCCCTTCATTGGCTTCCTGCTAAATCCAGAATTGAATTCAAAATCCTGCTCCTCACATACAAGCTCTTAAAATATCAGGCCCCATCTTATCTTAATGACCTTGTAGTACCATATCACCCTATTAGAGCACTTCGCTCTCGCTCTGAAGAACTACTGGTTGTTCCTAGAGTATTGTAGCGATGGTTAAATGTTATTTTACAGTGACATGTTGGTTATCTCTGCACACTGTTGTTATTTCTTTAAGATACATGTTTGGTTGTGCTGCAGGAAAAAGGGAGTTAATGTGTGCAGGAAGGGGAGGGGGGTCCTTGTTGTTGTGTGACTGTGCGGGGCTGAAGTGAGGTGTTGTACGAGAGCACTCTCTCCGGAGTTAACGGCCCGTTTGCCTGTGTTACCGAATAAACGGACAAACTGAGATCCAAACGTCTGGTTCTTGTGAATGTTACAGTATTTAAAAGTAGAATGGGAGGGAGAGCCTTCAGTTTTCAGGCCCCTCTTCTGTGGAACCAGCTTCCAGTTTGGATTCAGGAGACAGACACTATCTCTACTTTTAAGATTAGGCTTAAAACTTTCCTTTTTGCTAAAGCATATAGTTAGGGCTGGACCAGGTGACCCTGAATCCTCCCTTAGTTATGCTGCAATAGATGTAGGCTGCCGGGGATTCCCATGATGCATTGAGTTTTTCCTTTCCAGTCACCTTTCTCACTCACTATGTATTAATAGACCTCTCTGCATTGAATCATATCTGTTATTAATCTCTGTCTCTCTTTCACAGCATGTCTTTTATCCTGTCTTCCTTCTCTCACCCCAACCGGTCGCAGCAGATGGCCCCGCCCCTCCCTGAACCTGGTTCTGCCAGAGGTTTCTTCCTGTTAAAAGGGAGTTTTTCCTTCCCACTGTCGCCAAAGTGCTTGCTCATAGGGGGTCACATGATTGTTGGATTTTTCTCTGTATCTATGAAGCTCCTTGCGGTGACCTTTGTTGTGATTTGGCTCTATATAAATAAAATTGAATTGAATTGAATTGAATTGAACAACACCTGGTTTTATCACACAGTCTACCTGTGTCTGACATGGAAGTGTCTGACACTGCCTTTTCTGACCTTATGACTGCATTATTTGATTATGTGTTTTCGCGCACTACAGTTCAAACCAGCGCTGCTGTTCAACGCTGTCGGTTTATTAACCCTTCCACTGCTTCTTTTAGCCAGCTGTCTGTCCCCTCTGATCTCACTCCGTTGGACACAGAGAACCCAAGCTCCTGGTTTCAATCCACTTGCATAACTATTCTGGACTCTGTGGCACCATTAAAAACCAGGAAGCCTTGGTTTAATGACGGCACTCGGGCTGTGAGGAGGGGGTGTCATAGAGCTGAACGCAGATGGAAGAGGGACAAGTTGCAGGTGTGTCTTGAAATCCTAAAGGACCGCTGGCGCCTCTATCAGGATACGGTCAAAGAGGCAAAAAGAATATACTTCTCTAAGATCATTTCATTCAACAGTCACAATCCACATGTGTTATTTAACTCTATTGACATTTAAGACTATTGACTTAGTCTTAAATGCTCCACAAAGCGGCTGTTTGGAGGCCTCTCATAAACTGTCTAATGATTTTTATGTGATTTTTCATTAAGAAAGTTGCAGCCACGCAGGCTCTCATTTCTTCTCCTGAGTCTGACCCCTCTGTTTTAATCCCTTGCTCTGCTGTTTTTAACCAGTTCGAACCTGTGACTCTTTTGTAGGGGATGTAGTTGACCACCTGAGGCCCTCTGGTTCTCCAAATAATCCTGTCCTACTATGACTTTTTAAGGAGATGTTTCCTAGCATAGAAACAGCAGTTATAAACAGCAGCTTTAAACAGCAGTTTAATATCTGGTGTAGTCCCTGCTAATTTCAAGCATGCAGTGGTACAACCCCTGTTTAAGAAACCTGCCCTGGACCACACTATGTTGGCTAACAACAGGCCTATCTCCAAGTTGTCTTTTATGTCTAAAATCTTAGAGAAAATCCTAAGATTTTAGACATAAAACCTGTGATTCTGGCAATTATGTTGTTCTTGACCTCCTTGACCTAAAGGCTTCCTTTGACACTGTAGACCACAATATTTTACTGTCTTGCTTACACCATTTTGCAGGTATTCGTGGTACTGCTTTGAATTGTTTTAGGTCTTATCTTTCTGAAAAAAAACTTTTAGGGTTAACTTTGGAAGGCACGAGTCCTTTTCTGCTTCTCTTCATTTTGGGGTCCCGCAGGGCTCAATTTTAGGGTCTGCTTTTTTTTAAAGAAATTATATTTACATCCCCTGGGAATTATTCTCAGAAGGCATGGCATATCCTTCCACTATTAGGCTGATGACTGTCAGATTTATCTGCCCCTCAAGCAGAAAGATGCCTTCTCTGTTTAGCAACGTTTAGCATGTCTAGAAGACATTAAATCTTGGATGTCCCTAAATTTCTTAAGATGTATTTCAAGCAAAGCTGAAGTGATTGTGTTTGGTCCTAGCAGACCTTGTGATTGATCCGCTATTGACTTGGGACCCCTGGCATTTTAAACCTGTTGTTCCTAACATGGGTTTTAAGATGGACAGTGATTTTAAGTTGGACACTCAAATTAGTGCTACAGTCAAGTCCAGTTTTCATCACCTAAGGCGATTGGCAAAGGTAAGACCTATTTTATCCGGGTCGCATTTTGAAACAGTAATCCATGCTTTTATTTCATCTTGTTAAGATTACCTTAATGCATTGTATTTTTGAGTTAGTCAGTTAGTCAGAAGTTAGTCTTCTCTCTCATCTGCAGCTGGTACAAAATTCTGCTGCACGACTTTTAACCAGAACTCGTAAAAGAGAACATAACTCCCATCCTCGCTTCACTCCAGCCTGTATATTTTAGAATTCATTTTAAAATTCTAATGTTCATTTTTTAATGTTTAAATAGTCTTGCCCCACCTTACCTCTCTGAGCTTCTTCATCCTCACTCACCCCCCAGGTTTCTCAGGTCAACTGACAAGCTGCTCCTGGAGGTGCCCAGGTCAAAGAGAGAGCTCACAGGGGACAGGGCCTTCTCTATTGCTGCTCCTAATCTTTGGAACAATCTGCCCCAGCACATTAGAGAGGCCCCTTCACTGTCCACTTTGTCCACAAATCTGAGGCCATGGTTCTCAGCTGGAAAAGGGTGGAGTTCCCCTTCCCGGGTCGGGGATGAGTGGAGGAGTTCAAGTATCTCGGGGTCTTGTTTGCGAGTGATAAGAGAAGGGAGCCGGAGATCGACAGGCGGATTGATGTTGTGGCTGCACTGATGCGAACGCTGCATGAGTCCATCGTGGTGAAGAGGGAGCTGAGTGTAAAAGCGAAGCTCTCAATTTACCGGTCGATCTACGTCCCTACCCTCACCTATGGCCACGAGCTGTGGGTAGTGACCGAAAGAACGAGATCTCGGATACAAGTGGCGGAAATGAGCTTCCTCCAAAGGGTGGCTGGCCTCTCCCTTAGAGATAGGGTGAGGAGTTCAGCCATCTTTCGATACATCGAAAGGAGCCAGCTGGGGTGGTTCGGGCATCTGACAAGGATGCCTCCTGGGTGAGGAGTTCTGGGCATGTCCCACTGGGAGGAGGCCCCGGGGCAGACCCAGGACACACTGGAGAGATTATATATCTCTCGGCTGGCCTGGGAATGCCTTGGTGTTTCCCCGGATAAGCTGGAGGAGGTGGCTGGGGAGAGGGAGGGCTTCAATCCTTAGGCTGCTGCCCCTGCGACCTGGCCCCGTATAAAGTGGAAGAAGATGGATAGATGGATGGATGGATGGAATGGATACCAGAGTCCAATTCCTAATTCTTCTGGGTTTTTTTTTATCCCAATCCCTGGAGAGCTTCCAATTTTATAATACAAATCAATAATTCTTTCAATGTTTCCACTCTAATCCCTAGAGATTCCACTTATTGAAAATAAATTATTAATCCTTCCAAGATACTAATGATTATTTCCTCTGTACGCAGCTTATCTTTGGAAACTGGGGTCTTTTGTTCTTTCTGTTGTTCTTCCTGTAAGAATGTCAGATATGTGCCAGTGTGTTAGATCTACATCTGTTTGATTAATACAGCTGCAAAGTGTTGCTCACGATGAATCACCCTTTGGTCAACTTAAGAGCCTACAAGATGAATATCCTACAGAAGAACCTTGCAGGCAAAAGCTGTTTGTCTTTGTTATACAGAGATATATTCAATAATATATCAAATTTATTTGAGTAATTTATGTGCATTTTCTTACCACTAACTGAACTTTTAGGTGCACATTGGAAATTAATTGTTTCATGGACTTGGTGTATGATTAATGGTCTTGTGGATCAGCTTATTGAGTGAGTTGGCATCTGCAACCCTCAACCTGCTGCCCCAGCATGCAACAGCGAAGAGGATGGCACTGGCCACAACAGACTCATAGAAAATCCTCAGCCATCTCAGAAAATAGATATGACTTAGCCCCTCGATACTGCAGAGGTGTTTGTAACCCAATCCAATTTATTTTCAATGTGTACTTATATTTACAGTGTCACAGCAGATACACAGGATCACAGGTATCTGCTGATGACTCTGCTCAGACCACATGACAAAAGGAGTCCAGTATGGCATACGTCACCCTCAATAATGCATCCAACCACGGCACCCCGCAAAGATTGACTTGGTGACACAGTTCGATATTTTTTTGATACAAAAAAAATGTTCATGCCTTTTTCATTTTTCAAAATTATATATATATATATATATATATATATATATATATATATATATATATATATATATTTGAACTCAAAAGTACAGTTTTTAAATTTAATGTTGCTGAAACAAACAAACAAAAAATCTATCTGATTGAGATAGATCTTTGGAAAAGAGAGTTTATTACACAGAAATGGCTCTTTCCAAAATAAAAGCTATACTATACCCTTCTTCTGGGCTATATTCTCAGAAGCATATTAAACATATCAGGTCCCCATAAGGAGATTCATGTGCTAACGGCTGTCTAAATGACTCGGGTAAAGTTTGTAGCATGCATGCTTGTTGTTTTTGTCTGCTTCCACTTGTCTTTGCACTAGGATGATGTCGGAGTAAATGTGCAGTCACATTCGTTGTGTTCCTACTAGTGCTGTCAGCGTTAATCTCGTTAAAATGACATTAATGCCATAACGTGGCAAATCTCTGTTAACAAGTTACTGCGGATTGCCCCGTGATTGGGGCTGGATGTTAATGAGCTAACTGCGCTAACGCACTAGTTCCCACAAATTGAGCATTGCGTGGCACATCCGACATACTGTTTTAATTTGTCCATGATGCGTTTACCATCAGGGTCATGCTTCAGATGACCAAGATAGTTCCAAACGCCAGATCTGAATGAGGGTGGGGGAGGTTCAATTTCGGGTAGCGTTGAGACAGTTGCCATGTTGCAACGAGTTTAGCTTCTGTCTTGCTAGCTTGCGCTGCGCTCAATGGATCTGCACTCGACAGTGCTGCCTAGGCAGAGTAGTCGAACGCAGATCCACTGAGCGCTCAACACAGACAGCATCGTCAGAAGAAAAGTTGATAAAATAAATAAAAAAATGTTGTATTGTTCAATACATATGTGTACAGAACCGAAAGCACTGTATCGAACGGTTCACACACACACACACACACACACACACACACACACACACACACAAACATTTTAATTTTAATTTATTTTAATCAATAAATCGATAATCAAAACCCACCCCTACTAGCAGGCAGGGCATACATGGAACGCCATAACCAAGTGGCTGGAAAACTATACAGAAACATCTGTGCTGAATACGGCCTGGAAGTCCCAAGGTCAAATTGGGAGACTCCCACTGGGGTCGTGGAGAATGACCGAACTAAAATCTTGTGGGACCTCCAGATGTATACGGACAAAATGGTGATGGCTTACCAACCAGACATAGTGGTGATGGAATAAAAGAAGAAGACAGCTGTGGTGATAAACGTAGCATTTCCGAATGACAGCAACATCAGGAAGAAAGAAACTTGAGAAATACAGAAGTCTCAGAGAAGAGATCAAGAAGAATGGTGGGTGAAGGTAACAGTGGTCCTAGTGGTAATTGGAACACTAGGTGTGCTGACTCTCAAGCTAGGCGAGTGGCTCCAGCAGATCCCAGGAACATCATCTGAGATCTCTGTCCAGAAGTGCACAGTCCTAGGAACAGCTAAGATACTGCGCATGGCCCTCAAGCTCCCAGGCCTCTGGTAGCAGATTTGAGCTTGTAGGATAGATCTCCCTTATGGGCGAGAGGGGAATTGTGTTTTGTTTTTGTTTTGTTTTTTGCCAATTTCAAATGTGATTTATGCTAAAAAGAAATTCTAGGTTCAAAATTGAAACCTGTTTTATAACATAAGTAATAAATTCAAATGAGTGATACTTCGCACTAACAACATTCCCAAAGGAAGATATGCAAATTATGTTCATTAAGTCAATTACATTACATGTAAAATTCCAAACGAGTAATCCTCCATTCCAAGTTCAGATATACGCTATTGGTAAGAAATCACATGATCAAAGCAGAGGGCATGATGGGTTGGAAGATCTGAATGCCAAGATCCCCGTAGGTTATATGCAGAGCTGTTAGTGTTTCAGTTGAAGATTGTGGAATTGCATAGAGGTAAGTTGGGATAAAATTCACTAAGTCCTTCCAACTGTAAGATCCCAATCCCTAATCTCTTTTGTAACATTTAAATACTAAAATTCCAACTATTAAATATAAATCACTAATGTTTAAAAGATTTTAATTTCCCTGTTTCCCATTATTCTTATTTCGTTTTTTTTTTTTTTTTTCATTTTTTTTAGGTTTCCTTTCTTAATTCCTATGTGAATGGTGACATATTGTCACAGTCAAGAAACAAGTGAGTAACAAAATGTTTTTATTTTGTTCATACTTTTATACCTTGTAGCACCACACATTAAGACCTATGTAATTGTCTGTGAGCACCCATTGAATTTATTTTAATCGTACTATCTGCGTATCATTTTGAGTGAAAAATGTTTTTAGGCTTCATCTGCCTGCTAGGCAGATTATATGTGTCAAATCAAAAAGGAACATAGCCCTACAGTAAATAAGGACACATACAGAAATCAGCGCATAGAGACATTGACCCTTTAAATTCTTTAACACTAACATCTTTTTCAACAGTTCTTCTTTGCTGAAGGGCTCAATCCATTTTTTAGAAATTTGTTTAAAAATAAGTGAAATATAAATCAATTATTCATCCATCCAAATCTCTAATTCTTCCAATCCTTAAATATTATTCCCTAATTCTTCTAAATCTTGTATCCCAAGTAATAGCTATTCTAAGAATTAAAAACATATCACTAAAAGTTTAAACACCACATTTTACCACCATTCAAAGTAATTCTTTAATTATTTTATAATTATATCATAAATTTAGAAGTATACATCTTAACCTTTAAGAATTTAAGATTAGACCAATAATGAATTTGTTTTGAACATACTGTCTGCAAATTGTTTAACAAGTCAAACATTATTTTGTAGACAGACAGATTTGTCTTTTGGACATGAAGGGGAGTTAAGCTCAACAGTGAGTACATTCATATACACATTAGTGTAACTACATATTCACGCATATATTTCTTTATCAAAAGATATACTTATTTTTTGAAAGAGACAGTTTTTTTAAAATAGTTAACAACTGTCAGCAAATATACTGCCTTAAAAATTTTAATCACCTTATTTACATTTAATATAAATACACTGAAGTTTTAAATTGTTCAGCATTGCCTGCACCTTCAGAGGATTTATGTTTACTTGGATTTTAAAATAATTGTTTATAACATTTAAAAAACGTTTTAAAAATCTATTTTATAAAAGAGAGGATATTGAATTAAAACTAAAACTATGTATGAGGAGCTACCAGTATTTGTGTCACGGGACCGAGTGGTCTGTACTGAACTGGACTCAGGCGCAGAAACCCAGAGCAGAGACAGCAGATGGTGTAACAATATTTTATTAGGCTTAAGTGCTAGAAACGTAGCAAGGACAAAAACAATAAGATGTGGAGTTTGACGTGGCGTGGCCTGGGAAACGTGGCTAGGGTGAGGGAATGGGGCCTGAGATGCAGAGTGGAGCTGAGCAGGGAACAGTCACACTGAAGAGAGAAGACAGTGGAGTTAGGGAGGTAGTGGAGGCAGCTCTGAAGTGGTAAGTTGTAAGCAGTGTTGGGACTAACGCGTTATTAAGTAACGCGTTACAGTAACTACGTTATTATTGTGGTAACGAGCACGGTAACTAGTTATTATGCCAAAATCAGGAACGTGTTAGTCGTTACTGGGATTTAGATAGGCTCGTTACTCGTTACTTCGTGTGGTGGCTATCGTGGAGCTTCCACAGATTCTGTAACATTAGCAAGTGGTGGAGGCCAGCAGGTGGATGAGGGAAAGGGGATGCAGAAGGAAAAGAGACCCGAGGCGGCCGCCGGTCCAAGTGTGAACTGAACTTCAGGTAAGAAGTTATGACCTGCAGTCTATCTGGGTCAGATATAAACCAAGTTTAGGTGGAGTTTATTTTCATTATTCTGACTTTTTCCGTACTGCGTACTAGCTAGCATGACGGAGTTTCTATACAGCTGGGTGGGTGCTATGAAGTTAATGATGTTGAACTTTATTTTGTTCATAAGTTATTAGAGTTGCCAATCGTCCCGTCTGGTTTTCAGAGAAAATATTACGCGTTTCTTATTGAGGTGAAAAGGAACACAGTTTGTCCCGTAATTCAGCTACAATGAAAAAGACACAAAGCTGGAGTTATTCTGTGTCTTTGCTGCACAGCTGCCTCTTCTTTCATTCCGCCCCCCCCCCCCCTTTCCCGTTTCTACTTCAATCATGAAAACTGATCAATGATCAGCTGATCGGCTCTCGTTTGTTTATCGACCACTTTGTGCCAGAAAGAGGAAACCAGTCACGTTAAACAACAGCAGCACGTTTAAGCTTGATCAGCTGTTGTTAGAATTTATTTAATATTAATTTCTAGTATCAGCTGATGTTTGCTGGAGCCACAGCTGCAAAAAAGCTGCTGGTCATGATATCGGTTTGGTTATCTGGTGAGAGAGAAACATGAAGATGAAATCAGGAGACGTCCTTACTGAATCATCAGAGCTGAACAGGTGATGGAGAAACAGGTTTACCTTTTTGGTAACATAAATGAGTTGAAGGGAAGTTATGAACTGTTTCTGAAAGACAGATAACTCCAGGATCCTTTTCTAAGTAGTAACACCTGGTAACTGTGCAGGTGCGGATCTAGCAAAGTTTTGCCAGGGGGGCAGGTAGGGCTTTAACAGGGAGAGGTGGGCACAAAGAAATACTTTTCTTTCTTATTCTCATTTAAAATGTCTCGCTTTTAAAAAATAATAATCTGAATCTTACAAAGGATTGATAGATTGATGCATATATACCATCAAAACAGTGTACATCACTGTCACAACAGCGTTTGTTTTCATTCAAAGGCTTTATGATTTTTCCTATAATGGTGGGCCAGTCTCTAGTCAAAATGCCCGGGCTGATTTTTTGTCCCAGTCCAGCCCTGTATGCAGCTCATCTGCAGTCTGGTGTTACCTACATCTTCCTATTCAGAAGGCAGAATTTCCGAGTTCTGAGTACAATCAAAGCACCACGACTGCAGTTTTTGTGTTGGATGTAAAAGGCACACATGACGCTGTGACGTAGGCTAGAATCATGGCAGCAGTCAATGACGGTCCAGGCGTGGGATTTCTCTCGTGGAAATATGCACATTATCTTTTCCTTTCTATTGGTTGGTGGCACAGTGCACTTGTGGCAAGTAAGCAAGCTAGAAGACTGGCAAAGTTGTGGAAGCAACACATTAACAAGAGAATTCTGAGTAAAACCAAAGTTACTTTCCCTAGTAACTAGTTACTTTGAAAATTACAAGTAACTTGAAGTAACTGAGTTACTTTTGATAGAAGTAACTAGTAATGTGACTAAGTTACTATTTTAAAGTAACTTACCCAACACTGGTTGTAAGTATAGCAATTCTTAGTTGCAGTAGGGGACACAGAGTGTTGAGAGGGGAGTGACGAGAATCCAGGGGAGCTTAGTGGCGTTGCAAGGCTGACCCGAGATCTGGGGTCTTCAGATGGAGTGTGATGGCAGGAGGGCAGGCAGGTGAGGCACAGAGTGATTTTCCAAGTGATTGCTTGGTATCATGAGTCCGGAGGTAGAGCGTGAGCCAAGGTGAATCCAGCAACTGCAGCACAAGAAAGTCTTGTTAACAAGATAATCACAGAGAGAACTTGAAGCATAAGGGCCTGTTACCAACATGGGTTGATGACGAACTGGCAGTGAATGAACATCAATGTGTGGCTTAAATCCCTCTGGCTTGATTGCCTGCAATTGGCTCCAGATGTGCGGGAGCTGGAGGAGGTGGCCCTGTCCAGGGGCGGATCCCAGGTAGGTTCAGGAGGCTTACGAAAATTCCAGCCACCCACCGCAGACCATGACAATTTGCTACACTACCAGCAAGGGAATTTTCTTTAGAATACGCATTCCTGACAGAAACACACCTAAATAAATGAATTAATCTCACCCCAACCATTCGTGGCAAATGGCCGTCCCTCCCCCGTCCTGCCAGATGTTTTGTCCTTTTAAAAGAAGATTTTCCTTTCTCACTTCTCACAATTGCTCCAAGACAGTAGGAACAGTTACTGACCAAACTAAATTAAATAAATACAATATACTATACGGTTACTAAATATAACAGAATAGCTCTAATAGGTATAAATAGTTGTAATAATAAAAACCCCAATATACTGCACAAATTAAATATATATAGTTGACATTGAGGTAATGTAAAGGTGTAAAATTTCCCTTTCTGTGTAGAGCATGTGCAGATAATAAGGCTGTATAACTATGGCAGTGTGTACAGGGCTTTAGTTGGGGAAGTTGCACAGAGATATCGAAAGGCAGGAATTATTTCTTGTGTCGTTCAGTGGTGCATTTGTCAGCCTTTCACTGAGCGTACTCCTGTGACCAGCACGTCATGGAGTGGCTGGCATTGTCCAGCATTGTGCTTGTTTCGGACACCATGTGCCTTACCCAGACCAGCCTGAGGGACTCCGACTCCATCCTCACAACATTACTGGCCTTGTGAACCAGTTTATTGAGCCAGTTGGCATTTGCAACCCTCAACCTGCTGCCCCAGCATGCAACAGCAAAGAGGATGGTACTGGCCACAACAAACTCATCAACAAAATCCTCAGCCACCTCAAAAAATTACTTGGGCCCTCTAGAGTGCAGTAGTGTTTTCTACCCAATCCATGTTTTTTTCAATGTGTACTTATATTTACAGTGCTCCACCCTTTGGATAGAAACAGGGATCACAAGTTTCCTGGTCTTCAGTCAATTCTTTGGTCTTTCTTACATTGAACAGCAGAATCATCTGCAGGTATGTCTTTTCCGGGCCGGTGCACAATCTCTATGTCGTATCTCTGCAGCTGTAACAGCATGCGCTGCAGACGAGCAGGGGCTACAGAGATTGGCTTCTTCAGTATGTGCTCCAATGGCTTGTGGTCCGACTCGACGATGACTCTTCTGCCATATATGTAGGTGTGGAAACGCTTCTTTTTCGATCTGTGCATAGTTAACCACTGTTGGGGTCAGTGTCTTTGAAGAATATGCTATTGGGTGTCCGTCCTGCATCAACACAGCTCCCAAACCATACTTGGATGCATCTACCTGTAGGCGTAGCTCCTTGGTCATGTCGTAGTATGCCAGTATGGGGCCTGCTTCTCTGGTTATGAGATCCTTCATTTGCTGGAAGACTCTGTTGTGATTCTGATCCCAGACGAACTCCAAGTCTTGCTTGAGCAGCTGACGCAGCGGTACTTCTGATAGTCGTGGTGCGAATCTGGACAGGTAGTTTGCCATTCCAAGAATTGTCTCGAGCTCATTCTTATTGAATTGGGCGATCGTGGCTCAAGAGTTGGCAGTTCGTCTTGTAATCGGAAGGTTGCCGGTTCGAGCCCTGGCTCGGACAGTCTCAGTCGTTGTGTCCTTGGGCAAGACACTTCACCTACTGCCTACTGGTGTTGGCCAGAGGGGCCGATGGCGCGATATGGCAGCCTCGCCTCTGTCAGTCTGCCCCAGGGCAGCTGTGGCTACAGCTGTAGCTGCCTCCACCAGTGTGTGAATGTGAGAGTGAATGAATAGTGGAATTGTAAAGCGCTTTGAGGGGTCCCAAAAAGCGCTATATAAATGCAATCCATTATTATTATTATTATTATTCTCAGGAGGCGGCATGTCCTTGATGGCCTGTAGTTTCTTTGGGTCTGGCTGGATGCCCTCCCGGGTGAGTTTGTGTCCAAAGTAACTCACTTCTGTGGCACCTATGACACATTTCTCTGGATTGAGACCAGTGTTGGGAAGGTTACTTTTAAAATGTATTCCACTACAGATTACAGAATACATGCCCCAAAATGTATTCTGTAACGAATTCCGTTACGTTACTCAATGAGAGTAACGTATTCTGAATACTTTGGATTACTTAATATATTATCATGCTGTTTACAACTACATGAATGTACTATTGCTGTGATTTATTACTGTTACTGAAGGTTCGCGGCTCCGAACCGTAGTAAAGGGACCTCTGGCTAATACGGCGGGTTCTGTGTCGGGCTCGTAGCTGAAAACTAGCTTTACTTTGTTGTCTGGGTCAAGTTTGCTAGCGAGAGACAGAGAGAGGCGTTGAAAGGCTGCTCCAACAGAACTTATTGTTTTTGGAGGAAAACACGAACACGGTGTACAGTCGAGTCTTAATAGCTTACTTACAACTAGAGAGGGCACGATACCACTTTTTTATGTCCGATACCGATACCGATATCATACATTTGGATATCTGCCGATACCGATATGAATCCGATATAGTGTGTTTTTTAATCAACAAAAATGTTTTTTTAATATCTTGCTGCTTTTTGTATAAGTTCATACTCAAGTTAAAAAACAACAACAACACTTAAGCGATTCTGTTATACCTGTATGTTTAAAAAAAAACAAAAAAAAAAAACACACTGCACCCAAACTATTTCATAGCTCAGCAACACTGATCAATCTAATAAAGTTAAACCTGCACCATCCTTCCTATTCTGGTATTTTAAAGAGTACTTAGCAGAAATATTAAGCAACCTAACTAATAGGGTTGCAAACTCCCAGCAAAAGAAAATAGGGAACCACCCTCTTCCTCATGATGCTTAATCAATGTAATCAACTTTAATTTGATGCAGGGTGAAAAAAATTCACAGAAATAAATTATTTTTCAAGAATAATTAAATAGATTCAACATCTTTCTTCAACAGAATTGCAGAATTCACAGATGGTACTTTCCCAAAGGAAAAAGTACTACAGCTTACTAGGGTATATTAGACTTAACAGTTATTATATACAGTAATGGACTTCTATACATTTTACATCAGATTAAAACTTTGGGTGTAAGATTCATATAATTATTAAATAATTAAAAGCTAGATATTTTAAATGAGAATAAGAAAGAAAAGTATGTCTTTGTGCCCCTTTTCCCTGTTCATGCCCTATCGGCCCCCCTGGCTAAACTTTGCTAGATCCGCCCCTGCACAGTTACCAGCCGTCAGCTACGTAGAAAAAGATCCTGGTCTAGAAAGGAATATTAAAACAATTCTAACAACAGCTTATCAAGCTTAATAGTGCTGCTGTTGTTCAGCCGCTGGTTTCCTCTTTCTGGTGCAAAGTGGGCCAAAAACAAAGAAGAGAATTCTCCGGGGAATATGCCCTTGAATACATCAGCAAACTCCTCCATGACACTTGTGGTCTGTACTGACATGACCAGCTTGACTAGGTTTAGATCCAGGCATGGTCTCAACCAAGGGACAATCAGCACGGAGTGCAAACATTATGAACAATACAACAATTATGACCAGTGTTGTGGGTAAGTCTAAATAAAGTAGATAAAATGATATACTTACTTATACAGAGTCTTGGTAGTCCTACTGACACCCAAAGTATCAGAGTCAAAGTCAACTACAAATTAATCATATACATACATACGCTATCCAGCTGCTAACAAAACCCTAATCATGGCAGCACAGGCACAAGCTCTGAGACACGATCCATAGAGGCTGGGGTCTATCACACCAGACAAAACCCCATGTGAAGTCTGTGTAAAGATGCCCCTGAGACAATCCAGCACATAACAGCAGGGTGCAAGATGCTAGCAAGTAGGGCATACATGGAATACCATAACCAAGTGGCTGGAATAGTACACAGAAACATCTGTGCCAATATGCCCTGGAAGTCAAAATGGGAGACGCACACTAGGGTCGTGGAGAATGACTGAACTAAAATCTTGTGGGACTTCTAGATGCAGACAGAAAAAATGTTGATGGATAACCGACTGGACTACTACTGTTTTCTTTCTTCTGTGGAAATCACAGAAGAAGATGGCTGTAGTGTTAGACGTAGCATTTCCGAATGACAGCAACATCAGGAAGAAGGAACACAAGAAGCTTGAGAAATACAGAGGGCACAGTCCTAGGAACAGCTAAGATACTTTTGTATCTCAATCATCTTTTGTATGTATTATTTTAGGGTCTATCTTACAATATAAAGCACCTTGAGGTGACCGTTGTTGTGATTTGGCACGATATAAATAAAATTGACCTGAAATGAATTGAATACTGCACAGGGCCCTCAAGCTCCCGGGCCTCTTATAGCAGACCTGAGCTTGAAGGACAGACCGACTCACCCTTACGAGTGAGAGGGGAATTGTTGTTTTTTGGGTGGTTTTTTTTGCCAAATTACAAATGCAATATATGCTAAAAAGGAATTCTAGGTTCAAAATTGAACCTCATTTTATAATATAAGAAATACATTTAAACGAGTGATAATTCGCACTAACAACATCCCCAAAGGAAGATATGCAAATTATGTTAGTTAAGTTACATGTAAAATTCCAAACGGGTAATCCTCCATTCCAAGTTCAGATATACACTATTGGTAAGAAATCACATGATCAAAGCAGAGGGCATGATGGGTTGGAAGATCTGAATGCTAAGATCCCCGTAGGTTATATGCAGAGCTGTTAGTGTTTCAGTTGAAGATTGTGGAATTGCATAGAGGTAAGTTGGGATAAAATTCACTAAGTCCTTCCAACTGTAAGATCCCAATCCCTAATCTCTTTTGTGACATTTAAATACTAAAATTCCAACTATTAAATATAAATCACTAATGTTTAAAAGATTTTAATTTCCCTGTTTCCCATTATTCTTATTTCGTTTTTTTATATTTCCATCCTAATTCCTATGCGAATTGTGAAATATTGTCACAGTCAAGAAAGAAGTGAGTAATAAAATGTTTTTATTTTGTTCATACTTTTATACCTTGTAGCACCACACATTAAGACCTATGAAATTGTCTGTTAGCACCCATTGAATTTATTTTAATCGTACTATCTGCGTATCATTTTTTAGACTTCATCTGCCTGCTAGGCAGATTATTTTTGTCAAATAAAAAAGGAACATAGCCCTACAGTAAATAAGTACGCATACAGAAATCAGCACATAGAGACATTGACCCTTGAAATTCTTTAAGAACACATATCTGCGATGCTTCCAAATCTTAAAAAACCGTCCATTTAAAAGGGAGTTCTTCCTTCCCACTGCCATCAAAATGCCACCAAACTCCTGATTCCAATTCAAAGTGGTAGGCTTTTTATATATATCAAGGTTTACTTATATTTCTCTTCTTATTTTTCAAGTATTGGGACGTATACTCCTAAATTTGAAGACTTGTGGGCAAAAAATTAATTAGGCTGTTCTGATGTGTATTCTTCTCTACAGGAAAAATGCCACGTCAGATGACAGAATGCCCAATATGCTCTGTTCCATATGTTGCAGTTGGGCAGCATTTAAAAAAATACCACCATGTTGTAAACAAAGAAGAATTTCATTTACTGCTAAATTACTGCTCTACAGTGTAAGTCACTGTCATACAGTATATGACAAAAAAATGCAACAATTTAAAGTGGTAGTTGTAGTTACATTTGTCAAACTGGATGTGATATGCAGTTACAGGGGCAGGCTGGACTGTCCAGTATGTAAAGCTAAAAGCCGTATAAGACTGGACAAGCACTTGGAAAATGTCCACTGTGAGATTGAGGTTAGTGTTTTGTATAGCTTACATTTTATTGTTAAATTAGAATGCATTCTTATGTGACATGTTTCACTAACTTTCTCAAACATTGCTGTTCTATTGTTATACCCTTTCAGAAATCAGATCAGAAGAAAGTAATGAGGACAGCGAAACGATTGGCTAATCTGAAAGCCCTCAAAGCTCTCAGACGTTCAAATCCACAGCCTCCAATGGTGACCTCACTGGACATAGAGCAGCTGACTGAAAGCAGTGATCAAGAGGAGCGAAGTGATAGCAGTGATAGCAGTGAAGAATCTGCAGAGATTAGAGAAGAAAGCTCAGTCCATTCCCCTGTCAATCAGTCAGATGATGCTCAAGTCCAACATCAGACTTGCAAAAACTGCAAAGAACTGCATTTGAAACTACAACAACTGAAAAGTAAACTGAAAAGACTGAAATCCACTAAGGATAAACTGGGCCTCAAACCCCTCAACCCCCCAAAGCGCCAGAAATTTGAAAGACATAAACCTGACCCAACAGCCCGGCTTCCTAAATTTGGTATGAATTATTTAGCAAAAGTGTTTTTTGTTGTGTAGTGTAATGTGAATTTGGATAACTGGTTGTTCTATTTATTATTGTAGGCTCTATCTTAAAGTATAAAGTGCCTTGAGGCAAATGTTGTTGTGACTTGAATGGAATTTAATTGAATTCTATCGAGGAAGTTAAATCCTGCTAATTAGCAATATCTTGCTAATATCATTGTCAACCAATTCAATTAGAAGAATGTTTTCTGTACATCATCAGTTTGTCATGACACTTCTAATTGCTATGTTGTTACTACACTTTATTTTAAACAGAGAAAGTCCTGAATGCTTGGTTTCAGCACATTTGTGGAACAAGTAAAAGGGACGTTGAAAATGCCAAACAACGGGTCCATCATGTCCGTGCCTGGGCATATTTCATGTCTCACAATCAAGTCCCTGCAATGACGTTTGCATTTATGGACAACAGAGAAAGACTGACTGAGTACATTTTTACAAATATCTGTGATATTTTAGTCCAGTAATCTCAATAATACTAAAGTGATTACTGATTTGTGTTTGTTTGTGCCTTTTTTAGATGGACAACTTATCTGAATAAACATGCCGTGACAACCAAAAGGATTCGGATTGGAAATGTGAGGGCGTTCTTGAAATTTCTGATTGATGCACAACTGCCAGAGGTCAGAGCCTCCCGTAAGGATTTAAAGGGGACTTTATTTGCACTTCAGTCGGAGATGAAGAAGAGCAGAAGGGAGTTACAAACCCACAGGCAAGACATCCGGATCAAAAAATCACGTAAGATCCAACTTTACTACTTATTCATCACTGTCGTTACCTAGCATGTGTAATAAATACATCTGTATATAAATGTCACAATGTCATTACTGTGATTTAGTGAGGAAGGAGGACTCAAAATGTTATAATCTAAAGTATAAATTGTATACAAGTATATATTTTCTCTGCTGTATATACACAGTGGCATGCAAAAGTTTGTGCAGCCCTGATAATTTTCATGGTTTTTCTTTATGAATCATTGGTTGCTCGGATCAGCAATTTCACTTCAACATATCATATAGCGGACAAACAATGATATTTCAGAAGTACCACTGTATACAATGTACAAAATAGAAAGTAAACAGAAACTAGGAAATGCAGAGTTGTTAGGCTTCATTTTCTAGTTTCTGTTTACTTTCCTTTTTATCTACTTTCTACATGGGAAAACAGTCTGTCACCACAAGGAAACAGAGGCACACCATGGATACTTATTTGTATACAAAGGTCAGGAGGAAGGAAAGAAAGCAGGGGGAACCTACCACAGATGTAGACAACAAAATTGTCTACATCTGTGGTAGGTTGAAAGTGAGGGGTAAAAGTTCAACTAAACAACAGAAAATTGGCACCAAAAACAGGAGACGTGACCAGCAACTAACCAGTGGGAACACATAACTAAACATACAAATGCAGAAAGAAAAAACATAAAATATCTAAACAATAAGCAAACTAGTAATCAAATTAAAGATACCTAATGATAAAATGAACTATACAGTCAAAAAACACAAAGACTAAAATGGTCAAGGAAATGAGACTATCAAAATTTAGGATAGTGATATTTCCTTTTTTAACATGAATGTGTTATATTCAGTACTAAGCTTGGTAAACATGGAAAGTTTAGGAAGTAGGATAAATAAATTGAAAGGGTTAGTATTCTGGATTGGAAAGTAAGATTTAAGTTCAAAATGGCAATCCAATTCATTTTCATATACTGTGAGCACTGATTGCCAGTTCTTCTTTCTTACAAAATAATTTTTTGAAAAAAATTAGGTCTAAACTACAACCTGTTTTATATTTACATCATTGCGTGCAGCATGAATGAGCATGACTGGAGCTACAGGAACATAAAAACATTCTGTGTCTTTTAGAAATGCTTGTAGATCCTGTCCACATCACTGATTTTCTCAAGAAGGCCACCACACACATCCCTGAAGCACTTGGTAAGTGTTTAGTTCATTTCTCCATAAGGACAACTCTAATAACCCCAATAATATCTCTGTTAATGAGAATTCTTTTATAATATTTACTTACCAGCTGTAATCTGTATGTATATATAGTTCAGAATCTCAGATTTACAGAAATATATGACAGAACTTTTTGCTTTCAATTATAACAGACTGCTCATTTATAATCAGTTGTTGGACTTTTGATTTTTGTTCAAATATATAATACATATACAAACAGTAGCATTTGTGATGTTTATATAGGATTATATTAGGGGGAGTATACAGTGGGGCAAAAAAGTATTTAGTCAGCCACCGATTGTGCAAGTTCCCCCACTTAAAATGATGACAGAGGTCAGTAATTTGCACCAGAGGTACACTTCAACTGTGAGAGACAGAATGTGAAAAAAAAATCCATGAATTCACATGGTAGGATTTTTAAAGAATTTATTCGTAAATCAGGGTGGAAAATAAGTATTTGGTCACCTCAAACAAGGAAAATCCCTGGCTCTCACAGACCTGTAACGTCTTCTGTAAGAAGCTTTTCTGTCCCCCACTCGTTACCTGTATGAATGGCACCTGTTTGACCTCATCATCTGTATAAAAGACACCTGTCCACAGCCTCAACCAGTCAGACTCCAAACTCCGCCATGGCCAAGACCAAAGAGCTTTCGAAGGACACCAGGAAAAGAATTGTAGACCTGCACCAGACTGGGAAGAGTGAATCTACAATAGGCAAGCAGCTTGGTGTGAAAAAATCAACTGTGGGAGCAATCATCAGAAAATGGAAGACATACAAGACCACTGATAATCTCCCTCGATCTGGGGCTCCACGCAAGATCTCATCCCGTGGGGTCAAAATGATCATGAGAACGGTGAGCAAAGATCCCAGAACCACACGGGGGGACCTGGTGAATGACCTGCAGAGAGCTGGGACCAAAGTAACAAAGGTCACCATCAGTAACACACTACAACAGCAGGGAATCAAATCCCGCAGTGCCAGACGTGTTCCGCTGCTGAAGCCAGTGCATGTCCAGGCCCGTCTGAAGTTTGCCAGAGAGCACATGGATGATACAGCAGAGGATTGGGAGAATGTCATGTGGTCAGATGAAACCAAAGTAGAACTTTTTGGTATAAACTCAACTCGTCGTGTTTGGAGGAAGAAGAATACTGAGTTGCATCCCAAGAACACCATACCTACTGTGAAGCATGGGGGTGGAAACATCATGCTATGGGGCTGTTTTTCTGCCAAGGGGACAGGACGACTGATCCGTGTTAAGGACAGAATGAATGGGGCCAAGTATCGTGAGATTTTGAGCCAAAACCTCCTTCCATCAGTGAGAACTTTGAAGATGAAACGAGGCTGGGTCTTCCAACATGACAATGATCCAAAACACACCGCCCGGGCAACAAAGGAGTGGCTCCGTAAGAAGCATTTGAAAGTCCTGGAGTGGCCTAGCCAGTCTCCAGACCTCAACCCCATAGAAAATCTGTGGCGGGAGTTGAAAGTCCGTGTTGCTCGGCGACAGCCCCAAAACATCACTGCTCTTGAGAAGATCTGCATGGAGGAATGGGCCAAAATACCAGCTACTGTGTGTGCAAACCTGGTAAAGACCTATAGTAAACGTTTGACCTCTGTTATTGCCAACAAAGGTTATGTTACAAAGTATTGAGTTGTATTTTTGTTATTGACCAAATACTTATTTTCCACCCTGATTTACGAATAAATTCTTTACAAATCCTACCATGTGAATTCATGGATTTTTTTTTCACATTCTGTCTCTCACAGTTGAAGTGTACCTCTGGTGCAAATTACTGACCTCTGTCATCATTTTAAGTGGGGGAACTTGCACAATCGGTGGCTGACTAAATACTTTTTTGCCCCACTGTATAGCAATATAAGGGATATGCTCAACTATCCCTTGTGTCTTACCGTGCAACCTCTATGTTACTTAATAGTCGAGCTTGAGAAAAATCCCACAACTGAGAACCTAGACTGGTTCTATGGTCTTCTGGCTGGATTTGTCATCTGCACAACTGGACACAGAAGAGCCGTCATATCAAATATGACAGTTGAGGAAGTTGGCACTGCTGAAGCGGATGGTGATGGCCGGCGGATAATCAGAGTAAAGTCATTAAGAAATTATTTCTCTCCCTGATTAAAGATGTTTTCTTACCAGCGACATCAATGACTGTGTGCAATGTAATTTAGTTGCTGATTCTTTTACAGGTAAAAGAGCACAAGACCAAAGAAACATTTGGCCATGCACTTGTTCCCCTAACGAAAGACGAATACATATGGTTTCACCGCTTTGTGTACCACCGCCACAGATACCCTGGTGTATCATCACAATTGATTTTTGCCAACACCAATGGAGGGCCTTATTCTAAGATGCTGACATCATTTCAAGATGCATGGAGGAAGTTTGGTATCCCAGGAAAACCAACCTTCTCTATGATTAGGAGCAGCATCAGCACTTTTGTGAGTAGTTTCCACTTTATGGTGATTCAGTGTTTTTACCTTCCTATCCTCTTAGAGGGATGATATAAAACAGTCACCCTTCCTGGTTCTACTCCCAGTGTTTTAATGTTGGAAGGACATTTCTTTTTCTTTATATTGTCTTCTGTTGTACTTCTTTTTGTGGTTCTGTCCTTAGCTCTGCAAATCTTGAAAATGTCAAAAGTTAGTGCAATTAATAACATTATTTAATGTTTACATTTGTAGAGTGGGAGATTCTTGGGAACCCAAAGCAAGGTACAAGTCCACCGGATGATGTGCCATTCTGATGCAACTGCAGCAAGGTTTTATGAGGCAGATTTAAACTTTGACGAAGCCTTCAAGTGCCGCAACAATGCTGCAAAGGCACTTGCTGTGAACAATAGAACCAGAGACTCTGAGGAATCTACAACCTCAGAAGACAATAAAGATGTGTTGCAGAGAAAATATGCTGGACCGAAGAAAAGAAAGTCTAGTCAAAATGCCACAAGAGAAGAAATTGTGAAAAAGAAGACCAAACAGCACGCAAACACCATTGACACAGACAGCAGCAAAGATGAAAGTAACAATGAAGTCAGGAAAATCATTGACCCGGCAGCAGGAAACACATCTGGAAAACACCCACATAAACAGAGTGGCAGGGCAAGAGCAAAAGTGAGGGTACAAGAAGACACAACAGGTGATGAAGATATGTCAGAGATGGTGACTACAGAGAGTAGTGAAGGTGAAGATTATGATGATAACTGTGAACACATTGACCTTACAGCAGCAGGTACATTGGGAACCACCAAAGGTAAAGATAATGCTAAAGGAAAAGGAAAAGCCACAAAGGACACAGGACATTTCTATAGTCGTACTCAATTTCTTAAAAACAAGAATAAATGTTGGGAATCTCCTAAAATTATGTCAGAAAGAATTGCAATCCAAACACAAATACAAAAAGTTGTTAGACCAAAGGAAGCAACTGAGGGTGTGAACCAAACACAGACAGAGACAATAGATGAAGACAATGAAGCCTTGAGGCCAGAAAGTTTGAGTGAAAATGAAAGCAGTATGCAAACAGTAACTACAGATAATGAAGAAGACAAAGCTGAAGATGAAAATGGTCCCTTGTTGAACACAACTGACATAGACCAAGAAGTTTCCAGTGGACTAGTGAGAAAAACTACAAAAAAAATAAAAGGAATGAGCACAGAGGACATAGGCAGAGATAAACATGGACCACAGACAAAGACAACAACCGAGGGAAAATGCAATTTGAGATCAGAAGGAACAACAGAGGAAGGAATGACAACACAGACAGAGACTACAGATAAAGACAAAGCACTGAGAACAGAGGACAAAGACATAAAGGAACAGGGACCACAGATGGAGACCATGGGTAAAGAAAAAAACGATTTGAGAGCAGGAGTTACAACAGAGGAAGGAATGACAACACAGACAGAGACTACAGAAAAACAGAAAGGATTGAGCACAAATGACATAGCTGAAGATGAAAATGGGCAACACACAGTGACTACAGATAAAGACAAAGCACTGAGAACAGAGGACACAGACATAAAGGAACAGGGACCACAGATGGAGACCATGGGTAAAGAAAAAAATGATTTGAGAGCAGAAGGAACAACTGAAAACAAAGACACAGTTAGAGTAAAAGAAGATGGCCCTGGGACTAGCTATGAGTCTCCAGTGGCACACCCAAAAAAGAGGAAAAGGTCTCTAATGAAGAAAAGCTCTTTGGCGAAGTGTGATGAAAGCAAAGAAACAAAGCAAAAGGGCAACAAGCAAGAAAGAAAAAGACCAAAGAGCCTGACTGCAAGACAGTTGTTAAGTCCAAAGATGCTCAGAAGTCACAAGACTAAAGAGGCACCTAAAGATACCAACAAAAGACAAAAAGTCATACAAAGACTCAGAGAAGTTACAAGAAAAAATAAGAAAAAGAACAAAGGATTGAGCACAATTGACATAGCTGAAGATGAAAATGGGCAACATACAGCGACTACAGATAAAGACAAAGCACTCAGCACAGAGGACACAGACATAAAGGAACAGGGACCACAGATGGAGACCACGGTTAAAGAAAAAAATGATTTGAGAGCAGAAGGAACAACAGAGGAAGGAATGAGAACAGAGATAGAAACTACAGACAAAGACAAAGCACTGAGAACAGAGGACAAAGACATAAAGGAACAGGGACCACAGATGGAGACCATGGGTAAAGAAAAAAATGATTTGAGATCAGAAGGAACAACAGAGGAAGGAATGAGAACAGAGATAGAAACTACAGACAAAGACAAAGCACTGAGAACAGAGGACAAAGACATAAAGGAACAGGGACCACAGATGGAGACCATGGGTAAAGAAAAAAATGATTTGAGAGCAGAAGGAACAACAGAGGAAGGAATGAGAACAGAGATAGAAACTACAGACAAAGACAAAGCACTGAGAACAGAGGACAAAGACATAAAGGAACAGGGACCACAGATGGAGACCATGGGTAAAGAAAAAAATGATTTGAGAGCAGAAGGAACAACAGAGGAAGGAATGAGAACAGAGATAGAAACTACAGACAAAGACAAAGCACTGAGAACAGAGGACAAAGACATAAAGGAACAGGGACCACAGATGGAGACCATGGGTAAAGAAAAAAATGATTTGAGATCAGAAGGAACAACAGAGGAAGGAATGAGAACAGAGATAGAAACTACAGACAAAGACAAAGCACTGAGAACAGAGGACAAAGACATAAAGGAACAGGGACCACAGATGGAGACCATGGGTAAAGAAAAAAATGATTTGAGAGCAGAAGGAACAACTGAAAACAAAGACACAGTTAGAGTAAAAGAAGATGGCCCTGGGACTAGCTATGAGTCTCCAGTGGCACACCCAAAAAAGAGGAAAAGGTCTCTAATGAAGAAAAGCTCTTTGGCGAAGTGTGATGAAAGAAAAGAAACAAAGCAAAAGGGCAACAAGCAAGAAAGAAAAAGACCAAAGAGCCTGACTGCAAGACAGTTGTTAAGTCCAAAGATGCTCAGAAGTCACAAGACTAAAGAGGCACCTAAAGATACACACAAAAGACAAAAAGTCATACAAAGACTCAGGGAAGTTACAAGAAAAAATAAGGAAAAGAACAAAGGATTGAGCACAATTGACATAGCTGAAGATGAAAATGGGCAACATACAACGACTACAGATAAAGACAAAGCACTCAGCACAGAGGACACAGACATAAAGGAACAGGGACCACAGATGGAGACCACGGTTAAAGAAAAAAACGATTTGAGATCAGGAGATACAACAGAGGAAGGAATGAGAACACAATGACAACACAAGGAGGTCATGTCCAGAGTGAGAATGTGAATGTTAGATCCTGTTGATCTCAGAGTTCTTTGGTTTCAATTTTTGAATTATACTAAATTTTCAAGACCTTTGTGATCATGTGAGTTGTTTTGTTACTGATTTTACACAGTCGCTCTGTTTTTTTTTGTTTTTGTTCTTACATTTTACTCACTTTGATCATGCAAGTTTTTTTGTTAAGTTTAAGTATTGTTTTTATTTTTTTACCTCTAAAATAATAGTTGTTTAAAAAAAGACAAATATTGACATACATACGTTGTTTATAACAAATGCCAAATGGAGAAAAATAAAATCAATAAAGATTTTTCTGTTCAATTTGAAAATGATGTGTCTTTGTTCTACAATCATTAGTCATGGATTTCATTTCCAAGCTGTAATTCCAAATAACTCACATTTTATATAGGCATGATATGCAGATGTCATTAATAACATTAGCTGAATTAACACAAATAAAAGTCCTCACAAATTATACCTGATTACAATTAACAACATTGTGATGTGTTCAATGGTAAGCCCAATTACAGTTTCTTCTATCTAAATAACTAATTATTCAGTTTTTTTCAATCCAGTTTTGGCAATGGAATGTCTAATATTTTCATTTTTTTCCCCCATCCCATTTCCTAAATCAACCCATAGAAAAGAAATCTTAATCAATTATTGAAAGATATTAAGGTAATTTTTTTTTACTTTTTTCTGTATGCAGTGTGTTTTTAGAAATTGATCCCCCCCCCCAAAAAAAAACCAAAAAACAAAAAACAAAAAACAAAACAAAACAAAACAAAAACAACAGAAAAAGAACATCGACCATAGCAGGTGTGTTTTATTGTTTATTCTTTATGCGTTTGACTTCTCAGATTTATTGGTTTTAACTGATGCTGTAGATATTAAAAATTATTTGTGCTCCAATTAGTGGAAATGCAAATGTGAAGTGTTGTTCACAATAAATCTGTGAAGGTTCTCAGTAATTCAGGTCATCCTAGTTTAGGTCATCGTAGACCCCCTGGGGGTCACTCCTTTAGGACTTAAATCTGGGATTCTCCACCATTTCAAGACTCAAGAAGTTTATTGTCATTTCGTATGGTGTTACCCAGCCTGAAACGAAATACTGTTTCTCACCAGCCTCTACAGTGCAATAAGCAATAAGTTTGACCTTAGAACTGAAGAAGCTTCTTGGTAGAGAGGTGAAACATCAGCAAGCAACTTAATGAAATCCAGGCGCTTTTCCTTCCAAGCTCCTTAGAAAGCTCACAATGAAGCACCCTTTGGTCAACTCCAGAGCCAACAAGCTGAACATCCTGTAGAAGAACATTGTAGGTAAGAGCAGTTTCTCTTCTTAATACACTGATACTTTACACATTATAATAAATCCAATCATGTTTACATTTTATTCGTAGAAATGGATAACTTTCAGGTGCAGACGTGGATGTTTGGACAAATTGTTCATATAGATAATCCTCATTGCTGTTTTTGCGATCATTGCACTCTACGTGATTATTTTGCTCCTGCTGTATTTCAACAACTTCTCACGGCTAGCGGAGTGAGCTGTGTAGAGGAATAACTGAGGACCCAAAAGGCGAAAACAGAAAGTCCATGAGAAACGCAGGAGCTCAGGGAACAGTTCACTGATGGTTCAAGGGTTGACCCGTAGGCCATGAGCACAATAGTCCAAAAAGGTTCAGCTCAGGATGCCCACTGTGTGAAAAGCTGGTCCGGAGGCCGGCCGTGCAGAAGGCAATGGCAGTAATGACCTCGTTTCAGGAGTTGCCCTCAACAGCAATGAAATCCAGCCAGAGGCCATGTTGAGGTGCTTGACATGGATCAAACAGCAGTGTAGCAACCACAGGACCAGAAGAGGCTGGATTGGAAGACAGTGTCGCAACCACTGGACCAGACAAGGCTGGACCAGACGAGGTGGCGTAGCAGGCGAGGGCGATGGCTGGAGTGGTTCCTGAGACCTTCCAGCGGATGCAGAAGACAGCTGAGGTTATCCCTCGGACTCTCCAGCGGAGGCAGATGACTGGATGGGACCCTCCGACCCTCCAGCGGAGACAGACGCAGACCCAGTAAGTACAGGGACCTAAGGCAGACAAAGAGAGGAACCAGCAGTTGCAGGGACCTCTGGCAGATACAGAGCAGAACCAGCTGGTGCAGGGACCTCTGGCAAGCACAGAACAGAACCGGTAGCCTCTGGTATTGCTTACGCTGGCTGGAGCTGAGCAGCAAATTGGTTTGGCTCAGGTAGCAACAGCGGGATGGAGTCCTCAGGGAGCTGAAAGTGTTCACCAACAAACCCAGCAGAGGACGGAGGTGGAAGGTGAAGTAGTTGGCGCTGGTGTCTTAACCTCCAGGGGTCCAGAGTCGGCTGGTGGTTGGCACTCAGCCTCTGGGGAGGCCCTGGAGGGAGTTACTGTCTCTAACATGGCCAGCTTTGGAGAACCATTAAATGTTTTTATGAAGTGTTTTCCCTGCTTAAGATGAGTAGTTGAAGATGACGGCTGAACCAATGAGTGGCTGAGCTAAAGGCGACTGAGCACGTAACTGAGCTAGGGGCGACTGAGTGATGGACTGAACAGGAAGTTGAACTAAAGGCTTAGCTGCAGACTGGACTGATGACAAAAGACATGGCTGAGGTGCAGGCCCTGCTAATGGCTGAGCTAGCGGCAATACAGGAAACTTGGCTAGCAGCAACACAGGAGACTGAACTAAGGGCAACTGAGCTGAGCGTGACTGAACTGAGGGTGACTAAACAGGAGACTGAGCTAATGACTGAAGTAATTGTTGAGGTGAAAATGGAGCTGGTGGTAGAGTTGATGACCAAACTGCTGGCCGGGCAGCTAACAGAGCTTCAGGCCGGGCCAGGCTGCACATCCTCCACCAAGCTGACCAGGTGAGCGGTGAACGGGGTGAAGGCGAATGTTGTGGAGGATGTCCAGTCCGAGGGATGGCAAACGGGAGGGAGGCATAGCTGATCCTAATAAACGGGGAAGCAAAACTCAAAAATTTGACATAGGACACAGACTTTCAAAGTAAAAAAGGAAACATAACAGACATGGACTTGACTAGGGGATAAAGCTGACAAGTGGGACAAAAACTAGGGCTGGGTATCATCTATTTGATTCTGATTCACAATGTCCAAATCGATCGATTCGATTTAAATTTTTGCCTCAGACAGTCAGAAATATTAAAATTCTGATCACGTATCAGTACATTTCCATATTTTTATATCTATAAAAGAAAGCTGACACTTGCAAGACTTTATCAAAGGTGTAAGCATCACAGCAGATGCCTTTGTGTTAAAGTCACTGAGAATAAAACATAGAAAAACATGAAGGCGATTTTCCTGGCCTGGGATTTTATAGCAGATGACCTTAAAATATTCTGCAGTAGATCACAAATGAAAGAAAACAATTAATCAACATATAAACATGATGCTGCTGAAGTGAAATAGAGCAAAGTTACAGAGGTGTTATTAGAGACAAAACCAAGCATTTTGCAATTTTGCACAATTTTAAAAAGTTTAAATTTGTTCAGTAGCTGATTGAACAGCAGAAATTAGGCTCTCTTTTCGGAAGTAAGTAAAAGGGAAAGAAAAACAGCTTCTGACAGCGTTGTAAACAATGGCAAGCAAGTTAATAATGCAGAAAACTGAGATTTTTCGACGGGAAACTGTTTTTGAAGTACACACAGAGAGAGAGAGAGAGAGATAGATAGCTCTGCATGAAGTGTGATTTTTATTGTGGTGAAAGCAAAGCAGCAAAAATAAGATGAAATTTATGATGATGTTTATGTGAAGTAAAATTTGAAGCTTAGTTTGGATCTTCTTTTGCTGCTGGTTCAGTCAATATTGTTTGGAGAGATACAACCTGCAGCTTCAGAATCTATCACAAAAAGGGCGTAAACACAAAGCGCTGACCCACTGAAACATCAGAATCAGTGAACTGTCGGCTTTCAGCTCCGAGTGCTTCCGTGTCGTCGGGTGAGAAAGGAGACATCTCACTGATTCTGATCCGTCGGGGGCATGTGTGCAGAATCCGTGTACCTGCTCTAATTCACTGTTTTAGCTGTTTGGTGGTTGTTGAAATTTTGAGAGGTTTAACCTTAGATTATATTTAAAAATTGATTCAAGATTTTAATAAATCGATACAACATTATCTAAGCTAGAATCTATTTTAATCGATAAATCGATAATCAAAATCCTCCCCTAACAGCAATCATTAAACACAGAAAAAGACATCTAAGTGGTTGATGATTGAGCATGTGTATGACAAAAGAATTTTCCTTGAGATAAATTAAGTTCTTAATTAATGACTAACCTCGTATTGTGGATGGATTTTCTCAGTTGTTCTCCTGACTGAAGTTTGGTCCATTTACAGCATCCTGCCATGCGATTGCATTTGTTCCTTACCATCGGGAACCGTCATGTTAACTTTTATCGAGTGGAAAAAAAGATGGATGCCTGGATGTTAAACTTAATTATTACACCTGGTAGAGCAGCAACGCTGATCATTTTATTAAAGATTAAAGAATTTAGACAATTTTTGTGATTCCACAGTAATCGTTTGACTTTGGGACCTGCAGCATAGTTTGGGTCCAGCCTTAAAGACTGGATTCTGTTGTAATTATTTAATTTAATAATACATTCCAAGAACTGTTACCCTAAACAATGATTGCAAACTAGATCGTCTGATTGGCTGAAAAACCTGTTTCGTCATTAACTAGGGTGGGAGGAGCAATGATGTCAGAGTGTGATGAGAGTACAGCAAACTGGCAACGATTTATTTTATGGTAAGTCAATACAAATCCCTATTTTTTCATTTTTTATTACCCCAATCCCTCGTCCTCCCAATTATGTAATAAAAATAGCTAAACTTCCATAAATTTCATCCTTGTCACTAGACACTCCAGAATTATAATATAAATGACTAATGCTTTGAACATTGTGCTGATGTCCCCTGTATGACTGAGAAACATGCCACTCTATGTGCACCAAACATCTGAACTTAATTTAATGTATTTGTTTATATTTTATGTATTTGATTATATTTTATGTGTTTTTAAAAATAATTTCAACACGGGGGTCAATTGGATTCATTTTTATAGGTGGTTCAGTAAGTAGTAAAATTCTCTGATCCTGATTAATAATATATTTTATTATTACCGCTAATAATAATAATAATAATAATAATAATAATAGTAACATAGATAACACCTTTGTTTATGTGGACATTTGTACAGCACTTTATTTAATAGCACAGAATCAAAGTTTATTGATTTCATTTACAAGGTATAATTTCAAATTAAAAGATTCCTAATGGTAGCTGTGCAAATCTTATTGTATTAGTTACACATAAAATTTCTAATGGCTATTCCTATTTTCCAAGATCCAGTATCCTATAAAAGACAGCAGAATTCATTTGTCTAAATGCCTGAACAATCATTGTGAGCACAACAGCCAACTTTGGAGGAGTGGCGGTGGAAACAGGCTTGAATTAAGAGTCCATGTTGTTACCTTTTAGCAGAAGATGGAGAAGAGGGGTTTATTTGAATGCTGGTTCAATCAGAATTCCATCAATCCAAATGAATAACTTTTTAATTTTGTTCCCTTGATCTTTCGATACAGAACTACATTACATGAACCACATTTAATCTGACTGTTAATTTTTGCATGTATTGCTTTACAACATAGCACCACATCCCCTAAACCAGGTGGCTTCTTCACAAGAACAAGACAATGGAAAAAGAGGAGAATACTTCGGATCCCAGGGTCCGAGTGTATGCCTTGCATGTGAGAGGAAGATGGCGTTTTGAAATATTGGATGCAGTAAACAATGCACTGGAGTTACTGGAACAAAATGGAATTAGTGAGGTTGTTGCAGTTCTTCAGGGGTCTCAGTCTCAGAGCAATGATGTGCCAGCCACTGTAAGTTCCTGTAGTAACACAAAAAGTCATTAACAGTTGAAAAGTCTTTTCTTTAACTGTTAGTGTTAATCACCTACCTTATCTCCACATCGCATTGATCAGATGGAGATGCCTATCCCCTTGGTCTTTCACTGACATCAGTACCATCAGATTTTTTTTATTAAATTGCTACATACCTTTAGATGTTCAATAGCCAGATAGGAAATTAGCCACACTCTAAGTATAAGTATAAATTATAAATTATAAAAAACTATGCTATGTTCCTGCAATTGTTTCTTTCTTAACCTCCTATGACCCGAACTCTTCCATGGCATGCATTTTTAATTTCTCTTTGATATTTGGGCTGATTGGGACCTCATGAATGTAAAAACAAAAAATTACCAGATTTTTGTTTCTAAGAAAAATGAGAGCCACATATGAGGATATTCATTTAAAATTTTGATAGAACAGTGGCAGTATAATGTCCTCGTAAGTGGATATCAAGTGGGCTCCTTGTAGAGCAAAATTTAGTATTTTGGTCTAAATAACCCAAACTGTGATGTCCACATATTTGGACGCCAGAACCTAGGAGGTTAAGATTGATGCAGCTGATAAAGAGCCTCAGTCCAGCAATTATGATGTGCCCACCAATGTAAGTTATACAGAAACACGGCTATAAAGAAATGAAATATCAAATGAAAGTTACTGCAACAAATACTAAGAATCTCCTCTCTTCATTTATCTTTGCAGGCAGATGGTGTTGCTGATGGGAAAGGAAAATGACTGCCAATAAAGACACACAAACATAGCTACACACACACAAGCATGCATGCACCTGCACACATATGTTCATATACAACAATGTTCAGATAAAGTTCAATAAAGTTCTTGTTGTTCAATGGCAAAATCCTGTGTTTTCTTTCTCACACTGATGGAGGATGGGAAAAGTCAACACTCATGGTATTTAGAAAGAATATAATGCAAAGATTTGCAGCTGAATCATAACGTAAGGAGCAGCATTGTAATGTACTCCTTCTTATATAATATTATTTTAGACCTACTGACTACTCGAAGGACTTCAAATGCAAACTAAGAGTGTGAACAGACTCCTCCAACACACCCACTCTGATGCTGCTATTGATCACCTATGTGCAATATCTCAGTCTTTCCATGTTCCGTACAATATTTTTGGCTCATATGCAATATTTTGGTCTTATTGGGATCACCATCCCCACCTCAAATGACCATAGCCCCTCCTCCCTTATTTTATTTATTAGATTTTGCCCTTGTATACAGCCCCATGTTTCTGTTTCAATGTCTCCTACGCATGCACCATGTATATTACGCATATCCCATGTATATAGTTCACTCACACATATATGTATACATATATATTTATTTTTATTAATTTTTTCCCCTCATTGTATATTGTTTTCCCTTCTTTCATTTTGTACCTTGTGGTCCAGGTACCCAATTTTGCTGTGAAAGTAACGGCACAATGACCATAAACACTCTCTAAGTCTAAGAAATTAAAAATCCCATTTTAACTGTAAATTAAAATCCTTATTTAAAACAAGTTTATTAATTTCTTTGACAAGGTGTAATTTCGAATTAAAATTATACTAAACTAGTAAGATTCACAAAACAGATTAATTGAATGTTATTAATCATAATTACAGAAAAGACTCCAAGTGAATCATCTTCAATTCCAAGTACTAGTTCCTTGTAATATAGGCAAAATTAATCATGTGATTGGCGTAAGGTCTGTGTAGTCATGAGTTTGGGGGGGAGGTCAGTGATGTCAGAGTGTGGTAAGAATACAGCAGACTGGAAAAGATTTGTTTCAAGGTAAGTCCAATCAAAATCACTAATGCTTTCATTTTTTTATGATAATAATAATAATAATAATAATAATAATAATGGATTGCATTTATACAGCGCTTTTCAGGAACCTGAAAGCGCTTTACAATTCCACTATTCATTCACTCTCACATTCACACACTGGTGGAGGCAGCTACAGTTGTAGCCACAGCTGCCCTGGGGCAGACTGACAGAAGCGAGGCTGCCAATATCGCGCCATCGGCCCTTCTGGCCAACACCAGTAGGCGGTAGGTGAAGTGTCTTGCCCAAGGACACAATGACCAAGACTGTCCGAGCCGGGGCTCGAATCGGCAACCTTCCAATTACAAGACAAACTACCAACTCTTGAGGTTCGATTGCATCAAAATCCCTCGTCCTTCCAATTATAGAACACAAACAGATAATCCTTTTATCATTTTTATTCCAGTCCCTAGACATTCCAATTATACATTCTAAATCACTGATGCCTCCAATATGGATTGTCTGATTTGCTAATAGACAATGGTGTTAGAGGGTGATGTCAGCAGAGGACATAGAAGTGTGACTAGGTAACTGATTAGTATAATGGCCATTCTTTCTATCCAAATGACTAATTCTCCTGGCTTTTAAAAAAAATCCTAATCGATACAGCTTCAAATTTTAGAAACCAAATCAATAATTCTTCCATTTTTTCACTCTAAGTCCTAGATCTTCCACGTAGTATAGAAATTACTAATCCTTCAAAGAAACTAATGATAATTTCATCTGTATGCATCTTCCTTTGAAAATTGGTTTCTTTGTTCTTATTCCTACTTTGAGAATGTCAGGTATGTGCAAGTGTGTCTGATCAACATCTGTTTGATATCTCAGATTCAGTGGTCTGAACTAAAATGTCATTTGTTCTTCATGCAGTAGAAATACAGCTGCAGAGTGTTGCTCAAAATGAAGCAATCTTTGGTCAGCTTCAGAGCCCACAAGATGAGTATTCTACAGGATAGTGCAGTGTTTTCTCTTCTTAATCCACCATTTTTTCCATAATATATAAAATGGACCTGGTGTATGATTCTCATCACTGCTGCTGCAATCGCTTTAGTCTTTGTGGTGGTCTTGCTCCTGCTCCATTTCAAGAAATGCATATAATTACAAGTAAACACACACACACAATTAAAATGAAGTTTAATAACGTTTTTTTTTTTTCTTTAACAGTGTTATTGGGCTGTGTCTTCATTATGATGGGATTCAAACTGAGTATCTTGGAAGAAAATTATAGGTGAATCAAAATATGATTAGAATGACAATAATACTTTATTCATCCCTAAGGAATTTATGTTCACAATTGCTCCAAGACAATAAGAGCAGTAATTGACAAACTACATTAAATAATACAGTATATTATGAGGCTACAAAATCTAACAAAATAGGTCTAATAGATATAAATAGTTCAAATTTTTAATACCCCAGGATATTGCACAAATTAAATATATAAGGTTGATATTGAGGTAATGTAAAAGTGTAAAATTTTCCTTTCTGTTTAGAGAAGGTGCAGATAATAAGGATGTATAACTATTGCAGTGTGTACCTTGCTTTAGTTGGAGAAGTAGCGCAGAGATATCCACCGGCAGGAATGATTTCCTGTGTCGTTCAGTTATGCATTATGGATAATATCAGCCTCTCACTGAGCGTACTCCTGTGACCAGCACGTCATGGAGTGGCTGGCATTGTCCAGCACTGTCCTCGGTTCAGATGCCGGGTAATCCACACATGGGCTAGCACAGGACCACCAGTGTGTCTGAAACTTGCCTTGTGCTGGCCAATGTGTGGGCCACCTCTGGCACCTCTGGGCCACCAAAGGGCCGCTGTGGATCTGCCTGATTACCTGTACTCCTGGGCTGCTATTTTAGCTGAGTGCTCAGAAGACATCTTCGCTGGATCGTTGAGTTATCCTCGTCAATACAGCTCTGATAATCTCAGTTTTTTGTGTGATTTCTTAGTTTTTTCTAACCGGAGTTCTCCTGTGCATAGACTCCTGGACCTGTCCTTATTGCTGGATCAGTTTCCCTGGCAGTGTGTCGTGGAGTGGGCGAGAGTGCTGAAGACAAATGTGAAAGGAGCGAACGAGCAGAGCGTGTTTGAACTCTTCCTCTACTATGGAACCGTGGGTGCTGAGTGGTGTGTGAGTGGAGCGAGTCTTCCTGAAGACAACGATCCTGGGTGACAGATTGTTTTCACTGCACCAGAACGTCAACTGCTGAACCTCATCTCTGTACGCTGACTCATCATTGCTGCTGATGAGTCCAACCACGGTTGTGTCGTCAGTGAACTTGATGATGTGGTTAGAGCTATGTAGGGTGGTGGAGTCATGTGTCAGAAGGGTGAACAAAAGAGGGCTAAGAACGCAGCCCTGAGGAGCTCCTGTGCCTGATGGTGCTGGAGATGTTGTCGCTGATTCGGATGGACTGAGGGCTCTCTGGCAGGAAGTCTAATATCCAGTTCTGGAGCGAGGTTTTCAGTCCCAACTTGCTGAGTTTGTCAAACAGTTTTCGGGGGGATATATCGTTGAATGCTGAGTTAAAGTCTACTAAAGAACATTCTGACATAAGCATTTTTCTTGTCCAGGTGGAAAATGGACAGGTGGAAAGCAGTGGAAATAGCAACCTCGGTTGACCTGTCTGGCCGGTATGCAAACTGCAGCGGGTCAAGTGAGCAGGGGAGGTTGCTCTTCACGTGTGCCATGACAAGTCTCTCAAAGCACTTCATGATGACAGTGGTCAGGGCGATGGGACGATAGTCATTTGTGCAGGATAGAGAGGATTTCTTTGGCACCGAGATGAGTTTTGTTTTTTTATTTTTGTTCATACTTTTATATCTTGTTAGCACCACATATTAAAACCTGTATAATTCTCTGTGAGCACTTATTTAATTTATTTTAATTGTACTTTCTTCAGTTCATTTTGAGTGAAAAATGTTTTTTAGGCTTCGTCAGGGTGCCAGACAGATTATTAGACCATCCATCCATTCGCTTCCGCTTATCCTTTCCAGGGTCGCGGGGGGTGCTGGAGCCTGTCCCAGCAGTCATAGGGGGAGAGGCGGGGTACACTCTGGACAGGTCACCAGTCTGTCGCAGGGCTAACACATAGAGACACAGACAACCATTCCCACTCACATTCACTCACAGATTCACACCTATGGGCAATTTAGATTGACCAATTAACCTATCCCCACTAACTGCATGTTTTCGGACTGTGGGAGGAAGCCGGAGTAACCAGAGAGAGAACCCATGCAAACACGGGGAAAACATGCAAACTCTACACAGAAAGACCCCAACCTGATGGTGGAATTGAACTCAGGACATTCTTGCTGTGCAGCAACAGTGCTAACTACCGTGCCACCGTGATTATTAGTGTCAAACTAAATAGGAACTTAGTCCTAAACGTGCACATACACATACACAAATCAACACACAGAGACATTGACCCTTTAACTGCCTTAACAACCAACAGCATCTTTTTCAAACAGTTGTTCTTTGCTGAAGAGCTCTGTAATCATTATACAAACTGAATCCATTACAAGGTAACATACATTTCTTTCACAAAATTACATAAACCACTGAATAGTAGGACTACAAAGACTCTGTATATAATTTTATCTACTTTATTTAGTCTTAGCCACAACACAAGCCATTATTTGCCTAAATCAGCTTGACCTAGTCGATCCACTGATGGTCCTGGATTGTTGATTACCTGACAGAGCGACCACAATGAATGCAACACAGGGGCATCACAAGGGACCGTCCTCTCCCCTTTCCTCTTCACTCTCTACACCTCAAACTTCAATCACTGCACTAAGACCTGACATCTTCTGAAGATGGTTGAATGCATTATTGAGGGTGACGAGATGGAGTGCCGGGCTGTGGTGCACTCTTTTGTCACACTGAACGGCAGATGTTTCTGCCGTTCAGTGTAACAAAGACCAAAGAATTGACTGAAGACCAGGAAACTTGAGATCCCTGTTTCTATCCGAGGGGTGGAGCACTGTAAATATGGCAGCACAGGAACAAGCACTGAGCACAAGATCTATAGAGGCTGGGGTCTATCACAACATGCAAGACCCCAGGTGCAGGCTGTGTAAAGATGCCCCTGAGACAATCCAGCACATAACAGCAGGGTGCAAGATGGCAGGCAAGGCATACATGGAATGCCATAACCAAGTGGGCGGCATAGTGTGCAGGAACATCTGGGCCGAGTATAACCTGGAAGTCCCGAGGTCAAAATGGGAGACGCCCCCAAGGGTGGTGGAGAATGACCGAGCTAAGATCCTGTGGGACTTCCAGATACAGACGGACAAAATGGTGGTGGCTAACCAACCGGACATAGTGGTGGTAGACAAACATGAGAAGACGGCCGTAGTGATCGATGTAGTGGTTCCGAATGACAGCAACATCAGGAAGAAGGAACATGAGAAGCTGGAGAAATACCAAGGGCTCAGAGAAGAGCTCGAGAAGATGTGGAGGGTGAAGGTGACGGTGGTCCCAGTGGTAATTGGAGCACTAGGTGTGGTGACTCCCAAGCTAGGCGAGTGGCTCAAGCAGATCCCGGGAACAACATCGGAGATCTCTGTCCAGAAGAGCGCAGTCCTAGGAACAGCTAAGATACTCAAGCTCCCAGGTCTCTGGTAGAGGACCCGAGCTTGAAGGATTGACCACCCACAGGGGCGAGTGGGGATTTTATATATATATATAAAATCCCCACTCGCCCCTGTGGGCGGTCTATCCTTTGCATATATATGTGTGTGTGTATATATATATATATATATATATATATATATATATATATATATATATATATATATATATATGCAAAGAATAGACAGCCCTTACGGGTGGAAGAAGAATTTTATTTATTTATTCTTTGCCAATTTACATAAGCGATAAATGGTAAAAAGAAATTCTAGGTTTGAAGTTGAACCTTGTTTTATCATATAAGTTATTAATCCAAATGAGGGATACTTCGCACTAAGAACATTCCCAAAGAAGGATATGCAAATGATGTTTGTCATGTCAATTACATTAATTACATTTAAAATTCCAAACGAATCATCCTCCATTCCAAGTTCAGATATACGCTATTGGTAAGAAATCACATGATAAAAGCAGACGGCGTGATAGGTTTGACAATCTGAAAGCTAAGCTCCCCATAGGTTATGTGCAGAGCTGTTAGTGCTGTCAGTTGAAGATTGTGGAATTACATAGAGGTAAGTTGCGATAAAATTCACTAATTCCTTCCAACTGTAAGATCCCAATTCCTAATGTCTTTTGTAACATTTACTATACTATACTATAATTATATACTATATATAGTATATACTATATACTATACTATAATTTCAACTATTAAATGTAAATAACTAATGTTTAAAAAATGTAAATTTCCGTGTTTTCTATTATTTGTATTTCATTTTTCTAGGTTTCCTTTCATAATTCCTCAGTGAACAGTAAAATATTGTCACAGTCAAGAGACAAGTGAGTAACAAAATGTTTTTTATTTTATTTTTGTTCATACTTTTATACCTTGTACCACCACACATTAAGATCTATGTAATTGTCTGTGAGCATTTCTTGAATTTATTTTAATCGTACTATCTGCATATCATTTTGATTGAAAAATGTTTTCTAGGCTTTGGCTGCCTGCCAGGCAGATTATTTTTGTCAAATTAAAAAGGAACAAACACCCTACAGTAAATAAGTACACATACAGAAATCAGCGCATAGAGACATTGACCCTTTAAATTCTTTAACAACACTAACATCTTTTTTCAACAGTTCTTCTTGCTGAAGGGCTCTCCAGTGATTAATCCAACTGAATGCATTTTTGGAAATTTGTTTCAAAATAAGTCAAATTTCAATCAATTATTCATCCTTCCAAATTTCCAATTCTTCCAATCCTTAAATATGATTCCCTAATTCTTCAAAGTCTTGTATCCAAAGTAATAACTGTTCCAAGAATTAAATACATAACACTAAAATTTTAAACAACACATTTCCCCAGTAAAACTAATTTTTTTAATTAGTTTGTAATTATATTATGAATTTATAAGTATACATACATACTAGTATACATATCATGATATGAATACATATCATACTATTTCTGCTACTTCATAGTATTTCTGAGAAACTCATAGTATTTGTGCCAAGGCATAGTATTTCTGCTATGTTACATTACTATGCTTTGGCACAAATACTATGATTTGGCAGAAATACTATAACATAGCAGAAATACTAAGATTTAGCACAAATACTAGAATATAGCAGAATACTATGCTTTGGCACAAATACCATAATTGGGTACAATTCCTATAACATAGCAGAAATACTATGATTTTGCAGAAATACTGTTTTAGCGGAAATACTAACTTTAGAAACATAATACCTGATCAAAACTTTAAAAACACTTACTAAAGACTTTCAAATTATTTTAATCCCCCTATTAAAGTGGTAGACTTTTTATTATGTCAAGGTTTTCTTTTAATTTCTTTAATATTTGGTCAAGTACTGAGAAGTGTACTTGACTTCTTATTTGCCCGCAAATTTGAAGATTTGCGGGCAAATAATTATAAATAATTCAACAAATAATTCAGCTGTTCTGATGTGTATTCTTCTCTACAGGAAAAATGCCACGTCAGATGACAGAATGCCCAATATGCTTGATTCCATATGTTGCAGTTGGGCAGCATTTAAAAAAATACCACCATGTTGTAAACAAAGAAGAATTTCATTTACTGCTAAATTACTGCTCTACAGTGTAAGTCACTGTCATACAGTATATGACAAAAAATGCAACAATTTAAAGTGGTAGTTGTAGTTACATTTGTCAAACTGGATGTGATATGCAGTTACAGGGGCAGGCTGGACTGTCCAGTATGTAAAGCTAAAAGCCGTATAAGACTGGACAAGCACTTGGAAAATGTCCACTGTGAGATTGAGGTTAGTGTTTTGTATAGCTTACATTTTGTTGTTAAATTAGAATGCATTCTTATGTGACATGTTTCACTAACTTTCTCAAACATTGCTGTTCTATTGTTTATACCCTTTCAGAAATCAGATCAGAAGAAAGTAATGAGGACAGCGAAACGATTGGCTAATCTGAAAGCCCTCAAAGCTCTCAGACGTTCAAATCCACAGCCTCCAATGGTGACCTCACTGGACATAGAGCAGCTGACTGAAAGCAGTGATCAAGAGGAGCGAAGTGATAACAGTGATAGCAGTGAAGAATCTGCAGAGATTAGAGAAGACAGCTCAGTCCATTCCCCTGTCAATCAATCAGATGATGCTCAAGTCCAACATCAGAATTGCAAAAAGTGCAGAGAACTGGATTTGTTACTTCAACTCCTGAAAAGGAATCTGAAAAGTCTGAAAGCCACTAAGGATAAACTTGGCTTCAAACCTCTCAGCCCCCCAAAGCACCAGAAATCTGAAAGAAGTAAACGTGACCCAACAGCCCGGCTTCCTAAATTTGGTATGAATTCTTCGGCAATAATATTGTTTCTTGTGTAGTGTAATGTGAATTTGTATATCTGGTTGTTCTATTTAGGAAGTCACATCCCGCTAATTAAACAGATACTACTAATTAGCAATATCTTCCAGATATCATTGTCAACCACTTGAATTAGAAGAATGTTTTCTGTACCTCATCAGTTTGTCATGACACTTCTAATTGCTATGTTGTTACTACACTTTATTTTAAACAGAGAAAGTCCTGAATGCTTGGTTTCAGCACATTTGTGGAACAAGTACAAAAGACGTTGAAAATGCCAAACAACGGGTCCAATATGTCCGTGCCTGGGCATATTTCATGTCTCACAATCAAGTCCCTGCAATGACGTTTGCATTTATGGACAACAGAGAAAGACTGACTGAGTACATTTTTACAAATTTCTGTGATATTTTAGTCCAGTAATCTCAATAATACTAAAGTGATTACTGATTTGTGTTTGTTTGTGCCTTTTTTAGATGGACAACTTATCTGAATAAACATGCCGTGACAACCAAAAGGATTCGGATTGGAAATGTGAGGGCGTTCTTGAAATTTCTAATTGATGCACAACTGCCAGAGGTCAGAGCCTCCCGTAAGGCTTTAAAGGGGACTTTATTTGCACTTCAGTTGGAGATGAAGAAGAGCAGAAGGGAGTTACAAACCCACAGGCAAGCCATCCGGATCAAAAAATCACGTAAGATCCAACTTTACTACTTATTCATCACTGTCTTTACCTAGCATGTGTAATAAATACATTATTTATAAATGTCATAATGTCATTACTGTGATGTAGTGAGGAAGGAGTACTCAAAATGTTATAATATAAGTTAAATTGTATTTAAGTACATATTTTGTACACTGCAAGGGTATACATTGTACAAAATAGAAAGTAAACAGAAACTAGGAAATGTAGAGTAGCACAAACAGGCAGGCAGCAAAACAGTTTGTCACCACAAGGAAACAGTGGCACACCAAAGCTACTTATTCCAAAGTAAGAAGGAAGTAAAGATAGCTGAGAGAATCTACCACAGATGTAGAAAAAAAATTAAGCAGGGGTAAAAGTTAAACTAAACAAAAGAAAAATGTCACCAAAAACAGGAGACGTGACCAGCAACTAACCAGTGGGAACACATAACTAAACATACAAATGCAGAAAGAAAAAACATAAAATATCTAAACAATAAGCAAACTAATAATCAAATTAAAGATACCTAATGATAAAATGAACTATACAGTCAAAAAACACAAAGACTAAAATGGTCAAGGAAATGAGACTATCAAAATTTAGTATATTGATAGTTTTTATTTTTTTTCACATGAATGTGTTATATTCAGTACTAAGCTTGGTAAACTTGGAAAGTTTAGGAAGTAGGATAAATAAATTGAAAGGGTTAGTATTCTGGATTGGAAAAGTAAGATTTAAGTTCAAAATGGCAATCCAATTCATTTTCATATACTGTGAGCACTGATTGCCAGTTTTTCTTCCTTAAAAAATAATTTTTTGAAAAAAATTAAGTCTAAACTACAACCTGTTTTATATTTACATCATTGCGTGCAGCATGAATGAGCATGACTGGAGCTACAGGAACATAAAAACATTCTGTGTCTTTTAGAAATGCTTGTAGATCCTGTCCACATCACTGATTTTCTCAAGAAGGCCACCACACACATCCCTGAAGCACTTGGTAAGTGTTTAGTTCATTTCTCCATAAGGACAACTCTAATAACCCCAATAATATCTCTGTTAATGAGAATTCTTTTATAATATTTACTTACCAGCTGTAATCTGTATGTATATATAGTTCAGAAACTCAGATTTACAGAAATATATGACAGAACTTTTTGCTTTCAATTATAACAGACTGCTCATTTATAATCAGTTGTTGGACTTTTGATTTTTGTTCAAATATATAATACATATACAAACAGTAGCATTTGTGATGTTTATATAGGATTATATTAGGGGGAGTATATAGCAATATAAGGGATATGCTCAACTATCCCTTGTGTCTTACCGTGCAACCTCTATGTTACTCAATAGTCGAGCTTGAGAAAAATCCCACAACTGAGAACCTAGACTGGTTCTATGGTCTTCTGGCTGGATTTGTCATCTGCACAACTGGACACAGAAGAGCCGTCATATCAAATATGACAGTTGACGAAGTTGGCACTGCTGAAGCGGATGGTGATGGCTGGCGGATAATCAGAGTAAAGTCATTAAGAAATGATTTCTCTCCCTGATTAAAGATGTTTTCTTACCAGCGACATCAATGACTGTGTGCAATGTAATTTAGTTGCTGATTCTTTTACAGGTAAAAGAGCACAAGACCAAAGAAACATTTGGCCATGCACTTGTTCCCCTAACGAAAGACGAATACATATGGTTTCACCGCTTTGTGTACCACCGCCACAGATACCCTGGTGTATCATCACAATTGATTTTTGCCAACACCAATGGAGGGCCTTATTCTAAGATGCTGACATCATTTCAAGATGCATGGAGGAAGTTTGGTATCCCAGGAAAACCAACCTTCTCTATGATTAGGAGCAGCATCAGCACTTTTGTGAGTAGTTTCCACTTTATGGTGATTCAGTGTTTTTACCTTCCTATCCTTTTAGAGGGATGATATAAAACAGTCACCCTTCCTGGTTCTACTCCCAGTGTTTTAATGTTGGAAGGACATTTCTTTTTCTTTATATTGTCTTCTGTTGTACTTCTTTTTGTGGTTCTGTCCTTAGCTCTGCAAATCTTGAAAATTTCAAATGTTAGTGCAATTAATAACATTATTTAATGTTTACATTTGTAGAGTGGGAGATTCTTGGGAACCCAAAGCAAGGTACAAGTCCACCGGATGATGTGCCATTCTGATGCAACTGCAGCAAGGTTTTATGAGGCAGATTTAAACTTTGACGAAGCCTTCAAGTGCCGCAACAATGCTGCAAAGGCACTTCCTGTGAACAATAGAACCAGAGACTCTGAGGAATCTACAACCTCAGAAGACAATAAAGATGTGTTGCAGAGAAGATATGCTGGACCGAAGAAAAGAAAGTCTAGTCAAAATGCCACAAGAGAAGAAATTGTGAAAAAGAAGACCAAACAGCACGCAAACACCATTGACACAGACAGCAGCAAAGATGAAAGTAACAATGAAGTCAGGAAAATCATTGACCCGGCAGCAGGAAACACATCTGGAAAACACCCACATAAACAGAGTGGCAGGGCAAGAGCAAAAGTGAGGGTACAAGAAGACACAACAGGTGATGAAGATATGTCAGAGATGGTGACTACAGAGAGTAGTGAAGGTGAAGATTATGATGATAACTGTGAACACATTGACCTTACAGCAGCAGGTACATTGGGAACCACCAAAGGTAAAGATAATGCTAAAGGAAAAGGAAAAGCCACAAAGGACACAGGACATTTCTATAGTCGTACTCAATTTCTTAAAAACAAGTTTAAATGTTGGGAATCTCCTAAAATTATCTTAGAAAGAATTGCAATCCAAACACAAATACAAAAAGTTGTTAGACCAAAGGAAACAACTGAGGGTGTGAACCAAACACAGACAGAGACAATAGATGAAGACAATGAAGCCTTGAGGCCAGAAAGTTTGAGTGAAAATGAAAGCAGTATGCAAACAGTAACTACAGATAATGAAGAAGACAAAGCTGAAGATGAAAATGGTCCCTTGTTGAACACAACAGACATAGACCAAGAAGTTTCCAGTGGACTAGTGAGAAAAACTACAAAAAAAATAAAAGGAATGAGCACAGAGGACATAGGCAGAGATAAACATGGACCACAGACAAAGACGACAACCGAGGGAAAATGCAATTTGAGATCAGAAGGAACAACAGAGGAAGAAATGACAACACAGACAGAGACTACAGATAAAGACAAAGCACTGAGAACAGAGGACAAAGACATAAAGGAACAGGGACCACAGATGGAGACCATGGATAAAGAAAAAAACGATTTGAGATCAGAAGGAACAACTGAAAACAAAGACACAGTTAGAGTAAAAGAAGATGGCCCTGGGACTAGCTATGAGTCTCCAGTGGCACACCCAAAGAAGAGGAAAAGGTCTCTAATGAAGAAAAGCTCTTTGGCGAAGTGTGATGAAAGAAAAGAAACAAAGCAAAAGGGCAACAAGCAAGAAAGAAAAAGACCAAAGAGCCTGACTGCAAGACAGTTGTTAAGTCCAAAGATGCTCAGAAGTCACAAGACTAAAGAGGCACCTAAAGATACCAACAAAAGACAAAAAGTCATACAAAGACTCAGAGGAAAAGATAAGAAAAAGATTTTTGGTTGTTGTTGATTTTACTCTGATCTTCTGACAGATCTTCTGTCTTACTACATATGTAAAACTTTGTTATCATGTGAGGTTTTGGTTACTTATTTTACACAGTTGCTCTGAGGGTTTTTTTTCTAGATTTTACTCACTTGTTCATGTGAGAGTCTTCTTTTTTGTTAAGGTAAGTTATTGTTTTTATTTTTTACTTTTAAAATAAAACTCGTTAAAAACAGACAAATGCTGATATATATAAGTTGTTGACAACAAATGCCAAATGCAATAATAAAGATTTTTCAGTTATATTTTACAATCATTAGTCATGGATTTCATTTCCAAGCTGTAATTCCAAATAACTCACATATTATTCAGGCAAGGTTGCTAAAGGATGAAGTCCTCACAAATTATATCTGAACAATATCCTATAATACATAGCAGAATCAGTCATCTGATTTGGTAAAAGTTAGTGATGTTAATGGTGATGTCAGCAGATTATGTACAAATTATGTTTTTTCTTTCACAATGTGGATTTCCAAATGAGTCACTTTTAACACTAATGTGGTTCCTAAAGGATAATATGCAAATTAGTAGATTGAATTACACAGTTACTTTAATGACACATGCAATTCCTCACAAATCATCCTCAATTAAAAGTTACCGAGTCTTATAACAGATAGCATAAATCGATCATCTGATTTACTGGTAGATAGTGATGTCAGAGTGATGTCAGCTGAAGTCTGGAGAACAACAATTTGTTAAGTGGTGAGTCCAGTCAGAATTGTATTTATCCTAATTACTATTGATTCTTCTTCTTTTTTTCATCCCAATCACTAGCGCTTCCAATTTTCCCATACAATCAACAATTCTTCCAATTTTTCCACCCTAATCTTTAGATCTTCCACTTATTCAAGATACATTGTCTGAACTTCAGGAGCAGGACCACACCTCCAAACATACCCCTTCTGGGTCTTATCTATATGACCTCCCACTTGTACAAGCTGTTCGTTATTGATTTTGTGCCCCACCTTCCCGTTTGCTTTTTTCAATTCTTTCAATTCTTCATGTCTCATTAGTACATTTGAATCTACCATGCTGGGGAGCTGCCTCCAGTCCCCTTCGAGGTCATTCCCAAAAAGCAGCTCAATTCATTCTCGATGGAGGACATTGAACGACATCTACCAATTCAGAACCATGATAACAGAGTTCTGGCTGATTGGAGCTGGCTCGGACCTGGGCTATAGAAGAACAAGAAGCGGCTACAGCTGTTCAAAATCCCACAAGGCTGGCTGACAAGATAGACGATGGGCAGGGCTGTGAGTACTCAGACTGTGTTTTTTTAAACGCAATATGGATAAGATCTTGGAGAAGCTCATGGCTCTGCAATATGGATAACATCCTGAAGAAGAACAATGGGAATTTAGAGACCTGATGACCAGTGATGGACATTAGACCTACTGTAAAATTGGAAGCAGTTTGTATATTAGAACTAATCTTAATGCTCACAGGGGTCAATTGGTTAACATTCTTGATTATTAATTTTAAATTCTGACAATAGGTTGTGTGAATAAGCAGAGCAATTTGCAATTTTTTGGGATTAACAATGTATCTGATTCTGAACATTAATATAAAATACTACAACAACTAATAATAGCAACTCGGATAAAAAGCCATTGTTTATGTGAACATTCGTACAGCACTTTAATCAATACTACAGAATCAAAGTTTATTGATTTCTTTTACGAGGTATAATTTCAAATAAAAATATTTCTAATGGTAGCTGCGCAAATCCTGTTAATTAAGTTAAGTTGTATTAGTTACACATAAAATTTCTAATGGGTATTTCTACTTTCCAAGGTCCAGTACCCTATAAAACACATCAGAATTCAGTTCTCTGATTGGCTAAAGATTGTTTTGAGTATAACAGCAAACTTTGGGGGAGTGGCAGTGCTCGGCCCCTTGCCAGCCCACTTGTGGGTCTGCAGTGCCCACTATCCTGGGTTTTGGCACCACTGTAACAAACCACTGCAGGCCCAGTGACATTTTCAAGCTTTTCAGCATGGTTTATTCCACATCTCCGCAACATCCCTTGATACAGGACCCGGTACAGCTTTTAAGGTGGTGAGGCTAGATCGTAGATGCAGATCATAGAGGTGCGTCCATCTCACCTGCAGTGGTACTGCAAGCCACGACCACATCAGATTTTAACCATACATTTGGACAGCACTTTATTTTATTTATTTTTTTCATTCAAACCATTTTCTATCCATGGCTGGTTCGGAATCACCAATAAGCCTAACATGAAACTCTTCTGTACTGTTGGAGGAAACCCAAGTATCCACAGAGACAACATTCACTCAAAAGCAAATGAGCAAGTCAAAAAGACACTTAGATCCACTGGATAATGATAACAGGAAACGTGTGGGATCAATTTATTGATTTCACATTTCCTTTTTTTCGATCACTGTTAATGTGGTTCATTCCACATACCTTGTCCTAATCTCCACATCACACTGATCAGATAGAGATGTCTATCCCTTTGATTTATATCTGACATCACAGCATCCATTCTTTTCCTGTCATGCTTTCCTGCATTGTAAAATAACTTTGTTATATGTCCAATAGTCAGATAAGAAATTAGTCAGACTATAGGTTGTAATCTACAAATTATATTAAACTGTGTTACATTCCTAAAATTCTTATTTTCTTTATTAGATGTACTTGTGTACTGCTGCCAATGAGTTCATAAACACGTCAGTTTGAAGCTATTTTATTGGAGTATCTACCAGCAAGAATTTCAAGATTCAAAGATCATTTTAACTAGGTGTGATTTCAAAAGAGTTAATTGTTGCACTAACCAAATTCCTAAAAACTGTTAAGATATTAATTTAATTTAATTTAATTTAATTTAATTACAGAAAAGATTCCAAACGAGTCATCTTCCATTCCAAGTACTGGTACCATCAACTATGTTGGTAAATTAGATCGTGTGATTGGCTGAAGGATCTGATTCGTCATGAACTTTGGGGGGAGGAGCAATAACATCAGACTGTGGTGAGACTCAACACTCATGGTATTCAAAAAGAATATAATGCAAAGATTTGCATCTGAATCACAACATGAGGAGCAGCATTGTAATGTAATCCTTCTTATAAAATACTGTTATATACCTACTGACTATTTGAAGCACTTTAGATTAAAACTCCATTTTAACTGTAGATTAAAACAACACTTAAAAAAAAACAAGTTTATTCATTTCTTTGAAAAGGTGTAATTCCAGATTAAAGTTACAGTACACTAATAAGATTCACAAAACAGATTCACTGAATGTTATTTATTATAATTACAGAAAAGACTCCAAGCAAATTATCTTCAATTCCAAGTACTAGTACCTTGTAATATAGGCAAAATTAATAATGTGATTGGCTGAAAGGTCTTTGTAGTCATGAGTTTGGGTGGGAGGGGCAGTGATGTCAGAGTGTGGTAAGAATACAGCAGACTGGAAAAGATTTGCTTCAAGGTAAGTTCAATCAAAATCACTAATGCTTTCATTTTTATGATATTAATCTCTAGTTCTTCAAATTTTTAGAATACAAATCCATAATTCTTCCAAATTTTCCATTCTAATATTTAGATCTTCCACTTGTAGAATAAAAATCACTAATTCTTCCAAGATAGAAAGGATTATTTGCTCTGTGTGCAGTTCAGTTTATCTTTGGAAACTGGTCTTCATCAGAGGCAGAAGAAGGAAGAACAATGTCAGGTATGTGCAAGTGTTAGTTCTATATATCTGATTTCTAAAATTCTGCGTCAAAAATGATATTCCAAAAATTTTCATTTGCACTTCACACAGTGAAAATACGGTTGCAAAGTGCTGACAATGAAGCACGCATTGGTCTGAGCCTACAAGATGAGGATCCTAGAGGAGAACCTTACAGGCAAGAGTAGTTTGTCTTTGTTATACAGATATACTTACCACAATAAAAGAATACATCCACTAACATCTTATAATCATAAACGTTTTAGGTGTACATGTGGGCGATCAATGGATCCATTGGCCTGGTGGATACTACTTGCAATTGCTGTAGCAACTTTTTTTTTCTATGTGGTGATCTTGCTCCTGCTTCACTACAACAACTACTTTTAACCTCTTAAGCTCCAAGCCTAACCGATCTCCTGCCTTTTGCCCACGTATCAAGGGGTGTTGGGGCTTAAGAAGTTAATTAAATAAATGCACATTAAAAGGAAGTTCAATAAAGTGTATTTCTTTAACAATGTGAAAATAAGTAGTCTTCATTCTTACACTGGAGTGATAGATGATGAAAGTAGACAAATTTTGGGCAGTATGAACAGTTATGATATTTAAACACTATGTGATGGGGGGGAAAAATGCACCTGAGTCAAAATGTGATGGGCCAGAATTATAATGTACTCACATGTATATATAGTGTAATTGCAGACTTACTAATTAGTTTAGGCCTTTTAGACAGCATGTCACATTTTAATCACACAGAACACGGAACTTTATTCAAAATAAATTATGTTATGTCTTTGACAATGTGGATTTCCAAAAGAGTCACATTTCACACTAATGTGATTCCTAAAGGATGATATGCAAATTAGAAGATTTGATTACACAGTTACTTTAATGACACATACAATTCCTTAGAAATAATCCTCAATTCTAAGTTACAGTGTCTTATAACAGCAGAAATAGATAATCTGATTCGCCAGTAGATAGTGATGTCAGCTAAAGTCTAGACAAGAACGATTTTTTAAGTGGTGAGTCCAGACAGCATTCTTTCTACCCTAATTACTAATTCTTCTGTTTTTTGTTTTTATCCCAATCACTAGGGCTTCCAATATAGACATGCAAATCAAACATTCTTCCCATTTTTCAACCCTAATCTTTAGATCTTCCACTTATAGAATAAAAATCAATAATTCTTCCAAGATAGTAATGATTATTTCCTCTGTATGTGTCTTACCTTTGGAAACTTTGCTTCATCACATGCAGAAGAAGGAAGAACAACAAGTGTTAGTTCTACATATGTTTGATTCCTGAGATTCAGTGGTCCCAAATGATATTCCTAAGATTTTCATTTGTGCTTCATGCAGTGGAAATACAACTGTAAAATGCTGACAATGAAGCCCGCATTGGTCTGAGCCTACAAGATGAGAATCCTATAGGAGAACTTTGCAGGCAAGAGCAGTTTGTCTTTGTTACACAGAGATACTTACCACAATAAAAGAATACATCCACTAACATCTTATCCTCATAAACGTTTTCTGCTGCAACCATTTTATTCTGTGTGATGGTGTTGCTCCTGCTCCATTCCAACAAATACATCTAAGAAAATAAAAGCAGATTAAAAGGAAGTTCAATAAAGTTTATTTCTTTACAAATATCAAAATTGTGTGACTTCATTCTCACACTGGGTTAATGCGGGATGTCAAAGGTTGTCTAACATCAAGATTTATGGTGGTTCAAACTGCAGACAAGAAAAGAAAACTACAGGTGAATCCAAATGTGATGCTCATTGTTGTTCCCAAGACGAAGTAAAAAATGCAATGTAATATATTTGTACTAATCTTTAGCTGTTAGACTACTAAATGCTGACAGGGGTCATTTGGATTCATATTTATGATTATTAATTTTTATAGGTTGTGTGAATGAGCAGACAAAAATGGCCCTTTTGGGGAATAATAAAGTTATGTGAGATTAGTTAAAAAGAAAAAAAAGGGCATTTGTGCAACATTTTATTTAATAGTACAGAGTCAAAGCTTATTGATTTATTTTACAAGGTATAATTTCAAATAAAATGATTCCTAATGGTAGCTGTGCAAATCTTGTTATTAAGTTAGTTGTATTAGTTACACATTAAATTCCTAATGGGTATTCCTATTTTCCAAGATCCAGTATCCTATAAAAGACAGCAGAATTCAGTGTTCTTATTTGCTGAACGGTTGTTGTATAACAGCAAATTTTGGAGGAGTGGCAGTGGAAACAGGCTTGAATTAGGAGTCCATGTTGTTACCTTTTAGGAGAAGATGGAGAAGATGGATTTATTTGAAGGTTCTCCAATCAGAGTTAGTGGATCAAGCTGGAACCAGGGAGGTTGATGCAGCTCTTCAGGGGTCTCAGTTTCAGAGCAATGATGTTCCATCTACTGTAAATTCATGGAGCACAAGAACACAACAAATCATTAATAAAAAAAAAAAAAAGATTGCAAAAGACACTTAGAATCACCACCATAAATTTGTCTTTGCAGCCAAGGCGTTCTAATTATGGGAAAGAAAAATAAATGCTAGGCAAGACATACAAACATGACCACCACACACACACACATACACACACACACACACACAGACACTCACACAAAAGATCAAAAGCTATGGCGACAGCGGCAAGGAAAACCTTCCTTTTAACAGGAAGAAATCTCCAGCACTACCAGGCTCATGGAGGGGCTGCCATGTGCTGTGACTGGCTGGGATTCTGTCTGCATATCAGAGATACAAAGTGTTGTATTTATAACACTATTTCCTTTGTAGTATTGTCTTTTCTATTTCTATTTTAATTGTCATTGTTTTCCTGTCACACTTAGTGTAGTTCATTCCACCTACTTTCTCCTAATCGCCACATCACACTGATCAGATGGCGATGCCTTTCACCCTGGTTTATCTCTGACATCAGCACCAACTATTCTGTTGTTCTTATATGTTTTTTCCTACATTGCAACATAACTTTGTATGTCCAATAGCCAGATAAGAAATTAATTTAACTATAAATTGTTATCTACAAATTATATTAAGCTGTTACGTTCACACGGTTGTTAATTTTTACTAGTTAGTGTACTGCTGCCAATGAGTTCATAAACACGTCTGTTTGAAGCTATTTTATTGGCGTATCTACCAGAAAGAATTTTGAGAATCAAAGATCATTTTAACAAGCTGTGATTTCAAAAGAGTTAAACATTGCACTAAAACAATTCCTAAAAGCTGTTAATATATTAATTTAATTATATTTAGTTTATTTTTAATTGCAGAAAAGATTCCAAACGAGTCATCTTCCATTCCAAGTACTGGCACCATCAACTATGTTGGTAAATTAGACCGTGTGATTGGCTGAAGGATCTGCCTCGTCATGAACTTTGGGGGGAGGAGCAATAACGTCAGTGTGTGGTGAGAGTACAGCAGACTGGCAAAGATTTGTTTCAAGGTAAGTGCAATCCTAACCACTAATTCTTTCCTTTTGTTATGATCCTAATCCTTAGTCCTTCCAATGATACAATACAAATAGCTAAACTTCCATAATTTTCATCCCTGTCCCTGGACATTCCAGTTATGTAATATACATCACTAATGCTTCCAACATTGTGCTGATGTCCTCTGTATGCAGTGTGTCTTTGGAAACATGCCACGCTATGTGCACCAAACATCTGAACTGCATTTGATGTTTTTGTTTATATTTTACGTAGTTTTAAAAATAATTTCTCTTTCAACACAGTATTGCAAGTCCTGAATCAAGTGGGCTCCTTACAAGAAGAAGAAAATGGATAGAAGAGGGAGGACTCCAATTCCTGAGGACCCTGTGAAAAGCAATAAACCACCACTGGTGGAAAAAGATGACCTGGAGTCACAGGATGAAACTAGGAAGTTGGAGATTTCTGAAGCCGTTAAAGAGCCTCAGTCCAGCAATGATGGTGTGCCAGTGAATGTAAGTTAACAGAGTAACACAGCCAACAACAAGTGAAATATCAGATGAAATGAGTTACTGCAACAAATACTAAGAATCTCCTCTCTTCATTTGTCTTTGCAGGCAAACGGTGTTGCTGATGGGAAAGGAAAATGACTGCCAATAAAGACACACAAACATAGCTACACACACACAAGCATGCATGCACCTGCACACATATGTTCATATACAACAATGTTCAGATAAAGTTCAATAAAGTTCTTGTTGTTCAATGGCAAAATCCTGTGTTTTCTTTCTCACACTGATGGAGGATGGGAAAAGTCAACACTCATGGTATTCAAAAAGAATATAATGCAAAGATTTGCAGCTGAATCACAACATGAGGAGCAGCATTGTAATGTAATCCTTCTTATAAAGTACTGTTATATACCTACTGACTACTTGAAGCACTTTAGATTAAAACTCCATTTTAACTGTAGATTAAAACAACACTTAAAAAAAAAAAACAAGTTTATTCATTTCTTTGAAAAGGTGTAATTCCAGATTAAAGTTACAGTACACTAATAAGATTCACAAAACAGATTCACTGAATGTTATTTATTATAATTACAGAAAAGACTCCAAGCAAATTATCTTCAATTCCAAGTACTAGTACCTTGTAATATAGGCAAAATTAATAATGTGATTGGCTGAAAGGTCTTTGTAGTCATGAGTTTGGGTGGGAGGGGCAGTGATGTCAGAGTGTGGTAAGAATACAGCAGACTGGAAAAGATTTGCTTCAAGGTAAGTTCAATCAAAATCACTAATGCTTTCATTTTTATGATATTAATCTCTAGTTCTTCCAGTTAAAGAATATAAATCACTAATGATTTCAAATTTTCCATTCTAATACTAGGTCTTCCACTTATAGAATAAAAATCACTTCCAAGATAGTAACGGTTATTTCCTCTGTATGTGTCTTATCTTTGGAAACTTTGCTTCATCACATGCAGAAGAAGGAAGAACAATGTCAGGTATGTACAAGTGTTAGTTCTACATATGTTTGATTCCTGAGATTTAGTGGTCCCACATGGTATTCCCGAGATTTTTATTTGTGCTTCATGCAGTGGAAATACAACTGCAAAATGCTGACAATGAAGCACGCATTGGTCTGAGCCTACAAGATGAGGATCCTAGAGGAGAACTTTGCAGGCAAGAGTGGTTTGTCTTTTTACACAGAGATACTTACCACAATAAAAGAATACATCCACTAACATCTTATCCTCATAAATGTTTTAGGTGTACATGTGGGCGATTGTCGGATCCATTGACCTGGTGGATACTACTTGCAGTTGCAGCTGCAACCATTTTATTGTATGTGGTGGTGTTGCTCCTGCTCCATTCCAACAAATACATCTAAGAAAATAAAAGCAGATTAAAAGGAAGTTCAATAAAGTTTATTTCTTTACAAATATCAAAATTGTGTGACTTCATTCTCACACTGGGTTAATGCGGGATGTCAAAGGTTGTCTAACATCAAGATTTATGGTGGTTCAAACTGCAGACAAGAAAAGAAAACTACAGGTGAATCCAAATGTGATGCTCATTGTTGTTCCCAAGACGAAGTAAAAAATGCAATGTAATATATTTGTACTAATCTTTAGCTGTTAGACTACTAAATGCTGACAGGGGTCATTTGGATTCATATTTATGATTATTAATTTTTATAGGTTGTGTGAATGAGCAGACAAAAATGGCCCTTTTGGGGAATAATAAAGTTATGTGAGATTAGTTAAAAAGAAAAAAAAGGGCATTTGTGCAACATTTTATTTAATAGTACAGAGTCAAAGCTTATTGATTTATTTTACAAGGTATAATTTCAAATAAAATGATTCCTAATGGTAGCTGTGCAAATCTTGTTATTAAGTTAGTTGTATTAGTTACACATTAAATTCCTAATGGGTATTCCTATTTTCCAAGATCCAGTATCCTATAAAAGACAGCAGAATTCAGTGTTCTTATTTGCTGAACGGTTGTTGTATAACAGCAAATTTTGGAGGAGTGGCAGTGGAAACAGGCTTGAATTAGGAGTCCATGTTGTTACCTTTTAGGAGAAGATGGAGAAGATGGATTTATTTGAAGGTTCTCCAATCAGAGTTAGTGGATCAAGCTGGAACCAGGGAGGTTGATGCAGCTCTTCAGGGGTCTCAGTTTCAGAGCAATGATGTTCCATCTACTGTAAATTCATGGAGCACAAGAACACAACAAATCATTAATAAAAAAAAAAAAAAGATTGCAAAAGACACTTAGAATCACCACCATAAATTTGTCTTTGCAGCCAAGGCGTTCTAATTATGGGAAAGAAAAATAAATGCTAGGCAAGACATACAAACATGACCACCACACACACACACATACACACACACACACACACAGACACTCACACAAAAGATCAAAAGCTATGGCGACAGCGGCAAGGAAAACCTTCCTTTTAACAGGAAGAAATCTCCAGCACTACCAGGCTCATGGAGGGGCTGCCATGTGCTGTGACTGGCTGGGATTCTGTCTGCATATCAGAGATACAAAGTGTTGTATTTATAACACTATTTCCTTTGTAGTATTGTCTTTTCTATTTCTATTTTAATTGTCATTGTTTTCCTGTCACACTTAGTGTAGTTCATTCCACCTACTTTCTCCTAATCGCCACATCACACTGATCAGATGGCGATGCCTTTCACCCTGGTTTATCTCTGACATCAGCACCAACTATTCTGTTGTTCTTATATGTTTTTTCCTACATTGCAACATAACTTTGTATGTCCAATAGCCAGATAAGAAATTAATTTAACTATAAATTGTTATCTACAAATTATATTAAGCTGTTACGTTCACACGGTTGTTAATTTTTACTAGTTAGTGTACTGCTGCCAATGAGTTCATAAACACGTCTGTTTGAAGCTATTTTATTGGCGTATCTACCAGAAAGAATTTTGAGAATCAAAGATCATTTTAACAAGCTGTGATTTCAAAAGAGTTAAACATTGCACTAAAACAATTCCTAAAAGCTGTTAATATATTAATTTAATTATATTTAGTTTATTTTTAATTGCAGAAAAGATTCCAAATGAGTCATCTTCCATTCCAAGTACTGGCACCATCAACTATGTTGGTAAATTAGACCGTGTGATTGGCTGAAGGATCTGCCTCGTCATGAACTTTGGGGGGAGGAGCAATAACGTCAGTGTGTGGTGAGAGTACAGCAGACTGGCAAAGATTTGTTTCAAGGTAAGTGCAATCCTAACCACTAATTCTTTCCTTTTGTTATGATCCTAATCCTTAGTCCTTCCAATGATACAATACAAATAGCTAAACTTCCATAATTTTCATCCCTGTCCCTCGACATTCCAGTTATGTAATATACATCACTAATGCTTCCAACATTGTGCTGATGTCCTCTGTATGCAGTGTGTCTTTGGAAACATGCCACGCTATGTGCACCAAACATCTGAACTGCATTTGATGTTTTTGTTTATATTTTATGTAGTTTTAAAAATAATTTCTCATTAAACACAGTATTGCAAGTCCTGAGTAAAGTGGGCTCCTTACAAGAAGAGGAAAATGGATAGAAGAGGGAGGACTCCAATTCCTGAGGACCCTGTGAAAAGCAATAAACCACCACTGGTGGAAAAAGATGACCTGGAGTCACAGGATGAAACTAGGAAGTTGGAGATTTCTGAAGCCGTTAAAGAGCCTCAGTCCAACAATGATGGTGTGCCAGTGAATGTAAGTTAACAGAGTAACACAGCCAACAACAAGTGAAATACCAGATGAAATGAGTTACTGCAACAAATACTAAGAATCTCCTCTCTTCATTTGTCTTTGCAGGCAAACGGTGTTGCTGATGGGAAAGGAAAATGACTGCCAATAAAGACACACAAACATAGCTACACACACACAAAAGCATGCATGCACCTGCACACATATGTTCATATACAACAATGTTCAGATAAAGTTCAATAAAGTTCTTGTTGTTCAATGGCAAAATCCTGTGTTTTCTTTCTCACACTGATGGAGGATGGGAAAAGTCAACACTCATGGTATTCAAAAAGAATATAATGCAAAGATTTGCAGCTGAATCACAACATGAGGAGCAGCATTGTAATGTAATCCTTCTTATAAAGTTCTGTTATATACCTACTGACTACTTGAAGCACTTTAGATTAAAACTCCATTTTAACTGTAGATTAAAACAACACTTAAAAAAAACAAACAAGTTTATTCATTTCTTTGAAAAGGTGTAATTCCAGATTAAAGTTACAGTACACTAATAAGATTCACAAAACAGATTCACTGAATGTTATTTATTATAATTACAGAAAAGACTCCAAGCAAATTATCTTCAATTCCAAGTACTAGTACCTTGTAATATAGGCAAAATTAATAATGTGATTGGCTGAAAGGTCTTTGTAGTCATGAGTTTGGGTGGGAGGGGCAGTGATGTCAGAGTGTGGTAAGAATACAGCAGACTGGAAAAGATTTACTTCAAGGTAAGTTCAATCAAAATCACTAATGCTTTCATTTTTATGATATTAATCTCTAGTTCTTCCCGTTAAAGAATATAAATCACTAATGATTTAAACATTGTGCTGATGTTCTTTTTGTACTGATAGCCCTGCGCATTACTTGAAGGATTTTAGATTAAAAATCCAATTTCTCAACTGTAGATTAAAACAACACTTTATTTAAATAGTTCATTAATTTATTTGAGAAGGTGTAATTCCAGATCAAAGTTGCAGTACACTTACAAGGATGATATACAAATGCCATTAATTAGGTTTGTCGCATTAATTTCACAAAAAAATCATCCTTGATTTCAAGTTAGTTTAGTAATGGATTATTTGATTTGCTAATCGACAGTGATTTGAGTAGAAGTCCTGAGAAGGGTGATTTGATAAATGGGAAGTCTAATCACCATTCCTTAACTCTAAATTACTAATTCTTCTGGCTTTTTAAAAAATCTTGATCCCTACATCTTAAAATTTTATAATTCAAATCAGTAATTCTTCCAATTTTTTACTGATAGATGAGTGATAGATCTTCCACTTATAGAATAGAAATTACTTCCAAGTCCTTCCAATCCTTCCAAGATAATAATGATAATTCCATCTGTATGCATCTTATCTTTGGAAATTGGTTTATTTTTTTCTTATTCCTACTTTCTGAATGTCAGGTATGTGCCAGTGTGTTAGATCTACAAATGTTTGTGCTTCATGCAGTGGAAATGCCGATGCAAAATGCTGACAATGAAGCAAGCATTGGTCGGAGCTTACAAGATGAGAATCCTACAGGACAACTTTGCAGGTATGAAAAAGTTTTTCTTTGTTTTATACAGATATTTTCCACAATGATACAATAAAATCAGTAACATGTACATCTTCTTATTCCCATAAACTTTGTAGGTGGACATCTGAGCGATTAATGGATCCATTCACCTGGTGGATACTATTTGCAACAGTTGCTTTAGCCATATTATTCTATTTGTTGGTCTTGCTCCTGCTCCATTTCAACAAATACATCTAATCATATAAATGCACATTAAAACGAAGTTTAATAAAGTTTGTTTTTTCTCTTTAAAAATGTCAAAATGGAGTGTCTTCATTCTCACACTGGGTTAATGCAGGATGGCAAAGTTCAGTTGGTGTAACATCAAGATGGTGGTTCAAACTGTACACAAGAAAAGAAAACTACAAGTGAATCCAAATGTGATTCTCATTTTGTTCCGAAGACTAAGTAAAAAATGCAGTGTAATGTATTTCTACTAATATTCAGCTGTCAGACTATTTAATTCTGACATGGGTCAAATCGATTAATTGTATGGTTATTAATTTTTATAGGTTTTGTGAATAATTTTAAATAAATTGCCCTTTCGGGATTAATAAAAGTATCTGATACTAATTAATAATATATATTACTACAACCACTTCTAACACTACTAATAATGACAATAGCAACTTAGATAACAATCCTTTATATATCTGAACATTTGTAAAACCTTTAATTCAGTAGTACAGAGTCAAAGTTTATTGATTTCTTTTACAAGGTATATATATATATATATATATATATATATATATAGATTTAAGCTACAATTTCCTAATGGTAGCTTAAATCTTGCTAATAATTTAGTATTATTTACACACAAAATTCCTAATGGGTATTCTTGCTTTCCAAGGTCCAGTACCCTTTAAAAGATAGCAGAAATCAGTTCTCTGATTGGCTAAAAGATCATTGTGAGTACAACAGCAAACTTTGGGGGAGTGGCAGTGCTCCTCCCCTTGCCAGTCCAGTTGTGGGTCTGCAGTGCCCACAATCCTGGGTTTTGGCACCACAGTAACAAACCACTGAAGGCCCAGTGTCAATTTTTAAGCGTTTCAGCATGCTTTATTTCACATCTCTGCAACAACCCTCAACACAGGACCCGATACAGCTTTTAAGCTGGCGAGGCAAGATCATAGAGGTGCGTCCATCTCACCTGCAGTGGTATTACAATCCATGCCCCACCACATATTCCGATTGCCTGACTAAGCCCCATGAGCCATCCAGCCGTGGCTCACTGACAGCTGTGCAGGACTGCAAAGCACGCAGTCTTGGGTGGAAGTGAGGTCAGTCAAGCCAGCACCCCAACTTCGGGCCGGGAATTTCCCTTGTTCTTCCCAACCTTCACCACTGGCTGGTGAGGTCCCCCGTGTCTTGGTTCCTCCTCAATCACCACTTCCAGCGTGAGCAGCTCCCTACGCGACTCTACCTGCAAGAATTTTGAGAATCAAAGATCACTTTTACAAGATGTGATTTCAAAAGAGTTAAACATTGCACTAGCAAGATTCCCAAAAGGAATTAATATATTAATTTAATTACATTTAATTCATTTTAATTATTGAAAGGATTCCAAAAGAGTCATCTCGTATTTCAAGTACTGGTACCCTCAACTATGTTGGCAAATTGGATCATTCTTTTCAGCACTACCTCACGTGTCTGAATTTACTGTTATGTTTTCATTTTGACATACTGTATTAACACAATTGATCTAAAATCAGACAAAATACATAAATCCGAGTAGAAAAAGTTATAATTTTTACTGTAACAACCACAAACATGGTCAAAGGAGCTTGAAAAGAAAAGCGTCTGGACTTCTTTAAGTTACTTGAAGACGTTTCACCTCTCATCCGAGAGGCTTCTTCAGTTCTAAGGTCAAATGGTGGAGAGTCCCAGATTTAGACCTAGTGGGAGTTTCCCCCCACAGAGGGACAAAAGGACCCCCTGATGATCCTCTAATCGCCTGAGCCAAGGTGTGGAACTGGGTGTGGGTCCCAATCAGCCAGAGTTTCAGGTGAGTTCATTGTGAAACCTGGCCCCACCTTATCATGCGAATTCCTGAGGTCAGATGGCCCAGGATGTGAGTGGGCGTTAAGGCGTCTGGGAAGGGATCTCAAAACTGGACTATAGATGGCAGAGAGTTGGTGTCGTAAACCACCGCCTCTGTTCAAAGATGGTCGCTCACAGTGGACATAGATGGCTTCTTTCACTCCTCTTTCAAACCATCTGTCCTCTCTGTCCAAAATGTGAACATTAGCATCCTCGCATCTTAAGGATAAAGGACACTCTTTCGAGGATGCCACTCAATCGAGGATGGGGGGGGGAACAAAACGCTTGGACACTAAACAGTATCCCACAGTTGTTTAGGTTTTTAAACCCATTTTGCACAGAGAGGCATTTATTGAAAAATGTATTGATAGCAATGTTGTATATTATTACACATGAAAAAAAAAAACTACACGTAACATAATCACACCGTGACGCCTCTGCCTTTGTGAATAGAGAGACAGTAACTGTGTGTTTATATGTAAGCGTGTAAAACCTGCAGATAGTCAGATTAACAGTATTTTGTCTCTATCTGCCATTCTGCAATTCATCTCATGTAAACAATAACGTGGCCACAGCGTGACATGAAAAAGACACATACCTTTGACGTTGCATGACGAACTCTGTATTCCTCGTCCACACATAAACGCAAAAAATGAGTTTTAAAAAAAATCTCCATTTTCGGTGATTCGAAACGCCGTTGACGTGTGGATGAAACAGCTGCGTTTTCACAAATACCCGTGTAGGTGTGGACGTAGCGTAAAAGAGTTGGTAGTTTATTTTATTACTACCTGTAATTTATTGCAGATTACTTGTATTTGCTTAATTGCTTACTAAATGTTTGAGGTGTGAAATAAACCGCAATGGAGCAAAATATGGCTGTGTGTGGTTGGAGGACGTGTTTGTGGGGCATGAACATTTTTCCTGTAAAACAAGGGGGGCCCAGCAAAAAAAAGTTTGGGAACCACTGTACTGAGTGTTGTACTAAGCTAACAGGCAGAATGCTACAGGTATAGCTCTAAAGAATGTAGCATCATAGGTAGTGTAGTCCGTGGTTCTTGTGTTTAGTGTTTGAGTGTTTTTATCAGCCCTACTTGTGTCAGTCCTCTGTGTTCATTCACTATGTTCCTCTGCGTCTCTCTGTCCAGCCTTCCTCATCTGCCATCTCTGAGTTTCTCCCACTGACCTTATGTTCCAGGTTTGTTTGTCCTCCCTGTTTTTTTCATGTGTGTAATTGCCCTTAGCTGTATCTCCCAGCTGTTCCTTGTTCTCCTTGTGTATTTATTGTTTGTTTTACCTCAGTTTGTTGTCGCGTCAACCCCTCACAGTGTGTGTTTTCTCCCCCCTCCTGGTTCCCTGTGTTCCCAGTGTAGCTCCCTTGTGTCCTTGGTTTTTGATTTGAGTTTCTTGTTTATGGCTCCTTGTTTTAGTTCAGTACCTGTGTTTTTTCAGGCAATAAAGCTGAGTTCATCCCTCCTCGTGTATGAGTCCTGTGTTTGGGTTCTATTTCCTGTCAGCCACACAGTGAAACATTACAAATTTGGGGCAGTATCAACAGTTGTGATATTCAAACATTATGTAATGGAAAGAATTGCAAAATTATAATGTACTCACATGTATATATAGTTTAATTGTAGACTTACTAATCATTTTAGGCTTTTTAGACAGCAAGTCACATTTTAATCACACAGAACACGGGACTTTATTCAAAACAAATTATGTTTTTTCTTTCACAATGTGGATTTCCAAACGAGTCACATTTCAAATTCAAATTCAAATTTTTATTTGTCACATACACAGTCATACACAGTACGATATGCAGTGAAATGCTTGGACAACTGCTCGTGACCTAAAGAAAAAAAGAGAAGGCTATGAATAAGATAGGAAATAGATATGAAAATAAAAAAGGGTAAATTTAACCAGGAAGGAATAAAATAAAATATAAAAATTAAGTTAAGAATGAGATAACTGTACAACACAAATTAGAATGAAGGGTAAAGGGTAAATTTAACTGGGAAGAATAAGATAAAATATATAAATTAAAGTTGAAAATAAAATAACTGCACAGCAAAATACACAGTATAGAAATATATAAGAATGTATGAAGAAATATAAATATAAATATATACATACACACAATAACAGCAGCTGTACAAATATTAACTGGAAATGAGGAATATAATGTCCAGTGTTGTGCAATCCACATTATATAGTGTCTTGTGCAGTGCAAATATGCTTAAAGTGGTTTAAGTGATGAAGTGAAAACAATGTCCAGAATGTCCAGTGTGTGTGTAAGAACTATATGTGTGGGTCAGTACTGTGTGGTGGTGTGAATGAGAGACCGTATCACCTGCGGGAAGAAGCTCCTCCTCAGTCTCTCTGTGTTGGTCTTCAGGGAGCAGAATCGCTTTCCTGACCTCAACAGAGAGAACAGTCCGTTGTTGGGGTGGCTGAGGTCCTTCACGATCTTCCTGGCCTAATCTCCTTCAGGTAGGCCGCCGCGTTGTTGTCAGAGATCAGGCCCACCACGACGGTGTCTTCAGCAAACTTGATGATGGTGGTGGAGCTGGTAGTGGCCACACAGTCATATGTGTACAGGGAGTACAGCAGGGGGCTCAGAACACACCCCTGGGGGGCTCCAGTGCTGAGAGTGGTGGAGGCTGAGACATGTCCGCCCATCCTTACTGCCTGTGGTCTGCCAGTTAGGAAGTTGGAGATCCACTGACACATAGATGAGCTGAGTCCCAGGTGCTCCAGCTTGGTGGTGAGTGTGGAGGGAATTATGGTATTAAATGCAGAGCTGTAGTCTATGAAGAGCATTTTAACATAATTCCCCCTTCTAGTGTCCAAGTGAGTAAGTGATGTGTAGAGGAGATGAGAGATGGCATCGTCTGTGGAACGATTTGGACGGTAAGCGAACTGTAGTGGGTCCAGTGTGTCTGGTAGTGAAGAAATGATGAAGTCTCTGACCAGGCGTTCAAAGCACTTCATCACTACTGAGGTGAGGGCTACAGGGCGATAGTCATTGAGAGAAGCAGGGTGGGGTTTCTTTGGGACAGGAACAATGATGGACTCTTTGAAGCATGTGGGCATCACCGACTGAGATAAAGAGATGTTGAATATCTCGGTGAACACAGGAGCTAGCTGGTTTCACATTTCACACTAATGTGATTCCTAAAGGATGATATGCAAATTAGTAGATTTGATTACACAGTTACTTTAATGACACATACAATTCCTCAGAGTCATCCTCAATTCCAAATCACAGTGTCTTATAACAGACAGCGGAAATCGATCATCTGATTTGCTAGTAGATAGTGATGTCAGCCAAAGTCTGGAGAAGTATAATTTGTTAAGTGGTGAGTCCAGTCAGCATTCTGTTTATCCTAATTACTAATTCTTCTGTTTTTTGTTTCTTTTTTTAATCCCAATCAGTAGGGCTTCCAGTTTAGACATAGAAATCAACAATTCTTCCAATTTTTTGACTAAAATCTTTAGAGCTTCCACTTATAGAACAAAAATTCACTACTTCTTCCAAGATAGTAATAATTATTTCCTCTGCATGCAGCTTATCTTTGGAACTGGTCTCTGTCACAAGCAGAACAATAAGGGCGAACAATGTCAGGTATGTACAAGTGTTGGTTCTACATATGTTTGATTTCCTCAGATTCAGTGGTCCCAAATGATATTCCAACGTTTTTATTGAAAAATTCATTGTGCTTCATGCAGTGGAAATACATTTTCAAAATGCTGAAAATGAAGCATGCATTGATCTGAGCCTACAAGATGAGAATCCTACAGGAGAACATTGCAGGCAAGAGCAGTTTGTCTTTGTTATACAGAGATACTTACCACAATAAAAGAATGCATCAACTAACATGGACATCTTATCCTCATAAACGCTTTAGGTGTTCGTGTGGGCAAATAATGGATCCATTGACCTGTTGGATACACTTACATCTGCTGCTGCGATCACTTTATTCTCTGCAGTGGTCTTGCTCCTGCTCCACTTCAACAAATACATCTAATTAAACAAATGCACATTAAAAGGAAGTTCAATAAAGTTTTTTTCACTTTAAAAACATTTGTATTCATTCTTGCACTGGGTTAATGGAGGATAGCAAAGTCCAGTTTGTGTAACATTAAGATTTATGTCATTTTTTTTGTAGATTTTTACTCATATTTAGCTGTTGGACTACTTAATGCTGACAGGGGTCAGATTCATATTTATGATTAATAATCTTTATCGGTTGTGTGAGTAAGCAGATAAAAAATGCCCTATTACGGATTAATACAATTATCTGTTCCTAATTAATATATATTACTACTACCACTATTACTAATAACAGCAACTTAGATAACAAGGTTTTGTTTATGTGGACATTCGTTACAACACTTTATTCAATACTACAGAGTCAAAGTTAGATTTTCTTTTTTACAAGGTATACTTTCAAATTAAAAAAAAAAATCCTAATGGTAGTTGTGCAAATCTTGTTAATTAAGTTAGTTGTATTAGTTATACATAATATGTCTAGTAGGGTCTCCCATAGCAAATTCATCCTGGGTGAGGGACCAGACAAAGAGCAATTCAGAAGAAACTTATTAGAATATCACTGAGGGAACAGTTTCCCCTTCCCAGGAGAGGGTTATTGGGGCCCCGGCCTGGAGCCAGGCTCGGGAAGGTGCCCAAAGGTGAGCGTCTGGTGGCCGGCCGTTAGTCCATGGGGCCCGGCCGGGCATAGCCTGAAAAGAGGATATGGGCCCCTCCTCCTGCAGGCCCACCACCCGCAGGAGTCGTCATAGGAGTCGCGTGCATGTGTACCGTGTACCGGGCGGCAGCCAGGAGTGGAAGCCCTGGCAGACTGATCCCAAGACTGTCAATTGGGACATGGAATGTCACCTCTCTGGCAGGGAAGGAGCCTCATTTAGTGCGTGAGGTTGAGAGGTACCGGCTAAATATAGTTGGGCTCACCTCAACGCAGGGCTTGGGCTCTGGAAACAGTCTCCTGAAGAAGGCCTGGACTCTGTCTCAGTCCAGAGTTGCCTCTGTAAGAAACGGCGGGCTGGGGTGGGTTTTCTAATGTCCCCTCGGCTTGCTGTCTGTACATACCTAACCATGTCACCTTGGACAACACACTGCCAACATTTACACAATATGTGGCCTGTCCCACCAGGGGGGAGAGAATCTTAGATCTGCTCTATGCTAATGCCAAGGACGCATACAGCTTCTCTTCTCTCTCCACACTGGTAGTAAGGCTGGGCCATATCATACCATTCATGGTAATACCGGTATAATGTTGGGCAACAATAAGAAAATTAAATATAAAATAGAATATGGGTGAAAAACGCATGCGCAGTGCCTTTGTTTTCATATGCACATGACGGAAAAATCATGGCGGCGACAGAGAATGAGAAGGGGGAAAGCGGATCGTTGAATGAAACAGATTAACCAGAACTGGTTTGTAAAAATGCTGCAACTTCAGTGGTGTCCCATATGGAAAAGATATATATAAATCTTATAAAGTTTGTATCTGTCTTGTATAAAACTTGTATGAAAAGCATACAAGAGTGAAAACACATAAGATCCCTTGAAAAATTATATAATGAAACTTGTATGTTTTGGATACTTACTAAAAAATATATGAAAGTAATGAGAAAGTGGCCACTTTCATGAGTAAATCATATATGTTTTTACTATTTCTTTTCCATATGGGGTGGAACTGGTTTAGCTTTCATCCGTCAGATACACAAAGCACTATTTTTGGTAGTCATGCTAGCGGGCCGTCGTTATTACCGTGTTTTTTACAAAATACGACGCACTTAGAATGAATCCTTTCATTTTTCTGAAAGTCGACAGAGCCCCTTATAATCCCGTGTGTCTTATGTATGAATTCTGGTTGTGTTTACTGACCTCAAAATGAATTTATGTGCACGGCGCTCAAAAATTTATCGAATGTTCAGTACGACTTCGCTAAGCTATGAACCCGCACCGCTTGATGGACTGTCGAAGCATTACGGAGCCTCGCGGAGTGATACGTGCTGTGCTTCAACATAATATTACTGTATTGTGTGTGTATAACCTCTTTTTAAGTATTGTGGATATTATACATGGTAATGCTGAGGATATGTCAGCCAATTTCCACTGGAAATGCCTTTTGGCATCAGTTGCTTGTTTAAGTGAAAATACATGTTTTCATACATTTTTAAAATATAAAACATCAATATATGTTTTTTTCTAATAAAGTTGTTGAGTTGTAAAGTATTTTGTCTATTTTCATTATATCATCAGTTATATCGTTATAAATATTTTTGGTCATAACGCCCTGCTCTACTGGGTCACTCAGATCACAATCTGATTGACCTCACCCCCTGCTCTGTGCCGATTGTGAGGAGAGAACCATCCTGAGAAGCATCAGGGGGTGGTCAGAAGAGGTATTAGCAGAACTACAGGGCTGTTTTGAGGTACATAATTTTCCTAGGAATTAATAAAGTATTGTGATTCTAATGATTGAAAGCAGATACTGCGATAACATCAAAGTTTCAAAGATTTATTTAACAGCATGCTAGGGGAAACAGGTTTGTGTCCATGATTAAGGAAAAGCAGGCTGGTACAGCAAGTGAGGCACATGAGAAGAAAATTTCACAGTGAAAAGCTAAAAATGGAAAAATACAGAGTCTAGACTTGTAACCACATATAGTGTTGAAGGAATCTGATGACAAGTGGATTGAGAATTTGTCTTTGGAGCAGGGATGTCCAGCCAATGGCCTGGAAAGCTGCCGGTAACAATGTGCTGAACGTGGCTCAGACGAGGCAGGACCAGACAATGGAGTAACAACAACAGGCGATGTGGCCGTCACACACGTTTGAGCCGGTGGCGGTGCTGCAGGCAACGGCATGGGAGCTGCAGATGGTGGCTAAAAGGACTCACCAGAGTTATCAGCGGACACGAGGTGCTGAAGCAATTCCTCAGATCCTTCAGCAGGGACTGAAGATGTATGGAGCATCTCCTCAGGCCCTCCAGCAGAGGCAGATGGCTGAACGGGCCCCTGGGACCCTCTAGCAGGTACAGAAGATGGCTGAACGGGCCCTTTGGACCATCCAGCGGGAACAGAAGATGGCTGAATGGGCCCCTCAGATCATTCAGCAGAGGCAGATGGCTAAACGGGCCCTTTGGACCATCCAGCAGGAACAGAAGATGGCTGAATGGGCCCCTCAGACCCTCCAGTGGAGCCAGAAGACCTTTTGTCCCAGTAGACAAAAGGAACTGTTAGCCATACTCTCCAGAGCCCCCAACGGACACAAGGAAGTGCTTGCCGGGCTCTCCTGGGAGCCACGGAGTGCTGGATTAGCTCACCTGAGTTAGCAGCAGGAGCAGATGCAGGGCCAGTAGGTGTGGGGACCCCTGGCTGTATAGCTAGCTGAATTGATGGTTGAGTGGATGACTGAACTGATGACTGTACTGACTGTTAAGTTAATACCTAAAATAGTGATTGAACCATAAGCTGCGTTAATGATTGAACTGCACACCGGGGAGAAGGTTGAGCTGCACACTGAGCATGTAGCTGAACCGCAGACAACAGAGTAGGTAACTGACCTGCAGGCTGTGCTAAAGTGCTAAGAGCAGGAACACAAGCCCAAGCTGGCGACTGAACTGCAGACAGCTGAGCAGCAGGTGAGTGAGCTGAAGACTGAACCGGCGGCAACACTGGAGACTGAACCGATGAAAATACAGACAGCAGGGCTGCACACTGGGGAGATGATGGAGGCTGAAGTAGGAGCTGAGTAGGATCACAGATTGACAAATGACCAGGCTCAACGAAAAAAAGTTTTAGTGAAATCAGCTCACTGTTCAGAGTGAGCAGATGCAGGTGGACAGCAGTCCCCTAAATCTTTAAAGCCAGAGCTGACAGTCTCAGGTATGGTTTCAGAAAAGGGAGTCTCTGTGATCATAGGTAAAAATCAGGGAGCCACCGTTATTCCCATTAGGCATACGAAAAACAGCCCCAAAATAAACAGTCCCAATTTATGAAAAAACAGAAACGGTATCTCTTTCACTCACCACATCTTGCTGCTCTGAAGTCCCAAAACCCTGCTGTGGAGAGACGTGCAGGCAGCGCGGCTCTGCTTTCTTCTCGGAGGTGGCTCCGACGAGCCAGGCATCTCCATGTCCAAAATGCAGGCACGGCTTAGATACAAGGGAGTTTTATTCAGGAGGTTAGGTGCAAACAGAGCCGGAGAGGGTATAAACAGAAACTAAGGATAACATACTGAGAAAATTAATAAAACTGAAAACCTGAAAACTTAAAACGTATAGCAGAAACACAAGAAGACTCAGGAGGACAACATAGACAGTGCCATGAGGAGCATGAGGGAGACACGGCTGAACCTAATTGACATGACGAGACAGGGAGAACTGAATACACTGACATAAGACACAGACTTTCACAATAAAACAGGTAATATACACTGACAGAACTAAGAGACATGACATACAGAAGGGACACACAGACAGGGATGACTTAACACTAAACTGAGAAAAATCATAACCCAAAACCAAAGAACTAGAAAACCACAACCAGAATATATAGCACTAATAATAACAGACACAAAACGCTGGGTCAGATGAACCAGGACCATGACAGGTGATTGATTACACAAAGTCAGAGGTAAACTCAATTTAGTTTTGTGTATATAATGCCAAGTGACACAAACATTTGCTTTGAGCTGCCTAATAATTTAAGGTAAAGACCCTTACAATAATACAAAGAAAACTGAGTATGAGCAAAGGGTTTGATGACAGCTGCAAGGAAAACCTCCCTTTTAACAGGAGAAACCTCCAGCAGTACCATGCTCAGGAAGGGTCTGCCATCTACTGTGACCAGCTAGAAGACAGGATGAAGCCTCACTGTGAAAGACAGCCAGAAATTAATAATGACTAATATTCAAAGTGCAAAGAGGTGTATATACACATAGCAATTGAAAAAAGAAGATAGAAAAAGAAACACTCTACGCTTCTCTTGAGCCTAACTTAAAAGCATTTCTATGATTGAGGGTTTAGAAGATCATTTCCAAACTACTTAAGATTTATAAGCTATAAACTGTTCCATTAGGTCATGAATATTGGCTTTTTCAAATGAAAGAAACTATTTTCACAGGATTGTCTTAATTTCCTTTGAAAGTCATTTGACTACTAGGATGCAATTTCATTATCAGAATTCACCTGCCTGACATCTTACTCTGATCCACAGCCCTCTCAACCTCCTAACCTCAAAGGATTTTTTATAAATTTCTATAAGTTACATTGACTTGCACTGAGAGCCATTCCATAATCAGAATCAGAATGACAGAAACCAGCGTTTAATTTCCTAATCAGAAGAATCAGGACTCTGTCGAGGCCCAAATCAGTCTTGGACAGTTAATATAGGTATGAATGATCTTCATTTAGCTTTCTGTGGCTCTTCTTCATGAATACTCCTCCATGATGTCCCAATCTCCATTGTGTTCTCTTATCAGCGGAGTTTATCATACCTTTGTTGCAGAAGCTCCTGTGAAAAAACACTCTAAATTTTAAGGACTGACCTACCTGAAGGACTCATCTGCCTGAAGGATTCACCTACCTGACTCCCCACTGTCTATCTCCTAAACTAAAAGGATTATTATCTTTGCTAACTCATTCAGTCCAGCAGACGATTATCTGATGATGTGGTCTCGTAACATATGTCAGCGTGATAGCAGCTGCCCCTGATAAGTATAAATTATATGAATTACAAACTTTAATTTCAATGACACTGTGGACTGAGTTTTTTCAGGAATGCTTGTCACCACACCTGTAAAGTATTGGATAAAAAGATTAAAAACCATATACTATGCCATAACATCATGATTTACAACCATTCCGAAAGGAAGATCCGATATTCATCTTGAATCCCAAATTGATCTTAAATTGACCACTTCTTGATCCTTGTATCATATAAATAATGTTTCAAGCTACTTGTAAAAAGGTAAAACCATCTTTAATCCCCAACTTTGATAAAAATGCCTTTTTGGTCTATGGGCTGATTGGAACTCTTTTCATCACATATGTAGAGTATCCTTTAATTGTCCCACAAAGGGAAATTTGGTTGTAACAACAGCAAAAAGACACATAAACACACAAAAAAACAGAACAGGAGACAGGACATTCATGTTTTGAAATACAACTGAAACATCCAAAAATATAGGAAAGAACAGTTAACTGCTGTATCAGATGTATTAACGTAAGAAGAAAAAAGTGAACTTCCAAATGGTACATCCATCAATGCAGGAATCTAAAGTCCAAGTGTGACATGCAAATGTATCCAAATGAATAAAGGGATCGGCAATTCCAAATATAATTTCCCATTCCAAGTTGGTGTTCCATGGAGCGCTGGCGCCCCCCTGAAACCAGCGGTACTGCAATGAAAATTGTAACTTTGATGATTTTTCACAAAAGAGCACTAAGTGATATGAAAACAAAAAAAAATGTACTGATAAAGCACTTCTAGATCTACTATAATCCAAAAGATGAAATGCTTTTGAGATGTTTTGTAACAAATATGATTTTTTGAAATTGTTGGAATTTCTTCCAGATGAGTGATATTCTCACCTTGCCGCCCCTTATTAAGGTTAGCATATGTACTTTTTTTTTATTCCAATCCATTCTTCTTTTGCAGCATTTAAATAACCTTGATCAGATTTGATGGTTTTGTTACAGACTTTTCAAAAAAAGTGTTTTGCTTTTCTTTCACAAATGTGGGGATTAAATTGTGTTAAAAGAGAGACTTGATGAATTTAAGAATCTTATGATTTAGTAAAGAAATTTGCAGACTTGCACAGAGATGGTAAAATTGTGATGACTGAAAACGGAGACGAAGACAACAGACGATGAGGACAAGGAGGAACAGGGGTTTAAATGCATCAAAGTGACAGTCAGAGAGAACTCGGGACAACATTTAAGAGACAGGTTTATCTTGCCTGGCTGGGCAGCTCTCTGGGTGCTCAGCACCCCCAAAGCTCTGATCCTAGAATCGCCCCTGGCTTGGACGTTTTCGGAGAGCTCTGTTATCCACCAACACCATAGCTGACCGGGAGGTCAAGGCTCGATAGAGCTGGCGAGCACAGCTAACCGCTGGCATATCGTTTTCAACCCCCCTGCGGTCTTTTGATACTCAGGTTAAACATGATATTTATAGTTAGTTAGTTCTCTTATCCTCTTATCTCACGTTTTATTTCAAACAATCAACAGAAAATTTCACAGACATATTTTTATATAAGGTTTTTAAGGCTGTGGTATTAATTTTTAAGTAACATGAGCCCAGCGGCAGCAGCAATACTAGGCTAACACTAACTAGCTAGCAAGATTATAAACATGGTGCTAAACTAAGAGAAGCCACAAAATAAGTTTGAATGAGAGTAAACATTTACTCACCAAGTCAGTGTATCAGGTAAAGAGCCACAGCAGTGACAACAATAATATCTTGAGTTGAAGCTTCTCCAGGTTTGCTCAACATATTCAGGAAAAAAATGCTGGCACCATGAACATACGGACTGATCCATGATAGGGAGGAGGACGGTAGTGACGTGACATTTTCAAACCACATTGTTTCATCCTTCTGCATTGAGAAGAAGAAAGCTTCCAGCTTACCTAGTTTTTCCAAGTTAAGACAACTCAAATAAATTGAGTTGATCAGCGTTTTTGCATAAAAAGTACTGGTAACTTACTTAAATTGAGTTCTAATAAGAAATTGATAAAAATTGAGTTCAGCCTATGTTGTAAAATCTGTTTATGTTGTCCTAGTAAGGCTACTATGGGGGCAGCCACTAGAGGTCACTGGAATACTGGTGTGTATATGTGTTTTCCAGAAATGGATGTAGCCACGTACACCGCTGCTTCAATTCAATAAAAAGTGGTTCGTGCTTGAGAACCCTGCGTCTTATCGCCTCTGTCATGGAGTGCAGTGTGGCAAGCAGGAGTAGGACCCAAAATGCAGGACTCAGACTCAGGGGATGAACTCAAAATTGCAGCTTTATTTGCTGGCAGGAAAAACATAAACTAAAACACACAGGGAATTAACAAACTAAGACTCACGGGGAGACAGAGGGAGATCCACACATCAAGAGGGACGACGCGACACTGACTCAGAGAAACACAGGGTTTAAATACACTGGGAAGTAACGAGGGGAATGAGACACAGAAGGAGAGCACAGCTGGGAGAAATCAGAACTGACGAGACAGGGAGCAAAGTAGGATACACTCACATGAGACACAGACCTTCAAAGTAAAACAGGAACAAGAAACCATCACACTAAGACGCAGACTCGACATTGAGAGACAGACAGAAAATGACACATGGAACTTAGACCAATACAAAGCAGACACAACCAAAGAACAAATCCTAAACACAAATAAACACAGACATGAAACTAATAATACACAGCATAATCATTAACACAACAAGAAAACAATCCCTGATGCAAAATTAAACCAAAACATAAGAAACTCAAAACACTGGGTCACAGACCCAGGACCGTGACAGCCTCTGATCATGACATGGTGTCAGAATTGAGGACTTCACGCCGAGTTACATGAACAAATGGCTAAATTTGGACCTCCGGAGCCGTTCGACTTTACACAGCCGGCAGAGTGGCCGATATGGCGGCAGCGATTTTCCCGTTTTTGAGTGGCGTCCAAGCTAGGAATGGAGAGCGGCGAAGTGCAGGTGAACTCGCTTCTTTACTCCATGGGGAGAGATGCCGAACCAATATATGGCTCATTTGTGTTTCCTGGTGCTACGGAGGCCAGGCCAAGTCCGCAGTTTGAGTATGATCTGGTTATACAAAAGTTCAATGAGCACTTTGTCCCAAAGAGAAACGTTATCCACGACCGCGCCTGTTTTCACAAACGGAGCCAGAGGGCCGGAGAGACGGTCGAGGCTTTCGTGCGAAGCCTGTACGAGCTCGTGCAGCACTGCGAGTTCGGCAGCAGTAAAGACAAGCAGATCCGGGATCGTATCACAAAAACTCCAGCTCGAGGTGGACTTAACTCTGGATAGAGCCATTCAACTAGCACGCCAGAGTGAACAAGTCAAACAGCAAAGTGCAGACCGAGTGGAAAGCACGGTGAATGAGGTGAAACAGAGGCATTATAACAGCATGAGAAGGGGTTACTACCAACCTCATCAGGTACGTGAGCAACAACATGGTGAGAGTAAACCAAAATGCCAAAGATGCAACAGGGTGCATGACAAAAGAGAAAACTGCCCAGCCCGCAATAAAAGATGCAGAAAGTGCAATAAGTTGGGACACTTTGAAGTTGTATGCAAAACCAAAATGCTAAAAGAGGTCAGGGCTGAGGCTGTAGAGGACTCAGATGAGGATTCATTCTTCATAGGGGAGCTTTTCCTGGGAGCAGTAACTGAGCCAAAAACAACAGTCATCGAGGAGTCAGGCTCAGATGCCGACTGGGACATTGAGCTACTGGTAAATAGCAGTCCAGTTGATTTCAAAATTGATACAGGCGCAGACACCACTGTTATGACAGAAACGACCCTTAATAAGCTACAGCAGAGACCCAAACTTATCCAGTGTAAGCCAACTGTGTACAGCCCTGGTGGAAAAGTCAAGTGCATGGGTAAATTCCTTGCTACTACAGTGTACAAAGGCCAAAAGTACCAGTACTGGATTACAGTTATAAAAGGGCAATATGCAAGTAACCTACTGGGGAAGACAGTGGCAAAGCGCATGGGACTAGTCGCTAGAGTTAACAAAATCAGTAGTGACTTAACAGAGGATGTGTTCGGAGAAATTGGCCTGCTGAACTGTGAACCTATAAAAATCGAGCTGACCGAAGATGCAGTGCCGTACAGTGTAACCACCCCACGCCGGGTGCCTTTTCCTCTCCTCCCAAAAGTGGAAAAGGAAATAAAGCACATGCTCAAACTTGGCATCATTGAGGAAGTCACCGAGCCAACAGACTGGTGTGCACCAATGGTGCCTGCTCCAAAGCGCAACAAGGATGAGGTCAGGGTGTGTGTGGACTTAAAACGTCTGAATAAGGGAGTAAAGCGTGAACGGTACATCTTGCCCACATTGGATGACATAACTCCCAAGTTAGCAGGGGCTAAAGTTTTCTCCACTTTGGCACCTCCAGTGGGTTCTGGCAAATACCACTGGATCCCAGCTGCCAAAAACAACCACGTTCATAACTCCCTTGGGCAGGTTTTGCTTCAGACGCCTGCCATTTGGCATAACTCCAGCACTCGAGATCTTCCAGCGGCTCATGAGCACCTTGCTCAAGGGCCTAGATGGGACTGTCGTCGTGATGGACGACATATTGGTTTTCGGGGCTAACAAAGAGGAGCATGACCAACGCTTAGATGCAGTATTACAGACAATCAAAGCATCAGGACTTAAGCTCAACAGGTCCAAGTGCCACTTTGGAAAGAATGAACTACAGTTCTTCGGTCACATCATCAGTGCGGATGGTGTGAAACCTGATGATGGCAAGGTGGAGGCTATTGCCAGGATGCCCAGCCCCACCAATGTAGAACAACTCAGGCAGGTACTCGGATTAATAAACTATGTTGGAAAATTCCTGCCAGGCCTGTCCACGGTGCTGCACCCCCCTCCAACCTACTCAAAAAAGAGGCTGTATGGGTGTGGGACGAGCCTCAGGAGCAAGCATTCAACAAAGCAAAAGCAATGCTCGTGGCTGCACCAGCACTTTGTTATTATGATGCAGGCCGATCAACAGTTGTCAGTGCGGACGCCAGCAGCTATGGCCTGGATGCTGCACTGTTACAGGACAATGACGGGGAGTTACGGCCCGTTGCTTTTTGTTCTCGCATGCTCACAGAAGCAGAGAAAAGATATTCGCAGATCGGAAAAGAGTGTTTAGCATCTGTCTGGGCCTGCGAACGTTTTACCCGCTAAATCCAAAGCATGGGTCACGTACGTCTACAAACTGATCATAAGCCCTTGGTGCCTTTGATCAACTCATACGACCTTGATAAAACGCCACTGAGATGTCAGAGACTGCTGATGCGACTGATGCGATTCAATGTCACTGTTGAGCATGTTCCCAGTAAACAGTTAGTGGTGGCGGACGCACTCTCCAGACATCCACTGCACGGATGCTACCCGTCCGAGACAGACAGCCAGGTCAAGGCATATGTGAGCAACGTAGTGACAAGCAAACCTATCAAGTCACATAAGTTGGAGGAAATTCGTAGAGCTACACAGAGGGACCCAGAGCTTCAAAAAGCAATCATCTTCATCAGACAAGGGTGGCCTCGGAGAATGGCAAAGAGCTCACCACTGCAAGGCTTTTATGCAGCCAGAAGCCACTTTTCAGAATCAGATGGTCTAGTGCTCTACCACGATCGCATCGTAATTCCCACAGCACTCAGACCCAGTGTCCTTCACCAATTACATGAAGGCCACCAAGGACTAACTAAATGTAGAGAGCGCGCAAGATCAACATTTTGGTGGCCCAACATTGGACTTCAAATAACACATAAGGTGAGGTCATGCAACTTTTGCAGAGAGCACAAGCCTACACAGCGACAGGAACGTCTTGTGACTACTCCTCTGCCCAATGGCCCCTGGCAAAAGATTGCAGCTGATCTTTGCGAGCTTGAGGGTAAGAACTTTCTTGTCGTTGTTGACTATTTTTCAAGAGACGTTGAGATTGCTTCCCTCACTACAACAACCAGCAGACAGGTCATTAACAAGCTTAAACACATGTTCGTTAGATGGGGCATCCCGTTAGAACTGGTCAGTGATAATGGGACGCAGTTCACATCATCAGAGTTCCAAGACTTCAAACTGAGTTATGGCTTCACCCACACCACGTCGAGCCCTCATTACCCCCAGTCAAATGGAGCTGCTGAAAGAGCTGTCCAAACGGCCAAGTACATTCTCAAGCAGCCTGACCCCTGCTTAGCCTTAATGAGTTACCGCTCTACACCAATTGCAGCAACTGGTGCAAGCCCAGCTCAACTTATGACAGGACGTCAAATCTGCACCACCGTCCCAGTACTCGAAAAGACATTGCTGCCCAGTCCAGTCAATAGGGACATGGTGTGCCAAAGAGATGCTGCAGCTAAGGACTCTTACAGATTCTTCTACAACCGCAGACATTCAGCTCGTCCACTTCCTGAGCTTCTCCCAGGCCAGGATGTTGTAGTGAAGCTTGACGGGGAAAAGGGGTGGACGACTCCAGCCAAGGTCATCAGTAAGTCTAAGGAGCCGAGATCCTACTTGGTGGAGATGGCGAATGGGAACGTGACTCGCCTTCAGCCTGTCCCAGGCACCGCTGATCCTGAGGAGCAGCAGCAGAGCACTGTTCCAGCTACACCGACTACTCCAACTAAAGGGCGGCTGCTTCCCAAGAACCACCAGTAAGGCAGGCATTGCCAATCCCTGTCCCAGGGTCTCCTCTCCGCCCTACCACACCTGTGAGAGTGACTTCCAGGGGGCGGGAGATTAAAGTACCTCTCAGATTCAGAGACTGAGGACTATCTCCTTTCTATGTTTTTAGGGCAGAATAATCCCTTATCAGGACTGAGGGTAGCCTACCCCCGTGATGTCCTGCATTCTGACAACACTGTTTTATGTTTAAAGTACTTTTGTTAAAGGGGGAGATGTTGTAAAATCTGTTTATGTTGTCCTAGTAAGGCTACTATGGGGGCAGCCACTAGAGGTCGCTAGAATACTGGTGTGTATATGTGTTTTCCAGAAATTGATGTAACCACGCACACTGCTGCTACAATTCAATAAAAAGTGTTTCGTGCTTGAGAACCCTGCGTCTTATCGCCTCTGATCATGACAGCCTACTTAATATTTTTAATTAAACACAATATTAGATTTTACAGTATATAACAGAAATATGCTCTCTCTTTGTAGTCCCTGTCAGTACTCTCGTTGCAGCATTTTGGATTAACTGAAGACTTTTCAGGGGTTTTTCAGGACGACGAAGATGATGACGATGACGACGAGGATGATAATGACGTTCTTTCTCAGAGGTCCTGTGCTTGGTGTTGCAGTGATTACATTATTAAAGGCACTGTCTTCATAAGCAGCACAGGCCTGAGGTAAAATCACCCTTCCTCAGATGCTGCTGACCTGTTAGCCAACAGTCAGCCAGAGCAGATGGAGCCATCTAGTGTTCATGTGAAGAACCCCTGCTGAAAAGGAGCTCCTGCATGGCCGTTCATATACACCTAATAATTAACAGATAAACAACCAAATGACAGAAAAGTTACTGTTTTTTCACGTCTGTGTTGGAAATGTCAGTTTTTTTTATGTGTCCACAGTAAAAACATTAAAAATGAAAAGATTAAAAAACAGATATAAAAAAGAAACTTTCAATTTTCTGACTGCAGGACAGTTGGAGCAATGAGCTGCTCTACACCAGTGTGTACAAAAACTGCATTTTTTCCTTGTACTAGTTAAACTAGCGTACTGCGACAGACTATCACTTAGCCGTCCCACTTCAAATTAAATTCAACTAAAGTAGTTCTAGTAAAAGTACTTCTACTTTAACATAGTGCTCACAATGATACTAACTTCTTCCTCTGAAAACAACATCAGAGTATTTCAACATACATCTGAGTACTTAATCACACAGAGTAGTTCAACATACATCAGAATACTTCAACATACATCAGAGTACTTAAACATCACACATCAGAGTACTTCAACATACATCAGAATACTAACATACATCAGAGTACTACATCACAAATCAGAGTACTTCAGCATACATCACAATACTTCATCACACATCAGAGTACTTCAACATCACCCAGAGTTAGGGATGATATCGGCCTCGATACCACATTTTCTAAAGTACTCATACTCGTTAAAAGTCCCCCGATACCGGGGACCGATACCACGGTCTGAGACCTGTCTATGTTTGAGCGGCATGTAAGGGGTTAATCACAGGCGCCGAGTGCCCGCCCCCAGAAAATAGTTGGGCATTTTAAACATTCCGCCTTAGCCTTAGCCTACTCCCGCCTCGAGGACATTCAGGGACAGCTCAACCAGCCAATAAAGGGACTGCAGCAGGACGTACAGACGCGCTGGAACAGCACGTATTACATGCTCCAGTCCCTCATTGAGCAAAAGCGAGTGCTGGGCGTGTATGTGTCCGAGCACGAACTCCCGGACTATCTCACCGCTGACCATTGGGCTCTTATGGAGACGACTGTTGCCATCCTCGCCCCCTTTGAGGAACTAACTAAAAAAGTGAGCAGCTACGACGCACTAGCCTCTGATGTCATCCCAGCTGTGACTGTGCTTGTGAGACTTCTAAACAGAGAAACAGACGAGTAAATACCTCTCAGCCCCATGTAGCAGTGTGGAAAGTGAAAGGCTTTTTAGCTCAGTGTCACACATTATAGATGAAAACAGAAACAGTCTGACTGCTGATAATGCAGAAAAGCTACTTTTCTTTAAAAAAAAAAAACCCTGCCACTCACTTTTTCTCTCCATTAAGTGAGTCGTCTTAGACTTGATGTTAATACCTACCTCAGTTGCACTGACTGCCACAGTTCTATGTCGGTGGATGTTGTTAGTTTATTCAAATATTGTGCACTAAATAGCAAAGATGTTTATTAATGCCCCTTGTGTTGTCCAAAGCGGCAGAGTTTACAATAAACTGAAAACAATACTTGAGTTGCACTGTCACTGTTTAAATTTTTTTTTCATAATTATTTATTCTGTAATATGTTGCATACAACATGCTTTTCATTTTAAATAAATGTTCTTAACTTCAAACCAGTCCCTTGTTTTTTTTTTTCTTTTTTGTTAAATTATAGGACTAAAGCTGTTACCTGTAAATTTAAATCATGTTTTTATTAATTACTCGATATCGGTATTGGCGAGTACTGAAATGCAAGTACTCATACTCGTACTCGTTTCCAAAAAAGTGGTATCGGTGCATCCCTACCCAGAGTACTTCATCACACATCAGAATACTTCAACATCACCCAGAGTACTTCATCACACATCAGAGTACTCCAACATTACACAGCGTTACTTCATCACACATCAGAGTACTTCAACATATATCGGAGTACTTCAACATGTATCAGAGTACTTCATCACACATCAGAGTACTTCAGTGTCAGAAACCAACTGAAGCATGTCATGTGACGTGAATATAGTGGCTGCTGGGATATGTAGTCACTGTTCAGACTTGAATGAAGAGTATTCTCGTCCTGATTGGAGCTTTAAAGACAACGTCAGTGAGTGAGAGTTTATTGGACATCTACGTCACACATCAATGTCTTTGTGAAAGGGTTGTAATCAAGCGGTCGTAAAGGGTCGGCTCCAGAGATGTGTCCTAAAAGCTAAAACGTTGGATTTATGGGCACATTGATGCACCTAACACTTTAAGCTTTCCATTCTGGTCATCTCTAGTGAGGTCATCTGTAGTGAGGTCATCTGTAAGAACGAATTAGTCTGCATTAGGGATGGGTATTAGGGTATTTAGGTTTTATCCGATACCGGTGCCAAACCGGTACTTTTGAAACGGTGCCGGTGCTTAAACGGTGCTCAAACCGGTGCTTAAAGAATGGAGAACACAAAATTGGTCCAAAAACCTCTCATGTTCAGCTGTTTTTTTTGTAAAAAGATAACAATGTTAACCTTTTCTGCAGCTATAGGGCATATATGATATCACTCTTAGCTGGAAGCAGTGCTTAAACAATGGAAAAAACAAACTTTGTCCAAAAACCTCTCATGTTTAACTGTTTTCCACTTTTTCTTTGGTCATTTTAGCCTTTTTTGGCCAGGGTGAAGGGAGTATCTGCCATCAAACAAGAAGACAGCCACATGTAACTACGATGGTGTTTGCTAGTTCACCTTACATGCATTAATGTAATAACGTGGTTAGCCTACTCAACGTAAATTATACACGAACAACATGAAGCTACTCACCCAGAGAAGAACGGCTGCTGCTGCCATCATCATCCGTCACCACCACACCCGCAGTAGATGCGCTCGGTGTGAGGTCTCGCAGCAAGCTATCAAATACAGCGCATTTTTCTGCTTTAAAAAAAACGCTATGCGTCGCCAGGTGTTTCATCGGATTTGAGGTGTTACCTCCTTTGCACAGTATCAGCTTAAAGCACTTGTTGCAGGCTGCTGAGTTTGCATATTTTGCTGTGAAGTACAGCCAGACTTTTGACCACTTCGTCTTGGGCATTTTTAATCTGTAGCCCTGCTCTAAAAGTACGTACGTACCTGGGCCCGCCTACTATCCTCGGAAACGTAAAATGATTGGCTAGAATTCAAAGTGTATGACATCTCAGGAAAAAAAGCACCGAAATAAAGCACCGAAATGTGCGCTGCTTTTCGGTCTGCTTACTACCATTTATGTCAGAACCGGTACCATCATGGCACCGGATACCGGTACCCATCCCTAGTCTGCATCCAGTCAAACCAAACTTTTAACAGCTCTCATCAACACATTCCTTTTTAATGGCTCCTGCTAAACTGATCCATCAACACACAGATCTGTTTGTCATTTCGGTTGATTATTAAATGAAGACCTCCTTCACCTCCATCACTTGTTGCAGCTCTTTTTCTCTGCCCCTGATAGCCAATATAAGTAAGTAACTAAGTAAAATTTATTTATTAAGCACTTTTTACAGACAGGCAGTCACAAAGCGCTGTACACAAAGATTAAAATAAACAGTACACTCAATAGACATTATACACAATGTAAAAGGTTTAAATGTAAATTAAAAAATGTGAAGAATATAGTATACGTAGATCAGAAAAAGCCTTGTATAAACAGAAACGTTTTTAACTGCTTTTTAGAAGAATCGACATTGTCAACCAAATGTAGTTGTGGTGGTAAACTGTTCCACAGCCTTGGTGCGACAGACTGAAAGGCTCTGTCTCCTTTTGTCTTCACCCGTGTACGGGGAACAACCAACAGACTCTGAGTCTGTGAGCGGAGACGACGAGCAGCAGTGTATTTTATACGAAGCTTGGATAAATAATCTGGGGCCTGGCTGTTTAGTGCTCTGTATGTTAAAACAAGAATTTTAAAATGAATTCTAAAATCTATTGGGAGCCAATGTAAAGAATATAAGATGGGAGTAATGTGAGCTTGTTTGCTCACTGCACAGAATTGTACTTGTTCTGTGCAGAGAGTTAGTAGTCTTGCTGTTGCATTTTGTATCGCCTAGAGACGAGACAGAGATGATTTATCTAAGCTGGTAAACAGGGAATTACAGTACTTTCAATTCAATTCAATTTTATTTATATAGCGACAAATCACAACAACAGTCGCCTCGAGGCGCTTTATATTGTAAGGTAGACCCTAAATAATACATACAGAGAAAAACACAACAATCAAATGGCCCATTATGAGCAAGCACTTTGTCGACAGTGGGAAGGAAAAACTCCCTTTTAACAGGAAGAAACCTCTGGCAGAACCAGGTTCAGGGAGGGGCAGGTGCATCTGCTGCGACCGGTTGGGGTGAGAGAAGGAAGACAGGATAGAAGACATGCTGTGGAAGAGAGACAGAGATTAATAACAAGTACGATTCTGTGCAGAGAGGTCTATTAACACATAGTGAGTGAAAAAGGTGACTGAAAAGGAAGAACTCAATGCATTATGGGAGTCAGAAGCCTATGCCTATTGCAGCATAACTAATTGAGGATTCAGGGTCACCTGATCCAGCCCTAACTATATGAGTAATAACCTAAACACGATGACACAAATGCATGAATCAGTTTTTCCAGTTCAGCTGAAGAGACCATATGTTGCAGTTTAAAGTTTGTTTGTTTGTTTCTTAAGTGAAAGAAACAGGAACGAGACAAAGATTTTACATGAGAGTCGAGGCCCAGAGAAGAGTCAAATATTACTCCAAGATTTCGAATATTTGACTTGACAGAAGGACAGAAAGAGGCAAGAACCTGACTAATTTTAGAATGTAGTTCAGGAGGAGCTGTGATCATGGTCTCCGTCTTGTTCGTGTTTAGAACTAGGTAGTTGCTTGAAAGCCAATCATAAACCTGAGTTAAGCACTGGACTAGGGTGGACAGCCTGTCTAGGTTATGAGGCTTAAAGCACATTTACAGCTGAATGTCATCAGCAGAAAAATGATGAGACAGGTCGCTAAAAGACTGAATAATGCCAGCTAAAGGGAGCATATAAAAAGAAAATAATAATGGACCTAAAACTGAACCCTGTGGAACCCGCAGGTTAGGGCAGCAATGTTAGAGGTAAACCTATCAGTCCTAACAGAAAAGGACCTATCTGATAAGTAGGAAGAAAACCAGGAACCAGGTGGAACCAAGGTGGAGCCAGATATACCAGCCAGAACCTTAAGCCTGTTAAGTAGGATTTTGTGGTCGATGGTATCAAAGGCTGCGCTAAGATCAAGCAGAATGATCACATAACAATTCCCTGCATCAGATGCCATTAATAGATCATTATAGACTTTTAAGAGAGAGGTTTCAGTGGAGTGTTGCTTTTTAAAGCCAGACTGAAAAGGGTCAAAAATCTGTAATTTACACAATACGGACCTGAACTGATTTTCAACAATTTTTTCTAGTAATTTACTTAAAAATTGCAATTTTGAAATAGGTCAATAATTACTAGTGGAGCTAGGATCTAAATTCTTTTTTCTTTTTATAAGCGACGTTAATTCTGCATGTTTAAAAAAAGATGGAACACAGCCTTGCCTCAGTGAACTGTTGATGATAGATAGTAAAGTGGAACCAATGCTGGTGAAAGACCCAGACAGGACAGAGGGAGGTAATATATCTACAGAGCATGATGAGGATTTCATTTTACAGAATACTGTAATTAAGTCATTAAGTGTGATTGGAGAAAAGGAAGTAAATGACCCAGTAAATGAAGTAAATGGCACTTGAGGAAATTTTGGATCTCAAGTCTATCACCTTATTTACAAAATGATTGAGGAAAGTATTGCAATCTTCATCAGAAAGTCACACAGCATGCTGAGTTGGAGGAGAAACAATACTGTTTATGGTATCAAATAGAGCTCTTGAATTACTTTTATGATGATTTATAAGATTGTTGAAATAAGAGGATCTAGCCTCTTTGACTGATTCATTATATAAGTAAAGAAGTAATATGTGGTTTGAATGCAAGCAGGTTTGCCTACAGCTAATTAAAAGCAGATCCAGCAGAATACTGCAGCATGCAGTTTGTGATTTATAGGCTTTCTGTTGTTGAGTTGCAGTTTGATTACGTTCAAACACGTTCAAACACTCATTGAGTCTGTGTAGCAAATCAATGAACTCTACAGGCATGTCACTAAAGGCACAAAGCAGCAACAACCTTGACAAAATGAAAACTATGAAAATCACTTTTTGTTGCATTACAGAGTTCCTGGCTGCCGTTTTACAGATTTTTTTTTTTTTCTTAATTTGAATTTCACAGCTCATATGTGTTGAATAAGAGCACTCAGGATGTAGTGAGAAAATATATTTAGTTCAGGCTGAGTCATAGCAAACCTTTCTTCAGTCAGGTTTAACTGTTAATTTAACATCTTCAGCTCTGGGACTGACCAGAACGGACAGATTAGAAAGAGTTTTTCACAGGGACGGGTTCGCTAAAGCTTAGGTGTTTGGACATGTACAGGCTTGTATTTTTGACAAAGGATGTTGAAGCTGGCAGGGAGGATGAAAAGAGGAAGATTCATGGATCTACTGAAGGAGGACATGCAGAAGGCTGCTGTGTTGGGGAGGATGTTAGGAACAGAGTGATGTGGAGACAGATGATTCACTGTGGAGACGATAGCAGCCGAAAATTGTGCAAGAAGTGGTCTTGACCGTCTGTTGCAGACACCGACAGATGAAGTCCGATCCTGGGGTGCAGTTCTCTGTGGGTGAGTCCACATGGTCAAAAAAAACACAGGCAGGCATCCTCGTGGTCGCTGTGCGACGACAAAACACTCAGGGCACTGCAGGGTCGCGTGACAAGTATAACAGAGGCCTTGTTTTATTTCGACACACAGACGGTGGAGACGTCACTGTAAGTGGAAAGAAGAGACAAAGTATTGTCGGAGCTTTTCTGTTGTATTGACTTGCTTCACCACAGTTTGTGGTAACATAAAGCAGCTAACATTAAGGTCGTGGAATGGCTGCGCTTAGAAGTCGGTCTGTGCCAGGAAACCATGAACTTTACCAGTTGTGCGAAGAAGAGATAGCTCATTTACGCAGATACATCAGCAAGCCATTTTAAACACGGACCAGCGAGGAGGGGAACATGCAGGTTTTCTACATCTGCGTGTGTGGGATTGGCTGCCCGCTGGTCCTTCAACACCCCCACCCTTGGCTGTTGGAGCTCTAAAAGTGGGAGTACGGTCTATGACAGGCAAACTCACAGACACACGCACACACACACACACACACACAATCTGTGTGTGTCTCTTTGTGTGTGTCCTTGAGTGTAAGTGTTGATGATGATGCAGCTTTTCTGAACTGAAACTGAAAGTGTTCTTTCAGGATGACGTGAGGAGGATTCAGACATCACCTGCTCTCAGCTGCATCCAGTCCTGGTCCCGGTCGATCGGATCGTCGTCCTGCCCGCGCGGAGGTGCTTTCAGCTCGTAATGAGTCATCAGAAGAGTAAAGGTGAGCTCATCTATGTTTCGGTTCAGGTTAGACTCAGCAGTAACACCTCCTGCTCCTGCTGCTCACGCGCCCTGCCCGCTCCCGCTGCTCCTTCACACAGAGCGGCCGGTGAGGAGATTAGCGGAGCTGCGGAGTCCCTGTCGTCGGTTTGACGTTTGTGTGTGTGTGTGTGTGCTGGTGATCGATAAGCGGACTCATTGATCTGATTGATCGGACTGTTTGAAGTGTTTCCATCAGAGCTACAGCGGCAGGCCTTCAGACTGCAGGTGGCGCTCTGCTGGGGAAGTGCACCAAACTCCGTTCAAAAAAACTAAACTCAAATTTACGGCGCAGCAGCGAGTTTCACTCTGGTGTTCATATCAGTGTTTCATGCTGCCGCTCAGGTTTAGCTGGAAAATCTGTGAGCCCTCTGCAGTGGACCCGAGCCTGTCAGCTTACACTGTATTGACTGTCTGCAGCAAGGCTTGGTGTTTGTGATCATTTCATCATCATTATCCATTGCAGTACTTATATCTATGTAGCGTCACAGCAGATGCCTTTGTGCCAAAGTAACTGGGGATAAAAACATGAAGGAGATTTTCCTGGCTTTTTATAGCAGATAACCGCCTTAAAAATATTCTGGAGTAGATGCTGATGCTGCTTAAGTAAAGCAGAGCAAAGTTACAGAGGTTTGATTAGAGAGACAGCTAAGCAATCATTTGTAAAAGTTTAAATTTCTTCAGCATTGAACAGCAGAAATGAGGCTTTCATGTTGAAGGCCGACAGCACTGAACACAACGGTAGACTTGTGCATAATAACCAGCAAATAATGCAGAAAACAGATATTTTTGATGGTAAACTGGTCTCTGAGTAAACTGACAGAGAGAGAGAGGGAGAGAGAGGGAGAGAGAGAGAGCTGTGCAGGGAATAACAGCCAAAGTAAGAGGGAATTAATGACAATTTTTATCAAATGTGAAGCCCAGTTTTGATCTTTTGCTGCTAGTTAAGTAAATTTTAGTCAGAAAGCGATGAAACCTGATGTTTCAGAATTTTTTAGAGTTTGGCTTTCAGCACCAACAGCGTATCTGTGTTGTGTGCCGTCAGGTGAACGAGCCGTGCTTTGTGTTTACATCTTTTTCTGTCTTCCTGCTCTTTAATCGTTGCTGTTTTAGCTGTTTTGCAGTTGTTGAAATAGTTTTGTGAGCTCTAAGCTGAGATTCTGGCAAAATACATTTATATTTAAAATTCAATTCAGGATTTAATTAATCGATATCAGCTGCACATATTCATTCATCATCTTACTGACTGCAGCAGGAGGTGTAGAGGAGAGTGGCGAAGAAGGAGGAGCCTGGAGCAAACTGCCAAGACTGAAGATCCCCTCAAAGATCTGGAAGAACTGCAAACTGCACAACAACAATGAAGGTGAGACCTGCAGAAGACCTGCTAGAACCAGGTAACTCTCCAGGACCACAGACTGTAGATGAAAGATGGACATAGCAACAGTCACGTCACCCACTGGTAGCTTTCATGAAGATTCAGTTTGAGGATTTTCTCTATGTTAGTTTTTGTTTCCAAAAATGGCAACATGTGGACGCTAATGGTAGCTAGGTTAGCATAGACTGAATGGGAGCATCTTACTGAGATGGTACCTGCTGGTGCCGATGGAGCCGATGGAGTTCCGCCCTCTTGGACAGTCTATTAGTACAGTAACCTCACAGCAACTATACGATTGGTCACATGATTTCATTAAAAATGGTTCAAAAGGCTCCAACAGGACAAACACAGTCCAGAAGTCCAGTTCAGGTGAAGCTTGCTAGCTACCAGCTATAGCCTCCTGTGTCAGTGAAAGTAGGCAACTCCCCTAATAAACAGGTGAAGTATAAAGACCCCACCACCCCATTCATGTGCAATGAAGGAGAAGACCAAACTGTTTGTTTATCAGGCTGTAAACATGTTTATTTGTGCTGTGAAGTTTTAACATGGGAGTCTATGGGGGTGACTCACTGCTGTTTCTGCTGGACATCAGAGGAACTGCAGGTGTTTGGTTCACATGAAGAATGAGAGCTAGCAGGACCTGATCTGTTGATGGATTTAGCTCCTGTGGGGTTTTTTTGCTCCTCCGCGGAGCACAAAGGGCTTTACACAGAAAGGATCAGCTCATGTTACAGGCTGAAGAAACAATAAGAGAATTTAGCAGTTAGATTAATGTTAGCTCATCAATAAAAAGCCAGAAGCTCTTAACTGACCAAACACTCAGTTTTATCTCACATCTATAAAGAATCCTTCCAGAAACTCCTGAATCCAGAACACCTTTTGGGTCATCCATCTCCTGTAGAGTGGTCACGCTAACAGAACCAGATACATTGTTTCATTTAATTTAGTTCAATTTTATATTTATATCACCAAATCACAACAGTTTCCTAAAGTTAAAAACTCAATAATAAATAATAAAAAGAAAACAGAGAAAACCCCAACAATTATACGACCCTGCTTGAGCAAGTGCTTTTTGACAGTGGGAAGGAAAAACTCCCTGTTTGACAGGAAGAAACCTCCAGCAGAACCAAGCTCAGGTACACAGCCATCTGCTGTGAGCGGTGGGGGGTTATGGGAGGAAGATGGGACAAAAGACATGCTTTGGGAGAGAGCTAGAGATTAATAATACCTAATGATTAAATGCAGAGAGGTCAATTTTCACATAGAGAGTGGAGATGAAACACTCAGTGCATCACGTCCTGATGCATGCTCAATCATCCAGGTAAGAAAATCCCAAAAGGTGGATTCTGTTCATCTGGATGTTTTCAGTGGGAGAAATGACCTTGTAAACAGTATATTTGTATAATGACTGAAACTAGCACAACTGGCTGTTAAGTCAATTTCTTGATCAATAATATGCAAATAGTCAAGACCCTTGATCAACAACCACTGATAAATGGCTATGAGTACCATTCACATAGAGTTGGGGAATGGCTGAACTCACAGCATTGTAAGATGGTGAAAAATGTACCCTTAGGCCTCCTCCTTGATTCAGAGATGGTCTTTCCCTTTTTACATAAATGGCCTCCCTGACTTCCCGCTCCCTCCTTGTCCGCTCCCTCCTCTTTCATTATTGAAAGAGTGTCCAGTGGCCAGTCTTGGCAGCCGGGGATCAGTCCGCCAGGGCCTCCGGTCCTGGCCGCCACCCGGCACACAATGCACCCGACCCCTATGGTGCCTCCTGCGGGTGGTGGGCCTGCGGGAGGATGGGCCCATGTCTCCTCTTCGGGCTGTGCCCGGCCGGGCCCCATGGACTAAGGCCCGGCCACCAGACGCTCGCCCTGCCCGGTAACCCTATCCCGGGCACTGTTCCCTCGATGTTCTCTTCATAAGGGTCTTCTGCTCCACATCGAAAGGAGCCAGCTGAGGTGGTTCGGGCGTCTGACAAGGATGCCTCCTAGGTGCCTCCTGGGTGAGTGTTCTGGGCATGTCCCACCGGGAGGAGGCCCCGGGGCAGACCCAGGACACGCTGGAGAGATTATATCTCTCGGCTGGCCTGGGAACGCCTTGGTGTTCCCCCGGATAAGCTGGAGGAGGTGGCTGGGGAGAGGGAGGTCTGGGCCTCTCTGCTTAGGCTGCTGCCCCCGCGACCCGACCTCGGATAAAGCGGATGAAGATGGATGGATGGATGGATGGTGTCCAGTGGCCTGTAGGTGTGAATAGACTGCTGAGTCCTGGCCTGATGAGCTCCTCTGTGTTGCGCCATCTGCTTTACCTCTTTAGGTTGTTTGGTTTCCCCGATGTATAAATCATGGCAATCCTCCTGGTACTTGGTGGCCCAACACATTCACATTCACCAGGGAGATGCAAAGTGGCAGGTTAGCCTTCTTAAACTGTGAAATTTCCATCAGTAATGGGGGGCATTTAAAAGTTGATGTGAACCGTAAACCTACACACACTGTTCAGAATTTAAGGTCTTACTCTCATCATTCACTGGAGCACAAACTGGGTTTATCGGGACGCTACAACACAGAGCGAACACCATCCTGACAGGCAGAGCAGCCAGGAGTTTGTATCAGGAGTATCGGAATAGTTGAGACTCTTAGCACCCCGTCTCTTTGGCTTTCAAACCGCAAAACACGCTGCGCCAAAAATTGGTCAAAACAGAAACAAAGCTATATAATGTATGCTGTTAAGTAGCAGCCATGATGTATACATCAGGGAAAACCAAACAACCTCTGACTATCAAAAGGGCCTGGAAGCCTGTATGTAACTGCAGACTCAAGTGCATGTGGCAGCACGAGGTGAGAAAAAAGTAAATACTCTTCACAGTTTTAAAAGACAACACCACTCTGGGAATTTCACCCAGAGAATACTGGAAGTAACACTAATCACCAAGAAGGCAGTTAGGTTTGTTATACTCAGTACAGAGACGAGGTTCAATGTTAAAACAAGTTGACAATTTATTAATAATTATTTAAAACACCATTAAAAGCACAGTCATAAAAATCCATGTACAAATATGCTTAAAAAGGTATTCAGAGCTGAGGCTTACCAGTGGAGGGGCAGGGATGCCACGCACAAACTCAAAAAAAGAAAACACACCAAGACACAAGTGCAACACAAAATCACACACTCACACTAATAAACTAAACAAGGCAGGTGTGTACACTCAAAGGATCCCACCACCAAGGCACCCTAGTCTCCTCCACGTCGGCACTCCGCATCTGAATAAAAGAAACAAAGAAAATTTTAATATATTACAACAAAACTAATATGTGGCGCTGGGGGATAACCCAACTGCAGGACCACACTGGTGATCTGCAGCTATAAAAAGGGCCTCCATCAAAACAACAGAAAAACAACATACAATCTGGATAAAACTTTAAAATCTGGAGCAAACGGAATTGCCGTATTGCTCCAACTAGCCGTCTGCCCGACTATAAGTTAATCATCCGGTCAGTCAATATGTACGCCAGCTGACTCCCATAACCGGCATGCATATGGCCGCTGTCCACGCCGACGTCCACTTTAAAAAGCTGGCAGCAGCAGGAAAAGAAACTTCGCAACGGGAACAGACGGTAAAAGCCGAGCAAAGCAAAGCAGCAGCACCTCAGTTAGTGTGGCGTTGCATAAAACTAAGGCCCACACTTCCTGCAAAGCATAATAACTAATTACTATAAAACAAACAATAAAAGGCAGGGATCGTAACGAAATTGAATTACGTACCGAGTAAACCCGCGTCATGAAACATGAGCAGGGGCTCATAGGAGGCTTCCACAGCTATGACCTAAAAACAATATCTGTTCCCCACCAAGTAAGGTAATGCACACACTACAATGAGTAAACACCTACCAGCCGCGATGGAGGCTTCAGAATGATCTCTGCAACACCAAGGGGAAGTCAGGTAACCAAAAAGGAGATCACAGGTAAGCGATCCAGGAATGCTCAAGTGGCAACTATTTATACTAGCGCCCCCTAATGCGCCAGGCTGAAAGTGGGTTGAACCAAGGAATAACATTCCTCCTGCCACATGCAGAACCAAACGCAGAGAAAACAGAGTAACTTTTGCACAAACTTTTTTCTTTAAGTATCTACAATCGTAGAGTTAAAAAAAAATCCTTAAGATCAACTCCATTAGCAATAATCATCCTTAATGGACGTCCTCTGGAGGAAGTACACTCTTTCAACTAACTGGGCGGCATCATCGACCAGCAACGTGGAACCGATGCAGATGTCCAGGCAAGGCTCAGCAACGCAAGAGTCGCCTTCATCCAGCTCAAGAACATCTGGCCTTCCAGAGAGCTGACCGAGACTACCAAGATCCGACTGTTCAACTCCAACATGAAGTCAGTCTTGCTGTATGGGGCTGAAACTTGTAAGACAAACAAACCTCAAACAGAGAAATCCAGACATTCCAGAACAGCTGTCTCAGAAGGATTCTCCACATTCGCTGGCCAGACACTATCAGTAACATAACCTATGTTGAACCTGTCAACTCCCAGTAGAGGAAGAATCAGGAAGAAAACATGGTGCTGGGTAGGGCACGCTCTCGCTGTGTCCCATTTCAGGGTCTGCACGCTTGAAGTACGCATTTTAAGTGCGGTTACGTCACCGCCACGCGACGACGGCTGTCCCAATTCGAAGTGTACTTGAAATGCATACTCCAAATGCGCCGTCGATTTCCCCAAATATCAAGCGTGGTCCGGTGCACGCTTCGTGGTCCCATATATCCCACAATTCATAGCGCGGCGGTGGGTGTGGATAATTTTGCCGCAAAATACGGCAGAAGGGAGCGGCCGAACTGTCAAAGGTAAGTACTGAATATGACGTCACTTATTCATGTGCGAATGTTTAATAACGAAGAACATTAAAACATTGCTGTTGACCACATGTCGGCAAAGTTATGTGACACTAGTGATGTTTGTACTTTCAGCATTAACTTGGTTTTAAAGCCTCTACTTCTAAATATACATATAGTCGACCTTAATCTTACAGAGAATCTGATGATTTTATGGATAATTAAAGTCAGTCATATATCCACAAACACAACAAGCTGAAAGTCAGTGATATAGATTATATATATATATATATATATATATATATATATATATATATATATAAAAACACCAAGCACGCCCCTGCGGGCAGTTTATCCTTCAAGCTCGGGTCCTCTACCAGAGGCCTGGGAGCTTGAGGGTCCTGCGCAGTATCTTAGCTGTTCCCAGGACTGCGCTCTTCTGGACAGAGATCTCCGATGTTATTCCCGGGATCTGCTGGAGCCACTCGCCTAGCTTGGGAATTCCGAATGACAGCAATATCAGGAAGAAGGAACACGAGAAGCTGGAGAAATACCAAGGGCTCAGAGAAGAGCTCGAGAGGATGTGGAGGGTGAAGGTAACGGTGGTCCCAGTGGTAATCGGAGCACTAGGTGCGGTGATATATATATATATATATATATATATATATATATATATATATATATATATATATATATATATATATATATATATATATATATATATATATATATATATTATTATGATATATATATATATATATCATAATAATCTGACAATACTATAATATTGGCCATATTATATTTACATTACCATAGTGAGATTACTTTAGTCTCATGAACAACATTAACTAATTATTATTTACTAGCTAATCTTAAATGACTGTTCAGTACAGAAATGAAGCCCTTGAATCATGTTTTACAGTCCTGTGGTCTCAGCTTCAGATACTCAACTAATCAAAGTGATGTCATGACAAAAAAGATTGACCAACAAAACAATTTTCTCCTTCATTTCTGTCAAACAAAGCTGTATGTAGCGTGTCTCGCGGTTAGTATCATGGTTGCTAGGCAACCTGAACTGCGCGACGAAGCATATACCGTCCCATTTCACAAGCCTCTCACTTCCGCACTTCTCGTACTTATAGTACGCACCGTACGTAGTGCGCGTACTTCAAGCGTGCAGACCCTGAAATGGGACACAGCCTCTATATGAACCACCAACCAACATCACTAGGCTAGCTCTCAGGTGGAACCCTCAAAGCAGGCGAAAGAGAGGCCATCAAAGAAATACCTTCCAATGAGACCTTACCATACCATACCATACCACCTTTATTTATAAAGCACTTTAACATAAAACCAGAGTTCACAAAGTGCTGTACATGCAAATAGTATAAGTAAAGTAAATAAAAATAAGATAAAATAAGATAATAAATTAAATAACTAAAATAAATTAAAAAATGTTAAAACAAATTGAGTCAACCCCTTTAATCAGTGCCAAAGGCTTCAGCGAATAAATGTGTTTTAAGAAAACTTTTAAACTCAGAAAGAGAAGAGGCCTGCCTAGCGTGCAAGGGCAGATCATTCCACAACTTTGGAGCAGCTACAGCAAAAGCATGATCACCTTTAAATTTATACTTAGTTTTCGGTACCTTAAGGAGCTGCTGATTGGCGGACCTAAGGGAACGGGCAGGTGTATATCGTTGTAGTAGCTCAGAGACGTAGGGGGGCCAGGCCATTAAGAGATTTAAAAACAAATAAGAGAATTTTAAAAACAACCCTAAAATGTACAGGTAGCCAGTGGAGTGAAATTCAAATGGGGGTAATGTGCTCAAACTTTTTTGTTCCAGTTAAAAGATGAGCTGCAGCATTTTGCACAACCTGCTGGTGCCTAATGGATGCATCGCTAACCCCACAATAAAGTATGTTACAATAATCCAGCCTAGAAGTAACAAAGGCACGGATTACTGTCTCAAAAAGCTGTTTTGATAAGATGGGCTTTATTTTGGCTAATTGCCTCAAATGAAAAAGCTAGATCTTACAAGAGCTCTGACCTGGCTTTCAAGTTTAAGATCTGCCCCCATTTTAACTCCCAGATTAGTGATGACTGGTTTAACATACTGTGCCAGCGAACCAAGATCTATAGTAGTGGCCTCAGAAGCGCCACCAATAACCATCATCTGGGTGGCTGTAGCTCAGGAGGTAGAGCAGGTCACCTACTGATCGGAAGGTTGGAGGTTTGATCCCAGGCTCCTCCAGTCTGCATGCCAAGTATCCTTGGGCAAGATACTAACCCCAAGTTGCTCTCCGATGCATCCATCGGAGTATGAATGTGTGTGAGTGTAGTTAGAAAGCACTCAGTATAGAGGTAGTGCTTGTGAGAATGGGTGTGACTGGGTGAATGTGGCATGTTGTATAGAGCGCTTTGAGTACTCTGGGAGAGTAGAAAAGCGCTATATAAGAATCAGTCCATTTACCATTTTACCATCACTTCTGTTTTCTGCTCATTAAAATGTAAGAAGTTCAAAGCCATCCAGGCCCTTATTTCATCAAGGCATCTGAGCAGAGGGTCTACTGAGAAGCCATTTATCTTTTTAAGTGGGAAATAAATCTGGGAGTCATCAGCATAACAGTGGAAAGAAATCCCATGTTTCCTGAAAATAGACCCAAGGGGTAGGAGATATAGGGAGAAAAGAAGCGGGCCTAAAACTGATCCCTGTGGGACCCCACATTGAAGAGAAGCAGCAGAGGATACAAACTCACCGAGTTTCACAGAGAAAGTTTGCTCTGCCAAATAGAATCTAAACCACTGCAGTGGTTTAGAAACCACTGCACTCCTAACACCCACCAACTGCTGTAAATGGGAAATTAAAATATTATGATCCACTGTATCAAAAGCAGCAGTTAAATCTAACAGCACGATAATAACACAGTCACCTGAGACAGTTGCTAAAAACTATGGAGGACCACAAGAGCCACGCGCATCGAAATAAAAAATTCTGTGCTTAAATAATGAATTGTAGAATAAAATGTGCATTTGTAAATTCATTTTTGAATTCCAATTTAATAAACTGATTTTTAAAATGCTTTTTAAGTCTTCATTTCAAAAAATATTTTTCGAATTGCACTTTAATAAACTGCATTTCAAAAATCTTTTTCGAATTGCACTTTAATAAACTGCATTTCAAAAATCTTTTTTGAATTGCACTTTAATAAACTGCATTTCAAAATCCATTTCCCTTTCCTGTTCGCTCAGGGATTAACATGTGGATTAGCAGTTGGATTAGCAGTTGGATTAACAATTTCATTTTAAAAATCCTGCTGCTATTCAAATTAGCCACACCGTGGGATGTAAGGAGCTCTCTGATTGGTTGGTCAGACACAGGCTGTCTGCCAGCCTGGATGTTTCTAGCGCATAGCTTCGCCCTGCTAAGAAGCGTGTGTGCTTGTACAAAGGCCGTTCAGCCTCGGGATTTACACTCGGCTCGACACGGATATATGAAGAATGAAGGGACCCTGCAGCGAAACGGAGAGCTCAACCTCTGACTGAGTGCCTGTTTTCGCAGTCTGACCACCTGTGAAGGTAACGTGCTAACGTGGCTAACGCTAGCATCACCGCACGTAGCCCCGTTATTTTAAGGTCATCTTAGCTTATGAAAGTTTGACGTCGCAGCTGTACGAGCTAGCTACGTGTTTTGTAAGCTGCTGTGCTCTTCACAAATAAAGCTGGAAGCAGCTCAGACTATTAGAACCAGCACTGAGGCCTGTTACATTTATACAGTGTGAGAGGAACGGCTGCAGCCTACAGCCTTTAAACTAGCGATTAAAATGCAGACAGTAAACTCGTCAGTCCAGATGTTACCACATTACTTTGTGATACTTGTGAGTTAAAACAACTGAGACAGGCTGATTAAAATAACAACTGTCAGTGCTCTCATTCCTTATATCAAGACTGGAGATCACACTACTGATTTCAGCTCATTTAATATGTGAGTGCACAGATTCATTCTCAATTGGACAGAAATGATGATCAAAGGTTGTGTATATATGACAAATTCATCAAATCCCAGCCTCTAACACAGTGTGCTGAATCTTAGCTTTGAATGTCGAGTATTTTCTCATCAGTGCAATGTAAGCATTCACTGAACCTACAGTATCTACACCTGTGTGGTAAAGACACAGATAATGAAATTTAATTATTAATACAATATACATCATGAGAAACGAAAGCTGAAATTGATTCAGTTTAGTACTTTTCTCTGTATGCTCTGTGATTATAAAGGCCTTAAATTCTGTGATATATACTGTAAATGATTTTCACAGAGGTCTTAAAGTAGTTAAATCACTGCTGATAGTCTGGTTGTTTATATTTTCACATTTTTGTGTCTGTAGGGCTGTTTGATGACGATTTGGACTCTGGGAGATGAGGACACACCCACATCTGTTCCATACTGCAGCCATTGATGGTGTTATGGCTCTGAGTCAGCTTTGGGACATCAGACGCACACACTGGAAAACCAGCACCTGATAACAGCTCTCTGATAACAATCAGAGAGCTCCTTACATCCCACAGTGTGGCTAATTTGAATAGCAGCAGGATTTTTAAAATGAAGTTGTTAATCCAACTGCTAATCCACATGTTAATCCCTGAGCGAACAGGAAAGGGAAATGGATTTTGAAATGCAGTTTATTAAAGTGCAATTCGAAAAAGGTTTTTGAAATGCAGTTTATTAAAGTGCAATTCGAAAAAGATTTTTGAAATGCAGTTTATTAAAGTGCAATTCGAAAATATTTTTTGAAATGAAGACTTAAAAAGCATTTTAAAAATCAGTTTATTAAATTGGAATTCAAAAATGAATTTACAAATGCACATTTTATTCTACAATTCATTATTTAAGCACAGAATTTTTTATTTCGATGCGCGTGGCTCTTGTGGTCCTCCATAGTTTTCACAAATTTCCTGAGAGGACTCGACACCAACAGTCTGTGGAGCATGAAGGACCCTGTCAATAGTCTTAAATAAGACATGAGGCTTACGACAATTTGACTGAATAATAGCAGCAAAATGTTTCCTCTTAGCATCTTGTACATTCTTCTGATAGGAATTCCAGTAGTTTTGTAATATTTGGTATGACACCTGAAGTTGATCCTTCTTCCATTTACTTTCAGTTCTCCTACACTTTCTTCTTGTCACGGCGAGTGAGAAGAGCCGTGTGGAAGAAATGAAGGAGGGTCCAAACGCAGGCAGTCGTGAAGGTGGTTTATTGAATAAACGGCAAAGGGAAAGTGGCAAACGAAGACAAACTAAACTATACTGGAAAACAACTGAACTACAGCGCAGAAACCAGAACACGAACATGAAGGAGGTCGAGCAGAGGCAGACGATGGTAGACAGCAGGGAACACACGGATGAAACATGGTGAATACACAGACGGACCAGCGACTACAAACACAAAAGACACGACTAAAATACACTCAGAGAAACACAGGGAGATTACACACAGGTGGGGGACACAGCTGGGAGTCAGTTCTGAGGGCCGACCATGCACACGGCAACGGCGGCAACGGGCAAACAGTTCTGGGGGTCGACCGTGCACACGGCAACGGCGGCGACGGGCAAACAGTTCCGGGGGCCGACCGTGCACACGGCAACGGCGGCCACAGAGCAGTTCTGGAGGTCGGCCGCGAAGCCAGCGGCGGCGACGAACTCTTTCCAGAGGCCGTCCACAATGGCCATGATGCCAACCTAGAGGCCTGGAAAATGGCCGCCAGAGGCGAGGCAGAACAGGCCGAGTGGGCTCCGACGGCGGTGTTGCAACCGCAGGACCAGACGAGGCAGGACCAGACGAGGCAGGACCAGACGAGGCAGGACCAGACGAAGGCGGAGCTGAAGCTGGACCAGACGAAGGCGGAGCTGAGGCTGGACCAGGCGTGGATGAAGACACAGAGGCTGGACCAGACGGCAGCGGGACGGCTGCGGAACCTGACGGCAGCGGGACGGCCAGTGGTGATGCTGCAGGCGGTGATGCTGCAGGAGGTGATGTGGATGCAGGCAACGGTGTAGAAGTCACAGGGGATGATTCAGCAGGTGGTGGCTGAACAAACTTCCCCGGACCGTCAGCAGACGTGAGGATGTGCTCGCTGGGTCCTCCAGGACCCCCAGCAGACGAGGAGTGGTGCTGGGTGGGCTCCTCGGACCCACCAGCTGACTTGGCTTGAAGCTGGACGGGCGACTCCGGCCCTCCAGCAGACGACACTCGAGGCTGGACGGGCAACTCGGGCCCTCCAGCAGACGACACTCGAGGCTGGCTGGGTTCTCCCGAACCCCCAGCTGACGACACTTGAGGCTGGCTGGGTTCTCCCGAACCCCCAGCTGACGACACTTGAGGCTGGACGGGCGACTCGGGCCCTCCAGCTGACGACACTTGAGGCTGGACGGGCGACTCGGGCCCTCCAGCTGGCGACACTTGAGGCTGGGCAGGCGCCTCAGGCCCTCCAGCCGACGAGGTAGGACGCTGGCTGGGTTCACCTGAACCCCCAGCTAACGTGGCTTGAGACTGGACGGGCTCCTCGGGCCCTCCAGTGGAAACAGACACTGAACACAATTTATTAAACCCCTCAAAATATGACTATCCAGAGTTGGGACCAGGAAGCAGAGTTGCAGTCTTAGACGCCTCTCTGCAGCTTCTCTCCTCCTGCTACCCCCCCAAAAACCCATCTCCATAGAGACTGTGTCAGCTTCCAAAAAGACAAAAAACAAACTAAAAACCAGCAACAAACAACTTAAACATTTACAAAGAAAGAACAATACAGTATCCACATCTGAACCAAAGAGTAAAACAGTGAAATGTGGATTATTAAATATTAGGTCTCTCTCCTCCAAGTCTCTGTTAGTACATGACTTAATAATTGATCAACAAATTGATTTACTCTGCCTTACAGAAACCTGGTTGCAGCAGGATGATTATGTTAGTTTAAATGAATCAACACCCCCGAGTCATTCTAACTACCAGAAATCTCGAAGCACAGGTCGAGGGGGCGGTGTGGCAGCAATTTTTCACACCAGTCTATTAATTAATGAAAGACCAAGACAGACTTTTAATTCATTTGAAAGCCTGATGCTTAACATTGTCCACCCCAGCTGTGAAACTCAGAAACCAGTCTTACTTGTGTGGCAGCACGAGGTGAGAATAAAGTAAATACTCTTCACAGTTTTAAAAGACAATGCCACTCTGGGAATTTCACCCAGAGAATAATAAGTAACACTAATCACCACGAAGGCAGTTAGGTTTGTTATACTCAGTACAGAGACGAGGTTCAATGTTAAGACAAATTGACACTTTATTAACAATTATCTAAAACACAGTCATAAAAATCCATGTACAAATATGCTTAAAAATATATTCAGAGCTGAGGCTTACCAGTGGAGGGGCAGGGATGCCACACACAAACTCAAAAAAAGAAAACACACCAAGACACAAGTGCAACACAAAAATCACACACTCACACTAATAAACTAAACAAGGCAGGTGTGTACACTCAAAGGATCCCACCACCAAGGCACCCTGGTCTCCTCCACGTCGGCACTCCGCATCTGAATAAAAGAAACAAAGAATTTTAATAGATTACAACAAAACTAATGTAGCGCTGGGGGATAACCCTACTGCAGGACCACACTGGTGATCTGCAGCTATAAAAAGGGCCTCCCACCAGTGGTGTAACAAAAATCCAAACTACAAATCAAAACAGAAAAACAACATACAATCTGGATAAAACTTTAAAATCTGGAGCAAACGGAATCGCCGTATTGCTCCAACTAGCCGTCTGCCCGACTATAAATTAATCATACGCTCATCAATATGTATGCCAGCTGACTCCCATAACCGGCGTGCATACGGCCGCTGTCCACGCCGACGTCCACGTTAAAAAGCGGACAGCAGCAGGAAAAGAAACTTCGCAACAGGAACAGACGGTAAAAGCCAAGCAAAGCAAAGCAGCAGCACCTCAGTTAGTGTGGCGTTGCATAAAACCAAGGCCCACACTTCCTGCAAAGCATAATAAATAATTACTATAAAACAAACAATAAAAGGCAAGGATCGAGACGAAATTGAATTACGTACCGAGTAACCCCGCGTCATAAAACATGAGCAGGGGCTCATAGGAGGCTTCCACAGCTATGACCTAAAAACAATATGAGTTTACCATCAAGTAAGGTAATGCACACACTACGATGGGTAAACACCTACCAGGAGGCTTCAGAATGATCTCTGCAACACCAAGGGGAAGTCAGGTGACCAAAAAGGAGATCACAGGTAAGCGATCCAGGAATGCTCACAGGGCCACTATTTATACTAGCGCCCCCTAATGCGCCAGGCTAAAAGTGGGTGGAACCAAAGAATAACATTCATCCTGCCACAATCGTTATCATCTATCGTCCACCTGGGCCTTACACAGAGTTTATGTCTGATTTCTCAGACTTTATATCTAATTTAGTTCTGAGCTCAGATAAAATAATTATTGTGGGTGATTTTAACATCCATGTTGATGCTAAAAATGACAGCCTCAACATGGCATTTAATCTGTTGTTAGACTCAATTGGTTTCTCTCAAATTGTAAAAGAACCCACCCACCACTTTAATCACACTCTAGATCTTGTTTTAACATATGGCATAGAAACTGAACATTTAACAGTGTTTCCTGAAAACCCTCTCCTGTCTGATCATTTCTTGATAACATTTACATTTACAATAATTGATTACGCAGCAGTGGAGAGTGGACTTTATCAAAGTAGATGTCTTTCTGAAAGCGCTGTAACTAAGTTTAAGAATATAATCCAGCCACTGTTATCATCGTCAATGCCCTGTACCAACACAGAGCAGAGCAGCTATCTGAACGCTACCCCAACAGAGGTCGATTATCTTGTTAATAATTTCACCTCCTCACTACGTACGACTCTGGATACTGTAGCTCCAGTGAAAACTAAGGTCTCTAATCAGAAGTACCTGACCCCGTGGTATAATTCTCAAACACGTACCCTAAAGCAGATGACTCGTAATCTGGAGAGGAAATGGCGTGTCACAAATTTAGAGGATCATCATTTAGCCTGGAGAAATAGTTTGTTGCTTTATAAGAAAGCCCTTCGCAAAGCCAGAACAGCTTACTACTCATCACTGATTGAAGAAAATAAGAACAACCCCAGGTTTCTCTTCAGCACTGTAGCCAGGCTGACAAAAAGTCAGAGCTCTTTTGAGCCAACCATCCCTTTAACGTTAACTAGTGATGACTTCATGAACTTCTTCACAAATAAAATTTTTATCAGTAGAGAAAAAATTACCAATAATCATCCCACAGATGTAATATTATCTACAGCTACTCTTAGTACCATTGATGTTAAGTTAGACTCTTTTTCTCCAATCGATCTTTCTGAGTTAACTTCAATAATTACTTCCTCCAAACCATCAACGTGTCTTTTAGACCCCATTCCTACAAAACTGCTCAAAGAAGTCCTGCCATTGATTAATTCTTCGATCTTATATATGATCAACCTATCTCTAATAATCGGCTATGTACCACAGGCCTTCAAGGTGGCTGCAGTTAAACTCAAAAAGCCATCTCTAGACCCAGCAGTCTTAGCTAATTATAGGCCAATCTCCAACCTTCCTTTCATATCAAAAATCCTTGAAAGAGTAGTTGTCAAACAGCTAACAGATCATCTGCAGAGGAATGGTTTATTTGAAGAGTTTCAGTCAGGTTTCAGAGTTTATCACAGCACAGAAACAGCTTTAGTGAAGGTTACAAATGATCTTCTTATGGCCTCTGACAGTGGACTCATCTCTGTGCTTGTCCTTCTTGACCTTAGTGCAGCATTCGATACTGTTGACCATAATATCCTATTAGAGCAATTAGAACATGCTGTAGGTATTACAGGTACTGCACTGCAGTGGTTTGTATCATAACTATCTAATAGACTCCAATTTGTGCATGTAAATGGAGAGTCCTCTTCACACACTGAGGTTAATTATGGAGTTCCACAGGGTTCAGTGCTAGGACCAATTCTGTTTACATTATACATGCTTCCCCTAGGCAGCATCATTAGAAGACATAGCATACATTTTCACTGCTATGCAGATGACACCCAGCTCTATCTGTCCATGAAGCCAGATAACACACACCAATTAGTTAAACTGCAGGAATGTCTTAAAGACATAAAGACTTGGATGGCCACTAACTTTCTGCTTCTTAACTCAGATAAAACTGAGGTCATTGTACTCGGCGCTGAAAAGCTTAGAAATATGGTATCTAACCAGATTCTTACTCTGGATGGCATTACCTTGGCCTCCAGTAACACTGTGAGGAACCTTGGAGTCATTTTTGACCAGGATATGTCCTTCGCACATATTAAACAAATATGTAAGACTGCGTTTGCCCCGGCGTCTGAAACACTTTTGCCGTGAGGCTGGGGCCAGGGTCCGACAAAGGTTAGCTGGTATCCCAGATAGGATACCGCACGCCGCATGAGGCCGCTTTGTAGACGCTCATATCGCCAGTGGCGAGAGTAGTAGTAGGTGGCGGTCCTGGCGTTCACTGCAGTGCGGATCAATCTGTCCATCCATGGTTTCTGGTTTGGGAATGTGGTGACTCTCGCAGTGGGGATAATCTCCTCTGCTAGCATATTGACGAAGCATACTGCTACTTCCGTAAACTTGTTGATGTCGACTGCGCATGCTCTGAACATGTCCCAGTTGACGTCGTTGTCCTGTAGCGTAGCTTCTGATTGGGCAAACCACCATTTCACCTCCCTCGTGGTTACTTCTTCCCTCCGTATGTTTTGTTTATACTGGGGAATGAGGAAGATGGCGTTGTGGTCAGACTTCCCAAAAGCTGGGTGTGAGACAGCTTTGTAGCCCTGCTTGTATGGCGTGTAGCAGTGATCCAAAATTCGATCCCCCCTCGTTGGACACGAAACATGCTGGTAAAAGTTTGGCATGACTTGTCCGAGGTTCACTTTATTAAAGTCTCCTGCTACAATGAGGGCTGCGCCCGGGTCCTTGTTTTGAAGCGAACTCAGCACATCATGTAATTCGGACAAAGCCATACCTGTGTCCGCTTGGGGTGGGATGTAGACCACCGTGGCGATGACCGAGGTGAACTAACGGGGCAGATAGAAAGAGCGGCACTTAATGCTCAGGAATTCCAGATATGGCGAGCAGCCGCTGGAAAGAGTAGAAATGCTCCTTCCATCAAACCACCATGAAACACACTCCTCCACCTTCGGTTTTGTTCGACTCTGCCGTTCTGTCCACGTGGAGCACAAAGAATGAATCCGACGGAGTTACGGCCTGGTCCGGCACGGTGGGGGTCAGCCATGTCTCCATGAAGCACAGAATGTTGCAGTCCCTCATGTCACATTGGAAGGTGACTCTTGCTCTTAGGTCATCGAGCTTGTTCTCCATGGATTGTACGTTGGCCAGTAGGATACTGGGCAGTGGTGCGCGATACGCCTGCTGTCTCAGTCTGTTGCTAATGCCAGCGCGTTTTCCCCGGTGCTTCTTTGTTCTATGCCTCGGATGAGCGGCCCGTCCTTTGTTGTTCTCCGCGCCGTGTAGAATCTCTGGCGGCCAGGATGGGTCGGGTTTAAAAGTGTCCAAGATTAGATGTGCAGCTTTGTCACCGATGTTTACAAGTGATCTGCTGTCGTATACTATAAAACTAGAGGATTTTGGAATGTAAACCAGAGCAAAAAATAGTGGCTAGCTTTGAGAGCTCTTTCAGACACCTTTGTGTTTTTTCTCAGTAAAGTTGTTTCTCAGCGTGTTCAAGCAGGGAAGCAAAATAGTCTCTGTTCTTGTTTTGAAGTGAGGGATGTTTTGTGTGGACATGGCGTTTGAGCTTGCTTGGGACCATGGCACTGTTTGAGAGCTTTTCTCCACACACCAAACATAACGGAGTCGGTGCAGTCGGATCTCCAGTGAAAGCAAATCCGAATGAAAGATTACTTTCGCTGTATTGCCTCGAGCTCACCGTTTTTGCTTTCTTTTGACTACCGCTCGTAATAGGCTCTTCTGGATTAGAATTTTTTGGACCAATTAATTAAAATTAAATAATTTCCCTCGGCACACCTGACAATCTCTCATGGCACACCTATGTGACACAGAACAGTGGTTGGGAAACACTGGGTTACTTTATCCAGCCGTAACTACATGCTTTATCAAAAAGGAAAGTTTGAAGCAAACTTTAAAACTTTCCTTTCCTTTCCTTTTCCTACTTTTAAGACTATAGTCTTAAAAGTAGAGATAGTGCCTGTCTCCTAAATCCAAACTGGAAGCTGGTTCCACAGAAGAGGGCCTGAAAACTGAAGGCTCTGCCTCCTATTCTACTTTTAAATACTCTAGTAACAAAAAGTAAGCCCGTAGTTTGAAGTACAGCAGGGGGTGCAACAACAGATCATTTGCCTGCTATCCAAGAATACTCCTCTGTCACACCATCCCTCTGCATGTCCTCCTTCAGTACATCCTCCTCTGAAGTCTTGCTCTTCTCCTTCTGCCTGGTAACTGTATCTTCATCCTCCACGCTCCCTCTTCTCCACATGCTCAATGCAGCTCATTTGTGATCCTGTCTATACTGCTCTCTGAAAATCTTCACCTCTGTGTCCTGTCTTTTTGTCAGTGCTACTGTCTCCAAAGCATACATCACATAAACACTCAGATATGGTCATTATGTTTGTAGCCTCTGCCACAGCCGCCTCTGTTAGGTGGCTGGTTTCTGGAACCTGTCTAAGGACTGGGACAGGGCTTTCCTGTAGTGCAGAGTTGGTGTGGAGCCAACTGGTCAATTTTGTTAGTGTGTGCACACTCATTATTTATAGACACCAGGTCTATGAATAACGAGTGTAGAGGAACTTTGTAGACTTTCCATAGGCTCCTGTTGTTAGTCTTTTTCTTTTGTTCATTCTTCTGTTATTCACATTATTATTTGTGTACTTTTGCAATGCCAGAGTTGACGAGTGGTGTAATCTTGAATGTCTGTTGTTTCATTGCAGTGAAATCCTGGAACATACAGAGCTGGATAGACAGATAAAGGTGCCCTGTCTGGGTTCTCTGCTGCCGCAAGATGAGCTGAAGCTGCTGGAGGAGCAGTACCTGACCCACAAAGAGGTAAAGAGCAGCAGGAACTGATGCTGCTGTCGGGTCAACTCAGTTCTGTCCCCCCATGTTAAAACTGTTGAGGGTGGCTTCTCGCTTCGGCCTGATGGTCGGTTTTCTGCTGGGGTGGTTACATAGAGAACCCCGGCTCTATGATAACTCGACAGCGTCTGATTATAATTTGTAGAACAAATGTAAAGTGAAACGTTTTCTTTAGGAAAAGGTGAAGCTGTGGCTGAACACTGCCCTGAAGAAGGAACAAGAGAACTGGCTGAGTGGAAGGACACCCGAAATCATCGATGACAACAACTTCAGTTGTCTGGCTGTAGACGTCATACAAGTGAGGCTCAGGTGAAACCCATTGTGCAGGTGAGGCTCGGTCTGTGTTAAGTTGATTAGTGTTGTGATGTTTGTGTTTTCAGGTGTTTCTGTTCCCTGTCTGAGTTCAGCTGTGCCATCAAAGACAAGAGAAAAGCTCAGAGGCTCACAGTTCAGCTTGAGAACTTCATGTGCAGGTACAGTCGTACTATCTGGTTCGCTAATCTTGAACTTACTTTTTATGTTACGGCATCATTCCTCCCATGCTCACTGAATATTTACTACAAATACAGTGGGGCAAAAAAGTATTTAGTCAGCCACCGATTGTGCAAGTTCCCCCACTTAAAATAATGACAGAGGTCAGTAATTTGCACCAGAGGTACACTTCAACTGTGAGAGACAGAATGTGAAAAAAAAATCCATGAATTCACATGGTAGGATTTGTAAAGAATTTATTCGTAAATCAGGGTGGAAAATAGGTATTTGGTCAATAACAAAAATACAACTCAATACTTTGTAACATAACCTTTGTTGGCAATAACAGAGGTCAAACGTTTACTATAGGTCTTTACCAGGTTTGCACACACAGTAGCTGGTATTTTGGCCCATTCCTCCATGCAGATCTTCTCAAGAGCAGTGATGTTTTGGGGCTGTCGCCGAGCAACACGGACTTTCAACTCCCGCCACAGATTTTCTATGGGGTTGAGGTCTGGAGACTGGCTAGGCCACTCCAGGACTTTCAAATGCTTCTTACGGAGCCACTCCTTTGTTGCCCGGGCGGTGTGTTTTGGATCACTGTCATGTTGGAAGACCCAGCCTCGTTTCATCTTCAAAGTTCTCACTGATGGAAGGAGGTTTTGGCTCAAAATCTCACGATACTTGGCCCCATTCATTCTGTCCTTAACACGGATCAGTCGTCCTGTCCCCTTGGCAGAAAAACAGCCCCATAGCATGATGTTTCCACCCCCATGCTTCACAGTAGGTATGGTGTTCTTGGGATGCAACTCAGTATTCTTCTTCCTCCAAACACGACGAGTTGAGTTTATACCAAAAAGTTCTACTTTGGTTTCATCTGACCACATGACATTCTCCCAATCCTCTGCTGTATCATCCATGTGCTCTCTGGCAAACTTCAGACGGGCCTGGACATGCACTGGCTTCAGCAGCGGAACACGTCTGGCACTGCGGGATTTGATTCCCTGCCGTTGTAGTGTGTTACTGATGGTGACCTTTGTTACTTTGGTCCCAGCTCTCTGCAGGTCATTCACCAGGTCCCCCCGTGTGGTTCTGGGATCTTTGCTCACCGTTCTCATGATCATTTTGACCCCACGGGATGAGATCTTGCGTGGAGCCCCAGATCGAGGGAGATTATCAGTGGTCTTGTATGTCTTCCATTTTCTGATGATTGCTCCCACAGTTGATTTTTTCACACCAAGCTGCTTGCCTATTGTAGATTCACTCTTCCCAGTCTGGTGCAGGTCTACAATTCTTTTCCTGGTGTCCTTCGAAAGCTCTTTGGTCTTGGCCATGGCGGAGTTTGGAGTCTGACTGGTTGAGGCTGTGGACAGGTGTCTTTTATACAGATGATGAGGTCAAACAGGTGCCATTCATACAGGTAATGAGTGGGGGACAGAAAAGCTTCTTACAGAAGACGTTACAGGTCTGTGAGAGCCAGGGATTTTCCTTGTTTGAGGTGACCAAATACTTATTTTCCACCCTGATTTACGAATAAATTCTTTACAAATCCTACCATGTGAATTCATGGATTTTTTTTTCACATTCTGTCTCTCACAGTTGAAGTGTACCTCTGGTGCAAATTACTGACCTCTGTCATCATTTTAAGTGGGGGAACTTGCACAATCGGTGGCTGACTAAATACTTTTTTGCCCCACTGTATATAACTTAATGCTGTTAGCATTAATCTCGTTAACATGAAGTTAACGCCATAACGGCATTAACATGACAAATCTCCGTTAGCGAGTTAACGCGGATCGCCCCGTGCGAGCGCTGCATGGTGTCAACGTGTTAACGTTGTTACCTTGTTAACCCATTAGCACCGTGCAGCCCCTTGTACGGGGCGATCCGCGTTAACTTGCTAACGGAGACGCAATGCAATGATAATGTGGTTATGGCGTTAATGTAATTTTAACGAGAGTAACACTGACAGCACTAATATAACTATATTGTAACGTTTTCCACTTTAAATAAAAATGGTAGAGCTCAGCAATAAATTGTTCCACAAACTTATTTAAATAAAATTCTTCATAAAGCCTTCACTGCTTGTTCACATTTTCCATATTAAAATTGATCTTCAGTCAATATTTGAAGTCTGTTTTTGACCTGAAAAAAATGCAGACATGTAAATGACGTCTGATTGACACCCAGATGTGTAACAAATGTGTGTGTGTGTGTGTGTGTGTGTGTGTGTGTGTGTGTGTGTGTGTGTTTCAGCTATGTGAAGTGTGTGGAGGAGTTTGTGAAGGGAAACCATGGTAATGTCCGCTCGGTGATCAAAGCTCAGCTGGTCTGCGAGCAGCAGCTCAGGTGAGGTCACCTGTTCAGTTCTCAGACACCTGAGAGTCTTTGAAAGTCTTCCAAACAGAGTGGACTAGATCACATGACCTGTCTAAGGACCAAGGATAGAGTAGGATTAGATCTACCTAACTTTCAGCACTAATTCTTAGCCAACAGGCTTCAATTTATCTCAGGATCGCTAAAACATACCTACATCAAGCGACATGAATGCTTTAAAAGCATCCACATCAGCTCTCTGACAGCATGGGGGGAGTTTCTAAAGTTGACGGAGTCTTCATTAATCCCATGCAAATGTGGCACCCCGGTGAGGGAATAGCCACATTAATATTATTTTGTGTAAAACACTTGTGTTATGGGACATTTTTCATTACTATATGTACTCATTTTCAGTTACTTTAAAAGAATAGAAACCCATGTAAAAGGGAGTCATTTTATGTTAGAAAGCAGTAAGGGCGGAACGTTGGTGGCTGCTCCAGGGTTTCAGGGTGCAGTAAGTGGAGCCCACCTTCTGCTGCTTCCTCAGACACGTTCTGGAGGAAAACAGAGACGCATTGTGTCTTCCTTACTCCGCTCTTCACCTGCTTTTACAGGTTGGTAAATGGTGTTTGTACTGAAAAAGTTGTTTATTGTTACCACAGTTACCCATGTTAATGTGAATGAGAGAATTTAAGGCGGTCTGCCTGAGTTACTTACAGTGTTGTGCAAGTTACTTTGAAAAAGTAATTAATTATAGTTACTAGTTACTTCTTCAAAAAAGTAACTGAGTTAGTAACTGAGTTACAATATTCTAAAAGTAATTAATTACTTGAAAAGTAACTATTGCGTTACTTTTAAAAAAACATTTAACCCTCTGGGGTCCAGGGTATAATTGGCCATTTTTAACTACTTTTGATTTTCCCTCCACATTTTACCTTTAAAAACTATTTACTTTGCCTTGTGTTAATTCTGGTTCTTTTGATTCTTAGATTCTTTTTACTTTAAAAAATGATTTTTATTTACATATTCCGGAATATGGAGACCTGAGCACACAGCACACAGCCCCAGGTCTGAAGCACAAACGGAAGCCTAGTTATTTATATACTTGCTCTCACGTCACACCACACTTTAAGTTTCAATCAAACAGCCTAGTTGGTTTCACTTTCACTTCATTTTAGCTGCAAAAGCACGCTCTGCAACAGCATGCAGTTTCCTGACAGCACTTTTTGGCACAGAGTGTACTCAGAGTTAGGCCTTTCTCATATGAAGCAATATAATCAGCATATAAACATTTGATATGATAAATTTAACCTCAACACTTGTTTGGTATCATCCTTTTCAGCACAACCTCCCGTGTCTGAATTGACAGTCATGTTCTCATTTTGACACACTGTATTAACACAATTGATCTATAATCAGACAAAAAACATAAAATCATAGTAGAAAAAGTTATTTTTTACTGTAACAACCACAAACATGTTGCCATGAAACGCTGTGTGGCAGGCAGGAGTAGGACCCAAGATGCAGGCACTCAGACTCGAGGGATGAACTCAAAAAACTCAGCTTTATTTGCTGACAGGGGAAAAGCATACAAAACTAAACTGGGAAAATATAAACTTACACTTGAAAGAGAGGCACACGAGGAAACACACAGCTTGAGGCAGTGGTTCCCACACACACAAACACATCCTCCATCCACACATACCCATATTTTGCTCCGTTGCGGTTTATTTCACACCTCAAACATTTAAGCAAATACAAGTAATCTGCAATAAGTTACAGGTAGCAATAAAATAAACTACTAACTCTTTTAGGCTACGTCAGCACCTACACGGGTATTTTTGAAAACACAGCTGTTTCGTCCACACGTAAACGGCGTTTCGAATCACCCATAACTGAGATTTTTTAAACTCCTTTTTTGCGTTTACGTGTAGACGAGGAATACAGAGTTTGTCAATCAACGTCAAAGGTATGTGCCTTTTTTCACGTCACGCTGTGCGCCACGTTATTTTTTACATGAGGTGAATTGCAGAATGGGAGATAGAGACAAAATACTATTACTGTTAATCTGGGTGTCTTCAGGTTTTACATGCTTACATATACACACACAGTTACTGTCCCTCCATTTACAAAGGCAGAGGCGTCAAAGTGTGATTATTTTACGTGTAGTTGTTTTTTTTCATGTGTAATAATAGTCAACATTGCTATCAATACATTTTTCAAATGGAACAGAAAACAAAAGCAGTGCACAGTAAACACCGGAGCCCAAGAAAACAGCCCAAACACAGTTCAGTTCAGGCGGCCGACCGTGCGGACGGCAACGGCGGCGGCGGCGTGGAAACAGATCAGGCGGCCGACCGTGCGGACGGCAACGGCGGCGGTGTGAAAACAGATCAGGGGGCCAGCCGTGCAGACGGCAGCGGCGGAGACTCGGAGGCTGGACCAGACAAGGATGGAGGCTCGGAGGCTGGACCAGACGAGGATGAAGATTCGGAGGCTGGACCAGACGAGGATGAAGGCTCGGAGGCTGGACCAGATGAGGATGAAGCTGTTGATGGCTGGGCGGGCCCCTCAGACCCTCCAGCAGAGGCAGGTTGCTGGACGGGCCCCTCAGACCCCCCAGCAGAGGCAGGTTACTGGATGGGCCCCTCGGACCCTCCAGCGGAGGCAGGTTGCTGGATGGGTCCCTCGGACCCTCCAGTGGAGACGAGGAAGTGCTAGCCAGGCTCTCCCGAGCGTCCAGCAGGAGCAGATGCAGAGCCAGAGGGTGTGGGGACCCCTGGCTGAACATTAGGCTGACTAGGTGGGTGAGTGTGTGGCTGACCAGGAAACTGAATTGCTACAAGGGACTGAACTGAAGTCTGAAGTGGCACAGGGGACTGAACTGAAGTCGATTCAGCTAATGGTTCATATAGGGTTTTTTTTTTTGTGTGTGTGGGGGGGGGGTTGGGGGGGTCATAAGCAGAGAGTGCTTGCTACGCTGTCCTTAGACAGTAAATGTGACCAAACTATTGAGGAAAAAATGCCACGTTTACATTGTTTATCATGATTCTGGTTTTACGTGGCCTATCAACACAATTTAATAACTGGTATATATCACCATGTTGCTTTGTCTTTAAGTGGTCATGTTATTGGCTTACCACGACTACTTTATTCTTCCTCAGTCAAACAGCAGCACTCATGTGATTGTTTTGCCCCCTTAGCTCCAGGTGTTGTGCTAGACAGTGATTGTGATTACAGTCCGCAGGAGCGTGCGCAGCTGCTTAAAGCTGTAGCGTCCAGATTACTTACATAGTCAGCTACTTCCGTGCAACTGATATAAGACGCGGTAAGCTGAACACAGCTTCAACCGTCTGTTTGTTGAAAAATAGTAACGGACCGCATTTTCTTGTTAGTAACTGCAACGGCGTTGTAACGATAGGAATAGTAATTAGATAGATTACGCGTTACTGACAAAAGTAACGCCGTTAGTAACGTCGTTACTTGTAATGCCGTTACTTGTAAAACCGTTATTCCCATCACCGGTTACTTATATGTAAACACGGGAGAAACCCGAGGAATGTCCCGCGCGGCTGCATCGCAAGCCCCGCGCGTTAGGTGAAGCGCTCGTGTAGCAGAGTCAGTGCGCTTTGCAAACTGGTTGTAATGCTCCAATCAAATCAGTTCTGTAGGATGTGAACGTTAATAGTTATGTTAAAGTGACTGAGTTAGTTAGTGTAACACAAGCATTCCGAGCAATTCTGTGTAGCTAACAGATGCATTAACAGGTTAATTCAACAGGCTGGGTTTCGTGATGCACTGAATAGTGATTTTGCCAGTTACTAAGGGGAACAAATTTTCCCCTTAGTAACTAGTGATTTTAATAGTGATTTTGCCACTTACTAAGGGGAACAAATGTGATGTATTTACCGATGCTGTAATTGAATATAACTGTTTAGACAGTAAGACACTGCAGAAGACAATGTGATGTGTTTATTGATATGAGTAAGGAATGTAACTATTTTGGAAAGAAGGTGTTAATTAGAGAAACTGAACCAGTAAAGAGAGTATATTTCTCTGAGGTTGTGAAATAAGTAAATGTAATTGATGTGAACAAGGAACCAGCTGACTGGTATATTGAAAGCTCATGTTTAGTGTTTATATAGCATTTATTTGTGTGAAATAAATCAGACTCAGACACGTTCTGGAGGAAAACAGAGACGGATCTTGTCTTCCTTACTCCGCTCTTCACCTGCTTTTATAGGTAACATATTTGTCATCATTAGGGATGGGTACCATTCTGACATAAATGGTAGTAACCAGACTGAAAAGCAGCGCACATTTCGGTGCTTTATTTCGGTGCTTTTTTTTCCTGAGCTGTGGTACACTTTCTTCTTCCTTACATTTGTATTGGCGGTTGGCAAACAACTGAAAGGTGCATTACCGCCACCAACTGGTATGGAATGATACACTTTAGATTCTAGCCAATCATTTTAGGTTTCCGGGGATAGTAGGCGGGCCCAGGTACGTACTTTCTTTTAGAGCAGAGCTACAGATTAAAAGTGCCCAAGGTGAAGCGGTCAAAAGTCTGGCTTTACTTCACAGCAAAATATGCAAACTCAGCAGCCTGCAACAAGTGCTTTAAGGTGATACTGTGATACTGTCAAAGGAGGTAACACCTCAAATCCGATGAAACACCTGGCGACGCATAGCGTTTTTTTTTTAAAGCCGAGAAATGCGCCGTATTTGATGGCTTGCTGCGAGACCTCACACCATGCACATCTACTGGGGGTGTGGTGCCTGTTATCGGACCCGGAGTTAGCAACATCCCCCAAAAACCCGAAGAGTCCTGGCCCCTAGCCCTGCCAGTGTAGCAGAAGTGATGAAGGATGATGATGGCAGCAGCAGCCGTTCTTCTCTGGGTGAGTGGCTTAATGTTGTTTGCGTGTAATTTACGTTGAGTAGACTTACCACGTTATTACATTAATGCATGTAAGGTGAACTAGCAAACATCATCATAGTTACATGCGGCTGTCTTCTTGTTTGATGGCAGATACTCCCTTCACCCTGGCCAAAAAGGCTAAAATGACCAAAGAAAAAGTGGAAAACAGCTAAACATGAGAGGTTTTTGGACAAAGTTTGTGTTTTTTCCATTGATTAAGGACTGCTTCCAGCCCAGAGTGATACCATATATGCCCTATAGCTGCAGAAAAGGCTAACATTGTTATCTTTTTAAAAAACAAACAAACAGCTGAACATGAGAGGTTTTTGGACCAATTTTGTGTTTTCCATTCTTTAAGCACAGATTTCAGCACCGTTTAAGCACCGGCACCATTTCAAAAGTACCGGTTTGGCACCGGTATCGGATAAAACCTAAATGATACCCATCCCTAGTCATCATGGTCTTCATCCTTGGGACCCGTAACACAAACGTACACCTATCTGGAACAACCCTGACATAATATGATTAACTTTCCAGATTGGAGTTGTATAGGAATCAAATACTTAGAACATATTTTAGAAGGAACAGAATTTATTCCGTTTGACAGACTGTTTACACAATATGGGCTCAACACGAAAAGATTTTTAGAATATCAACAAATTAAATCCATAGTAAAAACGAAATTTAAACCCAGTCGAATTACAAACACCACCAAGTGTGGTACAGTTTCTTACTCCAAATTACTGTCCAAAATATGCAGAATGCTCTCTAAAACAGATGAATCAATATCACTTCCTATTGCAAAATGGGAAATGGATTTATCAGTCAACTTAGACTAAAACTTCTGATCTCAGGTATGCATAAAAACCTTTCATTTAAATAGAAATTCCAGTCTGCAATTAATTCAATACAAAATATTACATAGAGTGCACTATACGGGTCATCGGATGCTCACATTGTCAAGCCAATACACCAGACAATTATATTCACGCTCTTAGGTTCTGTCCACCAGTTCAGAAGTTTTGGCGCAGGATATGTGAAGACTTATCAGCGTCTGAAATGTGACATTCCAACTTCCCCATTAGTGTGCTTGTTGCTAGCGAGTTTGCTAATTGTGGATTTTGTGGATTTCCTTCTTCCTCCAGGAGAGTTGGGTGGTGTCACGTAAAGGAATGTTATTTTTCTGTCACTATGTTATTATTCACATGCACCATCATTATTTCATCATTACTTCATTAGTCTGCATCACTTATCACTTATCATTATCATTATCTGGTTATCATCCTTATTATCATGTATCATTTACCACTTAGTATATTGGCCAGAGCACGCAGAATCAAACACATTCACAGTAAGTCAGATGAGGACGCTGAACTTTCGGTGGCCTGGACCAACAATCTTACACAACAGCACACTCGTTTTTCACAGTTGATATGACTATATATGGAAAACATCTAGTTTCAGGTCCGGGAAAGGGTTGTTGTTGTTCTGAAGAAGATCATGTCCAGGAATTGTTCTGACGTCATAAAGGCTATAAAGCTTTCTGTTTTGGGGATGAGCGGAGAGACCGGCCCTCCCACACTGTATAATACATGTGTGTTTAATAAATCACTTTTTGGACACTCCCTGGGACTCTGTCTGCGCTTACTTTTCCTTCCAAATCAAAAGAACTCTACATTTTGGTGCCGAAAACCCGGTTTGGGGGGAAAGAAGACGCGCTGCGAGGGAGCGGAGCTCCTCGGGGGTGCCAAAAGACGGGGGGATCCAGGAGGGGGCCCACTACTGAGTGACAAAAACCCGGGACATAAAAGGTCAGCACCACCTGTTGAATAATTTTTATCCAAAGGTACTAAATGAGAAGTTAAAACTAAATTGAATGTTCACTCAGGGGGGCCTTCTGCTGGGTTCTGTCCGTAGTGATTTTATTTAATTAGGATAATTAGTGGAAAAAGTTTGATAAAATTCTTTCAAAAGTTATTGCTGTTTATTTTAGGGGTTCTCTGTGTTTTTGTGAGGTTTTTTGTGGTGTTAAAGCTAAGAGGCTTGGTTTGTGTGCCTTGAGTGAGAGTGTGGAGTTAGATGCCAAGCACTCTTTAAGGTTAGGGGAATTCGGACTCATTGGGTGGTAGAAACGCGGTTTCGGGCGTCAGGTAAATAAAAACTGAGGGGCTGAGAGTCCCCAGGGACGCTTTTAAATAGTGTATAAATTAACCTAGACCGGGGTGAGACCCCGTAGAGCACAGTGTTCAGCGTGTAGCGGCGACAGGTGACGCAGGCGTGCGTCACCACTGGCGGCGTCCAGGTAGCTCGGGTGGCCTCCCGCGGGACTTCGGACACCCGTTAAAGGCTAGGTAATCAAGGATTACCTTTTACTGTGCTGTTTGGCTGAAGGGTGAGACCCGGCCGTGACTATTAACGTGGGTGACAGTGAGTTTTAAGTAAAGCTGAACGCGTGAGGTTGATTCCTTGACGCAAGACGTGGAGCGACCTGTCAACTTGCGGGGAGCGGTTGTAAATTAATTAGGGCTTAGAAATCTGACCGCGGCCGGTGAGGGCGTTCCCGACGCGGGGTTATTGATCATCAAGGCTGGTTCTGTGGACCAAGGTGAAGCCTGGGCTTAGAGCTTTCAAATTAGTCAAAAACTTAGGAATACTGGCATCTATACGGGCCCGTGTATGTAAATAGTGTGCAAATACCGGTGTATAAGCGCTTATATTGTTTAAAAGCTTGCATGTATAGGCTTGCTGTTGTGTGTGGTGGAGAAAAAAGAAAAGCGTCTCTGCCTCTCTGTCTCAAGCAGCGGCAAAGGTGGGGGCTTGGTGAACCCTGCAGTGTGTGTGTGAGGAGAAAGAGACAAAGGGGGGCAGCGCATGTGCCCATCGAGTATTAAAGGAAAACTGTTTTTCTCTATTTGTTTAACTGTTTAACTCGGTTTTTTCTGTTTGTTTAATTTTTCCAATTTCTTCTTTAGTTTTATTTCTCTATCTAGGTGATGTTGTTTGTGGGGTGTAGAAAGGTAATTTCAGTCTTGCCAAGTGTTTCATATTACGAGCTGTAGGAAGGTGAATATAGTTGTTTTCTCCTGTTTCTTGTGGTGTGATTGACTACATGAAAGCAATAAACTGTGTGATTGCTGGATAATTTTCGGTCTTGTTCCAGGAGTGTACAGGTGTGTGGCTTGTCTTTGTTGATGTTTTATATGTTGTGAGCTGGTTGAGTTGAGGGGATTTCTCCCGTTTGGGGGAGGAGTGCCTGTGTTGTGATTACTTGAATTATGTTATGTTAAAACTTTGTTGAAGGTGTGTGAGTGTGAATTTTTGTTGGTTTCTTGTGGTTAAATTGAAGTAGTGGATTTTAGAGGTTTTGGTGTCTTGTGAAGGAGGGTAACTTTGAGTGAAAGAAGAGAGTGAGTGTGTGTGTGTAGGTGCGGCCCAGAGAAAAGGGGCAGTAGGCCGGTTGGGTGCGTTTGAGCCTGAGAGGGGAAATACGCCGAGCCTACTTCTAAAGGAGGGGCTTAGCAGTGGCCATTTTGGTGAGGGCAAGGTTTGGAGGTGGAGCTAAGTAGCGGCCATTTTGGTGAAGGTAAGTGAGCTCAACAACAAAATGGCTGAAAACAAAATGACTGAAATCGGGAAGGCGACCCCTAGTGGGGAGAAGAACTATAAGCCACTCAAGGAACAGATAGTCCAACTCAAGAAGGCCCTCAAGATCACCTATGAAGGAGCTTCCAAGGAGGTTGCTCGGCAATGTAAAGACATGGAGAAGGAGGTGAAGAATTTATGTGAGGATCAACAGATAACGATGGAGGACAAAATACCTTTGCATTCGGTTTTCCAGCTAGGAGCTGAGAAATGTGAAAAGAGAATCAAAGATCTTGAGGAGGAACTTGAGGGGGGTTTTAAGGGGAGAAAAGTGAAGGCAGAAAAGAAACAGATGATGGAGAAACAGAGTAAGTACTGTAGGTATGTGATTGTCTGCCGAGGTGTCTCCCCCTGGATGAAAGACGAGGTCAACGACCCCACGCCAGGACTGGCAGAGGAAGCCCAGGCCGAGGGGAGGTTATATCCCAGCTTGAAGGGACTCCCCGGTGCACCGCCTCCTCCCTACATCTGCCCAGTGCTGACCCTGGAGGGTGGCACTCTTTGGGGACCGGAAGGGAGAACAGGAACCGTTAGAGGCGGAGTTGTGGATTTTCAGGAGGATCATGCACCATCGACGCCTCTACGCGACACCAAGGGGGTCAATACAGGAGTGTCGCAACCCCTGTCGGCGGCAGCTACACCGAAAGGGACTCAGTTCGAGTCAGCTGCTGGAGCATCAGGTGGGGGCATAATCATACCAGGTGTGGCTTTCCTCCCTCCCTCTTCCCCCAGCCCAGAAGGAGCTGAAGAAGCTCAACCTGTGGCTTCCACAAGCGCAGATCAGGTGACACCGGAGCAGACTAGGCAGGGAAATGCATCCCAGGAGGGCTGGACTTCAGATGAAGATATGCCTGTGTCGCCGCGGCAGAGGCCATCGAAGGCGAGCCAAAAAGCCTGTCAGGAGCCAGGGGTTGGCGACCTGGAAGAGGGCCAGTGGCAGGGACAAGTAGTAGGGAAAATATCTACTAACCGAGAAGCCGTGGTAAGGTTAGAACAGACCTTGAGAGACTGGGAAGAGGAAGGCGTGCCAGCACCATACCTATTAGCACAAACGCTTGAAGCATTGGAGAAGGACCTCGCAGCCTCAATAGGTAAGACACGGAAATCCCGAGAAGTGGCGAACCTGAAAATCGAAGGGTTTGGCCCAAGCGTTCGGGGTGACCAAGGGAGGAGAATCCTTCGGTCTGAAAAGGCCTTGCAGGGCCTGAAAAACAGAAGACAGTCGATCTTTGAGAAAAACCGGAAGCAGAGTATCGGATTGCAAACTGAGGAGGAGTCCCTCTCAATGCCTCTACTACAGGGTTTAAGGGGCGAGCCAGTATACCAGCCTTATAACATCAGAGATTTGGAGGCTCTGATGAAGCAACTGCCCCCTATTACAGAGGGAGGAGCTGCGTGGCTGAGGAAACTGGGGAGTCTTACTGAAGGAGAAGAACTTGCCCTGGGAGATTTTCGTGCCATGGGAGGAAGGGCCTTCAGGGGTGGAGGCCTGGCAGATGTGGAAGAGATAGCAGAAACCACATGTCAACCAAATGATGTCCCCTATGCAAGGGTGCGAAATGCTCTCTCTGACGCAGTGCGTGAGAAGTACCCGACCCCTAATTCAGGCACCATGCCTAGAATATTGTGGAGCCCAGAACAAGCTCCTAGAGAGTTTATAGAGCATGCAAAGGAACAGTGGATTGCGCAGACAGGAGAACATCCAGGACAGGAAGGAGAACATCGGGCGTGGTTCCGATGCGCTGTGTTAGCTGGTTTGCCAGAACGAGTGAGAGCAGACTTACAGAAGAATCCAGATTTTGCGGTGGCAAATTCGGTAAAATGGGAAAGGCATGTAATCCATAGGTTAGAGCTCGAAAGAGACGAGGTGACCAAAAAGAAACACGACCTGGAGGAGGCGCAAGGGCAGTTGGTAAAATTAAATTTGGCTGAGGCAAGAGAAAAATTTAATGAGAAGAAAAAAGAAAGTAAAGAAGGTGCTAAGAAAATGCTGGTGGCAAAGCCTCAGGGTGAGCCGGGGCCTGATTGGCCAGATTTGGACCCAGTCGTGTATCCTGATGACCGGTGGCCCGCCAATGGACCAAGGCAAGGAAGACCCGCGGGGAATTGGGGGGCTAATAGGTCGTTGAGGGGGCGTGGTGGATCTCAAAGAGGAGGTGGACTAAGGGGTCGTGGTCTGGGGGGACCTATGCTGGACCCTGATCAGTGTAGAAGGTGTGGAGGACGAGGACACTGGGCTCGTAACTGTCCTACGCCATGGCTACCAGAAATAAGTTACCAACCACCACCCCAGGTACAGAGAGCGCCGCGAGGCAGGACATTCCAGACAAGGGGACTTCAAGCTCCCAACCCTGGCATGGCGCCAGTGGCTCAGTATCCCCTGGCCAACTGGGGCAGGGAGGAGGAGCTGTACTGACGGGACCCACAGAGACCCGGCAGCATGGGGATGGCAGACCCTCTGTTGCCGATGACCGTGGAAGGGACTGAATTGACCTTCCTGGTGGACACTGGAGCGACTTACTCAACGCTAAGACAAAAACCAAGCAGTGCCACACTTTCCAATCACATGGTCAGTGTTGTGGGTTTCTCTGGGGTTCCAATGACTCTGCCGACAACCAATCCAGCCCTGACGGTGCTGGGAAAACAGACATTGAAGCACAGCTATGTGGTGTCTCCCCATGTGCCTGTGAACTTGATGGGCAGGGATTTGCTCATTAAACTGGGGGCCACTATCATGTGTTCAGCTGATGGATTAACAGTGACACTTCCAGGAGGAAAAGAGTTCTTTTGCCTGGGGACTTTTTCAAAGAACCAGTATTTGCTGCAAGACTGTGAACAATCTACAGCGGATATATACTGGGGTCGGTTGGTGGATGAAGGCATTTTGAGACTGTATCAGCTGTGGAAACCTTGGATTATGGCCTTGGCTGTCTATTCCCCTCCGCGAGACCCATACCACGTCACCCTCTATTATGATAAGAACGAGGACGAAATTTATAGGGACCAGTTCCAGACTGAGCTTGAGAGTCAGACTTGGAACGTACGTTCACAGAACATCTATGTTGGTCCTGAAGGCGTCGCTGCAGGAGTGAATTTGACTGAAGAACAACGGCCTTGGTTCAAAATGGGGCCTGATTCAGTGCCTCATATCACATTGGCGGTCCATGAGGGTCATCAGGCCAGGGAGCTGGGAACAATGGTCAGGAGAGCTCTCGACGAACCTTGTTGGCAGCCCACTCAGATTCCAGATGTCTGGTATTCGCCAAAATGCAAAATTTATCGCATCACTGGTCTGTCAGATGACGCAGTGGTATTGGAGCATAAGCAAATCTCAAGAATCCATGGCAGTGAAAGAGTAGATCATGCTGAAGCAGTGGCCGTACTTGCGACTCTTCCTGATACTTTGTGGTCAGCTGGGTCTACGGACGTGGGCCTGGCAACTTGCTCGCCGGTCTCGTTCCAGCTAAAGTCTGAGGTACCAATTTGGAAACCGCAGTACAGACAGAAAAGAGAAGCAGAGGAGGGAATTGCGGAGACAATAGAAGGGCTACTGAAAGTAGGAGTCCTTGAGCCTTCACAATCTTACTGGAACACACCCATTTTGCCAGTAGAGAAGCATGGGACAGGAAAGTACAGGATGGCACATGACTTAAGAGCCATAAATGCCATCCTACGTACTGATACTGTGCCTGTTCCAAACCCGTACACAGCTTTGACGGCATTAACACCAGAACAAAAGTGGTTTACGTGTATTGATCTAGCCAACGCATTTTTCTGTCTCCCCTTGCATGAGTCTCTTAGGGACATTTTTTCATTTACATACAGAGGGCAACAGTATAGATACACACGGTTGCCACAAGGGTTTGCCCTCTCCCCGGGCATTTTCAACCAAGTGCTGAAAGAAGCTCTTTCACAGTGTCAACTCCCAGAGGGGTCTACACTGGTTCAGTACGTGGATGACTTGCTCATCGCGGCTCCGTCTGCTTCGGCGTGTACGGAGGCCTCGCTTACCGTACTGGAGAGACTCGCTGAGTGCGGGTTCAAAGTGAGTAAAGAGAAGTTGCAGTTGGTCCGACCAGAGGTGACATTTCTGGGCCGTGTGATTGCGCACCAGTCAGTGGGTTTACTAAACACCCACCGAGATCAGATTCTGACACATCCAAAACCACGCACAGTTAAGGAGTTGCTCTCCTTCTTAGGTTTAACGGGATACAGCCGTCAGTACATACCAAACTATGCAGGCAAAACGGCCCCTTTGAGGGATTTGGCAAAAACGGTAGGTGTCCGTAACCTTAAGGCTGAACTGCCATGGACATCGGCCACGGAGGCGGCATTCATTGCATTGAAACAAGATCTTTCGAGATCTGCTGATCTTGCCATCCCTAATTATGACGAACCCTTCTATCTCGATGTTTCAGAAACAAATGGGATAGTGAATGGGGTTTTGTTTCAGAAAAAGGGGGGAGTGAGAGATGTACTCATGTACGTCAGCATCCGCCTGAATCATTTGGAGACAAGACACCCGGTATGCACGCAGCATGCCCTTGGGGTGTCAAAGATTATACAAAAAACAGCACACATAGTGAGGGATCATCCATTGAAGGTGTTGACCACCCACAGTGTGGTGGCATATGTTAACTCACAAGCCTTCACCATGACACCATTGACACAACAGAGAGTGAGTAAAGTCTTAGACGCTCCTAATCTGACATTCACACATGAAGGAATCAATATGGCAGATTTGATGGGTTCGGGTGATCCGCACGACTGCGCTAAGAGAGCTGAAGTGGACGAGAAAATAAGAGAAGACTTGAAAGCAGAACCTCTGACGGGAGCTGAAGATTGGTTCACGGATGGATGTTGCTACAGAGATGACGAAGGATTGAAAGCAGGCTACGCTGTAGTTTGCAGGAAGGGGACCGAATTTGAGGTAAAGGAGGCTGGGAGACTTGAAGGGCAGCAGTCGGCCCAGAGAGCAGAAGTAATTGCTCTAAGCAGAGCCCTGAGACTCGCGAAAGGAAGGCGAGTCAACATTTACACGGATTCAGCTTATGCCTTTGGAGCAGTGCATGTGGAGCTAGCCCAATGGCGGAGAGCAGGATTCAGGACAGCAGACAATGCACCAATCTGCCACAAGAAGGAAATGGAGGAACTCGAGCAGGCGTTGGGAGACCCAGAGGAGGTGAGTATTATAAAGTGTAAAGGTCACTCCTCGGGGACTGGCCTGGTGGCCAGAGGAAATCAGGAAGCCGATCGAGCTGCGAAAGAGGCAGCAGGCTATAAAGCACTACGGCAGATCGTGCAAATAAGTGTGGAGGAAGAAGTAGGAGTCAACATGTTGGAGGAGGCCAGGAAGGCCCAAGAGGAGGCGGCCCCGGAAGAGAAGGGGGTCTGGAAGAGTCGAGGAGCATGGGAAGAAGGAGGTCTCTGGCGAGGACCTGACGGACGACCGGTGTTGACCGCCAACCTAGCGGAACAGAAGATTGCAGAAGCACATGGGCTTGGCCATGTGGGTGTGGCCCAGATGGAGAGACATCTGTGCCATTGGTGGCATCCCTTTTTGAGGGATATGATTAAGGAGAAAGCTAGGACGTGCCTGATCTGTGGGAGGCACAATCCAAAGCCAGTGATTAAACCAGAGGCAGGTAAGTTCCCCATTCCAGAAAGACCAGGGGAAGAGATTGTCATTGATTTCACTGACATGATTGATGTGGGACCGGGAGGAGTCCGGTATTTGCTGGTGAGTGTGGATGCTCTGACGGGGTGGCCCGAAGCGTGGCCAACAAAAAGGGAGGATGCAAAAAGTGTGATTAAGTGTTTAATCAATCATTACATCCCCCGGCATGGTTTTCCTAAACGAATTCGTTCAGACAATGGAACTCATTTTAAAAATAAAGATTTGGCAGAAGTAGAACAGAAGCTGGGGTTGCAGCACCGATTTGGGACGGTGTATCATCCTCAGTCCCAGGGGAAGGTGGAAAGAATGAATCTAAACCTGAAAAATAAGATAGCTAAAATTTCTGCTCAGACGGGGCTAAATTGGGTTGCAGCCCTGCCAATTGCATTGATGATAATAAGATGTTGTGTTAATCAATCCACAGGTTTCACACCATATGAGCTGTTGACAGGACGACAGTTTCCAGGTCCATGGACAACAGTCCCGGCGGAAGAAAGTATAAAAAGTAATAGAAAACATGCTGAATGTTGGAAAGAATTAAAAGCTCTTGTGTCTAGTTTCACACAACAGGTTGGAGTGGGGGTGAATGCGGTGGACAGGTCCCTCCCCGACGCCAAGGCGGTGTGGCTGAAGGTCATTAAGCGAAAGTGGAGAGATCCGAGGTGGACGGGGCCATTCGAGGTGACTGCTCGTACCACCAGTGCGGTTCGGTTGAAGGGAAAGGGTGAGACCTGGTTCCATTGGTCTCAATGCGCAGTGGCGGACGAGAGCTTACTCGAGATAAGCTCCACCCAAAGTAACACGGGGGGAAACATAGAGGCAGAATAATCCTCTCCCCCTGTGCAGCGGTTCTCCCCAGCAGTCTACCTGGGGAGACGAAGAAAGAAGAGGAGCGCCAAGCGCCAAGCATCAATTCATTCCAGGCTCATGATAGGCTAGGGCTCTAGTCTGAACCAATTGATAGTTTAAAGCAGTCGTAATAGTTTTGTACGTTAATCGCATATTTTTATACACATAATTTTATACTCTTATTACGAAGTTTAAAGTAAAAGTAAAAGAGCCTGGGAACAGCGATCATGAAAGTGTGGGAAAATTGGAAATTAACGGGAATGTTGGGGTTGATAAGTGTTGTAACGTGTTTGTTTGTTTATTGGCAGACAGGTGAATTGCCCAGACGCAGAGGTCTATCCGCTCCAGAGTCCAAACCGATCGAGCCGTCGAGAAAATTCAAGCGCGAGGTTGGCTCAGGTGGGAACGATGGGTGTCTCAAAGCCAGTGGGGGAGTCGAGTTTGGGTATGTTAATGGGTCTACGACAGCGTTCACATTTGATTTGTGTGAGGTAATTAGATGCCCAGGAGACGGTAGCAGCTGGAGAACATATAATGTGTGGATTTGTTATCACCCTATGGTATGCTACCCTAAGTCTGTGTGGGGCCCATCACAGGAAGGAGACATTTACAGTTATATAACGGATCAGTGGTGTTCTTGGCAGGATGTGGTTGCTTGGACAGGAGTAGGATGGCAGCCAACAGTTCCACAGGCCCTTGAAGGGATAGCTATTCAGAAAGATTATTCTGTTACACATAACCCTGTCACTCTCTCCCTAGGACCGTGGACTAGACTTCCGGAGGCAAACTATGACGGAGGTGCGTTCTATTTAGTAATAGGGGTAGATAAACCAGGGACAGATCCCACAGGGATAATTCGGGTGAACTTATTCAATCCAAGATCTAAACCGGTAGGGAACGACACTGTAATGAATCTCACAGAGCAAATGGATCCCTTGGAGACAGTTACTTACCAGGACTCAGAAGAGACATGGTTTGTTGCCACAGATTACACCAGGTTAAAACCTCAGGAGTTAATAGAGCGTGCCACAGGTTTTGGTGATAGGAATCTTTGGTTAGATTGGGTGGCTCAAAATGCTAAAGAGCAGGAAGTGGTTGATTGTGTTGCTTGTGCTACAGCTAGGCCTCGTCTGTTCACTGAACCCGCTCCTTTGTATCCAGAGGATGAGTGGGGTTATGACTGTATGCTGAGATTAACTAGAGAGGCAGTGAACACTGGTAACTGCACCACTTTGTCAGGATTATATCCGCCAATTGATAAACGTACACAACCAGGTTCATTCACACCTAAAAAGGATAATTATACATGTTTTGAGTTCTCTACAGACAGTGTGAGATATACGTTAGGAAGAATTGATCCAAGCTGGTGTCAGAGGACAATTCCCGGCAGGACTACCAATAATGTAAGTGACCCAAATACTATTATAGGCACCTGGGCAAGGGGTGGGCTATATTATTATTGTGGGCAGTACACCCTTTTGGTGCAGGTTCCACTGGGGAGTGTGGGAACCTGTGCTCTGGTAAGACTAGGAGCACCTTTGATGCTGATAGGAAATAGAGTAGAGACAGTTCCACAGCAGGACACTGGTGTGTTGACAGCCAGACGTAGGAGAAGTATGAGGGGTGTGCACAAATATGACCCGAGATGGGACTCACCAACCTGGATTGACTCAATAGGAGTTCCCAGGGGAGTTCCAGATGAGTATAAGTTAGTTAATCAGATAGCGGCCGGTTTTGAAAGTGTGTTTTTGTGGATAACTCCAAATAAAAATGTTGATCGCATTAACTATGTTCATTATAATGTGTTGAGACTCTCTAATCTCACTAGGGACGCGGTAGAAGGCCTTGCGGAACAATTGGGACCGACGTCGTTAATGGGAATCCAAAATCGCATGGCCCTTGACATGTTATTGGCTGAGAAGGGTGGTGTGTGTGCCATGTTTGGGGACATGTGCTGTACTTTTATACCCCACAATACGGCCCCAGACGGTACGGTTACTAGAGCGCTTGAGAGTCTGAAAATGTTGTCTAAAACCATGCATGAGCAATCAGGTGTGAACACTGGACTGGGAGACTGGTTCACGTCTGTCTTTGGGCAATGGAAGAGTGTTGTTATGTCTGCTATGTTTTCTTTTGTTGTTTTTCTTGCTATATTAATGATCGGATGTTGTCTCATCCCTCTGGTCCGGCGAGTTTTGGTAAAGATGCTGGAGAGAGCCCTGAGCTCTGGCTCGAAGGGTTCAGCGGCGCCTGAGTCCATGATGCCCTTGAAGGAGATTGTAAGCTGGAAGGAGGAGTGAGACAAATCCTGGTGTAAGTTGGTCTCGCAAGCGAGCCCAAGAGGAGGAGTTGTCACGTAAAGGAATGTTATTTTTCTGTCACTATGTTATTATTCACATGCACCATCATTATTTCATCATTACTTCATTAGTCTGCATCACTTATCACTTATCATTATCATTATCTGGTTATCATCCTTATTATCATGTATCATTTACCACTTAGTATATTGGCCAGAGCACGCAGAATCAAACACATTCACAGTAAGTCAGATGAGGACGCTGAACTTTCGGTGGCCTGGACCAACAATCTTACACAACAGCACACTCGTTTTTCACAGTTGATATGACTATATATGGAAAACATCTAGTTTCAGGTCCGGGAAAGGGTTGTTGTTGTTCTGAAGAAGATCATGTCCAGGAATTGTTCTGACGTCATAAAGGCTATAAAGCTTTCTGTTTTGGGGATGAGCGGAGAGACCGGCCCTCCCACACTGTATAATACATGTGTGTTTAATAAATCACTTTTTGGACACTCCCTGGGACTCTGTCTGCGCTTACTTTTCCTTCCAAATCAAAAGAACTCTACAGTGGAGAAGCAAGTTGGGGAGCACACGCACTCACGGAGCCTCTGCACGGAGCACACGGGGAGCAAAGGACGAGCACTGTTTGGAGATTGCACTTTTTTTTATTGTATTGTTGGACTTACCTGTTTTTCTCACTGTAAATAAACGCACTGTCTTGCTGTGGAAGAGAACTGCGCCTGGATCCTCTTTTCCGTGACAGAATAATCCCACAACCATGGACCCAGCGGATTCTGCTTTACGCCAGCTGTCTCTCCAAGCGGAGGTTTTGGAGCGACACGAAGAAATGCTCAAGCATGTTTTAAAGGAACAAGCCGTGCTTTTGCAAGCCATAACTGAACTTAAAGGTATGTTGATTTCCTCACCTAATGCGGTTCCAGCTCAGCCCGTCCCCCTGCTAGATGCGGTGGCAGCCTGCCCGCTTCCCCCCACTCCTCCACCGCAGCAGCGAGAGTACTCACTCCCCGTGCTGGAGAAATTTGACAGCGAGTTGGGGGAGAGCCGGGGTTTTCTGACGCAGTGCTCTCTTGTGCTTAAACAACAACCTCTTGTCTATGCCACAGACCCTGCTAAAATTGCTTATTTGGTGCAACTCGTGACTGGGCGAGCGCTTCAATGGGCACAAGCTGTATTAAGTACCCAGCCCTCTGTTTCATATGATGTTTTTTTCAACAGGTTTTGCTGTGTTTTTGATAAAGGAGCTAGCTCTGACGCCACAGGTCATTGCATGTTTTCTCTGAAGCAAGGTAGGAGGAGTGTTGCTGACTTTTCAGTGGAGTTCTGGATCCTGGCGGAGAAGTCGGGCTGGGAGGAGAAAGCACTGCATGGGGCCTTCCTCAACAGTCTGAGCAAGAACATTAAGCATGAGTTGGCTACTAAAGAACTGCCAAAATCTTTGTCTGCTCTAATCAATATGTGCATTAGTCTAGACAACCACATGCAGGAGTTTAGCAGGAGGTCTGGGGATGGCCGGCAGCTTGTTGGGGGCACGGGTGCGTCAAGGGACCTCCCTTCTCTGATGTGGAGAGGCAAGGAAGAGAAGCAGCACGGGGATGAAGAGCAACCTATGCAGCTCGGCCGGGCCCAGACCCAGTAAAAGAGTTGGCCCGTCAGTAACTGCGGGGATACTGGCGGGCGCCACAACCGGTGTTTTCCCTCACCTTAGTTGCCCTGCTAAAATAATGTTTCATACTCTCACTCACTCCTGCTGCGCTCTCATTGACTCTGGTTCCTAACAAAATTTCCTGGACAAAGCGTAGCCCAAAAGTAAGGCCTGCCTCAAGTTCCCCTCCCGGAGGTGCTCAAGGTCTCGGCCTTAAATGGCGGCCATCTAGCCTCTGTCACCCATCGCACTCAGGAAATCGCTCTCATTCTTTCAGAAAATCACTCCAAGACAGTTTATTGTTATTTAAAGCCCCCCACACGCCTCTGGTCCTAGGGTTTCCCTGGCTCCAACTTCACAACCCCCAAATCGACTGGGCCAAGGGCTGTGTGACTGGATGGAGTACTCGGTGCCATGAACAGTGTTTGCACGCCGCGGTCCCGGATAGTCCCGGGGCCAGCTCTGTTAAAAGTTCATCACCTCCCGACCTAACCTTGGTGCCTTCCGAATACCACGACCTCGGCCAGGTATTCAGCAAAGATAAGGCTTTGACTTTGCCTCCTCACCGGCCCCACAACTGTGGGATCGACCTGCTCCCAGGCGCCCCCTTGCCTACAAGTCAGCTCTACAGCCTTTCAAAACCTGAGCGCAAAACCATGGAGCGCTACATAACGGATTCCCTGGCCGCAGGTATCATTCAACCTCACCCTTAGCAGCAGGATTCTTCTTTGTGGAGAAGAAGGATAAGACTCTGTGTCCCTGTATTGATTTTCGGGGGTTGAACAAGATTACAGTTAAAAATAAATATCCTCTCCTTCTGCTTGCCTCAGCATTTGAACTGTTACAGGGGCCGATCATGTTCACAGGGCTCTAGACTAACTTTTTGCCACGATTGCACCACATCGCTTAACACCGCAGTTTTACATGTGCACTTTTTTGGGGGGGGGGAATTGCTGTCCATACAGACAATATTCATTTGTAAATGATTAACTAACAATCTTGTGCTTAAAGTGGTTTGGCACTCTTTGGCAATATTATAGAAAATGTTAAACTTAATCATCATCTCGGCCTCCTCTGATGACCTGTTTCCTGCTACCTGCTACTGAAAGGCAGTGGGGAGAGGGAACACTTGGGCAGTGCATTTATTGCAGCATATAATGTGTTTTCTGGATACGCTGTGCTTTTTCAGTGTTCAAAGATTGATGGCTCCGTGTCAGAGCACTGCCTATGAATTTCAGATGTATCAGGCCTTAACTTAACAAAAAAGTTATCAATAGTTCTTTTCATCTTTTCTCATTACCCACAGCTACATCCACTTCTGTTGGGCCTAGGCTACTCACTAGGGCTGGGTATCATCACTGATTTCTATAATCCATTCGATTACAGTTCTCAAAGTCCTGATTCAATTCAATTTTGCTTCAGACAGTCAGAAATATTATAATTCTGATCATTTATCAGTACTGATACATGTGAGACTTCATCAGAAGTGTGAACATCACAGCAGATGACTGTGAAAGTAACTGAGAATAAAACACAGAAAAACATGAAGGAGATTTTCCTGGCCTGGCTTTTTATAGCAGATAACCTTAAGAATATTCTGCAATATTCTGCAATTTTGCAGAATTTTAAAAAGTTGACATTTCTTCAGTATTGAACAGCAGAAATTAGGCTTTCTTGTCCGAGGTCATTAAGTAAAAAAAAGACAGCGGCCAACAACTCTATAAACAATGCTAGACTGGTGGGTAATAAGCGAATGAATAATGCAGAAAACAGATTTGAGATGGGAAACTGTTCTTGAAGTACACAGAGTGAGAGAGAGAGTGAGCTGTGCATGAAGTGTGATTTTTATTGTGGTGGAAGCAAAATAGCAAGAGTAAGAGGTAATTCATGACGCCATTTATCAAATGTAAAGCGTAGTTTGCTGCTTCTTTTGCTGCTGGCTCGGTGAATTTTGGTTGGAGAGAGACAAAAGCAGCTCAGAATCTAGCGCAAAAAGACATAAAAACTTAGAGCGGACCCGACGCATCAGAATCGGTGAGCTCCGACAGCGTGTCCGTCTACAGGCCATCGGGTGAGAAAGCCAAGAAAGAGAAAGCTGATTCTCATGCATCTGGTCCACTCTGTGTTTACGTCTTTGTGTGGAGTCCGTTTACCTGCTCTTATTTACTGTTTGGTGGTTGTTGAAAAAGTTTTGTGAGCTTTAATCTGAGAATCTGGCATTTCTGGCAAAACACAGTTATATTTAAAAGTCGATCCAGGATTTAATGAATCGATATCACTTTATTCAAGCTACTCACCTCTCTCTATCCACCTGCGCTTTCAACTGGACCACGGCCAATCAGAGAGGTCCCGCCCCTGACTATCTCTGATTGGTTTAGTCCACGATAGGGGCATAATGTGTGTCTGTAGTTGACCCCACGGAGAGTTACAGAGATTTTTTTTTTTTTTTTTTTTGGTCACACTGGTGTGACCAAAGATTTTTTTTTTAGTCGCACCATTGAAACATTTGGTCACATTTGCGACCAAATTAGTCACACTCTAGAGGCCTGGTTCACCAAACTGGATCTTCGGAACGCCTATCATCTGGTACGCATTCGCATAGGTGACAAATGGAAGACACCTTTCAACACCCACCTTCGAATACTTAGTAATGCCTTTCAGTCTTACTAATGCCCCTGTTGTCTTCCAGGCCCTGATCAATGATGTGCTCAGAGACTTTATTAACCATCTTGTTTTCATGTATCTGGATGACATTCTGATCTTTTTCAGGACCCAGACAGTGCACATCAACCATGTACATCTGGCCCTGCGTCGCCTGTTGGAGAATCGCCTCTTTGTTAAGGCAGAAAAGTGTGAGTTCCATGTTCAAATGTTTTTTTTTTCTGGTATTCATTGTCCGCTTGCAAACAGGGGCATTTGCGAGCAGATGCGGCCAAGGTCAAAGCCGTAGTGGAATGGCCAATTCCCAAAACCTGCAGGGAGCTGCAGAGATTCTTAGGCTTCGCCAATTTCTACCCCCGCTTCATCTGGGATTTCAGCAAGGTAGCCCTTCCTCTAACCAACCTCACTTCTCCTAAGTTGTCTTTCCAGTGGTGTCCCGCAGCCCAGCAAGCGCTCAATCGGCTCAAGCACCTGTTCTCTTCAGCTCTGGTCCTTGTCCAGGTGTACCTCAGCTGGCCTCTTTATCGTGGAGGTGGATACGTCCGACTCTCCCAACTGATCGAAGGCAAGCTACATTCCTGTGCTTTTTTCTCCCGTAGGCTGTCTCAGGTTGAGAGGAATTATGATGTGGGTAATCAGGAGTAGCTCGCCATCAAGTTGGCTCTCAAGGAATGGCAGCATTGGTTGGAGGGCAATGAGCAGCCTTTCGTGGTGTGGACAAACCATAAAAATCTGGCATACCTCCAGGTAGCCAAGTGCCTCAACGCCCAACAAGCCAGGTGGGTCTTTGTGGCGAGAATAAGGCACGGCGGGTCCAGGGATCAGCGTTTTGAGCCATTTTATGGAGTTACATCTCACCACACACCACAACCCCACACACACCTGAGTCCCCGTGTTTTAACCTGGCTGGCGTGATTGCGGATGCCGTGCAGGTGCGTCCGCCCTCCCTGCACGCCCCGCAGACCACGCCCCACCACTTGGCCCGGCTCAAGGAACACTAAGCCTGACGCGGATGAAAGGGAGAAACCCGTCCTGCCCCCCACCTGCATTGTGGGCGCGCTAACCTGGGAGATCGAAAAGGTGATCAGGGACGCCCAGCGACAGGAACCTGACCCTGGCACTGGCCCGAAGGGAAAACTGTATGTTCCGACAGCGGCACAAAGTCAGGTCATTCACTGGGCACACACCGCCAAGTTCGCATGCCACCCAGGTAAATATCGTACTATTTCCCTCCTTCAACGTTTGTTTTGGTGGCCCTCTCTCATTCTTGATGTCCAGAACTATGTTTCGATTTGCCCAGTGTGCGACCTCCAACTCACCTGCCTCTGGCCTCCTGCAGCCGTTGCCCACTCCTAAACGCACGTGGTCGCACATCGCCCTGGATTTCGTCACCGGCTTGCCTATCTCTTCAGGTAACACCACCATTCTAACCATTATTGACCGTTTTTGGCCGCCCACTTCATCGCTCTGCCCAAGCTTCCTTCTGCCCTGGAGCCCCCAGCTTGTCCTCCGGGTTCCATTCCCAACCTAATGGTCAGACTGAAAAGACAAACCAAGAAATGGAGACCACGCTGCGCTGCGTCGCTTCATCTAACCAGTCGACCTGGAGCGACCAATTGGCCTGGGTGGAGTACGCCCACAACGCGAGCACCTCATCGGCAACCGGACTCTCACCCTTCGAGGCATCACTGGGGTACCAACCTCCCCTCCTCTTTAGCTCTGAGGGAGAGTTGGCAGTTCCCTCTGTAAAGCACCACCTGAGACGCTGTCGTCGGGTCTGGCGGGCCACCCGAGCAGCGCTCCTGAGAATGGCCGAGCGTAACAAGGCACTGGCGGATCACCGTCGCACCCCCACCCCAGACTACCAGGTCGGCCAGCAGGTGTGGCTCTCCAGCAGACACATTCCCCTTCGGACTGGGTCCAAGAAACTGGCCCCTCGGTCTCTGGGCCCCTTCTCTATCCAGGAGGTCCTGAACCCGGTGACGGTCCAGTTGGCCCGCCCGCCCGCTATGAAGGTACATAACGTCTTCCATGTTTCTCAGATAAGGCCCGTACAGACCAGCCGTTTGTGCCTGCCCTCCGGGTTATCGACAGCACCCCGCCATACTCCATTACTCGTATAATGGATTCCAGGTGTCGCGGTAGGGGCTTTCAGTTTTTGGTGGATTGGGAAGGGTACGGTCCGGAAGAACGTTCTTGGGTGCCTCGATAATCGCATGATGAAAGAATTCGGCTGCAGGCATCCAGACAAGTACAGCAGGTCTCCCGGAGGCTCCCGTTAGAGGGGGGGAACTGTCACGGTCGGACGGTCCTCCCCGGATGACCCTGCTTGTCTATGTATGTGTGTGTGTGTTCGCTTCTCCCTCTCTCTCCCCTGTCCTCGAAGCTGTGTTTACGGAAGTGCGCGCTATAGGGAAGGCGTGACCTGGTGACTTTCATCATTGAAAGTCCCTTCTCGCTGTCACAGGCCCACCTGCATCTGATTACCTGTTGGCAATCATCCTTCTTTGCCAGTCGGAGGTATTTAACCTGGGCTCATGGCAACAGTCGATGTGGGATTATTACTCCAAACTGGTAAAGTATTTGCGAGAAGTGTGCTTTTGTTATTCGGCTAACGAGTTTGCTAATTGTGGATTTTGTGGATTTCCTTCTTCCTCCATGAGAGTTGGGTGGAGAATCGAGTTGGGGAGCACACACACTCAAGGAGCCTCTGCACGGAGCACACGGGGAGCAAAGGATGATCCCTGTTTGGAGATTGCACTTTTGTATTGTATTGTTGGACTTACCTGTTTTTCTCACTGTAAATAAACGCACTGTCTTGCTTCTGAATAGAACCGTGCCTGGATCCTCTTTTCCGTGACATGCTGTCCCCAAAAAGTTTCCCAATTATCTATAAAGGCCACATCGTTTTTTGGACAGGTCTACTGTGAACATCACTGGATCAGAATAATTCATTTATGTGCAGAACAGATAAAGTAGGAGGATACATTGGTGTAACAAGGACAAACAAAAAGGAAGCCACTGGATTGTTGAGTAAGGACAATGAGAGATGTCGTGCATACTGTGACATTTAGAGTCAAGGCAGTTTTTTCTTGCAGTACTGAGAGAACTGACAGTGCATTGTTTTACCTCAGGGCTGCAGCAAGGCCTCGTGGCTCTGCGAGATAGTATGCAAACTTGCAGAGATCCTCCGTCTGCAGGATCCTGCCAGCATTCAGCTGGAACTCGTCACTCTGGCCCGGAACTTCCCCGACCTCAGGTACAACACAATTCATCAAAATACACATTTAAGTATGTCACAAAGCACTTCAGACTAGGGATGGGTATCATTTAGTTTTTATCCAATACCGGTGCCAAACTTGTACTTCTGAAACGGTGCCGGTGCTCAAACTGGTGCGTAAAGAATGGAGAACACAAACTTTGTCCAAAAACCTCTCATGTTTAGCTGTTTTTTTTTTGTAAAGAAACAACAATGTTAGCCTTTTCTGCAGCTATAGGGCATATATGGTATCACTCTTGGCTGGAAGAAGTGCTTAAACAATGGAAAAAACACAAACTCTGTCCAAAAACCTCTCATGTTTAGCTGTTTTCCACTTTCTTTGGTCATTTTAGCCTTTTTGGCCAGGGTGAAGGGAGCATTTGACATCAAACAAGAAGATGGCTGCATGTAACTACGACGGTGTTTGCTAGTTCACCTTATATGCATTAATTTAATAACGTGGTTAGCGTACTCAACGTAAATTACACACAAACAACATTAAGCTACTCACACAGAGAAGAACGGCTGCTGCTGCCATCATCATCCTTCATCATTTCTGCTACACTGGCAGGGCTAGGGGCCAGGACTCTCCTCTTCGGGTTCTTGGGGGATGTTGCTAACTCGGTGCATTTCTCGGCTTTTAAAAAAACCCGCTACGTGTCACCAGATTGGTCGTCAGATTCAAGGTGTTACCTCCTTTGCACAGTATCACCTTAAAGCACTTGTTGCAGGCTGCTGAGTTTGCATCTTTTGCTGTGAAGTACAGCCAGACTTTTCACCGCTTCGCCTTGGGCATTTTTAATCTGTAGCTCTAAAGGAATGTAAGTACCTGGGCACGCCTACTATCCTTGCAAAGGTTAAATGTTTGGCTAGAATCCAAGGTGTATGACATCTCAGGAAAAAAAAAAGCACCGAAATGCGTGCTGCTTTTCGGTTTGGTTACTACCATTTATGTCAGAACCGGTGCCATAATGGCACCGGATACCGGTACCCATCCCTACTTCAGACTACTTTAAAGTATCTCAAAGTATGTCTGAAAATACTTTAAAGTACTTTGTAATTTGAAAGTACTTTGACATCGTTAACAGGCAGATTCTTCCTGTTAGCAAACGGTGAAATGATGACAAACGCTGATTTGTTCTAGTGATTATAGTACTCAGAGATGTTGAGCTGAACGTGATGTTTGACTGGTTCATTGTGTTGTGTCTGAGTCCCTACTCATTCAGACTGTCACTCATCTAATCAGGCGGCTGCTGGTGATGTCACCTGGTTAACATTCAGGTCATGTTGTTTCATGTTCTTTCCTGATGAATGAAGCTGAGTGGAAGAAAACAACTGAGCGAGCAGCCAAAGCTTTCTTCACTCATTTGTCCAAACACAGAGATTATAAAAACCAAGTCCGTCGACACGTTTAATGAAATAACGAGGAGCAGGGAGCATAAGATGAGGATTAGAACCATCAATAGAGCTTTCAATGCGGGGTTCAGTTTCCCTGCTTTAATCTTTGATCCGGTGGGAGGTCCTGCTGGGTCCCCTTCATGCTCACAGCTTATGTAAGGCCTCAGCCTGCAGACCTTCCTCTGAGTCTGCACACATCACGCTGGCCGAGTTTCCCCTGATCCATCACACCGGCTCCCTCCCCGTCCTTTGTGATCCCCACATCAGGGCAGAGCAGCAGTAATTTGTGCATGAAATTAGAAATTAGAGTTATTTAGTAAACATCAGATGAAACATTCGTCTCTGTATCAGGACTTTATCTGTCATCCACTGTGATCACTTTCTGTTCTCTTTCATTTCTACAACACTGTGAAAATAAAACCTCAGTGACTGAAAACAGCAGACAGGAAATAAAAGACAGAATTTAATGAAAGCTGGAGCTCTGCCTTCTTGCTCTGTTAGTACAGTAACCTCACAGGAGCCATGTTATTGGTCAAGAGATGATGAGAAAGCTCCAACAGCACAAACACGGTCCAGAGGAGAGCGTAAAAACCTGTCAGTCTTAAATGAAGATAGGGTAAAAGGTTACAGTGCTACAGTATTACAGTGAGTGACCACCAGGGAGTCAGAGTTTAGGCTTGGTGTCAGATTATGTTTTCTAACTTTGCTTAATATTTAATGAAGCTTTGTTGAGTTCACCTTCAGCTCACTGACACCTGACACCTAACAGACAGGCGTCCTGTGCTCACCTGTGCTGCCTCCCTGCAGTCGTGCTGTGCATTAGGAGTGTTACTCAAACTCTGACTCTCTGACTTTGACCCTCTGTGGGAGAATCACCTGGTTCCCATGTCAGATGGTGGGTGCAACTAGGTGGGGTTCATGTATCACATTTGTGTAACACGAGTGGAAAAATACTGACTGCCTGACTAGGCTTCCTCTGCTTTATTCCTCTGAACTGTATTTAGGCTTAAAGTTTGCATTATTAGGGGCGTGGCGCGTGACTGACAGGTGGATGGCGACAGAGGTGGCTGTAGCTGCTAGTTGTCTGCTAGCTTCACCTGAACTGGACCTCTGGACCATGTTTGTGCTGTTGGAGCCTTTTGTCATTTTTAATAACATCATGTGACCAATAATACGGCTGCTGTGAGGTTATTGTGCTAACAGACTGTCCAGGAAGGCTGAGGTCCAGATTTTGCGTTTTATTTGGATGATACTGATTAGTAGGTATCTGTGTCTGTGATGTAAACAAGCTACCTAGCATTAGCTAATGCTCCACCAGGTTAACCCTCCACCCTCTTGTCCAATTACGATGACTTCCTGTAACACAAACCAACATGGCGGTTCTAATTCATTATTAATGTGCTGAACCTTCAACACATTAACAATTATAAGGTGTGTCTGCTGAAGTGTTCTTAATGTGTCAATGAGTGGCAAGATGGCGCCTGTGTTCGGCTTTGCCACTGCTGCAGTTTGCTGGAAGCAACGATGTAGTTTTTCATTGTCGTCAATCGTCATTTGTAATGTTATTTTTGCTCTTTTGTGTTCTGACTTTGCTTCTGCTGCTTTAATTTGTGATCGGGATACACTGTTAAACATTAAAAATTAAATGGAGAGCTACTGTGACAGCTGGGACAGCTACAGAAAAAACTTTTCCTCATCCTCTGGTGTGTTCCTTACCTGAGTGCGCGCTACTGTGCACAACCCACAGGACTCTCACCCCTAAGAGACAGAAAGGGGGAATGAGGCCCAGCATCCAGGTGAAGCCGGAGGCTAGCTTCTTGTCTGTGGGGAGACTCCAGGGTGCCTGAAACCAGTTCCTCTCCTGACATTTGGTTGGGATGTTACCCTGCTGCCTGGGACCTGGGCCCCATGGCTCAAAAGCAGTATGCTCACCCTGTGTCTGTCTATGTCCGTTCATCGATCGCTGTTTCCCCCAGCTCTGGTGTCACAGTACCGCCCGACAGGCACACAGGTGTGCATAGGTTTTTAATTCAAGTGCCGCTGCAGTCAGCTGTTGATTTCGCAGATCAACTGTCATCAACTCAGTTCGCCCTGCTTAACGTTCGTTCCATAACTAACAAATAATTTATTCTAAACAGTCTCTTTATTTAGAGTCTCTAGAGTTTATGTATCTGACTGAGACATGGCAGCAAAATAAGGTTTACGTCCACTTGAATAAAATCTGCCCGGCTGGCTGCTCCGTCATCGGAACTCTGCATCTTTTGGGATGTGGTGGAGGCCTTGCTTCTGTTTACCAGGACAGATTTATGTGCAGGCTGATGACCTTGGACTCATTTTCTTCATTTGAGTCACAGATGATGAAGGTTTGTTCTCTGAAAAACTTTTATTTTATTTTAATCTATTGACCTTCTGGACCTGCTGGGGTCTTTCTAACTGAATTTAACGACCTTCTGACATCCATCATTAAATTGGAGAAGGTTGTAATAGTGGGAGATTAAAACCTTCATATTGATGAAGCATTCTGTAATGCTGCTGCTGAGCTCATTGCTGTCACAGTGTCTTTTAACTTTAGGCAGCATGTTTCTGGCCCCACACATAGAAAGGGCCACATACTGGATCTTGTTTTCTCTCTGGGTTTAAATATACATTATGTATGTGTGGAGGATGTGCATGTGAGTGACCATAGCTACATATTTTTTAATTTGCCATTTTACTTGGATCCTTCACCTCCTCAACTAATGATCCGAAGGTGGATTATAAACCAAGATGCTGCTGGAAGGTTCTCTGCTATGTTTGACCCTGGCATGGGTCAAATATGGCAGAAACATTTCTAAACTCAGACTACTGGTGTCAAAGGCAGAACTTGAGATGATTATTCAAGCATTTATTTTTTCTCATTTGGATTATTGTAATGGTCTTTTTACTTGTATCAACAAATCAGCTTTTGCTTGACTTCAGACTGTACAGAGTGCTCCGGCAAGACTTTTAACTGGCACTAGCAAGAGGTCACATATTCCAGTTTTGGCTTCTCTTCATTGTTTGACAGTAAATTTTAGGTTTCATTTTAAAATTTTAGTTTTAACTTTTAGAGCTCAAAACGGTGACGCTCCCCAGTATATCTCTGACCTGTTGAAACCTCGTGCTTGTTCCTGAGCACTTCGATCTTCTGGTCAGAAGATACTATTGCTCCCATGTACTAGATTGAAAACACGTGGGGATCGGACACAGGCACCAGGGCTGTGGAATTCTCTTCCGTTGTCATTATGCTACATAGACTCCATTGACTCTTTTAAAAAGCAGCTGAAGACATTTTTCTACAAACAAGCTATTAATTACTTTTTTCCATTGTTTTGTATTATTTTTGTATTTTTGTATTTTTATTATTTAATTTTTATTTGTGGTTTTATTGTGAAGCACTGTGCTTTTTATCTATGAAAGTTGCTATATATCAATAAATTTTACTTATATACTTTTAGTTACCTTGTTTATTATAGTTCGTTATTGTTTGTTGTCATTCTAGCGTTCGTTATCTTTCCTTATCATTTGTTGTTGTTCTAGTTATCATGTTTGTTATCTTTGTTATCGTTCATTATCAATCGCTATCGCTTGTTATAGTTTGTTATCGTTCTAATTGTCATGTTCGTTATCTTTGTTATCTTTGTTATCGTTTGTTATTGTTCGTTATCAATCATTTTGTTTCATTATCATTTATCATTCTTTATCATTCTTTTAAAATGTAGCTGAAGACATTTTTCTACAAACAAGCTATTAATTACTTTTTTCCCTTGTTTTATATTATTTTATTTATATTTGTGGTTTTATTGTGAAGCACTGCGATTTTTATCTATGAAAAGTGCCGTATAAATAAATTTTACTTTCTCACTTCTAGGTATCGCGGTAACAAACAATAACGCGTTCGTCCGTTATTGTTTGTTATTATTCTAGTTATCGTGTTTCATTATCATTTGTTACTGTTCTACTTGCGTGTTTGTTATAGTTCGTTATCGCTCTAGTTGTTGTGTTTGTTATGTCTCGTTAGTGTTTGTTATCTTTGTTATCATTCTTTCGAATGACCTTCGAATTATTGTGTTTGTTGTCTTTATTATCGTTCGTTATCATTCATTTTCTTTCGTTATCATTTGTTATCGTTTGTCATTGTTTGTTATAGTTCTAGTTATTGCGTTTGTTATCATTCTAGTTATGTGTTTGTTATCTTTCGTTAGTGTTTGTTATCTTTGTTATCATTGTTATCGTTCTGGTTATTGCTTTCATTATCATTCATTATCATTCGCTATCTTTTTTATTGTTAATTATTGTTCATTTTCTTTCTTTCATTATCATTCGTCATCATTTGGTATTGTTCGGTATCATTTATTTTCTTTCATTGTTGTTCGTTATTATTTGTTGTCATTCATTTTTTTTCATTATTGTTGATTATCATTCATTTTTTTTCATTATTGTTGATTATCATTCATTATCATTCATTATTGTTCTAGTTATCGTGTTCGTTATCATTCGTTATCACCTGTTATCGTGTCTGGCATGACTCTAACCCTAACAATGCCTCTCACAGCTGACTGCTGTAACCCTGTGTGTCTGTGTCTCTTTCTTAGCGGCATGTCTTGGCTCTCCTGTCTCTTAAAATTGGCCTCTCAGCTGCTGACACTCGCTCTATCAGACGCAGTGTGGAGGAGAATCGCCACGGTGACGTCTCCACCAATTACAGTCCTCCGTTCTTCTCCAAGGTCAAAGTCAAATGGATTGACAACAAGATGAATCAGATGGGACTACTAACCGCATGATGTTAGTAGTTCAGGATGTGAGCAGTGTTTCCTGTATGCTAGCCTTCTATTTCATCCTAATGCAAACAAGTATTTTGTTGTGAAAGGTGCTGCTGGAGCCCATGATGAAGGACAGAGCAGCAAACACAACGGCTATGTCCAAATTCAGGGGCAGCATGTTTCGAAGGACCCAACCTAACCAGTCAATGTAGGGCGGGTCCTTCGAAAGCTCATCTCACACTTCTGTTTGATATTTATTCAGCTGTGTGTAAACTATAACTTTAATCTCAGCCAAACCAATTTACTCAAGAACAAATAAAACACTGAAAAAAAAACCCAATAACATTCTAATTTATCTATTTGACTATTTGAAGACTGCGGGGGTCTGAAAACGATTTGCCGGGAGTCCGGTGTTCTCTCCGGCTCTAGTGAGCCTTAACCTCCCAGTCAGCTATCGAGCTGGTGGGTAGCAGACGTCTCCGAAATCATCGGAGCACTTTTGCAAATATGTGATGTCTTGATAAATTGAGCATGTATTTGAAGTTTACACACGTACATTCTCACGTGAAAATATCTTAAAAATTTATTTTGTGACCCAGAAAGAGTAATATTAAAACTAAGTAGCTGCTGCCATTGTTAGAAACTGGAATTGGTTAGGCTGTACTATGATTTCTGGGATAGGGTGTGCCACGAAGGATACCCAACCCATCTTTCAAATCTGGGGAAAAGGAGGATGCATTTGTTGCCGCATTTGGAAGAGTCTTCGAATTTGGATAGCCTTCGTCATGTCACTGTGACGTAATTGCCTACAAATGCGGCATTCGAAGCATGCTGCCCCTTAATTTGGACGCACCATATATCATTAGAAATTGTCGAGAGCTGTGCAGCGGGGCTCTGCTTTATTCTGATTGGCTGGTGTCTGGAAGCCTGCAGAGGAGAAGACAGAAATCTGTGAGTGGACTCTAATGTCCAACAGGTAATAATAATAATAACAATAATACATTTTATTTGAAAGCGCCTTTCAGAACACTCAAGGACACTGTACAAGGTAGAATAATAAAAGCAACATAAAAGCAAACAGTTTACACAATCATAAAAGCATAAGACATAAAACAAATTTAAAATAGCAGAGTGGAGAGGTTATGTGGGATAAGCTATTTTGAACAAGTGAGTTTTGAGTTGGGACTTAAAGAGAGAGAAGGAAGAGAGATAGGGGATTCCAGAGTCGAGGAGCAGAGCAGCTGAAAGCCCTGCTCTTCATGGTGGCAAGACGGTGGGAGGGGACAGAGAGAGAAAGGGAAGAAGAGGATCTAAGACACTGAGATGGGGCGGTGATCCGAACCAGATCAGAGAGATATGGAGGAGAGAGATGATGAATAGCCTTAAATGTATACAAGAGTATTTTGAAATTGATACGGTATTTGACCGGGAGCCAGTGAAGCTGCTGCAGGACAGGAGTGATGTGGTGGGTAGAACGGGACCTGGTGATAATACGGGCAGCAGAATTCTGGACGCGTTGGAGCTTGTGGATAGATTTTTGAGTAAGACCAAAAAGAAGTGAATAACAATAATCAATCCGAGAAGTAACAAGGCTATGGACAAGAATGACAGTGGCATGTGGGGTGAGAAAAGGTCGGAGACGATTAATGTTGCGCAATTGAAAACATGCAGATCGACTAACATTATTAATGTGTGAATTGAAAGATAGCGTACTGTCGAGGATGACACCCAAGCTTTTCACAGAGGAAGCAACGAAGACCGGCGAGTTATTGATAGTAACAGAGAAACTGTTGGTTCTGGATAATGTTGATTTAGTGCCTACCAAGAGAGGCTCGGATTTATTACTATCGAGTTTGAGAAAATTAGAAGAGAACCATGAATTTAGTCCGGCTAAACAAATGGTGAGGGAGGATGGGGGAAGAGCAGAATCAGGTTTAGTGGACAGATAAAGCTGGGTGTCATCGGCATAACAGTGAAACTGAATATTGTATTTACAAAAAATGTGTCCGAGCGAGCCGAGTGGCTCCTCCGTGAATCGCAACCTTATCGTGGTGGAGGGGTTTGTGTGTCCCAGGGATCCCAGGGGCTATGTTGTCTGGGGGCTTTTGCCCCCTGGTAGGGTCTCCCATGGCAAATTGGTCCTGGGTGAGGGACCAGACAAAGAGCGATTCAGAAGACCCTTATGAAAAGAACACCGAGGGAACAGTTTACCCTGCCCGGGATAGGGTTACCGGGGCCCCGCCCTGGAGCCAGGCCCGGGAAGGGTGCCCGAGGGCGAGCGTCTGGTGGCCGGGCCTTAGTCCATGGGGCCCGGCCGGGCACAGCCCGAAGAGGAGACATGGGCCCATCCTCCCGCAGGCCCACCACCCGCAGGAGGCGCCATAGGGGTCAGGTGCATTGTGTGCCGGGTGGCGGCCAGGAGCGGAGGCCCTGGCGGACTGACCCCCGGCTGCCAAGACTGGCAATAGGGACATGGAATGTCACCTCTCTGGTGGGGAAGGAGCCTGAGTTAGTGCGTGAGGTTGAGAGGTACCGGCTAGATATAGTCGGGCTCACCTCTATGCATGGCTTGGGCTCTGGAACCAGTCTCCTGGAGAGGGGCTGGACTCTGTCTCAGTCTGGAGTTGCCCCTGGTGAGAGGCGGCAGGCTGGGGTGGGTATTCTAATATCCCCTCGGCTTGCTGCCGGTACGTTGGGGTTTTTCCCGGTGGACGAGAGGGTTTGTTCCCTGCGCCTTAGGGTCGGGGAATGGGTCCTGACTGTCATCTGCGCTTATGCGCCGAGTGGCAGTTCGGAGTACCCAGCCTTCTTAGAGTCCCTGGGGGGGGGGGTGCTGGAAGGTGCTCCACCTGGAGACTCTGTTGTCCTGCTGGGAGACTTCAATGCTCACGTGGGTAACGACAGCGAGACCTGGAGGGGCGTGATTGGGAGGAATGGCCTCCCTGATCTGAACCCGAGCGGTGCTTTGTTATTGGACTTCTGTGCTAATCACAGTTTGGCCATAACGAACACCATGTTCGAACATAAGAGTGTCCATAAGTCACGTGGCACCAGGACGCTCTAGGCCGTAGGTCGATGATCGATTTTGTAATCGTATCACCAGACCTGTGACCATATGTTCTGGACACTCGGGTAAAGAGAGGGGCTGAGCTGTCAACTGATCACCACCTGGTGGTGAGTTCGATCAGGTGGCGGGGGAGGACGCTGGACAGACCTGGTGCACCTAAACGCGTAGTGAGGGTGTGCTGGGAAGGACTAGCAGAGGCCCCAGTCCGCGAGATCTTCAACGCACACCTCCGGCAGAGCTTCAACAGCATTCCGAGGGAGGCGGGGGACATTGAGTCCGAATGGACCATGTTCAGCGTCGCCATTGCCGAAGCTGCTGCATTGAGCTGCGGCCGCAAGGTGGTTGGTGCCTGCCGTGGTGGTAATCCCCGAACCAAATGGCGGACACCAGAGTTGAAGGGAGCCACCAGGCTGAAGAAGGAGTCCTATCGGGCTTGGTTAGCCTGTGGGACTCCGGAGGCAGCTGACAGGTATCGACAGGCCAAGCGGAATGCGGCTCGGGCAGTGGCTGAAGCAAAAACTCGGGTGTGGGAGGAGTTTGGAGAGGCCATGGAAAAAGACTTTCGGACTGCCTCGAAGAGATTCTGGCAAACCGTCAGGCGTCTCAGGAGGGGAAAGCGGTGCTCTACCTGCACTGTGTATAGTGCTGGCGGAGCGCTGCTGACGTCGACTGAGAAAATTGTCAGGCGGTGGAAGGAATACTTCGAGGACCTCCTTAATCCCACTGATGCGTCTTCCTAGGAGGAAGCAGAGTCTGGGGATGAGGGGAATGACCCGCCAATTTCCAGGGGCGAGGTCACTGAGGCAGTTAAACAACTCCTTGGTGGCAGAGCCCCTGGTGTTGATGAGGTCCGCCCCGAGTTCCTGAAGGCTCTGGACGTTGTAGGGCTGTCTTGGTTGACACGCCTCTGCAATGTTGCGTGGAGATCAGGGGCAGTACCCCTGGACTGGCAGACCGGGGTGGTGGTCCCCATCTTTAAGAAGGGGGACCGGAGGGTGTGTTCCAACTACAGGGGGATCACACTCCTCAGCCTCCCCGGGAAAGTCTATGCCAGGGTGCTGGAAAGGAGAGTTCGTCCGCTAGTCGAACCTCGGATACAGGAGGAACAATGCGGTTTTCGTCCTGGTCGCGGAACACTGGACCAGCTCTTCATCCTCTCGAGGATACTTGAGGGTGCATAGGAGTTTGCCCAACCAGTCTACATGTGTTTTGTGGACTTGGAGAAGGCATTCGACCGTGTCCCTCGGGGTGTCCTGTGGGAGGTGTTGCGGGAGTATGGGGTGTCTGGCCCATTGCTACAGGCCATTCGATCCCTATACAACCGTTGCAAGAGCTTGGTTCGCATTGCCGGCAATAAGTCGGACTCGTTCCCGGTGGGTGATGGGCTCCGCCAGGGCTGCCCTTTGTCACCGGTTCTGTTCATAATTTTTATGGACAGGATTTCTAGGCGCAGCCAAGTGGCGGAGGGCTTTTGCTTTGGTGGCCTCAGAATCTCATCTCTGATTTTTGCGGATGATGTGGTTCTGTTGGCTTCATCGGGTGAGGGCCTCCAGCTCGCACTGGAGCGGTTCGCAGCCGAGTGTGAAGCAGCAGGAATGAGGATCAGCACCTCCAAATCTGAGGCCATGGTTCTCAGCCGGAAAAGGGTGGAGTGCCCACTCCGGGTCGGGGATGAGTTCCTGCCCCAAGTGGAGGAGTTCAAGTATCTCAGGGTCTTGTTCGCGAGTGATGGGAGAAGGGAGCCGGAGATCGACAGACGGATTGGGGCTGCAGCTGCAGTAATGCAGACGCTGCACCGGTCCGTCGTGGTGAAGAGGGAGCTGAGTGTAAAAGCGAAGCTCTCAATTTACCGGTCGATCTACGTCCCTACCCTCACCTATGGCCACGAGCTGTGGGTAGTGACCGAAAGAACTCTTCCGGGGCGCGGAGGGCCCTCGGGCCTCTGGCCTCTGTGCCTGCGGCTCGGTTCACTCTGGCACAGCTGGCTGCCGGCGGAGCCGGCGGGCACGCCGGTGCAGCCCCCTCTAGTTTCTGCCCGGTGGCTACTGGGTGACCCCTCGTCTGGGTATCCTCAGCCCTTCCCATGAAGGTGGCACGGATACCCCTCCGGTGGTCCTCCTTGGGCTCTTGCACTCTGGGACCTCTGGATGTCTGGGGCCTGGATCTCCTCCATGCCTGCTTCATGCCCTGAGGGACAGGGCTATGGCTCTCTACATCCTCTTGCAGACCATTACATGGGGAAACCATTTGAATACAAGCGCGCTGACCCACACAGGTGTGCACACAGGTGTTCACTGTTTGTAGACTTAAATCACACCTTTCTTGGCTGCTACTTCAAAGCACATTGTCCGCTGTCTGTCCTGCGTGCTGCACAACAACATTCAATATTTAGTATTTACTGCTGTTTACACTTAGCTAGATTAATGCGATGGTGTTGTGTATGGTATGTTGCTTTGTTTTGTTTTTTTGTTTTTTTTTGCTTGTTTTCTATTCTTTTTCTCTCAACAGGTGATCCCGGAGATATTCTTTTCCCCCCCTTTCTCACTGTCCCTCTCCCCTTCTGTTTTTCTTTTCCTTCCTCTTTCTTTCTCCCTTTCCTATCCCTCACTCATGTCTGTCCCGTCTGTAACAACTGAAAATAAAATAAAATAAATAATAAAAACAAAGGTCGATCAAATGGACCAATACGGCAATGCCATGATGATCCATTTGGAAAAATAAATCCATTGGGTATCCTTGTTGGTCTTCAGACAACAATTCTGACGGCTAAAGAACCAAATGGGACAGGCAAAAAAAAAAAAAAAAAAAAAAGAACGAGATCGCGGATACAAGCGGCGGAAATGAGCTACCTCCGAAGGGTGGCTGGCCTCTCCCTTAGCGATAGGGTGAGAAGTTCGGCCATCTGGGAGGGGCTCAGAGTAGAGCCGCTGCTGCTCCACATCGAAAGGAGCCAGCTGAGGTGGTTTGGGCATCTGACAAGGATGCCCCCTGGGCACCTCCTGGGTGAGGTGTTCCAGGCATGTCCCACCAGGAGGAGGCCCCGGGGCAGACCCAGGACACGCTGGAGAGATTATATCTCTCGGCTGGCCTGGGAACGCCTTGGTGTTCCCCCAGATAAGCTGGAGGAGGTGGCTGGGGAGAGGGAGGTCTGGGCCTCTTTGCTTAGGCTGCTGCCCCCGCGACCCGGCCTCGGATAAACCGGATGAAGATGGATGGATGGATGGTGTCCGAGCGGTAGAAAGTAGATAATGAAAAGAAGGGGCCCCAGGATAGATCCCTGGGGCACGCCAGTGGTCGGAGGAAAGGGCTGAGAAGTAAAGGAGTTGAATAAACTGAGTGCAATCAGTCAGGTACGATTTAATCCAGGCTAGTGGAGTATGGGAGAGACTACTGAGAAGAATGGAGAGACTCCATTCTTCTCAGTAGCCTACTGAGAAGAATGGAGTGAGAAATAGTGTCAAAAGCAGCGCTCAGATCGAGGAGAATAAGGATGGAAAGTAAACCGGAGTCAGCTGCTATAAGAAGATCACTGGTTATTTTAAGTGCTGTTTCGATGCTATGGGAGGAGCAAAAACCAGACTGGAACTGTTCATACAGATTATTATTAGTTAAATGTGAGTGGAGTTGTGTGGCAACTATTTTTTCAAGAATTCTTGAAAGGAACGGTAGATTGGAAATAGGCCAAAAATTCTCAAAATTACTTGGATCTAGACCAGTTTTTTTCAATATTGGGGTGATGGCAGCAATTTTGAGGGAAGCAGGAACAGTTCCAGTGGTAAGTGAAGAATAGATTATGGCAGATATTAGGGGAAGCAAAGAAGGTAGACATGCCTTAACCAAAACTATAGGAATGGGATCTAGATGACAAGTAGAACGTTTTGACTTACAGATGAGATCTGAGATATCAGTAACCGAGGGGAGCTGGAAAGCAGAAAAACAGTGTGATGGGAGAGGAATTACAAAGGAAGAGCTAAATGGAACATCGGAAACCAGGTCATGGTGTATTTTGTGAATGGTGTGCTCACCTGCCACATAAAGAACGGCAGGAATGATTTCCTGAAGCATCGGCACTAAATACGTCTGAGGAGGCGTTATGTTTGTCCCACACACAGACACATAAACAGAGACACGCACACACACACACACACACACACACACACACACCTACACACACACACACACACACACACACACACACACACACACAAAGTCATTTTCATATCCTAGTGAGGACATCTAAAAACATGTACATGACACATGTAGGATCAGAAACATTCCAAAAATCAGCCAATCAGAAGAAGAAATGCTCTTCTGCAGTCTGATGTCCTCTGGGCCTCGTTCACATGACCTAGCTCCTCTTCCTCTGACCAGCTTCCAGCAGTGATGTTTGTCAGTGACGCTGTTCAGAGCTTTGCTGCTTTAATCACCTGAACGCAGCAAGCTCAAAGTGATGTTTGACGAGCTCGAATATGAAGCTGCTAGAAATCAGTGCAGAAACTGGTCGATATCTTCATCTCCTTCATGTTCACCACCGCCTGCTCTGCACCACACTGCCAGGCACTAACTTCAGCTTATTTGCAAGATGTTGATATACTGACTTATGACATACTGAGGATATTATTAACAGTAACAGAAATACGTTAATATTAATAGTAATATATGAGAAATTATAGTATTTCAGAGGAGACAGTACTGATGTATTCTGGTCTAAAGACTTCCTGTATTTGAGTATTTAATTATCCTTTTTCCTGAAGTGTACATGTACTCACTTCCTCTTAAACGTCCTCTATTTACAGAAACTACATTTCCTGCATCCATTTCAAAATAAAACCATTCTTATGTTTCAGTAGTAGAGATGCTTTGTTTCTCTTATTGTGAAACATTCTTTGGGACACAATTTTTGGGGTTTAGGAATCATTGAGCAGGTGAACATCTGTTTAGCTGGTAACGTTTACTGGTTTAAACATGAGAGCAGAGGAATCTGCTGGGTCTGACTGGGAGAGAGGAAGATGACACTCAGACAAATATTTATTCATTCAGTCCAGTATTTAATCATGTTTAATAATACTCCAGTAAAAGTGGAAGTACTGGCTCTGAAATGTATTCAAAATATGAAAGAAAAAGTGTCTTCTTGGAGGACGTTTCTACCAGCTGTTTTATCCAAATCTAACTGAACTCTGTGCTATATTAATGTAATAAAATAATAATAGTAGATGGAAATACAAATCTTATTTCAGTCTAAATTTAAATTTTAATATTTAATTTTAATAAATGAACTCAACTTGAATCTGTTAACATGAACAGAACATGAGCAGAGAAAAGGGAAAATAAAAAATATTTCTATTTTCTGTTTCCTCCATTGTAGAAGGGTGACTTTACCTCTAAACAGTAAAATGTGCACAGTTAGGGGTTACAGTGGATTCAGCAGGTGGGGGGAGGGGGGGTTGTAATGTCTGGTGTGAGGGAAATAATCATAACTAACAGTAATTTCTATTGACAGCTTCACTAGATTTTCTTAATGTACAGGCTGTGATCAGCTGACCTGCTGCTCTTTGTGGATGTACACAACTTAAGTTAGCAGATGTTCCCTGAGTTGTCCTGGCTGATTTCATCCTCTACACTGGCAGTACACTGTTTGTGCTGTCTTTATATTAGACACTATACAACCATCATCAGCTAAAATTCATATGAATCTCTGCTACACTTGATGTAAGCTAACTGTGACCATGAAACCACAGCAACTGTGCACCAGTCACACACTGTTCTTTACTGTAAATCCTTCACAGTGCAGCAAACTAACCTGTTTATCCTGCACTAACCTGCAGAGGATTTTCATGCAGCCTTTAAATAACATAGTTAGTCTTCCTCACTTTGTTTAGAAGCAGGTTTTACACTATAAAAAAACATAATGTCACATGTACAGAGTTTAAAACATGAGGACTTACATTTGAGCTTTAAATGAGCAGTCCTTCCCTTTAAATCTAAGCTCTCTTCTTCATCTCCTGTCCTGCCTTTCTTATTTTTTCCATCTCCGAGTGAAGTTAGCTCTTTCTATGGGTAGAACTTTGTGCCATCAAAAACTGAATTAAATAAGTTAAATTCGAATTTGAATTACTCAGATTGAATCTGAATTGTAACTTGAATAAATGCTTTTCAAAACTAAAATTAAAATGTTTTGAAATTTGAAAAATTTTAAATTAAAATGTTCATCATGTCAAATGACTACCGGATAAACTTTCAGGTTGGTAATAAATGTATTACATTTAAAAGAACAAGTGTCATGTTAACAAATGATAGCCGTACAGTAACTTTTATGCTTATTGTAGCTGTTAGCTAAAAACGCTAATTTAGCGTGATCGACTGTTTCCAGTTGAATTCCAAAGTTGTCATCTTGTACCCTCTCAGAGCCCCGTAGGCTTGCAGAGACTCCTACAGTAGGGAAATGTACAAAAGAATGTCCAAACCATTGTATTTTAGGTTCATATATGTGTTACACTGCATCCAAACTCTTTAGCTAACTTAATAACTTTAGCTACAGTGAATAGTTAGTCAAATTCTTTAGTGCAGCATTACTGGATCATCTCTGTTTGAAGTGCTATAATATGATATATAACTATGACGGAGGGTCGCAAACTTTGTAAAAAACTAAACTAAACTAAACAAAAAACCAACAACAACAACACTTCTCATTCTCTAAACATTTGGCCACAGCTGTAGATTACACTATCAGTGCTCGTTCACTCTTGTCAATAATTACATTTCTAAATTCTCTGTGCAGTTGGAGGTCAACAATATCTAATATGGGATGTAAGTCCCCAAAAAATGAATTCTAAAACTGAAATTGAATTGTAGAACTGAAACTGAATGCTGAGAAGTGAAAATGAAATTATTCGGGAGCTACATTTTTAAATGATAAAATAGTTTCAAAGCAAATGAATTCATTTTCAAAATATAAAATTCAATTTCAATTTAGTGACGATCATTTTCAAATGAATACACTGAATTTCCAATTAAGCTAATTCAAATTCAGTTTTAAAAAAGCATTTATTCAAGTTACAATTCATTCAATCTGAGCAATTCAAATTCGAATTTAACTTATTCAAATTCAGTTTCTGATGGCACAAAGTTCTGCCCATATCTTGCTTTTCTCTCCCTGTGAAATACAGCAGCTGCAACACACTGTGAGACAAACTGCACACAGTTTGTGTGTTTGCTAATGTTTGGTGAGCTGATAGAAATGCTGCATTTCAAATTACCATACACTTAAAAAACATTACACACAGTCTCAGTTACATGTGGTAACTCAATTCAGTTTTATTTATACAGCACCAAATCACAACAACAGTCACTTAAAGGTGCTTTATATTGTAAATTAAAGACCCTCCAATAATACAGAGAAAACCCAACAATCAAATGACCCCCAATGAACAAGCACTTTGGTGAGAGTGGGAAAGAAAAACGTCCTTTTAACAGTAAGAAGAAACCAACTGATTGAGGGGAGGAAGACAGGACAAAGACATTCTGTGGAAGAGAGCCAGAGATTAATAACAAATATGATTCAATGCAGAGGGGTCTATTAAGACACAGTGAGTGAAGAAGAAACACCCAGTGCATCATGGGAATCCCTCAGCAGCCTAGACCTATTGCAAAAAAAAGGATAACTTTTAGTTTGAGAGAGCTGAGGCACGTACCACAGAAGACGGATGGAAGATGGATGACCTAGTAATACCTTTTCAAGATTGGGCAGACCTCCTACAGCAGTCGATATTTATTAAGAAGTGGTTAAAATGATGCATCCTCAGCCACTTCCAATAACACTTTTGAGATATAACAATCAGTGTCAGAAGAGCATGGTGCTAATATCAGACCCACGTTCACACTTGTGCACTCGCCTCACATTGTGGAAGCAAGCCCATCTCCTCGCTGCGGGTTTGTTGGCTCATGCGGCCGGGTCCTGAGATAATCTTTTCTTAGCTTTGATGTGTGGCAGTGACCATCAGTTTCAAAGCTTCCTGTGTGGACATAGCTGAAGCTCCGCCTCAGCTCACGTGCAGGGTTTCAGAAAGGTATGGATCCAACTCACGGAGGCCATCAATCAGGGATGAGCTGGCTTCTTCTCCTTTATTTCGCACCACATCGATCACATCTCGAGCTCGGTCAGCTCTGGTTTTGATTCTGGCTGAATCCATTTCTTCCATATTTATGATTCCCTGTTGGAACAGGCTGTCCAGCAGCTGGTTCAAAGTCGAATCCGACACTTGATCCACAAACTGCTTCCGAATGAAGAGCAAATGCTTGTCTGGTGGGAGGCTCTGCAGCCTCAACCGATTGTCTCTGGTCTGAACAACATCTGAGGGAATAGAGAAAATTTGTAGATTTCTTCATAGCAGAATAATCAGCTTCAAAAAATTGAGAGAATCTCTGCTGGTAATTAATCAGCACTGAATGTCGCTGAGCTTCAGACACTCTGTCAGTAATAGCATAAATCACGTGGCTGGAGACAAATTCAAAATGAGGAGATACAATTTAATGAACACAGGACAGGAGGCCGAGCTAGAGGTGCTCAGGGCCTCGGTGAGCAGGATGGAAACAAGTCCATCAGAGGGACAGCTGAGAGTCAGAGAGGTTGAGATGGTCTGAGCATGTGCAGAGGAGGGAGGGTGGAGAATGAAGATGAAACTGCAGGCAGAAGGAAGGAGTGAAGAAGGACATGCACAGGTTTAGAGGATGCTGTAATAGGAACAGATAGTGGCAAATGATCCTAAACAGAACAGCCGAAAGAAGAAGAAGAGGAGAATGAAGGAGGAAGAAAACTTGCGGTGATCCTTGGTCATTACTGAAAAGCCACCACGGACCACCGTTTCTCATTATTTCTGATCGAGTGTCAGGTGTAGTGATGTTACTGCTCAGATCAATGTCCCGCCTCCAGACATCTGTCTGCATTTGGTCCTTGACAGTTATCGATACTTCTTCAGTGTTTGCAGGAAGGCGGATCTCAAATGTTGGGTGGTAGTTTGGTCCAAAATCCAGGTGAAATTTTTCCTCCTGCAAACACAGTGCAAGTGTCTCCATCACATCCAGAGTCCTCTGATGGAAGCGTGTCAAAGGGCTCCACCACAGAGAGATGAATTACTCACCTCAGGCTGGATTCTACAGGCGACTGGACACAGAACTGTGTATATGCAATCTTTGAAGAATTCACAGTTGGAAGGCGCCGGGATGTAGTCAGAATATCTGTGTTTCATCCTCACCTTAAAATATGACAAGTTTATTTCTAGAGTAATTTTAAATGACCTTATGATGAAATATACATGTGAAGAAAACTGCTCTTTAAGAGGCGGTGAAATTATAAAGAAAGAGATGTAAACCGACAATTTTCTCCCTCTGAACTGCACTGGATGCAGTGATAAGGAAACGTTCTTACTTATTTACTGTATTGTTCTTTCTTACAAAGAACCAGGTGACCCTGAATCCTCCCTTAGTTATGCTGCAATAGACGTAGGCTGCCGGGGGATTCCCATGATGCATTGAGTTTTTCCTTTCCAGTCACCTTTCTCACTCACTATGTATTAATAGACTTCTCTGCATTGAATCATATCTGTTATTAACCTCTGTCTCTCTTCCACAGCATGTCTTTTATCCTGTCTTCCTTCTCTCACCCCAACCGGTCACAGCAGATGGCCGCCCTTCCCTGAGCCTGGTTCTGCCTGAGGTTTCTTCCTGTTAAAAGGGAGTTTTTCCTTCCCACTGTCGCCAAAGTGCTTGCTCATAGGGGGTCATATGATTGTTGGGTTTTTCTCTGTATCTATTAAGCGCCTTGAGGCGACTTTTGTTGTAATTTGGCGCTATATAAATAAAATTGAATTGAATTGAATTGAACTTTAAGACTAACAGTCTCTTTTCCATGTTTCACCCTCTTTGCAACTGATTTCCCACTAGGGATGCCCAGCAACCTCTAACAAACATTCACCAACCAGTTGGGGAATACATAGTTTTCCTAGTGACTGGAGATTGCAGGGGTCCCCGATCTTGGCTCTGTGACAGCGCAGAGATGCAGCAGTGGTTAGCCGAGAGACGTAAATCATCTGCCTCTGAGCTGTTGTGGTAACCCGGAGACAAAGATCCAGCTGTGGGACAGTTGTACGTATTCTGACCACCATTTTTAACATGATGTTTCTGAGAAACACTGTTTGTGTAATTTGTACATTTCGTTGTACAAAATATAAACCTCAAGCATGAAGCCACAAATGCTCAGTTCACCCACAAATGATGCTGAATTTGACGGTAAGGGGCAGAATGAGGTTTGAGTTTTCTTCCACTCAAATGTAACCTCCTCTAGAGCAGGTTAGTTCTTTATCATAAATTCCCATTGTAATGCACCCTAGTATTACTTAAACCACCTTCATGAAGTACAACATCCATACAAGATATATAGTCCCAGTCGGTCTGGGACCTCCCCAAGATCCCCTGGAAGAGGTGGAAGATTCTTCTGAAGAGAAGGAAACCTGGAATAACTTGTATTTTCTGCTGTCTCTGCACCTGACTTGACCCAAGTAACAGAAGATGGACAAGCTCCGAGAAAGATGAAATTAGTTAATACTGAAGGTAAAGGTATAACCTTTCCTAGATCTTTACCTCTTCCACTGGGATGTTGCTTGGCAAGAGAAACACATTGAGGTTTTGCTTCTGTGTTTTGGGGTTTGGCAGACGGAGGAACAACAAAACTTGGCCCAAAACTCGTTTCTCCTTGTTCCAAAACCTCCATATTATGTCCCACACGAGGCCAAAGGAAGAGAGGTGAGGAAGTTCCACAATCACATGAGTGTCTGTGATCTTTAGGGGCTTGAGGACGTTCATTTCCCCATCAGAGATGTGGACGACAGACAGACAGTTGGAAAGCAGAGCTGTGAAAACAAAGAGCCAGCAGATATCTCTTCGACTCCCAAAACCTCATTACAATGACATGTGAATCTGATTTTACAAAGAAAACACTTCAAATGGTGTCCTGGGTCAGGCAATGGATCAAACCCTGTTGCAGAGACACAAGTGAGTCTCCTTCATTTCTACCAGGTAGGACCTCTGTGGGGAGAACACAGACTGATGTCCCTGTGTTGGTGTTCCTCCATCATCATAACAATGATGGTCCAGGATCAAAATCACTATTGACCATTCACATTGTCTGAGCATTCAGTTGGCATTAGCTAAGAAGTTAGCCTATGCCATCAAACGCTGTCACTAACAAACTAGCAGAAGTAACCTAAATTTGGAAAAGGAAAACTAACTTGATAATACAAGTAATTATAAATATAAATAAATGCTTTTTTCCTTCTACTTCCCAAAGCTACAACAACGCAACAACGTGATTGGTCAGCTGCAATGCCTATCCTGGGCAAACGTTATTATCAACACCAACACAGAGATATCAGACAGACTATGGGGGAGAGGCTTCTGGAGAATATTTAAACGCACCACTTATGTGATTTGCAGAGGTGACTGATTTTGCTTTTAAAAGTACACTGTGCATTTTAATCCAAGTATAGGCAGTTACTCTAGTAGAGCTGGACATGGCCGTAGACAGCCTTAACCCAATAGCGGGACCAGTATCTTCTCCTTTGTGCAAAGAGGAATAGGACGAGCATTGCCAGAGCTACAAAATGACCTCCAGCAGGCCACTGGTGTTAAAGTCTCTGACCAGTAAGAAACATGGGAGCCTGAGGGACCGACATCCTCATTCAGCATGATGGTGGGTCAGTGACGGTCTGGGTAGGAACAACATGTAAGGCTGCAGTGTGAGAGCGAAGTGGCTGTACCATGGGATGATATGGTACTATAAGGTCATTAAGATAAGATGGGGCCTGATTATTCAAGACCTTGAATGTGGGGAGCAGGATTTTGAATTCTGAATTTAACACGGAGCCAATGAAGGGAAGCCAATTTAGGAGAAAAATGCTCTTTCTTTCTAAGTCTACATTAACCAAGAGTCTCCTTTTGAGCTCTGACATTAACAGGGTCTCAGTGATCATTATGGCAGTCAGTAGGAAAATTTTTGCAGCCTGTAGGGGCGCTAGCATCCCCACATGAGGAGTGCTTTGCTCACCATCCTTTGGTACACAGTGTGGTAGGTGGAGCTGACGGACTGCATTCTTTGAACTCTTAATGTTAAACAGTGGGCCTGCAGCCATCTTATTGGATTGCTGAAGGAGTTTCTCATCCCATTGGACGGTCTTGTACAGAAGCTCTGCTTGCTGACTGATATCAAACACGAGTCCAGTCAGAGTACACTGGAACACACCTTGACCAGGACACCTGAAACTGAAGCAATGCAGAGATGAGTGACCATGTTAAAACCTGCAAACAAACAGATATCTGCATATGAGTAAATAAGGTCATATATAGACAGGGATAAGTTTGGTTTATCTGATCAGTTAGTTTGTTCCTTTGTTATTATTTGCTTCCTACTTTTTTATGTTATAACCCCTTTGTTTAAAAATCTACCTGTGTTCCTGTTTCCAACCAGCTAGGTCTACAACTGTTAGCTAATTTATCTGCTATATTCCCTGATACAAACCATCTAGTGAATGAAAACTTAACTTTCAGTTTTTTAGTTGTTGGTGGAGTTTACAAGCTAACCAACCGATCTGCAGGCCTGTGTGACTGACACCTCTGACTCTGTCCTTAAAGCTACTGGAGTCACTCTTCCACGTTCAGGGTTACAGCTCCCAGTGCTCCTGTTACCTGGCCACCTGTTATCATTGTTTTCTGGGTTTTATTGTTTATCTTCAAGAAAAGAGATAAAGGAAAAAATATAATCCCAATAAAAAATCCTCTCTGTTTCCAGTCCTGTTGGTAAATTCATCGGAGAGATAACAAACTGCTACGCCTCCCACACTTAAATACACGAAAGAACGTCTAGCTTTCAAATCAATGTTTATGTCATGGCTGTGTGCAGGCAGGCAGGAAAAGGACCCAATATGCAGACTCCTGGAGGCAGAACTTAAACTCAAGGACCCCTGCTTTATTGCAGGCATAAGTCAAAAACCGAAAAAAAACAAACTAGGAGGGCTACAAACTGAAATAAAACCAAAACACACAGGCCAGAATGAGGGATGACGTGACACTGAATGGGAACACACGTAGACACTAAATACAAAGACGAGTTTGGGAGGAAGCAAAACAGAATATGTTGACCTTCAAAGTAAAACGGGAAACAGACTGGGCACAGAACTAAACCTAAGAACTAGACACAGAAAAAAAACCCTCAAAACTAGAATACAAAAACAGAACTTAGAATACAAGAAGTCATATACAAAGGAGAACTCATAGGATAACAACCGTGACAGTTTAACCCCAATAGAAGGAAACTGTGGAGACGGGAGGAGGAAGACATAGTCTGAGGTCTGATGAGCTTCAGATTTGTTACATGCAGACTTGTGCAGGATTACCTGTAAAAGATGTGTGCAGATTCACCGTACACCTCAGGTGTGAAACTGGACTGAAAGAAGTAACATTAGAGGTTTCAGGAACATATACTTGGAGAAGAAAGCTAGGTCGTGAATCACATCAACAATATGTACCTGAAAGGGTACAAAACTGTCAAAAAATTACAAATTAGTATTTGCTGGGAATGAGTACAAAGCTTGGATACAGCACAAAGTTCTCATATGAAATGATGAATCCATTTCTGTGCTGACAGTTTGTTGTACAAAGAGTTGAAAAAGTACCAGCCTACAAGAGATATTTGTTAAATCTGTGTTTTAGAGTCCTTAAATATCTGGAAACTCACCTCAATCATCTTTGTGTTATCCCCTGACAAATCAGGCTGTGTGTCTGCTTTTACACTAGAAACACCTAAAGACAAAAGATCAGCAGCAGACGTCAGTAGGTTTGGGCAATTTAAACCTGGCTTGTTAACATTTTTGAACACTTTCCAGCAAAATACTTCTAAGTCTGAGTACTCACAGGAAGCTTTAATCATCGTGAACCCTTCAATCCTGCAGAGACAAACAATAGTAACTGTTTCTGTAGATCCAGTTTATGGGTTAGTCTGCCCCCTTGGACATCATACAAAGAGTACATCCTTTCTTTGCTGTATACTGGTGTATTAAGCTGTAACTAACCAGAATGAGCTAAACTTTCAACTGAAGTAAGTTACGACATAATCTAGTCTCAGGTTCAGTTTTACTGCATTTAATAATTTGGTACCTGTGTGAAGGTTTTTCGGTCAGCTGTCTTTTCTGGCATCCTGACGTGGATATGGGAACAAAATCAGCAAGAAACTCTACACAATGGATGTAAGTGTTTCTATAACAGGAAGAGACCAGTGATACTCAACTGCACACAGAGACACTGAAGAACCAAATGACCAGAATCCAAATCCAGGATACAGAGTTTCAGTGAATGTGGTGTTAAAGGTGTGGAGGTGGATCAGAGTGTCAGGGGAGACACTGTAGAAGGACAGAGTGCCAACAGGACAGTCCACATACACCCCTACTCTGTGAGAGACCGAGGAGGAGGAGGAGATCGTAGTTCCTCTGTCATTGTGCCAAACAGAATAACAACCATCATCAGAGCAGTTCAAACTCCACGACTGGTCATTCCATCCAAACACACAGTCTTTACTGAATCCTCTCCTTCCGATTCCTCTGTAACTCAATGAAATAAATATGTCTCCGCTCCACTCCACCTCCCAGTAACAGCGACCAGTCAGACCATTTCTACACAGCAGCTGCGTGCACCATTCGAATCTGTCTGGATGATCCGGATACGGTTTATCGCCTTCCATGTATGTCACCTTCCTGTTTCTATCAGACAGTTTGAGGTTTCTGTACACTGTGTTTGTGTCGATGTTGAGTTCACAGAAATCTGAGTGAAAGTATAATACAGCTGCAGTTATTGATCCATCATCTGTTCATTGAAGATGGTTGAATGTGTGCTGCTTTGTTTTCATGAATCACATAAAAAACACACTTACACTTCCTCAGGCCTGGTATCAACCATTGGACTCCAGCAGGCTCCACCCTGAAAGGAGGAGGAGCACAGCTTGTTGCAACATGCACACATGGACATTGTGTTAAAATAAGAAACCTAAATTAAAGTTGAATCTAAGATGAATGTCACGTTAGTTTGGTTTTTTTAATTCCATCTTAGAGTAAATTAAGTTTTGCAATATTTTCAACATATGGACAGGTACACTTAAGTAAAGTATCTCTAAAATATTGTGCTGTGGTCGCTCCTTTCCAGGACAAACTGACAATTAACCTTCAGGAACGATTTATTCTGCCTTGCATAACATCACTTGGGCTCGGGAGGTAAAACGGGTTGTCCACTAATCAGATGGCTCATGAAGACTTTGGTTCAGGACCTGAGGAAAGGACAGGTTCACTTAGGACTCTACATACTTGAGAGTGTCCAGTCTCCAGCATGGTTCCTTCAGTCCAGCTGACAGCACCGTCGTTCCTGAGGCTCCTGGATGGTTGTAGCTCAGGTCCAGCTCTCTCAAATGGAAGGGGTTGGAGCTCAGAGCTGAGGCCAGAGAACAACACCCTTTCTCTGTGATCAGACACCCTGATAGACTACAGAGACACAACACACTCACTGCATCATGGGTTTCTTGTTTTAATGTGTCAGAAGTTACTTTGAAAAATACTTATGGTGTGTTTTATTAATACGAACACTTAAATCAAAGCACATTACTGGTCCGCATGTGGGGTTGCATTAGCAGGCAGCAAACTGTTTAAAACCACAGAGACGTTTTAAAGAGCAGCGCACCGGCATACATTTGACTCTCATCTCCATTATTTCTGTTTGGTTTTGTGGGTAACTGAACTGCAGGAGCTTGTTGGTAGTTGTTCACAGTTGTTTCCATTTCTTGAACAGTAAAGAGGGATAATCGTGAGGTTCATGAAGCTAGAATAAAATCGATAATCATTGCCGTCTACAGGAAGAGAACAGTCCTGCTCCTTGGCATTATTTAACTCCTTTTGAATGTTGGTGAGGTACTGAGGTAAACTCCTACTTCACTGGCTGTGCCTTGTCAGTGTAAGATGGAAACCCTTAAATAATAGAGTGAATGCTAGCAATAGGTAAATCAGCCGCAATGATTCTCCTTGAAGATGAGCCAGATTTGAGCTTGGTGGCCTGTTTCGTAATCAAATTCCAAGGCAAACAAATAGTAATATAATTGTCCTTGGCAGACTGTGGCACAGGAAGCAGCTTACTACCAGTCAGAGGGTCACTGGTTTGCTCCGTGCTTCTCAATCTCAAAGTATCTTTGGACTGAGCCCATCCATCAAAATTAAAGTGTGTCAATGCAAGTGTTAAACAATGTTTTTGCAGAGGAACATGAAAAACTATAATGTGAGATAATCAGAACATGAACAGGAGCTGGAGGGAAAACCTGAGACATGAAGAGCCGAGACTCACAGAAGCATGTAGCGAGACAAACAGATGACCCGAGACTGAACAGAGGAAGACAGAGGACTTAAATACACAGAAGGGTAATGAGGGAAGTAGAAACACCTGGGGAAACACAGCTGACACAAATGAACACGACACCACAGGGGAAGCAAAACTAAACACACTGAACATGGAAACACAAACCTGCCAATTAGGACATGGAACATACAGACATGAAATACTTGAGGAGACACGGAACACAGGGAGACACTAAAGCAGTGGCATAACTCAAAGTAAAACACAGAGGACAAGACAGATTATACAGAGCACAGAAAAAGACTCATAAATCAGTAGACATAGAAGAAACAAAAACTAGAATCAAAAGTCTCAGCTGCGGAGGTAAGTGTTTCTTGCACATATTCTATTGCCTTTACAGGTCTTGGAACTCTTTATCTTCATCTCCATTTTTGATCCGGAACCTCGCCGGGTACAGTCACTCAAGTTAGTATTCATGGACCCAGATTACTCTGCAAGGCTCCTCACTACAGTAGCCATATTGCTCTGACTATCCATCAAGGAGTGCGGCTTCATAGCTTACCAAAGATGTACTAAAACATTTTTGACCAATTTTTGAGCACTGTGTACCACATAAAATGGGTTCAAGGTCAGTAAGCACGAGTATTCATACATAAGGCGCACTGGATTATAAGGTGCACTGTCGATTTTTGTGAAAATGTAACAACTTTAGGTCCATCTTATAGTGCGGAAAATACTGTACATCATGTCTGTTTTAAGACGTGCAGTGTGTACTGACCTGAGAGTTTCCAGTTTCCAGTGTGGACTTGCCAGACCAGCAGACAGAAACTTTATTCCTGAATCCTGTAGGTCGTTGTTACTCAGGTCCAGCTCTCTCAGGCTGCAGGACTCAAGAGCCGAGGACAAAGCTTGACAGCTTCTCTCTGAGAGGTTACACCCACCCAGCCTAAATTTCAAATGAAAATGTTCAGGGTTTTTTTCAATTCCATATCTAAACAGTTAAAGCAACAATGTTGAGGTGTGTCTCTACACACTTACAGAGATTTGTTGGAAGTTTTTACCCATGGCAACAACCTCAGAAAAGTCTTCTCTGAAGCAGTGTGTTTCTTCAGGTCAAACACCTCCAGGTCTTCTGAAAATAAGAGTTGATCCTAGATCTATTCAATTCAACTCAATTTTATTTATGTAGCGCCAAATCACAACGACTGTCGCCTCAAGGCGCTTTATATTGTACAGTAGATAAAGAGAAAAGCCCAACAATAATATGACCCCCTATGAGCAAGCACTTTAGCAACAATGGGAAGGAAAAATGGTAAATGGCTTGTATTTGTATAGCGCTTTACTAGTCCCTAAGGACCCCAAAGAGCTTTACACATCCAGTCATCCACCCATTCACACACATATTAACACACTGGTGATGGCAAGCTACATACACAGCCACCCTGGGGCGCACTGACAGAGGCGAGGCTGCCGGACACTGGCGCCACCGGGCACTCTGACCACCACCAGTAGGCAATGGGTGAAGTGTCTTGCCCAAGGACACAACGACAGAGACTGTCGGAGCCGGGGCTCGAACCGGCAACCTTCCAATTACAAGGCGAACTCCCAACTCTTGAGCCACGATCGCCCCAAACTCCCTTTTAACAGGAAGAAACCTCCAGCAGAACCAGGCTCAGGGAGGGGCGGCCATCTGCTGCGACCGGTTGGGGTGAGAGAAGGAAAACAGGATAAAGACATGCTGTGGAAGAGAGACAGAGATTAATAACAGATATGATTCAATGCAGAGAGGTAACACATAGTGAGCGAGAAAGGTGACTGGAAAGGAAAAACTCAATGCATCATGGGAATCCCCGGCAGCCTACATTTATTGCAGCATAACTAAGGGAGGATTCAGGGTCACCCCTAACTATATGCTTTAGCAAAAAGGAAAGTTTTAAGCCTGATATTGAAAGTAGGAATAGTGTTTGTCTCCCGAATACAAACTGGAAGCTGGTTCCACAGAAGAGAGGCCTGAAAACTGAAGGCTTTCCCTCCCATTCTAATTTTAAATACTCTAGGAACAACAAGTAGGCCTGCAGTGCGAGAGCGAAGTGCTCTAATAGGGTGATATGGTACTACAAGGTCATTAAGATAAGATGGGCCTGATTATTTAAGACCTTGTATGTGAGGAGCATGATTTTAAATTCAATTCTGGCTTTAACAGGAAGCAACTGAAGGGAAGCCAAAACAGGAGGAATATGCTCACTCTTTCTAGTCCCTGTCAGTACTCTTGCTGCAGCATTTTGGATTAACTGAAGGCTTTTCAGCAAGATTTTTGGACATCCAGATAATAACGAATTGCAGTAGTCCAGCCTGGAAGTAGTAAATGCATGAACTAGTTTTTCAGCATCACTCTGAGACATGATATTTCTAACTTTAGAGATGTTGCACAAATGGAAGAAAGCAGTCTTACATATTTGTTTAATATGTGCGTTGAAGGACATATCCTGGTCAAAAATGACTCCAAGGTTCCTCACAGCGTTACTGGAACACCATAATTGACCTTAGTGGGTGAAGAGGACTCTCCAATTACATGTACACTGTAAAATGTAATATTGTGTTTAATTAAAAATATTAAATAGGCTGAACTCAGTTTTTATCAAATTGTTATTAGAACTAGATTTAAATAAGTTACCAGTACTTTTTATGCAAAAACGCTGATAAACTCAATTTATTTGAGTTGTCTTAACTTAGAAAAACTAAGTAAGATCGAAGTTTTGCTTCTCAGGGCGGAAGGATGAAAGATGTGTTTTGAAAATGCCACGTCACTACTGTCCTCCTCCCTCGCGGATCAGTCCGCATGTTCATGGTGGCAGCATTTGTTATGGAATATGTTGATCAAACCTGGAAAAGCATCAGCTCAAGATATTATTATCGTCATTGCTGTGGATCTTTACCTGATAGACTGACTTGGTGAGTAAATGTTTACTCTTATTCAAACTGATTTTGTGGCTTCTCTTAGTTTAGCACCAGGTTTATAATCTTGCTAGCTAGTTAGTGTTAGTGTTTGTTTTGTGCCCAAATCATTTTGCACATCATTAGAATGAAAGTTATTGGCCATGTTTGCATAGCCCTTTTTAAAATGATGCTTTCATGACATTATTGTGTGTTGGGTGGTAGTCACGGCTATCTTGACTGACAATTGGGACATTGAATGTCACCTCTCCGGTGGGGAGGCAGCCTGAGATTGTCCAAATTGGAGTCTGTTTTATACCAAATGCAGAAAAAACTGTTTTAAGAAAGCAATTAAGTTCATGTTCCAAAAAATAAGATTGTTTGCTTGCAGGACAACAGGAGAGAATATAATTGTTTGTTTGTTGTTCAGCAGAACAGTGTCCAGTATGTTGGCTGTTATACTTTGTTGTGTTTGAAAATAAAAGTTGGGCTCATTTTAACATCATTACAAAAAGTGTTGTTAATTATTTTTAATCATATTCAGGTTACCACAAATTGTTTTTTCATTTAGTTGAACTTGAAATGTTTGTCAGTAGGTAAACAATTAGTATTGTACAGTCAGAAATATCAAGTTATTCTTAATACTGCAGACTTGCAATGTATAAGTTATCCTTACAGTCATCTTAAGTAAGCTTTACTTACTTGTTTTTTGAGGTAACGATTTTCCTTAATTGTTTTTGTCACGGCTGGGGCGGCAGTCGTGTGGAGGGTGAGAAAGGAGGATCCAATAGCAGACAATGGCGGAGGTGCAAGTGGGTTTTATTTACAGTGCACAAAACCAAGGTGTGGGCAGAACTGAACATAAACCTAAACTGGAAAAGCTAATACAAAAGGAGGACATGGAGCGAGGAGCAGAGAGACGCAGAGAAACACGGAACAACATTAAATACACGGCAGATACACAGAAACACAGGGAATGAACACAGACGACGCGACGAGGAGCACAGGCAGACATGCACTATAAATACACACACCAGGTAATTAGGAAATGGCAGACAGGCGGGAACACAGCTGGAACTAATGGACATAACGAGACAAACCTACAAAGTAAAACAGGAAACAGACTGTTTTACACAACCAACTGGGGACATGATCAGAACGCAGAGGAGAGACACAGGTAGGGATGATAGAAACACACAACTCAAACCCTAAGAACAAATACAAAATCAGAATAAACTAGAAAAATGATAATAATCAACTTAAAGCGCTGGGTCACCGACCCAGGACCATGACAGTACCCCCCCTCAAGGGCTGGCACCCGACAGCCCCAAAACACACCAGACCCGGGCGGGCGGTGGGGGGCCCAGGTAGGAGGGCCCGGAACAGAGCAAAACAAGAGCCCAAGAAGGCAAACCAAACGTCCAAAACGCGCACAGAGGAGCAGAGTCCGAAACAGAGTTCAGGTGGTCGGCCTAGGGGCCAATAGCACCAAAGGCCAGGGCAAGACATTTCAGGGGGCCGGCCATGAGGAAGGCAACGGCCCCGGCGAGGAAGCAGGTCTGGGGGCCGACCGTGCGAACGACGACCGTGCGGACGGCGACAGCGGCGGCGAGAAAGCAGTTCTGGGGGCCGGCCGTGCGGACGGCGACGGCGGCGGCGGGAATGCAAGTCCGGGGGCCGACCGTGCTGAGGCGGAGGCTGGACCAGGCGACGCTGAAGCTGAGGCGGAGGCTGGACCAGGCGACGGCGAAGTTGATGATGGTGAGGCTGGACCAGGCGACGGCGTGGGCGAAGCTGAAGCTGGACCAGGCGACGGCGTGGGCGAAGACAAAGCTGGACCAGGCGACGGCGTGGGCGAAGACACGGAGGCTGCAGCTGGCGAGGGCGAAGACACGGAGGCTGCAGCTGGCGAGGGCGAAGACACGGAGGCTGCAGCTGGCGGCGGTGTGGAAGCCGGAGACGGAGGCGCTGCAGCAGGCGGCGGCGTGGAAGCCGGAGACGGAGGCGCTGCAGCAGGCGGCGGCATGGACGAAACTGTGGATGCGGCTGCTGCTGCTGGCGTGGATGCCGCTGCTGGTGGAACAGCTGGTGGCTGGACGGGCTCCTCGGGCCCCCCAGCTGACGAGGAAGGTTGCTGGACGGGCTCCTCAGGCCCTCCAGCGAGAACAGTCTCAGGACCAGCGGGCACAGGGGCCCCTGGCAGGCACAGAACAGGACCAGCGGGCACAGGGGCCCCTGGCAGGCACAGAACAGGACCAGCGGGCACAGGGGCCCCTGGCAGGCACAGAACAGGACCAGCGGGCACAGGGGCCCCTGGCAGGCACAGAACAGGACCAGCGGGCACAGGGGCCCCTGGCAGGCACAGAACAGGACCAGCGGGCATAGGGGCCCCTGGCGGGCGCAGAACAGAACCAGCGGGCGCGGGGACCTCTGGCGGGCGCAGAACAGAACCAGCGGGCGCGGGGACCTCTGGCGGGCGCAGAACAGAACCAGCAGGTGCGGGGACCTCTGGCGGGCGCAGAACAGAACCAGCAGATGCGGGGACCTCTGGCGGGGACAGAACAGACTGCAGCTGCGTGGAGCACCGACCCTGCTCAGGCAGCGACAGCCGGGTGCAGTCCTCAGCTGGGTTCTTAGCCTCCAGGGGTCCAGAGTCAGCTGAGAGCTGTAATTTAACCTCTGGTGAGGCCCTGGAGCAAGTAACAGTCTCTAAACTAGCCAGCTGTTGAGGAACGATTGCCTTTTTAACGTGTTTGTGTCTCTGCAAAAAATACGTACTAGAAAAAGAGTCCAAAACGGGAGGCACAGACGAAGCCTCCCGTACAGAGGGAGTCGGTGAAGACGGAGCTGGCATAGATGACTGGGCTAGTGGGGATACCGGAGGCCAAGCTGAATGCGGCTGTGCAGCTAAACGAGCTTGCGGCTGTGCAGCTAAACGAGCTTGCGGCTGTGCAGCTAAACGAGCTAAAGACAGCTGAGCAGGAGAATGAACAGGCAACAAGCAGTTCTCCTTGTCATCTGCTGCACAAAACAAAGCCCCTGAATAAACTGTCCCACAGTCCAAAACAGAAAAAGGGTCCTTCTCACTCACCACAGCCTGCAGTGCTATAGTCCTAATATCCGGCTGTGGGGTGACGCGCCGACGGCGCGATCGTCGCCTCCTCGCTGCGGACGGCTCCGGCGGGCCGGGCAAAACCTCCGGCGGGCCGGGCAAAACCTCCGGCGGGAGAAGCTGACGTGACTGTTCCGGGGCGGCCATAGTCCATTGCTGCTGGACAAAGTCTGTGAATTCCCGAGCTCGCACCACCTCCCGGGCTTTATGCAGGTTGCGAATTAAGTCCGAAACTCCCTTGAACTGGCAGAGGTAGGGATTTCCTTCCAGGATCGCCTCGATGGCTTTTAACCCCACCACTTTCGCCCTTGCGTTGGTGGTGTGGGTTACCCAGTCCATCAGGCGTTGGATGCATGCGAGGTCGCTCTCCCCAGACAAAGCTGCTGGATCCATCTTGTGGTCGCGTCGTACTGTCACGGCTGGGGCGGCAGTCGTGTGGAGGGTGAGAAAGGAGGATCCAATAGCAGACAATGGCAGAGGTGCAAGTGGGTTTTATTTACAGTGCACAAAACCAAGGTGTGGGCAGAACTGAACATAAACCTAAACTGGAAAAGCTAATACAAAAGGAGGACATGGAGCGAGGAGCAGAGAGACGCAGAGAAACACGGAATAACATTAAATACATGACAGATACACAGAGAAACACAGGGAATGAACACAGACGACGCGATGAGGAGCACAGGCAGACACGCACTATAAATACACACACCAGGTAATTAGGAAATGGCAGACAGGCGGGGACACAGCTGGAACTAATGGACATAACGAGACACAAACCTACAAAGTAAAACAGGAAACACACAGACTGTTTTACACAACCAACTGGGGACATGATCAGAACGCAGAGGAGAGACACAGGTAGGGATGATAGAAACACACAACTCAAACCCTAAGAACAAATACAAAATCAGAATAAACTAGAAAAATGATAGTAATCAACTTAAAGCGCTGGGTCACCGACCCAGGACCATGACAGTTTTGAGTTCTGGGAACTAACAAGGCTGTACAGTGTACTCAAAATAAATAAGTTGTCCTAATTTAGTCATTTTTAGCTAAGCTTTACTCAATTTTTTTTGAGGCAACGAGTTTCCTCAATATTTTTGAGTTCTGGGAACTAATTAGATTTTACAGTGTACAAATTGGAGTCTATTAGATAGATATGATACAAACCACTGCAGTGCAGTACCTGTAATACCCACAACATGTTCTAATCACTCTAATAGGATATTATGGTTGACAGTATCAAACACTGCACTAAGGTCTAGCAGGACAAGCACAGAGATGAGTCCACTGTCAGAGGCCTTGAGAAGATCATTTGTAACCTTCACTAAAGCTGTTTCTGTGCTGTGATGAGCTCTGAAACCTGACTGAAACTCTTCAAATAAGCCATTCCTCTGCAGATGATCTGTTAGCTGTTTGACAACTACTCTTTCAATGATTTTTGATATGAAAGGAAGGTTGGAGATTGGCCTATAATTAGCTAAGACTGCTGGGTCTAGTGATGGCTTTTTGAGTAAAGGTTTAACTACAGCCACCTTGAAGGCCTGTGGTACATAGCCGATTATTAGAGATAGGTTGATCATATTTAAGATTGGCGCATTAATTAATGGCAGGACTTCTTTGAGCGGTTTTGTAGGAATGGGGTCTAAAAGACATGTTGATGGTTTGGAGGAAGTAATTATTGAAGTTAACTCAGAAAGATCAATTGGAGAAAAAGAGTCTAACTTAGCTGTAGATAATATTAAATCTGTGGGATGATTATTGGTAATGTTTTCTCTAATGGCTAAAATTTTATTTGTGAAGAAGTTCATGAAGTCATCACTAGTTAACGTTAAAGGGATGGTTGGCTCGATAGAGCGCTGACTTTTTGTCAGCCTGGCTACAGTGAAGAGAAACCTAAGGTTGTTCTTATTTTCTTCAATCAGTGACAAATAGTAAGATGTTTTAGCTTTGCGGAGGGCTTTCTTATAAAGCAACAAACTATTTCTCCAGGCTAAATGATGATCCTCTAAATTTGTGACATGCCATTTCCTCTCCAGCTTACGAGTTATCTGCTTTAGGCTACGTGTTTGAGAATTATACCAACAGAGTCAGGTACTTCTGATTTGAGGCCTTAGTTTTCACAGGAGCTACAGTATCCAGAGTCGTACGTAGAGAGGAGGTAAAAGTATTAACAAGATAATCAACCTCTGATTAAAGTGGTGGGTGGGTTCTTATACATTTTGAGAGTAGCCAATTGAGTCTAATAACAGATTAAATGCAATGTTGAGGCTGTTATTTTTAGCATCTACATGGATGTTAAAATCACCCACAATAATTATTTTATCTGAGCTGAGAACTAAATCAGATATAAAGTCTGAGAAATCAGAGAGAAACTCTGTGTAAGGCCCAGGTTGACGATAGATGATAACAAGTAAAACTGGTTTCTGAGTTTTCCAGCAGGGTTGGACAAGGCTAAGCATCAGGCTTTGAAATGAATTAAAAGTCTGTCTTGGTCTCTCGTTAATTAATAGGCTGGTGTGAAAAATTGCTGCCACACCGCCCCCTTGGCCTGTGCTTTGAGATTTCTGGTAGTTAGAATGACTCGGGGGTGTTGATTCATTTAAATTAACATAATCATCCTGCTGCAACCAGGTTTCTGTAAGGCAGAGTAAATCGATTTGTTGATCAATTATTAAGTCATGTACTAACAGAGACTTGGAGGAGAGAGACCTAATATTTAATAATCCACATTTCACTGTTTTACTCTTTGGTTAAGATGTGGATACTGTATTGTTTCTTCTTTGTGATTTTTTTATGTTTAAGTGGTTTGTTGCTGATTTTTAGTTTGTTTTTTGTCTTTTTGGGAGCTGACACAGTCTCAATGGAGATGGGGTTTTTTTTGGGGGGGGGGGGTAGCAGGAGGAGAGAAGCTGCAGAGAGGCGTGTAAGACTGCAACTCTGCTTCCTGGTCCCAACTCTGGATAGTCATATTTTGGGGGGTTTAATAAATTTGTCCATATTTCTAGAAATGAGAGCTGCTCCATCCAAAGTGGGATGGATGCCGTCTCTCCTAACAAGACCAGGTTTCCTCCAGAAGGTTTGCCAATTATCCATGAAGCCCACATCATTTCTGGGACACCACTCAGACAGCCAGCAATTTAAGGAGAACATGCGGCTAAACATGTCACTCCTGGTCTTATTGGGGACCGACCAGAGAAAACTACAGAGTCCGACATTGTTTTGGCAAACAGATCTTTATACAAAGTCTTTTTCAAACATGCTGTGGTAGCTTTCTTCCTGATCCTAGTTGTGCCTGATTTCTCCCTTTCACTTGGAATCAACCCTAGATCTTTTCTGTATAATCTGGAATGGAACAGACCTTAGCTGACCTTGAATCAGTTTGTCAGACATTTCCAGTTGGTTTTGAACCTCTGAAAAATGGGGGAACCTTGGAAAACCTTGAATCAGAGCTGGAAGCCTGTCACAGATTGATTTGATTTAAAGTCCACAGTAATGGTGTCCAAATTCTTATGGACCTAACATTAGCAGCTGAAGCAAGTGATTACATTTTGTCTAGTAGTTCCTGTTTTGTCTTTATCTCACTATGATTGCATTTTCTATCTTCTCTTTGCTATCACCTACCAAAGTTGGCAGAAGCAGAAGGATGCCCCTCCCTGATTCTGGTTCTATTAGAGGTATCTCCTAGTTCAAAGGGAGTATTTCCTTTCCACTGTCACCAAGTGCTGCTCATTGGAATGGTCTCTTTAATACTGTTGCTCTTTGCCTTATAATGTAAAGCACCTTGAAATAACTTTTACTAAACTGTTCTATAAAACTGAACTGATTTGACATGAAGGTGCATTGTGAATTGACCTCTAGATGAAATTGTGTATGTTCTTCATCTTTTTACAAAAACTTGTAATTACTTGTTTGTTTTTGTCCCACTCACACTGGCAATAAAAAGATAATACAATCAAAGAAATTCAAACCAGAAATTCACAACATAATAATCATTCTTTGCACAAATAGCCCCAAACTACAAAACACACTGGAACAAGTCTACCTCTGATAAGATGAGTAGAAGTATGCCCCCCAACTTTATCTTGGAAACATCAAATACTGTTCCCCCCAGTCTGTGAATTATTCACCCTCAGGTACACACCAGATTTACCTTTTGTCACGTAACGCTATGTGGCAGGCATGATTTAACCCAAACGCAGGACTCAAAATGCAACAGTATACACTCCAAGAGGCAGCTATATTTCGGCTGTGAACATGCTATGTTCATTATAAATAAGAAAACATAACCTAAAACTGGAAACTAGAAACTAAGAACTAAGAACCGAAAAACAAGGAACCTAAGAACAGACTCTGAAATAACCTGGGTAACTCAGCTTTATCCCAACAGTTTTTTTTTTTCAAAACAATCACTTTGTGTCCTTCACAGATTTAGTCTTGACATTTAAAATTATAACCCAATATAACATTTAATCTGTGAAAATCAAGACATTTTTTTAAAAGCAAAACAGGAAAAAACAACACTCTAACAACACTCTAAAGACAGAAGGGGATATCATACAACGCAAAGATCATAAAATCCAGGATCCATCCACCCCGCTCACTCCAGATCAGGCCTGACAGGAAGCTGCAGCTTGTCCAACACAAAAACACAACGTAAGACGAGTAAACCCGGTATCTGTTCCCAGTGCACCGTGGAACACAGAAAAGTCCCTTTATGCAGTTTACTCTCTTTCTTCACACACACACATTTTATTTTATTTTGTGGACCTCCTCATCACCACCACGTCACCATCACAGTATCTCCAGTTGTTCCATACTTTAAAGTATTTGAGCAGTAGAATAAAAAGCAGAAGCTAATGGTCCTCACACCTCACTAGGTATCCTTCTCTTCTCCTGTTCTTCCCTTCTCCACAGGGGAAGAAAGTGAAGTGTGTTTAAATCCTTTCAGCAGAATAAATCTGAGGCTCTTCTGTCCACATGCACCTTCTTCTCCTCCACTGACTTACCTTTATTCATCTTGAGCTTCTTCGTGATCAGATTGGTCACTGTCACAGCATCATTCAAAGCATATTTCTGGACTATCAGATCCACCATTTCCGTCCTGCTCAAAGTCTCCAGGCCCATCTTCCTGATGGCCGGGAAATCTCCCAGTAACTCCGGATCCTGGAGATAGCACTGGAATGAATTCAGCTCCTCCTCTCTCAAATCCTGTAGCACCTCCAGCAGCTGGTGCTTCACCCGCATCTCCATGTCTGACCTGTGGAAACATCAAAGCTCACCTGTGACTGTCAGAGAGCTCATGGGGTTTCAGACCAGGATGACTGTGCACACAACAACATAGGAAATTCCTCCTACCTGTGACATCAGTCTTTATAATTCCTTCCCATTTCACCTGGGCTCCTCACTTGTAAGAGCTTGGTTTTATTCTACATCGTACTCTTTAACTTAGGACCATTTACAGTGGGATGCAAACGTTTGGGCAACCTTGTTAATAGTCATTATTTTCCTGTATAAATCGTTGGTTGTTACAATAAAAAATTTCAGTTAGATATATCATATAGGAGACACACACAGTGATATTTGAGAAGTAAAATGAAGTTTATTGGATTTACAGAAAGTGTGCAATAATTGTTTAAACAATTAAAGAATGTTAGCTACCGCTCACCGCTCATCTGCAGGCTTTATTTAATGGAAAACTTCCACAACACTTTCCATCAGAATAAATCAGGATCAAAGTTCACAGTCACATGACAGTTATTCAGAGCTCTGACTTGGATCACAAAGACCTCAAGATGATCTACCTGCCACATACCAAACCAGAGTTAGTGGGATGTTGTTACAGAGCACCATGCAGGAAAATACATTATTTCAAGAAAAAACAGAAATGGTATTAAATGAAGACAAAGACATTTTCCTCCTGGGAGACTGTACCGTTGCCTGAATCAAAGAAAAAAAAGGGCAGGACGAATTTTGTCTCTGATTTTTTGTTTTTGTGGTCTGACCCAGATCAGAGAGGAAAATAAAGTGTGACAATCCACATCAATGTGCATCGATCACATCTGCACAAATAATCCAGAGCTCTGCTCCAAAACAAGCCTGGTCAATCAGTCAGTGATCACAAGCTCATCACTGCCACTGTACGAACAAGATTCCTCAGAGGCAGGAACACACAAACAGATCCCCGATGTGAATGCTTCCTGTTCACTCATCATCACAGTCTTGGGCTACGTTCACACTACAGGTCTTAATGCTCAATTCCAATTTTTTGATCAAATCCGATTTTTTTGTCTGCTTGTTCACACTACAAATAAAATGCGACAGCAAACGCGCTCTAGTGTTAACCCTCAAAGCGGCCCGCATGCGCAAAAGAAGATGTCACACAACACGTTCTGTTTAGACCCAGACCAAACAATATTGTTTGACTGATGGCCCTTAATATAAAGACTTCGGACTTTACGTTTCCCAATTTTTGCTTTAAGTTATTTTGTTATTTACATAATAATGTAAATAACCTAATAATTATCCTTATTGCTGTTTTAGAGAGGAGCGGTGCTTCAAAGGATAGTTGCAGATTTCTGTCAGAATCTGCAGATTATACAGTACAGATAAAATGTTCACGTTGTCTTCCCAACAGTTTCACTAACATCTACACGGGATGTCTTCTCGGGTGCTTCTCCGGCGCTGATAATTGGCGTCTGTCTTGTGTCAGTGATGTAAAAGACAGATTTAATGCGACATGACCAGTCAAACAGCAGTCGCTTTCTAAAACATCGGATATATATTGGATTCAGTACCACATACGAAAGTGACCCAGATCGGATTTGAAAATATCAGATTTGTGCCGTTCACACTGTCATACCATGATCAGATATGGGTCGCATAGGGTAAAAAAAAAAAATCGGATTTGATGCACTTTTGCCTGCAGTGTGAACGTAGCCTTAGTGACATGACCAATCAGTGCTGAGAGATGAATCACACAATAACCTCAACAAGGATCAGATCCAAGACGCAGGAAATACAAGAGTACCTCAGACCCACGCTGAAGAGCTACAAATGCAGTTTTCTTTTTTGGTAAAATATTCATCAAGGCTTATTTTTATTGTTATTAGTATTATTATTATTGTTGTACGAAGAGAGGATGCCCCCTGTTTATGACCCCTGTCAAATGATTTATGACAGATGAAGTAACAAAAGTTTATGAATGTCATAAAATCACGAAATTCATAACTCTGTAATAATAATCATATCCCCCAAAAATTATGATAATGAAAACATAGCAATGGAACAGCATGATGAATAAGATGTTTGAGATAGAAATGAAAACTATGGAATAATAATTCAGAACGGGGTGCAGCTGTCATTTAAAAAAAAAAAAAAGAGGTCTACTTATGAAACTTTATTCTTATCCTTTCAAACTATGTCAAATTTCCATGTTATCCTTTTTTTTAAATAAAAAAAAAAATCAGTTATAGAAACTCCGTGTGTATAATCACGTATCTTTGATACATAAAATATTTAATCTTGTATTTGTCTATTTTGTGGTTATTGAATATAAATTTGTCACGTCTTCCTGATAGACAGATGGCTGAAACAAAAGCCACCAACGTTTAAATAAGAAAACTCCAAGAGGAGACAAACAGCACTGAGTCTGCATGCAAAGCAAGAAAACCCAACAGCGTTCATATTTGCTTTTTCACAGGTGGATTTCTAAAGCCAAGTTCAGTGCTGCTGTATACACTCTCAGATAGAAACACTGATGAATCTACAGATTCACAGATTTCATTAGACCATCTAAGTCTTCAGTTTTTGTTGTTTTTTTGTTTTACATAAAAAATGTCAACATTTTATATTTTCCAGTGAAAGCACAGTGCAGGAACTCCAGCAACACTTAAGGGATGATGAACAACTTTAATAATTGACCAACGCGTTTCAGCTTGTGGCCTTCATCAGGGTCATCACATTCAGCCACAAGCCGAAATGCGTTGGTCAGTTATTAAAGTTGTTCATCTTCCCTGACTAACTGTTGCTGGAGTTCCTGCATTGTGAATTCTTTCATCCTCTCCGTGCACCTTGGAACTAGGTGAAGTTGTGCCAGAAATCTTTGCAGTGAAAGCACAGTGACATGGGAAGATATTTTTCTTTAGTGATGTTACTGCAACAATCTCAAATACTTCTGAGATTTTATGGTCAAACTATTTGATTTTGTGGCCTTTCTCTGATGATGCAAATGTCAGGACCAAGAATCATTCAGGGTTAACAACACAGGAGAAAACAGTTGATGTAACTGTCCCTGAGACAGTTAAATAAAGGTGTTTGTTTTATATGTTTCTGTGATAAATTCATGTTTAATTTAGTTCATTTATTTGTTGGAAAGTGTTAAACATGTCTTAGATAAGATAATAAAAAGGATAACATTAATTAAAAACTTAAAATAAACTTAAAACTTAAAATACATGATTACAAAATAAGCACTTTGTTAAAGCTGTAAAGTTTGTTTGAGGTAGAGTTTGTAATTGTCTCATGACCAGAGTTTAGCTGAGAGCACAACCATGGGTACAGAGCTACAGATGCACAGATGCAATGATATGCTGAAAGCGTTGCTGCTGAGTGTAGTTCACACCTGCTTACACATACTGATGTCGCAGAGTTTTGCTCAAATGGTCTGATCACATCATTACAAACGTGTGTGTTCAGTATTGAGTTGCTGTGTGTGAAAGGTGACAGCTGTGTTGGAGTTGTGTTCACATTTTTCCAGTGCAAGTGTGAAATGTATTTAGTGACTGAGTTTCAATTCAATTTTATTTATATAGCGCCAAATCACAACAACAGTCACCTCAAGGCGCTTTATATTGTACCGTAGATTGTACAATAATAGATACAGAGAAAAACCCAACAATCGTATGACCCCCTATGAGCAAGCACTTTGGCGAGAGTGGGAAGGAAAAACTCCCTTTTAACAGGAAGAAACCTCCAGCAGAACCAGGCTCAGGAAGGGGCGGCCATCTGCTGCGACCAGTTGGGGTGAGAGAAGGAAGACAGGATAGAAGACATGCTGTGGAAGAGAGACAGAGATTAATAACAGGTATGATTCAATGCAGAGAGGTCTAATAACACATAGTGAGTGAGAAAGGTGACTGGAAAGGTAAAACCCAGTGCATCATGGGAATCCCCGGCAGCCTAAGTCTATTGCAGCATAATTAAGGGAGGATTCAGGGCCACCTGGTCCAGCCCTAACTATATGCTTTAGCAAAAGGGAAAGTTTTAAGCCTAATTGTGAAAGTAGAGATAGTGTTTGTCTCCCAAATCCAAACTGGAAGCTGGTTCCACACAAACGGAAGGCTCTCCCTCTCATTCTAATTTTAAATACTCTAGGAACAACAAGCAAGTCTGCAGTGCGAGAGTGAAGTGCTCTAATAGGGTGATATGGTACTACAAGGTCATTAAGATAAGATGGGATCTGATTATTTAAGACCTTGTATGTGAGGAGCATGATTTTGAATTCAATTCTGGATTTAACAGGAAGCCAATGAAGGGAAGCCAATACAGGAGAAATATGCTCTCTCTTTCTAGTCCTTGTCAGTACTCTTGCTCCAGCATTTTGGATTAACTGAAGGCTTTTCGGGGTTTTTAGGACATCCTGATAATAATGAATTGCAGTCGTCCAGCCTGGAAGTAATAAATGCATGAAATAGTTTTTCAGCATCACTCTGAGACAGAATATTTCTAATTTTACAGATGTTGCGCAAATGGAAGAAAGCAGTCTTACACATTTGTTTAATATGTGCATTGAAGGACAAGTCTTGGTCAAAAATGACTCCAAGGTTCCTCACAGCGTTACTGGAGGCCATTGTAATGACATCCAGAGTAAGAATCTGGTTAGATACCATTTTTCTAAGATTTTCAGGGCCGAGTAAAATAACCTCAGTTTTATCTGAATTAAGAAGCAGAAAGTTAGCGGCCATTCAGGTCTTTATGTCTTTAAGACATTCCTGCAGTTTAACTAATTGATGTGTGTTACCTGGCTGGACAGATGAAGTTGGGTGTCATCTGCATAGCAGTGAAAATGTATACTATGCGTTCTAATGATACTGCCTAAGGGAAGCATGTATAATGTAAACAGAATTGGTCCTAGCACTGAACCCTGTGGAACACCATAATTGACCTTAGTGTGTGAAGAGAACTCTCCATTTACATGCACAAATTGGAGTCTATTAGATAGATATGATACAAACCACTGTAGCGCAGTACCTGTAATACCTACAGCATGCTCTAATAGAACTTTATGGTCGACAGTATCGAACGCTGCACTAAGGTCTAGCAGGACAAGCACAGAGATGAGTCCACTGTCAGAGGCCATAAGATCATTTGTAACCTTCACTAAAGCTGTTTCTGTGCTGTGATGATGAAACCTGACTGAAAATCTTTAAATAAGCCATCCCTCTGCAGATGAGCAGTTAGTTGTTTGACAACTACTCTTTCAAGAATTTTTGATATGAAAGGAAGGTTGGAGATTGGCCTATAATTAGCTAAGACTGCTGGGTCTAGGGATGGCTTTTTAGGTAAAGGTTTAACCTCTGCCAGCTTGGAGGCCTGTGGTACATAGCCGATTATTAGAGATAGGTTGATCATATTTAAGATTGGCGCATTAAAAAATGGCAGGACTTCTTTGAGCAGTTTTGTAGGAATGGGGTCTAAAAGACACGTTGATGGTTTGGAGGAAGTAATTATTGAAGTTAACTCAGAAAGATCAATTGGAGAAAAAGAGTCTAAATTAATATCAATGGTACTGAAAGTAGCTGTAGATAATATTACATCTGTGGGATGATTATTGGTAATGTTTTCTTTAATGGCTAAAATTTTATTTGTGAAGAAGTTTATGAAGTCATTACTAGTTAATGCTAAAGGGATGGTTCGCTCAACAGTACTGTTTTTTTTTTTTTTTTTCCAGCCTGGCTACAGTGTTGAAGAGAAACCTATGGTTGTTCTTATTTTCTTCAATCAGTGATGAATAATAAGACGTTCTAGCTTTGTGGAGGGCTTTCTTATAAAGCAGCAAACTATTTCTCCAGGGTAAATGATGATCTTGTAAATTTGTGACACGCCATTTCCTCTCCAGCTTACGAGTTATCTGCTTTAGGCTACGTGTTTGAGAATTATACCACGGAGTCAGGTACTTCTGGTTTGAGGCCTTATTTTTCACAGGAGATACAGTATCCAGAGTCGTACGTAGTGAGGATCGTTTTAAGGTTTTGAAAAAATACTGAGTTTTTCTGAACAGTGTTTGAGTTTTGGCCAAATGAGTGTTTGGTTGGAAAAATAAGTTTAGGCCGCTGAGAATTTGGTTTAGACGAAGTTTAGTGTTTCAGCGGTTCAGAAATACTATAATAATGCGGACCTCCGGCCCTTCACCGCTGGAGGCCTCCGTAAACACTCCAGCAACAACAAACGCCGCCGCTCGGCTAACCAATCCTTTCGCACGCTGTCTGTAACGTCACATCCCGTCAGCGCGCTGGGCTGGGTTAGTCCTCCATCTTGGCTAGCGTAGCGGCTAACGGAGAGGCTGCCGTAGAGGATGAGGAGACCCTGACTGAACCGAACCGGCACTGTGTCCCCGAGCCAGAAGCCACCACACGCCACCGGACAGGCTCCGCGTACGCGCACACCCGGTAGTGCCGGGCTGCTAGCAGCTAGCCGCCAGCAAAGAGGAACTGGTTCTCCGGTTCCGTTCGGGTCGATGTCGGTTACAGAAAGCCGGACAAGAAGCCGAGACGAGCCGAGCCGGGACAGATAACCCGCCCGGCGTGCAGCCAGGACCGGGGCCGGTGATGCTGCGTGGGAACCTGCTTAGGTAAACTCAGGCTGACGTCACGCAGGTGTTCCGGAGCGGAACGGGGGCTTCATGACCGAAACTACCGACCCTGGCTCACTGTGACCCTGGAACATGTCCGCCAGGACCCCGCTGCCCACCGTGAACGAGCGGGACCCCGAGCACGTGAGTGCGCGTATGTTTTTCGTTTGGAAAAGTTAGAAAACAACAAACAAACAGATCAGTGAGTTACTTAGTTTCTAGTTCAGTTTCTATTTAATAAAACTGTTTGTTTACTGATAAATGTAAATAACATACTCGTGACTGCAGAAATCGGACCGCTGACCTTTGACCACTGCTAATATTACCTATATATGGTTAGCATCACGGGGTTACCTGAAGCTCAGACTTCATCATTAAATAGGTGAACATCCTCCTGAGTGAGCAGCTCCAGTGTTTCTAATGCCAAGAGACATAATAAAAACATCCCAATAAAGCGCAGATGTAGGTGCTGGCAGCTGTGTCAGTGAGTGCTGTCATGTTATGTGATCAAGTGTGCGATTGTGAGAGTGAACGAATAGTGGAATTGTAAAGCGTTTTGGGTGCCTAAAAAAGCGCTATAGACATGCAATCCATTATTATTATTATCATCATGATCACTGATGTCATGTCAGTGAGCATGACGTTATGTCACTGGGCGCTGCGATGTCATGTTAGTGAGCGTTGATGTTATATCAATGAGTACTGTGATGTTCTTTATTCTTCATCATTTTGACCTATGATTTTGGGATATGTCCACAATCCACTGCTACCAGGTGCTTGCTGGATAAAAGGGTTGGAACATGAACAGATGCTTTGAGCTGGGACCATGCTCAATGCTGACTGTGTGTTTATTTCCCAGCATGCCTCGGTGGACGATGGGCGCAGCGAGGTGCCATCCCGCTCTGTCCGTTCCGCCCGCTGTAAAAACTCGTCAGCGTCTGGCACAGACGAGTCACCGCATGTGGGAAACTACCGGCTGCTGAAAACCATCGGGAAGGGAAACTTTGCCAAAGTGAAGCTGGCTCGACATATCCCAACAGGATGGGAGGTGAGATGAGTCCCGGGGACCGCTGGGAAATATCCCAGACCCCCTACAGAGCACTGATCACCTGTGTGTGTCTGACAGGTCGCCATCAAGATCATCGATAAGACCCAGCTGAACCCCAGCAGCCTGCAGAAGGTGAGCACTGTCACCTGACAGAAAGTAATGTGCTCACAAGTGTTGCAGCAGAAATTACACTGAAATGGTTCAAATTATTATTATTTAGAAAGAGTCAGGCTGAAGCAGAGAACGGTGTTTTTAGGTTTACCTGAGCAGGAAACATGAAAACACTCATCTGGAGCTGGTTTACTGACTCGCTGCTGAAGTTCAAGGAAAAACGTGTTTTTAATATGTGATTCTGCCATCAAATCTCAGTCTGTGCTTTGTGCAGACTACCAAACCTGTGGTCACAGATCATACACGCGTCCTTAGTCTGACCTCACCTGAGCTCACCCCTCAGAATTCACCCTAAAAAAACAAAGCTAGACAAACGTCTGACAGTAGCCCGACTCTCAGTGTTCTTAATGGCGCAGGGAGCTGACGTTCATCATAATTCACATCAAGATGATGACCTTTCACCTGGATGTTTTCAGGCTGGTCTGAAACAGTCAGGTGTTATAGGTGAGTTGACCTGATGTACCTTCAGTTGCAAGTGTCTGCGTGCTGCTGGGATGATTTTAATCAGGAATGGTTTTTACAGGAGCCGTGCTGAGGCATTGATGTGATTTTTAACGTTATAATTATTGATCATTGTTCCATAATCACACAGCTCACTTTGAAAAAAATGGTTAGAGCGCTGCGTCATCTCTCACACACAGCTGACCTCTGAAAGACAGGAACTTTGTTTCGTTCCAAACTGTTCCCATCGTTCTTGATGATGTCTGTGATTTATCCTGGCGTTCCTGACGCTGTCTGTTTCCTGTCTGTGTCTCAGCTCTACAGGGAGGTCCGAATAATGAAGATCTTAAATCACCCGAATATCGGTGAGTACCTCCTCACGTCATCACTGCACCTGTGTGACCGACCAGAGTTGCTCAGATGCCATATTTGTAATTTTCCTGGGGTTAAACAGGTGAGGGGCAGAACCTCGTCACACTGCTGTTTCATATCACCTAGCTGCTTCTATCAGGTGGTTCATACTTTGTTTTTCTTTGCTGCGATCAGTTTGGTTTCTGTTTCTGCTCTAAGAGCCTCGGTACAAGGGGAGTTCTCTGCACTGAGCCTGAGTTCAGTGCAGAGAACTCCCCTTGTACTTCATGGAAGTACAGCCTGATGGCTTCACGCAGGGTTCAGATAATGTAAGAGAGCGAGCTGAGCTCTTTTACATTATCTGAACCCTGTCTGTCTGTGTGTATACACATGTACGTGTTTGCAGTGAAGCTGTTCGAGGTGATTGAGACGGAGAAGACTCTGTACCTAGTGATGGAGTACGCCAGCGGAGGTTAGTTCTTCATATATTTTAAACCAATCAGAGGCTGGGACAGGTGTGACCTTTGAACCCTGTGTGTGTGTGTGCGCAGGTGAAGTATTCGACTACCTCGTAGCTCATGGTAGGATGAAGGAGAAGGAGGCCAGAGCTAAATTTAGACAGGTAACATGTACACATGCACACACTGCCGTTACCATGGTAACACATTGGCAGTACTATCCATCCCATAATACCCAAGTGTTTCAGGTCCGTGTGTGTCTCCACAGATTGTGTCTGCAGTCCAGTACTGCCATCAGAAGCACATCGTTCACCGAGACCTCAAGGTAACGCCCCGGGCGGTTATTCTGAAGCCCCACCTAAACTTTATATGAGAGGTCTGCAGGTGTGGAATCACCTTCACATCTGAAATTTAACGTTTTCAGGTGTTTTCGATTTCCTCTTTTGAAGTTATCAAACTGTACGTAAAAATGGAAGCAGCTCCTTAAAAGCTGCATTCTCTCTGATGTCTAGCATCAGGGGGTGATTCCTCTGGTTGTGGAAAAGTGAGAAAGTGAGCGTCCCGCTCGGTGATCCGTTTCCTGTCAGGTCCTGTTAAAGACAGATAGGAGCAGGAAGGAGGCAGGGTTCATGGCGGGGCTAACATTGGACGCCCCTACAGTCATCGCATAAATTTAAAAACAGCAGGAGGATGAAAACGCTCGAGGCGTCGGACTAACTGCAGTATCTTATTTTCTCTCTGGTTTTATTTTTCATTTATTAGTGTAGGAATAGGTTAGCACTTAGCATTAGCTGCTCACCTATTTCCATGTTTTGATATACAGGCTGCAGTCATGTACAGTGAGCCAACCACTCTGACTCTCCATGTTAGCTCCTACAACTGTATTACTACAGAGTGTAGTTACACACACAAACACACACAGGCTGACTTTGAAGCATTGAGGTTTTCCTCTGATGTTTTAGAGAGCTGAATCCAGCTCCTGTCTGTATTGTGCTTACTGTCACAGTGAACAGGTGTTTGCCTTCACTCCAGCTATAAACAGACTTCCATGTGTTCCTAACAAATGGTCTCTGCTACTCTGCAGGCGGAGAACCTCCTCTTGGACGCCGACATGAACATAAAGATCGCAGACTTTGGATTCAGCAACGAGTTCACCGTGGGAGGAAAACTGGACACCTTCTGTGGGTCTCCTCCATATGCTGCACCTGAGCTCTTCCAGGTACGCACAAAGGTGTCTGTGGTGTGTGTGGTTTTCTGTGAAGCTGCAGAGTATAGAGTGTGTGTGTATTTGTGACGTATGCTTGTGCGTGTTTGTTTCAGGGTAAGAAGTATGACGGTCCAGAGGTGGATGTGTGGAGTCTCGGGGTGATCCTCTACACGCTGGTCAGTGGCTCTCTGCCGTTTGACGGGCAGAACCTGAAGGTGAGGAGCAGGGAGGTCTGAGGATGTCCTGCAGCATCAGGACATGACAGTGATTGGTGTGTGTGCAGGAGCTGAGGGAGCGCGTGCTGCGAGGGAAATATCGAATCCCCTTCTACATGTCGACGGACTGTGAGAACCTGCTGAAACGCTTCCTGGTGCTGAACCCGGGCAAGAGAGGAACACTGGAGGTGAACCACTACATCAGCAATATAATCAATACATCATCTGTACATAATCAATACATCATATATGCATAATTCAGTTCAATTCAGAGTGAAGGATAAACAGATGAAAACAAAAACATGAACTAAAAACCTATCGATATGACCAAAATCTCATATCCCGATATAAGAATTCTATCGCCCCGATAACAATATAAATCATAAAAATGTAACATTTTCTGTAAATTCTGTGAATCTCGGGCAGCTCAACTTGCGTGAAGTGTTTCCAGCTGCGCGTCATGTAGCTGGAGTCGAGTGTTTTAACCGATGCATGAAACGATAAATTTTTAGACACAAGTTGTAACGGCCGCCATTTTCTTTGTGAGTATTTATTACACAGGGTGCTGCGGGGAAAAGCCTGTTCTAACGTTTGAGTCTAAGGTCTATTTTTTTAGCACCTGGCGGCTCTTTTTTACTTCTCATCCGTAAATAATTTGCTCTTTCACGTGATTCAGTTTATTTTGAAAAGTCTCAACAGGATCTTGAGCTTTATTGTGAAAGGTTTATGTGGAACATAAACAAGCAGACACGCGATGGTGTTACCGTCGTTGTTGCTAACCATAACGCATAAAAACAGGCGCTTGTCCGTCCATAGTGTGGTTATATTAAATATAAGAGAAATAGAGAACTTTAAGAAATTAATATAGCCACTACAGTGACCATCAAAACGATGAAAAAATATTGCCGTAAACAATTTATTTTGCGACACCACGAAACAAATGAAAGCGTAAAATGAAACGATAGACGTTTTTATATCATCATCTGATATATATCATTATATCAAACAGCCCTAGCAGGAAGTGCACAACGCTGACTCGTTTCAGGTTTTTACTTTAAGTCTCTGAAGCCACTTTGGCATCTTTCATGTTTCAGTTCAATTCAATTTTATTTATACAGCGCCAAATCACAACAACAGTCGCCTCAAGGTGCTTGTAGACCCTACAATAATACATACAGAGAAAACCAACAATCATATGACCCACTATGAGCAAGCACTTTGGTAACAGTGAGAAGGAAAACCCCCTTTTAACAGGAAGAAACCTCTGACAGAACCAGGCTCAGGGAGGGCTGGGGGGAGGAAGACAGGACAAAGACATGCTGTGGAAGAGAGCCAGAGATTAATAACAAGTATGATTCAGTGCAGAGGGGTCTATTAGCACATAGTGAGTGAAGAAGAAACACCCAGTGCATCATGGGAATCCCCCAGCAGCCTACACCTATTGCAGCATAACTAAGCAAAGATTCAGGGTCACCTGATCCACCCCTAACTATATGCTTTAGCAAAAAGGAAAGTTTGAAACCTAATTTTAGAAGTAGAGATAGTGTCTGTGTCCTGAATCCCAACAGAAAGCTGGTTCCACGGAAGAAGGGCCTGAAAACTGAAGGCTCTGCCTTCCATTCTACTTTTAAATACTCTAGGAACAACAAGTAAGCCTGCAGTGTGAGAGCAAAGTGCTCTAATGGGGTGACATGGTACTACAAGGTCATTAAGATAAGATGGGGCTTGATTATTCAAGACCTATGTGAGGAGCAGGATTTTAAATTCTGGATTTAACAGGGAGCCAATAAAGGGAAGCCATTATAGGAGAAATATGCTCTCTCTTTCTAGTCCCTGTCAGTACTCTTGCTGCAGCATTTTAAATCAACTGGAGGCTTTTCAAGGAGTCTTTAGGATATCCTGATAGTCTATACATCTCTGTCCTCTGTCATGTGCTGCTTAATGTTGGAGAATCTGTCTTGAGGTGCGACTCGGTATAGATAGAACGGCACCTTCCTGTGGTTCGTGTGCTTGTCAGGAACCTGATTACCTAATTATGCATTGGTGTCATGAGCTGCTGGTTACTGTGGCAGCTTGGGTCTGTTTTCATGTTTCCACTCAGTTTGAACTGAACAACGCGCACAACTGACTGAACTTTAGCCTGATTACAGGAATCAGCTAATAGTGGACTGTGTGTGTGTTTCCCATTCTTACATATGATGAATGGTGTGTGTGATCACGGTTCCGTGAGCCTCCTTGAATGCTGGTGTGACACAGTTTGATCTTTAGCATCAGAAACATGATATCTGTAAAAATATTGGCTCCTTTGTTGCCATGAAATGTTTACTTTGTTGGTCCTGTGACATCAGCACAGAGTGAGATGACATCATTACACCACAGCTCAGGTCCCTCACACAGGACAACAATTACTGGGTCCTAGTCAATATAGCCATGACAAATAATCAGTACAGCAGTGATAGTGACGGTACTAATTATGTACTGAATATCTGTTTATAATGACTAACCCTCACCGGGTAACACGTTACCTGAACGTTACGTTGTTTCTTTTTTCAGCAAATCATGAAGGATCGGTGGATCAACAGCAGCTCTGATGAAGACGAGATGAAACCCTTCATCGAACCAGAGCTGAACATCAGAGACGAGCAGAGGATCGGTACACACACAGACACAGACGCACACACATAGACGCACACAGACACACACTGACTGTCAGTATTGATCTGTCAGACCTGATGGTGGGGATGGGCTACTCCAGAGATGCAATCACTGATTCGCTCTCCAAGATGAAGTACGATGACATTACGGCCACCTACCTGCTGCTGGGACGCAAGACCGTGGAGGTAAGTGGTTACAGTGTTGACAGCAGGTAACGTTGGCAGGTGTAACAGGTGTAGCTGTGTCTGTGTTTCAGGTGGAGGCCAGCGACTCCTCCCTGCTTAAACCGCGGCCGTCTAGCAGCAGCCAGTCTCCGGCGCACGTCACTGCCCCACGTAGCTCCTCCTCCAAACAAAGGCGATACAGCGACCAAGGTAAACGCCCACTCCTACACTGGGACCTGGCTCCAACCCATGGCACACTAACACCTCCTTCCTCCTCTCCTCCTCAGTGTGTTCTGTCATGGCTCCTCCCACCAGGAGTCAGGCCACCACGTCAGCAGAGTGTGAGGTGAAGCTGGAGGGCAGAAGTCAGAACACGAAGTCCAGTCCTGTGGAAACAGGAAGTCCTCTGCTGGGGAGCGCCAACAACTCCAATGTGGCTGATATCCCAGAGAGGAAGAAGAGCTTAGCCACACCCCCTGTGAGTGACACTGCAGCTTGCAGATGAGCTTGTGCTTTTCAAAGCTCATGTCCACCTACTGTGTCTCAGTTATTGGTTGATTATTGTCTATGGTCTTCACACTTTTCATTGGCTGTGTGTCATAGGGTGGGTCCTCCAGTATGACGAGAAGGAACACGTACGTGTGCAGCTCTGCGGAACGCCATGCTGCGGTCCATAATGGCAGAGACGGCAGGTACAGTCGCCAGGTGAGTCATGCCTGCTGATCCGTACGCTTTGTATCTAACTTTTGCCATCCTCCGCACAGCGCAGTGACCACGCCCCCCCATCGATCAGGGGGTGGAGCTTCCACTCACAGCGTCAGCAGCGGAACAACTCCTCCCGACAGGCTTCGTTTCCCTCGGGGGACGGCAAGTCGCAGCACATTTCACGGTGGTCAGCTCCGAGAGAGACGCACTGCCACCTACAATGGCCCCCCTGCTTCCCCCACCTTGTCACATGACGCTGCACCACTTGCCCAATCACGGGCCAGAGGCTCCTCCAACCTCTTCTCCAAGCTCACCTCCAAATTCACACGCAGGTATGTAACAGCGAGGCATAATGGGAGGTTTACCGGGCAGCTGACAGGGGGCGCTGTAACGACCAGCCCCAGACCCTCCAGTGTTTTCTTCTTCTGCTACAACTAACTCTGCTTTCTTCCTCCCTTGCTTCCTTCTGCCTTTCCTCCTTCCTTTCCTGCTGCATCCATGTCACCTTTTTGCTCTTACTTCCTGTGTCCTTGCTGTCAGAGGGCTCTCAGAGCTTGAGAGGAACGGCAGAGCTGAGGGCTCCAGGTGAGTCAGACAGATGATGTCATCATCTCTTTATTGTGATTGGTTTGGAGTGTTGACGGTAAACACAGAGACTTTCCAATCAGAGAGCAGCATGTTTGTCAGCTGATACTCATCTGTCCATCTGCAGCCGTAATATGTCGTCGGAGCAGAAAGAGGAGCCTGCGTCCCCCGCTGCTCCTCTGCTGAAGGATGCCAAGCCTCGCTCGCTGAGGTTCACGTGGAGCATGAAGACCACATCCTCTATGGAGCCACTAGACATGATGCGCGAGATCAGGAAAGTCCTTGATGCCAACAACTGCGACTACGAGCAGCCCGAGCACTTCCTGTTGTTCTGTGTCCACGGAGATGGCCACGCCGACAGTCTTGTCCAATGGGAGATGGAGGTGTGCAAGCTGCCCCGCCTCTCACTCAACGGCGTCCGCTTCAAACGGATTTCAGGAACGTCCATCGCCTTCAAGAACATCGCTTCCAAGATCGCCAACGAGCTCAAACTGTAGCCGCGCAGGTACGTGCGACCTCATTGGCTACTGATTACTGGATGCTGATGTCACAGTTTGCTCTGATGATGATGACCTCTTTCTATGCACAGGGTTTCCCAACATCCTGTCCACAGCAGGGTCAGCAGTTTGTCACTGCTCCGGATCAACAGACTTGACAGCTGCAAAGCATCCTGGGAAGACATAGGAACTGTACTGCTGTTTTATTTTGAAAGAGCCTAGCCTGACCCCTGGAGCCTGGCAGAGAGGGCTGGGCGGGGCTTGTGGACAGTTCAGTGTTTGTGAATGTAGATATTTTCATTAGTTTTGTACGTGTGAGCGGTCAGCTGGTTCACCTGTGTCTCATTAAACACCTTGAACGCAGCTCAACTTCCTGTGTGGTGTCTCTGTGGAGCTAGAGGAGCCTAGAGGGGCCACACCCCTGTCTCACTGTAAGCTGAGATCACATGACAGGCCCGTGTCTCTGAGCCTTTGTTTCCTGCTGGTTTCCAAAATAAAAGCTGCTGAAAACCCTAAGAGTAAGTCCAGTCCTGTGGAAACAGGAAACCCTGGGAGTGTTTCAAACGGGTGTTGGCGCTGATGGAGGCTGGCGGGCGGGTCAGGATTCATAGCCAGTTCATGGTCAGAGTGAACATTTTTCTTTAACTGAGACGGAAAGGTTCACATCCTGGTTAGAGCGACGCATGTCATGCACATCTATGTGACAGCGCAGCCACAGCTCTGACCTGTATGTCCAGGTGTGTCATGACATCTAGGTCACAGCTCACTTCCTGTAACCACAGGAAGCCCGCCTCGTGGCTTTTAGCCCACGTGATGTTCAGGGGGGCAAAAGAGGCGGGAGGAGCCAGATGAAGTCCAGATGTGCCTGCAGACCGAGCTCAGTCGTGTTTTCGGGTTGTTTTCAAGCACCTGGAGTTCACTGTTGGTCTCCATAGAAATGTGAATATAATCTCACCTGGATAACCTCAGCAGGAGTCGGCGATAACGGTACGTGCACGCTTTGTACACACGAATGAGTTAAATAAAGGTCCAGCTGTTGGGTGGTGCTGGGCAAATGGGGGTGTTGTTATGCCGTACCACAGCGTACCTGTTACATCATCTCAAAGGTGGAATGTTACAGGTTAAAATCTCGGTTTGTGTTTGAAGTGCGTCTGAAACGAACTGCCACCGCTGCGTGATTAGCTGCACTAATCCTACCGACTGGGGCAGGAACACACATGCATTTCCTGCTTCAGCACCACTGGTCGGCTCGCGGTGAGGGGGTGGAGTCCTGTGACTCTGTGGAGGGTCAGCTGGATGTAGCTGGTGACCGTCAGAGAGATGGAGGTGCTGCTCAGGACTTAAAGCAGATGCCAATCAGGGAGCAGATTAGGCATAAAGTGTGCGTGCAGGGTGAAAACTGTGAACTCAGACATGCACAGCAGATTCTTGCTTCACAAACACTGGAAGGGTTACAATGACAACAGGGTTACCCACACCCTGCTTACTGGGGAAAAAATACTGTGTATCTGACACGGGGGAGGGGATGTTATGACGTGGGCTTTGGCGTCTCAGCAGTATGAAGTATAGAATAGAATAGAATAATCCTTTAATTGTCCCACAAGAGGAAATTTGTTTGTAACAGCAGCCAGAAAGACACATATACAACAAACAGTACACAGAACAGAAACATACAATTTTTCTTTCATATTTACATCAAGGACAATGGTTACTATAAACAGAGTACTGTACAGTTATTAAATTAAATAAAATTAACTACAGATAAGAGGCAAACCAGGTTGTAGTGTGAATCGGTTGATTAAATTATTGCAGTTACAGTGCAGATGTAAACATCTATGATTGTTGGGAACAGTTTTGATTGTACAGTCTGACAGCTGCAGGGAGGAAGGACATGCATCTAGGACAGGGGTGTCGAACTCCAGGCCTCGAGGGCCGGTGTCCTGCAGGTTTTAGATATTACCCTGTTTCAACACACCTGAATCAAATGATCCAGCAGTGAGCCTGTGCTGTCCTGTAATTTAGCCATTTGAATCAGCTGTGTTGGATTAAGTACACATCTAAAACGTGCAGGACAACGGCCTTCAAGGCCTGGAGTTCGACACCTGTGATCTAGGATGTAGCAGTCTGTCACAGAAGGAGCTCTGCAGTTCAGCAACATTTACATGCATGGGGTGGGAGACTCTGTCCATCAGAGATGTTATTTTGGCCAGAGTCCTTCTGTCTCCCACCACCTGCACTGGGTCCAGGGTGCATCCCAGAACAGAGCTGGCCGGTACAGAGCGGGTACAGAGCTGTACTCTCTCACACTGAGCTCCACAGAACAGATGATGGTGAGCAAAGCAAACTGTAGCAGCAGCCAAAGAAATGAGATATTCATAAAGTCAGTGAGCTGATCTCAGGCCAGCGGAGCAGCTTTTCACTGATTAAATCCAAACAGGAGCAAAGAGCCTCAAACCAGCAGCAGCTGAAACACAGCATGTGGTCCTCAGGAACTCACTGACTGCAGAGGAATTTCATCCAAGTATTGAAAACTTTACATTAAAGTGTTTATATTTAAAACGTGTTGTCTGTCCAGTTACTTTAGAGCCTGTAAAAGTAGAGAACTGAGTGTAAAAATGTAATTTCTGAACAGTTGGTACAAAACGTTATTAAAGCTGAGAGTCTGAAGTTCACTTACAGACGAGACGGCAAAGTGAAGGCCTCACCTTTACTCCAGGGAGAAAGCGATTCCTTCATCAAGTCCAAAATTCCTCCATCCACACAGTCACACACCTACTGACACCATCGGGAATGCCCAGCTGATTAATGGGTGTAACAAAGGACCCCACGACTCCAAGGGTGGTGTCAATGTGGCGAGTCTTATTTTTTTCACAATGTGCAACTCTGCTGTCCATCTCTCTGGGCCCCGAAGGCAAATGGTTCTTATATCACACTTTTCTACTCCCGGAGCTCTCAAAGCACTTTATACAGCATGTGAGGGCAAAGGCAGGAAGTGAACTGACAACACAGTAGAGCCCGCCACATTCCCAACCCACGCCATCATGAGCCAGCTCTCAGGTTGGATCTCTCGCTGTGTCACCATCACTACGGACCCATACAGGTGGGGCAAAAAGGCCACTTTAAAGTCTTGAAGAAATGCTTGAAATATGAACATTTTAAGGTACACTACCTGTCAGTCAAAGAGGCCATGCCCCTGATAATAGAAACAGTGGATGTGTAAAAACATTCTCCCCTCGTGCAGCTGTTATGGGGCAAATTATTTTGGTATCAGGCTGTAAATATGTTTAGCACGGGAGTCTCTGAGGACTGATTCAATGCTGCCTCTGCTGAATGCTAGAGGAACTGCAGGTTTAGAACTTCAGCTTCATGCTTAAGAAGAGGTTAGCTTGGCCTGAACTTAAACCATTGTTGTATTTAATGTTGAATAAAAGCCACGGGAGGTCAGGAGATCTGAGGAGAAGCTGCCCAGGTGTACATACTGCAGCGTCAGCCACACGTTGCACAACCCGAGGTTACACTTTGGGTTTCTTGTGGAACATTCAGCTGGACTCTAACCAGGATTCAGCTCTCAAGGTTAGGAGCACGTTTGGAGATTAAAACCTCTCCACTCTGTTTAAATAAGGGCACAGGAAGTCAGAGGAGGCTCACCAAGAACAAGAAGCTGCCTTCAGTCGTTCCAGGTCTGTTACTGTTTCCTGATCACATTTACTCCTCCTGTCGTACACAGCGATGTTAAACGAGGGGAATTCATGACACAGACTTTACATATAGCTTCAGGTTATTTTAAAGAATGAATCCATCCAGAATAGTCAGAACAGACAATGTTTCTTTAATGAGCTATAAAGTGGTTTAATGTGATGCCCTGAGTCTCGTCCTTCAGCTGAAAATGCCCTCTGACTTTTTACAGAGATGGAAAAACCTGTAGAGGAGCAGCTGCTGCACATGTTGCGGGAATTGGATGAGGAGGATCTACGATACTTCCAGTGGATCCTGCAGAATGTGCCTGTAGCTAGTTTCCAGGCCAGAAAAAAGATCCATCTGGAGAAAGCAGACATAATGGGAACAGTGGAATTGATCTTCCTCACGTATGCTTCCAAAGATGCTGTGAGGGTGACAAGAATAATAATGAAGAATATCAAGAAGAATAAAGGTCAGTGAGAGGAAGGAGAAACGTATCTTGACCATTGATCATTGATCAATGGCCATGAGTACCATTAACAGAGTTGGGGAATGGCTGCAATCACAGCATTGTAACATGGTGTCTTACACCTACCAGGCCAGTCATTTTCCAATGATGTGAGGATGTACACATTCTGGGAGGAATGCTGGTTTGAGCGGGGAATCAAGAAGGCCATTTACATGAAAAGGGAAAGACTATCTTTGAATCAAGGAGGGGGCCTAAGGGTACTGAACTGAAATGAATTAGGCAATACCTGAACCCTACAGAGGTTGCACAGTTAGTCCAACTCCTCCACTGGTGTGAATCTTTCTGGCCAAAAGATTCATGAGGGTGTCCTGAGTGCCAGGCTTCCTCTAGTGGGTTTGTGGGGCCTTATTGGGATTTGCCATAGAATACCAGATTTGGTAGATCCACCACTGGCACCCTGTGTTTCTCATGGATTAGGGCAAGTTCACCCTTAGCACATGTGACAGACTTGAAAGGGTCTGTAGAAAAAGGAGAGTATTATGCGCCATCATTAAAGACACATACAATGGCACATACAATTCAAGACACATATACAAACCTCCATCTGAAGTGATAATTCCAATTATTGGACTTTCACTACACACACACAGCCAGTTGCTGTTTACAAGCAGCTGAACATCTGCTTTCATTAAAACCAGAAAGGAAGTGACGAGGTCAGAGTGCATGTTTGTGAAGTCTCCGTTAATAAGAGTCTGGTATTTGGCCTCTTTTCTTTAATTACAGCTTGTGCACTATGTCATTAATAACACTGTGTAGATATACAGAGGTATCACTCATATTACCTTTCAGGCTTTCAGCATAGAAACTGGAGCATCAGGCTAAAAACACCTCTTTAATATCTAAATATAAACAGATCTTTATTATGTGCATAGCCCTAAATCACTACAACTGTCAATCCAGAGTGTCAACAAATGTTGTTGACACTTTTTTAAACATGGGTAACACAGTTTGAATAATCAGCGCTGTTAAAGATTTACAATGAGCAGGCTACAATAAACATGCTTATGATTTTAAAGCATCACAGGATGTTGTGGGGCAAAAAACACAGAGTCACAACGCTGAGCGTTGACAAAATCTTTCTGCAGGGTATCTGATACACATTTACCTGCAAAGACATGGGCATGCTCAGTTTCACAAACTAACATGGCAACAGTAAACAAAGTGGCCTCCACGTTCAGACCTCCACCTTGTCCACATCAGTCTATGTTCACATAATAGAACCAAATACTTGTCATATACTTGGAGTAACAAACATCAGAGAATTAGAACTGAATAATAAACATCAGGACACCAGTGTGGGACACATATGAACAAGCCCACCCACCTGGTCATGGAACATTTGCATCTAACCTAATTTAAAGAACTGATTTCTGCTAGCTAGCTTCATAGATAAAAATAAAATGGGTCTCTTTTACATAACAATGAAAATGCACCAGCATACACTGAGAAGCTCATACTTCCCTTGTTACGGTGACTTCCTTAAGCTTATCTAGTGGAACACCAGCCAGCCACCTCTCCTATGTGGCCTCACTCTCCTCCAGATTCTCCTCTCTGTGGCCCAAAACACCTCACCTAGGGGGAAGTCCAGGAGGCATCCTAGTTAGAGGCCCGAACCACCCCAACTGGCTCTTTTCAAGAAGGACCAGTAGTGGCTCTACTCTGAGTTCCTCCCAAAGGAGCATCAAACACCCTCAGAGGAAACCAATTTCTGCCGCTTGTATCCATAATCTTATTCTCATGCTCAGAAAACTAGTTCATGCATTTATTACTACGAGGCTGGATTATTGTAACTCATTATTATCAGGCTGTCTAAAAGTTTCTGAAAAGCCTTAAATTGATCCCAAAGACAGCTGGCTTACTTGTTGTTCCTAGAGTATTAAACCCATTAAAACTAATGGGAGTGTGGACGCTCGTGTCAGTTTTAGGTCAAACTAACTCTTCAAACTTTAGAGTAACTCTTATACCAATTAAGAGTCCAACGGTTCCTGAAAGCATCCGCTCTGTGCTTTTTCAGTAATATTATGATTGTTACGGTAATCCCAGGCATGACGCCACATTCAAATCGTGGTAAATAACACAGAAAAAAGAAGCCAAATGAAATGTCTGTTTTCCATAGAGCTCCATTAAATACTCACGGTCTTCTCTTAACCAAACTTCATCTTTGTGGGGCTGCTGCAACCTAGGATTACTGTAATGACCCTAATGTCACTGAAATGCTGCACCTGACAGCAGTGACAGGTTACGCTTTAGAGGGTTAAAAGAAAATGGGAGGCAGAGCCTTCAGGTTTGTTGTCTAAGGTGATTGTTGTGATTTGGCAATATAAAAATAAAACTGAATTCTCTCGATCACTAGCCATAGGTCGTTACCATAGGTGAGGTTACGTACGTAGATAAACCAGTAAATCAACAGTTTCACTTTTATGCTTAGCTCTTTCTATACCACCATAGACTGGAGCAGCGTCTGCAATGATGTAGATACTGCAATCCATCTCTTAATCTTGTGCTCCTGTCACATTAACAAAACCCCAAGATACTTAAACTCCTCCTCTTAAGGTAGCAACTTGTCCCTGACCTGGAGTGGGTGTTCCAAGTGTTAATCATTTATATTCATCAATCAACAAAATGCAGTGAATGAACAAAAGAGAAATCTAAATAAAAACAGTATTTGGTATGACCACCTTTGCCTTCTTCTAGGTGCACTTGCACACAGTTTTTGAAACATCTTGGAGAACTAACCACAGATCTTCTGTGGATGTAGGTTTCCTCACATCCTTCTGTGTCTTCATGTAATCCCAGATACACTCGATGATGTTGAGATTGATTGATCCCTCGGGATAATTTATTTATCTGAGGGAAATTGTTTTAAAGACTGCCAGACGATCTGGCACCATCATGAGCACCAATGTTCCCCCTAAGCTGCGCGTGTGCGCAATCGCGCACTGCTGGCACAGTCTCTGCGCACAGAAAATCTGCGTTGTGCACAAAAAAAATCTAACCTGAATTGAAATGAAAATAAATACGTTAAAAATCATTCTGTTTTGCAGTGTGAGTCAGTAAGTGACCGGTGACTGGCTACTCCAGCCAATGATGCGATTCACATTCATATATACGCAGCTAATCAACGTCATTGACAGGCTATGACAGCGTCCTTATGGGCCGACACCGGTGTTTTAGCTAGCAAAGCGAAGTGAAGCCACATCAGCGCTGTTCTAAAGTGCATTTAAAACACAGGAGAGCACGGCTCCTCCCTCAAACCCTTAGTGTCTATATGCATTTAAAATTGAGGGTAGGGCACCAGCACCAGTGGTGGTTTGGAATACACCGACCATCCTCTGGATGCTGTAAAATGTGCCCACCCCTAAGGCCCTATATGTATGTGTTATGTGAGAGTGTGAGTAATGTGGATGTCTAGGTTGCAGAATAAAATTGAGGCACAGGCGCCCAGAAGGGGACAGAGGGGAGTGCCTCCCCTGCACCCTGGTGACATACCTGCACCCCAAGCCCTGCGTGTGTGGGTGGGTGTGGTAGAGCGGGAATAGGGAGGCAGCTGAGGATGGGGAGGGAAGAAAGGGAGGGGCAAGCGGCCCCTCCCTGGGGCCAGTTCCCCCGCTGACCCCAGTAGGCACCCCCACACTCTGGAACCCACCAGGGCAAGGGGGCCCGGGCCTATCTGGACTGGGGCCCACAGCAGCAGCACCGCCCAGCCCCACAGATCCGGGGCAGCCCACCCGACTCCACCCCAGAGAAAACTGCACCCACCCCATCATCCAATCATCTCCCAAACTACACAAGATAATAGACACCCAGGTTGAGTTCATTCTCTACCTCTCCTATATCTCTCCCCCACCTGCAGAGTGAGCTCCTGTAGAGAGGAGACCACCTGCAAAGATATAACAACCTCCCCACCAGTTAGAGAGCCCCCTAGTTGGGCCGATGCACCAGAGGTCCCCTGCACTGGGGCTGAGCCCCCCTGGACCCACCCGCCCACAGCTCCGGCGACACAACAGCCAGGACCCAAGCCCCCAAGGCCCAGCCAGCACCCCAGACCGGGGGCGGAGCACCTCCAGACCCCCAAGCCTCCACGCCCGTCCCGGACCCACGCAGGGGAAGCCAGGCTACCAGGCCAGTAACCAACGTCCGCCAGCACAGACCCTCCCCCGTCTCCGCTGTATGCAGCCACAAGGAAAACACCATCTAAGAGCCACCAGAGCCCCTAACCAGGTCATGGCCACATCCCCCGGGTTAGGCCCTCCAGGGAAAACATCCCTAGGGACTCCCCAGATGCCCTAAGGCCGTCCCTACCCCCATGTCAACCACAATAGCGAAGGCAGGACCAAACCATGACCCCCCACCCCCACTAGGTGATGAAGCCGATCAAAGGAGCCCAAAGGGATTGATCAAATGTGATGGCAGAGGCTGTATCAAGACTAATGTGATCTATTAGATGGTTTTTATATTGGTTAGAATTAAGATTATTTTTATTTTTCCAGTTAATGAGGACCATTTTCTTGGCAATGCATAGGGCCGTAAAAACAACGTGGGCTGTGTTTATTTCTGCAGTGACCTCATCCAAGTTGCCCAGCAAGCACACTAAAGGGGAGGCTGGAATGTTACATTTCAGACACTTTGATAAGTCTTTACATATCTCACGCCAAAACTTCTGAACTGGTGGACAGAACCAAAGAGCGTGGATGTAATTGTCCGGTGTATTTGCTGTGCAGTGTGAGCAGTTATTGGAAGGCGTATAGCCCATCTTGAACATCCTATGACCAGTATAGTGCACTCTATGTAATATTTTGTATTGTATTAATTGCAAACTGGGATTTCTGATCCATTGAAAGGTCTTTAAGCATATCTGAGACCAAAGGTTTTGGTCTAAGCTGATCGATAAATCTGCTTCCCATTTTGCAATAGGAAGGGATATTGATTCATCTATTTTAGAAAGTGTTCTGTATATTTTAGACAATAATTTGGGGGGTTTTAGACTAAAAAATTGTACCACACTTGGTGGTGTTTGTAATTCAGCTTCACTGGGATTAAATTTCTTTTTTACTATGGATTTAATTTGTTGATATTCCAAAAATCGTTTCTTGTTGATCCCATAGTGTGTAACTAGTCTGTCAAACGAAATAAAGTCTGTTCCTTGCAATATATGTTCCAAGTATTTAATTCCTTTGCAACTCCAATCTGGAAAGTTTATCATATTATTGTTTTGTAATATGTCCGGATTGTTCCAGATAGGTGTACATTTGCATGGGATTAATGAAGACTCTGTCATTTTTAGAAACTCCCACCATGCTGTCAGAGAAGAGCTGATGTTGATGCTTTTAAAGCATTCATGTCGTTTGATGTTTGAGCTGATAAATGGTAGGTCTGAAATTTCTAGGTTATTACATAGTGCCTGTTCTACATCTATCCAAGGTTCATCTAAGAGGGTGTGTTTAAACCATCTAGAGATGAACTGAAGCCTGTTGGCTAAAAAATAGTGATTAAAGTTAGGCAGATCTAATCCTCCTTTACCCTTGGTCTTTTGTAGTGTTTTTAAGCTGATACGTGGGGGTTTATCTTTCCAAAGGAATTTAGAAATATACGAGTCTAGAGATCTGAACCAATCTTGTGATGGCTTATTTGGGATCATTGAAAATAAATAGTTTATTTTTGGGTATCATTTTTATAGCGGCGACCCTTCCCATGAGTGAAATGGGTAAAGATTTTCATCTAGCCAGATCGCCTTCTACTGTCTTTAAAAGTGGGATGTGGTTTAATTTAGTTAATTCTGAAAGCTTAGGAGAGACATTAATACCTAAATATTTTATATTTCCAGATTGCAGTGGGGAAGGAGAAGAATTATGGAAGGAGCAATTAATCGGAAGAACTGTAGATTTTGACCAGTTAATTGAATAATCTGAGACACTTGAGAAAGAATTTATCAATGCAATTACCCCAGAGAGATTGGTTTGTGAATTTTGGAGAAAAAGTAACACATCATCCGCATAAAGGCTGATTTTATATTCTACATTCTTACATTTTATGCCCTTAATTGTTGTAGCCTGTCTAATTGCTGCTGCTAGTGGCTCAATAAAAATTGCAAACAGTGGAGGGGAGAGTGGGCATCCCTGTCTGGTGCCCCTCAGTGGAGAGAAGCTTGAGGATGTTTGGTAATTTGTTCTGACACAAGCTGTTGGGGAGTTATATAATATTTTTAACCAGTTTATGAAAGAGGATCCAAAACCAAATTTGTGTAAAGTTGCAAATAGAAATTTCCAGTTAACTCTGTCAAATGCTTTTTCCGCATCTAAAGAAAATATTATGGTTTCAATGTTTTTACTGCATGAGTAGTGTATTAAATTAAGTAATCTACGTGTATTTGTTGATGAGTGCCTACCTTTTATGAAACCAGTTTGGTCAGGATGAATTAAAAGGGGGGTTATTTTCTCTAATCTTTTTGAGAGAGCTTTGCAGATTATTTTAAGGTCTACATTAATAAGGGATATTGGACGATAGCTTGAAGGAAATACAGGGTCTTTGCCTGGTTTTAGTAAGAGACTGATATTTGCAGAGTTCATATTTGGTGGTAGCCTACCATTTTCTTTGATTTCCTGCAGCATCCTGTGAAAAACTGGTGCCAGAATCGTCCAGAATTCTTTGTAAAAATCTGTTGGAAAACCGTCTGGACCTGGAGCCTTATTATTGGGCATACTTATCACAGTTTCCTGGAGTTCACCTGGCATCAGTGGCGAATCCAGTGCCATTGCTTGGGTGTCTAATAATTTTGGAAGAGTTATGTTGTCGAGAATTGATCAATTTCATTTTTAGATGGGTTTATTTGTGGTGTATATAAAGTTTCATAGAAATCACTAAAAAATGTGTTTATTTTTTTAAGATCATATATTGTATTCCCAGATAAATCTTTAACAGCACATATAGTTGTTTTTTCTTTATTGATTTTTAACTGGTTAGCAAGAAATTGTCCGGATTTGTTACCGTGTTCATAATTTTGCAGGCGAAGTCTTTGTACTAAGAATTTAGTCTTTATATTAATAATTTCATTTAATTCTACTTTTGTCTTGCGTATTTTGTTTAATATTTCTTGATCTTGGTGTGACACATAGGCTTTTTCTAAGAATTTGATGTTTTTTTCTAGTTCCTGAATATTTTTGTTTTCTTCTTTCTTCTTATGTGATGAGAAAGAGATTATTTCACCTCTCATCATGGCTTTCCCTGCTTCCCAGAGGACAGATTCTGATGTTCCAGGAATGTCATTAAAGCCTAAATATAGAGTCCATTCTTTTTTAAAGTATTTGATAAACTCTTCGTCTTTGAGCAGTGATGTATTAAATCTCCAGTTTTTACTTGGTGTAGTATTATTCTTCTGTATTAGTGTTAAAGATTCAGGAGCATGATCGCTGACAGCTATAAGATGAATCTCAGTGTCTGAAATGTTACTCAGCAGTGAGCTGCTGACCAGAAAATAATCCAGACGAGAGTAGGAGTGATGAACATGTGAGAAGAAAGAATATTCCTTACTGTTGGGGTGAAGGGAGAGCCATGCATCACAAAGACCAAAGTCACTCATATACTGTTTGATTATATTTGTTGATTGCCAATTACGCTGAGTTCCTGCTGTATTGAGCCTATCCATTTCTTCATTTAGTCCCAGGTTGAGGTCTCCCCCAAGAACAATTGTGCAATCTAGGTGTTCGGAGAGTGTACTAAAAAAAACGTGGAAGAATGAGGGGTCATCAACATTTGGACCATATATACTTACAATACATAGCTTTTGGTTAAGTATAGATAGTTTGACGATTAGGAATCTGCCCTCTGGATCTATAACTGTATTGAGTACTGTGAAATTAATATTTTTATGTATTAGAATTGCTACTCCTCTTTGTCTAGAATTATAACAGGCTGAGAACACATTAGGAAACTCAGGTGTTTTAAGTTTATTCAAACCTGTGACAGGCATGTGGGTCTCTTGTAATAAAACAACCTCATCATCATTGTGGCTAATGATGTACGCTGTGTGTCTCGCTTAGACGGGTGAGGAAAATGGAAACTTTTTTTTTTGTAAATAAAGAGAAGAAAATGTGCGGCGAGAAGCTCCATAGGTCTGACTATGTGTGTGCATAATAACTAAAATGAGCAAATGTGTGTGTGTGTCCTATATCTGTGTGGGCTGTGTGGCTGTTGTAAATGTGTTGCCTTTAAACACATGTGTGTGCGTGATCGTGCAGAGTGAGCATGTAGAAATAGACAGTGTTGTTTGTGGATGGATAGGGAAACAGGTGATCGACACAGTGATAGAAAAGAGAAGCAAAGAAACCAAAGAGCAAGGTCAGTGACAAGAGAGAGAGAGGGGAAAAGAAATAAAAACGGAAACATTCCAATTAAGACATTGGCGGAGAGTGACAGTGACGTTATACTAAATTAGCAAACTGATATTACATAGTTAAGCAAAAGTTAATACAAGAGAGTGTGAGTGAAGAGAATAGTGTAGCGGATTCGTAATTTGATTATTTTAATAAACCATGTAACTTGGATGGATTCGATGCTGGCGTGACCACAGTGCACACGTCTAATATTGCTTACAGTGGTCCAAGGGACCACTCAGGGAGTTTTTGTGTTTGCTCAGACACATAATAATAATAATAATAGATTGCATTTATATAGCGCTTTTCGGGGCCCTCAAAGCACTTTACAATTCCACTATTCATTCACTCTCACATTCACACACTGGTGGAGGCAAGCTACAGTTGTAGCCACAGCTGCCCTGGGGCAGACTGACAGAAGCGAGGCTGCCATATCGCGCCATCGGCCCCTCTGGCCATCACCAGTAGCGGCAGGTAAAGTGTCTTGCCCAAGGACATAACAAGCGAGACTGTCCGAGCTGGGGCTCGAACCGGCAACAAGACAAACTGCCAACTCTTTGAGCCACGATCACCCACACGAAAAATTAGAGGGAACATTGATGAGCACCCCTTCCGACCACACATAGAATACACAAACATAACGTTGGGAAGACAGGTCAGAGAGGTAAGAAAAAAAAACCCCAGTGGAAATACACAATACATGAGGAGAGAAGAGGAGAAAAAAAGAACAGGGCTCTGTGGGGGCCATACCATAACTTCCCGTACTTCTTGTTCTTCTTTACGCTGAAGATAGTTCTTAATGACTTTGGATGTATGTTTGGGGTTGTTTTTCTAGTTTAGAAAAAGTAAATACTGAAGTTAGTTCAGAAAGATAGATATTAGAATCGAAATATCGAGATATATCTTTGTGACAATTGAAATATGGATTTTTTTTTTCTAATTTCAATTCTAAAATCTCATTTTTTCAAATTGTTCATTCTTATTACTGCATAAACCAATAAACAACAGACAGTTCAATGAGGAGAGATCACTTAGAAGAATTGAACATGACTTATTGAGAGAGAAATTATTGTATTTGTCTACTAGAGTGAGGACCCATCAGGAATCCCAGCAGTGATAGGATTTAGGATGGGGGCCCCCAGAGTCTAGTGCTGGTGGTGGTAGGCTGAAGACTGCAGAACTTAAATAGAGCTCTGGCTGAGTTGGAGATGGGGAGAGGTGGGTTGAACAAAACAGAGTCTGAAGGGGAGAATGACAGAGAACAGAGAGTTAGCACAGGCTGATTGGCTCAAAGAAGATAACTGGACTAGAGTAATGATGTCAGTATTCAGACTGACAGGAAGGGAAAGCAGTAGTTATGTAGAGCAGTGTTTCCCAACCTTTTGAAGCCACCACACATATTTCACATTAGAAAAATCACACGGCACACCACCAAACTAAAATGTCACAAAAAGCATGTTGATAATATTTCCCTGCGCACCAGGTATAGCAGAATTTGCTTGGTTTGTCCTTTTTTGCTTTCTTCTGACCACTACTCATGCTAGGGCCTTTATCTGGATCAGAGTTTTCTCCAGGACCCAGATCAGATTAACTACTCTTTCTTTTCAAATATTTATCTATTGCTATTACGTGTAATTTCCTGTAAGTTCTTCTTCATCTTCTTCTGTTTTAATGGCAGTTGGAATCCCATATAATTGGAGCAAGAAGTTGTATTGCCTTCTAGTGGAAGAGAATGTAACTGTTCTGCCTGTTACTCACACTGATTGTTTAGACTACCAATCAGGTGAAACCAAATAATCTTCCACACCTGATCATTTCCATGGCACACCTATGGGCCGCAGCACAGTGGTTGGGAAACTGATGTACAGAACAGAAAAGCAGGCTGTTACATCCCGTCTAGGGGAAACTAGAGTGCAACACAAAAAACAAAAAAAAGAAAACTAACACCCCAGCTCCCAAGTAAAGACCAACGGTACCACAGATTTGCGGGTACCGCCATTATGTATTTAAAATACAAAATATGACTAACTGTATTCCGTCACAGTTAACACCATTACACCTTTAAAAAGGTGGTATTCAGAATACAGCTACTTTGTTAAAATAAATGGATTACACAGCGGTCTTTTGCTGTTTCATATATTAGTCTACCCCCTCTCTATTTTTGCTAATTCCACGCCAGTGGAAGCCCACACAAAACACGCATTAAGAGGCCCTAATGCCTGGGTCTCAATCCCGCGGCCGATGTCACCCCTAGTTGCATAATGACATGAAGAAATAATTTTAAAAATTACTTAGAAAAATTATTTAATATGAAGACAATCGGCAGAGTGTTACAGGCATAGCCCTAAGGAATGTAGCCTCGTGGGCAGGCCCCCCTTTGTTTTACAAGAAATATGGAGGGGGGCGCACAAACACATCCTCCAACCACACACACCCATATTTTGCTCCATTGCGGTTTATTTCACACCTCAAACATTTAGTAAACAATTAAGCAAATACAAGTAATCTGCAATAAATTACAGGTTGTAATAAATAAAACTACTAACTCTTTTACGCTATGTCCACACCTACACGGGTATTTTTGAAAGCGCAGCTGTTTCCATGCGTTTGGGCCTTTCGTCCACACGTAAACGGCGTTTCGACTCACCGAAAACTGAGATTTTTTAAAACTCCTTTTTTGCATTTACGTGTGGACGAGGAATACAGAGTTCGTCATGCAACATCAAAGGTATGTGCCTTTTTTCACGCCATGCTGTGCGCACGTTATTGTTTACATGAGATGAATTGCAGAATGGCAGATAGAAAGAAAATACTGTTACTGTTAATCTGACTATCTTCAGGTTTTACACGCTTAAATATACACACGCAGTTACTGTCCCTCCATTTAGAAAGGCAGAGGCGTAATTATTTTACGTGTAGTTGTTTTTTTCCTGTGTAATAATATTCAACATTGCTATCAGTACATTTTTCAAAAAATGCCTCTCAGTGCAAATTGGGTTCAAAAACATAAACAACTGTAGGATACTGTTTGTCCGTGATTTAGACAGGGGGAACAAATCGTGGCAGGATCAGCCTGATATTATTTGTAACTTTACTGTATAAAGAACTAACATCTCCAAAATGTCAGCAGTAATTTGTCATTACAACAAGTGTTTGGGAACTAAAAATCAAGAAGGTGGGATACTGTTTGTCCCTGATTTAAACAGCCCAGCGCTGCTCCAGACAAAGTGAAAACCAATTATGCAGGGGAGACCTACCCTAGCACTTGTGCAGGTGAAGCCAAAGGGAAGACATGCTTCACCATATTTTCTAGTCTTTGACTTAGAATGAAGTTGGTTTGGAAACATATTCAGCTATGCTTCATCTCCTGCTTTGCGTTTGTGTGAGTGCCCCGTGCTAGGAGTGTCCAAGCGTTGTTGTTTTTTTTTCCTTTTCATACCGCGTCCCCCCTTCAATGGCTCTGTGCCCCCCCCTAGGGGGCAGGCCCCACACTTTGGGAAGCTCTGCATTACTCTCATTGAGTAACGTAACAGAATATGTTACAAAATACATTTTGGAGCATGTATTCTGTAATCTGTACTGGAATACATTTTAAAAGTAACCTTCCCAACACTGGGTGTGACGACCAAAGACAACACACAAAATCATGACCTGGGACATAACACTTAATGAACTTACACATAAGCTTCATATTATCTAAATATGTGTTGTTATTTTACCCAGAGTTTCTTCTAAAGTGTCAGCCTAACCTGAAGAAGAAGTTCCAGTTTGTGTTTGGAGGGATCGCTAAAGCAGGAAACCCAACCCTTCTGAATCAGATCTACATAGAGCCCTACATCACAGAGGGAGGGACTGCAGGGGTCAGTGATGAACATGAGGTCAGACAGATTGAAACAGCATCCAGGAAACCAGACAGACCAGAAACAACAATCAGACAAGAAGATATCTTTAAAGCCTCATCTGTTAAAGATAAACCAATCAGAACAGTGCTGACAAAGGGAGTGGCTGGCATTGGGAAAACAGTCCTAACACAGAAGTTCACTCTGGACTGGGCTGAAGACAAAGCCAACCAGGACATCCAGTTCATGTTTCCATTCACTTTCAGAGAGCTGAATGTGCTGAAAGAGAAAAAGTTCAGCTTGGTAGAACTTATTCATCACTTGTTTCCTGAAACCAAACAAGCAGGAATCTGCAGCTTTGAAGACTTCCAGGTTGTGTTCATCTTTGATAGTCTGGATGAGTGTCGACTTCCTCTGGACTTCCACAAAACTTCAATTCTGACTGATGTTACAGAGTCCACCTCAGTGGATGTGCTGCTAATAAACCTTATCAGGGGGAAACTGCTTCCTTCTGCTCACCTCTGGATAACCACACGACCTGCAGCAGTCAATCAGATCCCTCCTGAGTATGTTGGCATGGTGACAGAGCTTAATGGATTCACTGACCCACAAAAGGAGGAGTACTTCAAGAAGAGATTCAGAGATAAGAACCAGGTAACCAAGATTGTCTCCCACATCAAGACATCACGAAGCCTCCACATCATGTGCCACATTCCAGTCTTCTGCTGGATCACTGCTACAGTTCTTGAGGATGTACTGAAAACCAGAGAGGGGGGAGAGCTGCCCAAAACCCTGACTGAGATGTGCATCCACTTCCTGGTGGTTCAGGCCAAAGTGAAGAAAGTCAAGTATGATGGAGGAGCGGAGACAGATCCACATTGGAGTCCAGAAAGCAGGAAAATGATCGAGTCTCTGGGAAAACTGGCTTTTGATCAGCTGCAGAAAGGAAACCTGATCTTCTATGAATCAGACCTGACAGAGTGTGGCATCGATGTCAGAGCAGCCTTGGTGTACTCAGGAGTGTTCACACAGATCTTTAAAGAGGAGAGAGGGCTATACCAGGACAAGATGTTCTGCTTCATCCATTTGAGTGTTCAGGAGTTTCTAGCTGCTCTATATGTCCATCTGACCTTCATCAACTCTGGAGTCAACCTGCTAGAAAAACAGCAAACATCCTGGTGGTCTAAACTTTTGCAAAATAAACCTAAAAGGAAAAATCTCCACCAGAGTGCTGTGGATAAGGCCTTACAGAGTCCACATGCACACCTGGACTTGTTCCTTCGCTTCCTCTTGGGTCTTTCACTTCATACCAATCAGATTCTTCTACAGGGTCTACTGACACAGACAGGAAATAGCTCACTGAACAGTCAGGAAACAGTCCAGTACATCAAGAAGAAGCTCAGTGAGAATCTGTCTGCAGAAAGAAGCATTAATCTGTTCCACTGTCTGAATGAAATTAATGATTGTTCTCTATGGAAGGAGATCCAAACGTCTTTGAGTTCAGGAAGTCTTTCAAAACAAAAACTGTCTCCTGCTCAGTGGTCAGCTCTGGTTTTCATCTTACTGTCATCAGAAGATCTGGATGTTTTTGACCTAAGGAAATACTCTGCTTCAGAGGAGGCTCTTCTGAGGCTGCTGCCAGTGGTCAAAGTAACTAGGAAAGCACTGTAAGTGTTTAGATATCCTATTTAGTCCTGGTGATTCAAATGTGCTGGTACTGACTGAAACTTAATTTCTTCTTTCTTTTTATTTTTCTTGTCATTTTCTATTCAGTCTGAGCTTTTGTAAGTTTACAGAGAGAAGCTGTAAAACTCTGTCCTCAGTTCTCAGCTCCCAGTCTTCTAGCTTGAGAGAGCTGGACCTGAGTAACAATGACCTGCAGGATCCTGGCGTGAAGCTTCTGTCCGCAGGACTCAAGAATCCACAATGCAAACTGGAAACTCTGAGGTCAGGTAACATTAAAAAGATAACTGAAAGCTAATTTTCATAATTTAAAAAACTTCTACCTTGGTTAGGATTGTCTTTACTAATGTCAATTGTCAAATGCCAGTTTACTAAACTTCATCACTAATTTCTGGATTTATTTCCATTATTTTTATTTTGTAATCAATCCATCCATCCATTTTCTTCATTACCTGTTTAACTTAAGTGATTAAAATAAGAGATGGAGGGATTATCTTGTGAGGTACAAGTACCAAGCACTCCCACTTAGTGTTATTTTCAATTTAATGCTTAATTCTTTCTTGAGGAAGTGGTATATGTTTGGCCAAACAAATCTGCCAAGCTTAGTGTCGGGACTTACAAATATTTTTATATAACTGAGGCACCTTATTTTTTATTTTATTTTTATTTTTTATTTAAGAAGTATTCAGAAAGGACTCTGAAGTTTTTCTCTGCTTCGTATTTATTTCGATGGAATCAACATGTTTGATCGAATGAGAAGAAAAGTGAATTAAAGTATTTTCTTTTGCTTGTGTTCGAGGAGTGAATGTGAGTCTTGTGTTGTTTTGTTTGCCTCCAGTCTTTCAGGTTGTCTCATCACAAAGGACAGCTGTGCTTCTCTGGCCTCAGCTCTGAGATCTAACCCTTCCCATCTGAGAGACCTTGACCTGAGTTATAATCATCCAGGAGACTCAGGAGTGGCTCTGCTGTCAGCCAGACTAGAGGACCAACAATCGAAACTGAAAAACCTCAGGTATGGGAGGTCTGGTACAGCCACAGACAGTGTGTGATAGTCAATCTCTTTCCTTTACTCAGCCTGTCCATCATGCTGAATAAACGTGTTACATGAACAATCACACAAGTAGCAAACGTTTTTCTTTTTATGACAGTAAAAGTACTAATTGGATATGAATGTATGTGTGTAGCATGTCTTCAAGCAACTCCAAGAACAAAAATTTCCTTACTCAGTTTGGGGTGATCCATATATGCTAAAAGAAGACTCCAGGCTGAAGAATACCTCTTTTGTATTTTCACTTCCTGCAACTTTTATTAGTGTTATTGATTAGGATAATATTATTTCAAAAGGTCATTTAATTGGTCATTATTTGTTAGATTTATTTTTATAACGTTGCCTAATGGTTTGCCAGAACCTCTTCAAGGCAGATCAAAAGTCTTTTTCCTCTGCGTCACCAAATTTGTCTTGCTACTTTGCTTCAGCTACTGCCGAATCTGCATTCCATTTGGCCTCCTTGTACCTGTTACCTGCCTCTGAAGTCCCACAGCAGAATATGGTCCATTCCCTGCCAGCTGTTCCCATCACACCCTTACTATACATTTAGGAGGGCGAGGTCTGTCCAGCATCCTCCCTTGCCACCTAATCCAACTCACTACCAAGTGGTGATCAATTGAAAGTTTGGCACCTCTCTTCACCAGAACCAATGCCTACAGATCTGATAATACGATTATTATTGTTGTTGACGGTCAGCGTTTGTTATGGATAAAGTATAATTTGCACAGAAGTCCAATAACAGAACACCACTCGAGGTCAGATTGGATCAGGCAGGCCTTTCCCAACAGTCACGTCCCGAAGTATCGGGCATCCCTGCCTGATCTAATCCGACTGAGGGCTACTCCAGACTGGAGCAGAGTTCAACCCCTTCCCAGGAAATTAATTCCAGAACCCAAGCCATGCACTGCAGTGAGCCTGACTATATCTAACTAGTATCTCTCAACCTCATGCAGCAGCTCAAGTTCCATTCAAGTCAGCCTTAGTAGCTGGGTACAAAACCACAGGGCCCCGCCACTGACTGTCACCCTACACACATTTCACCTGTATATAGTCCAGACTAGAAGTAATAAATGCACAAACTAGTTTTTTAGCTTCACTCTGAGTGAAGATGGTTCTAATGTTAGAGATACTGATCAAATGTAAGACTAGCACAGTCCTAGCATGGAACCCTGAACTCCATAATTACCTTAGTGTAATTTCCTTCTGATTGTGAAAAAGAATCCCCATTTACATGAACACAATAGAGTCTATTAGACAACCATTATTGCATTGTATGTATTACAAATACATGTAATGTTGATGTGTGAAAGACAGTGAGGTGGTCTGACCCCCCTCCTACCTTTAGGATGAGGCCTGCTGGAGTCCGATGGTTGAGACCAGGTCTGAGGAAATGTAAGCGTGTTTTTGATGTGATTCATAAATACAAAGCAGCACACATTCAACCATCTTTAAACTGTCACATCACTCATTCACATCTGTGATGTCAGTAGTCATTATCAAAGAGTCAATCAATGAACAGATGATGGATGAGTAACTGCAGCTGTATTGTGTTTGTTCTCCTTAGATATCTGTGAACCCACACCCAGCGCAAACACAATACATACAAAGATCAAGCTGTCTGACAACAACATGAAAATGACATTGGTGAAGGAGGATCAGTCATATCCTGACCATCATGACAGATTTGAGCTTCCTCAGCTGCTCTGTAGAAATGGTCTGACTGGTCGATGTTACTGGGAGGTGGAGTGGAGAGGGAAGGTTGATTTATCAGTGAGTTACCGAGGAATAAAAAAGAAAGGAAGCAGTAATGGCTGCAGGTTTGGAAGCAGTGATCAGTCCTGGAGTCTGAGGTGCTCTGATGACGCCTGTTACCATGTCTGGCACAATGATGAAACAGCATCCATCTCCTCCACCTCCTCCTCGGTCTCTCACAGAGTAGGGGTGTATGTGGACTGTCCTAGTGGCACTCTGTCCTTCTACAGAGTCTCCTCCGACGCTCTGATCCACCTCCACACCTTCAGCACCACATTCACTGAGCTTCTGTACCCTGGATTTGGGTTCTGGTCACCTGGTTCTTCAGTGTCTCTGTGTGCAGTTGAGTATGGGTAGCCTCATCCATTAGAAAAGCTGTAGAGCAGATAATTCCGTCTGCACATGGGTCTCTTTCACTCAGAAACACGTTTTCTAATTCACAAATACATAGACTATCCACATCATTAAAGTCCCTTTATTTTATCTTCCTCTTTTTTTAGAAATTAAAAATGCATTAATTAAAAATCTCTGTTAAAATATAGCTACTCTCAATGCAGTCACAGAAAGGAATTTGAAGGACACTGTTTTGGTGTGCAGTCTAATAGGTTAGAGGAAAGGAGCAAGACTACAAGTTTATGCACGGAGAGAGAGGATATGCAGATGATTGGAGTGGCAGGGAAGGGTGCTAGGGATAGTGTGAGATGGAGGCAGATGATCCACTGTGTCAACCATAAAGGGAGCAGCCAAGATTAGAAGAAAAGAAAAAAACAGCTTTGGTGTTCAGTCATCCTGTTAGCACCTTTGGCAGCCATACCCTGGGAGGGTTGATGGGCCGTATTAGTAGTATCCTATAGGCACCGTATTGTTAATATTTGATCTAATGATTAATATTTTTGCTACAGACAAAGAGTATTTACATTATGTACTAAATCATTCTGTCTGCCTCTGTGTCTATGAGAACAAAGTTGAATAATTCTTCTTCCCATCTTATATCCTGATACTAATGTTGTGCCTTTATCCTTTTCAGGATGCAAGAGGTAAACTGACTTGGGATAGAAAACTTTCAGACAGGTAATCAAATAAAAAAAAATCAACTGGGTTATGCTTGTTAAACTGAAGCATAGCTTATCCATACACTTTCATTCAGACTTCATTGAACAGAGGAGCAGTTTGCTCAACACCTGTTGATCTAACTCATACTTGGTGGGTATATTTCTGGAGACCCGATAGAGGGCAGTAAAGACAGTGAAGTTATTTTGATAACCAGTTGGCACACTCTACATCAACAATCCATTCAGGTTTTACTTTGAGTGGGCACTGTGGATTCTTGTTTGTGTGTTGTTTCTATAATTTCTGTGTATTGTACTTTGTTCTACATTGGTGAGCAAAGTGGTGATGCTCCATTGGCTGATGGAGGGAGAGGACCTGGCTGAAGGAGGGAGAGGACCCCCAGGCCTTCCTGGAAGTTTTTCAGGCCACTGCAGAGGTTTTCTGGTGGCCCGAGGAGAAATGGTCGCTGCAGTTTATGCCTCATCTAGCTAGGGAAACTCAAAGGGCAATGCTTAGCCTTCCGGTGGTGAGAAGCTGTTTTTCCGATGTCAGAGGGGGAAGCTCAGCTGCTGAACTTGCTCACCCTGGACCAGTTCATGGAGACAGGAACAGTGTAGTCGGTTCAGCATACAGTGTGCTGGTAAGGTGCCAAGGGGGTATACACTAGACTATGGTGCATTCAGGCTGTACAAAGACCCTGGTCTACCAGCCCAGGGCACTGCTTGAGGCAGAGTATGTGGAGGTTGTACGTGTGCATGGGGGCATTCATGAATATCCCATAGTGCTGCTGCAAATAAAACACAAAATTCATATAGTAAAGACTGAAGTCAGCTTGTGCCTGAGGCATCCCTTAATTCTGGGGACAGATTTAATAACCTGTTGGGGCAGTGTGTGGGGATGCGTTCACGACCTTTGGCGGTGTGTAGTGTCTGTGCTGTGCTCAGTGGTGACATGTGGTTGCCCGACACTGACTCTGGGGAGGAGGAGACGGCAGGGCATTCTCGTGAGGCCCGCTGCCACCGGTGATTCACTCCATGGAAGAGTTTCCACTAGAGCACTCTCATGATGACACCCAAACAAATCCTATGACCAAGTGATAAATCCAGTTGTCATGCTACATCAACAGTCCATTCAGATTTTACCTCCTCCTGGACCAGTTAGGCACTGCTTGCCACAAAAGTGCAATAGAAAAGGGCAACAAATCATTTGGAGTTACACCATCCATCCATCCATCCATTCGCTTCCGCTTATCCTTTTCAGGGTCGCGGGGGGCGCTGGAGCCTATCCCAGCTGTCATAGGGCGAGAGGCGGGGTACACCCTGGACAGGTCGCCAATCTGCCGCAGGGCCAACACACAGAGACAGACAACCATTCACACTCACATTCACTCGCACATTCACACCTAATGGCAATTTGGATTTTCCAATTAACCTATCCCCACAAGCTGCATGTCTTTGGACGGTGGGAGGAAGCCGGAGTACCCGGAGGGAACCCACGCAAACACGGGGAGAACATGCAAACTCCACACAGAAAGACCCCAGCCTGATGGTGGAATTGAACTCAGGACCTTCTTGCTGTGCGGCAACAGTGCTAACCACCGTGCCACCGTGCTTTGGAGTTACGCTCCACAGAAAAATCCATGTATAGGTGAATCCATAAATACTGAACCACGAATAGGCAGTGGTTGACTGCACTGGTTATTTGAGATCCTCATTGGAAGATTTAATAAAGTTAATTCAAACAAAATGTAGTCAGTTTTCACTTGAGCCTTTACCTAGTTAGTGTGCTTGTGTCTGCAGTGTCCCAGAGAGGTCAAGTACAACTTCCAGAGACACACGTGAGTACTGAAACTAGTACTAAGTTCTGTCATTAATAAATCTAGTTAAAAAGTGTGTTTTTGTATTTAGTTTAAAGCTCTGGAAAACACATTCTCCTCACATGTTTAAGATCTAAAACCATGAGAATACAGTCACGTTAAGAACAGTCAAGGTTAGTCCGATAATCTGAATGTGTGTATTTCACGTGTTCTTTTTTACGATGATTTACTTGGAAGGTCATGGTTCAGCTTTGATCTTAATGAGTGAAATGTATTTTCAAGTAGTATTAAATGATGCATAAAAAGCTGCAAAACCTTTGTGATTTTAGCTTTTTGTCTTCTAACCTCAGTGGACTCGGGATTCGAGCTGGATCATACCACAGCAGAAACAGATCAAGAGGACGTGATGGAGGTGTGAGAACAATGACCAGGTCCTGAGGTTCCTGATCATAGATTTGTAAAATACCTGCTGCAGCTTGGTGACAAAGAGGCCATCAGCAATGAAAATTCACTCACAGTAGAAGTTGGTTTTATTCCATCACTGCACAGATGTTTGTGTTACCAAGCTGCTTTTAGCTCTGCACCTGTTCCAACTTGAATGTGTAGTTCCAGTCCTGTATCCTTGTGAACAGCATGCTAGAGTTAAGTTTGTTTCTTCACTCAACACTCAGTCAGGTTATTGGTCCTAAAAGTCCTGATCATGTTCCTTTCTGAATTCTAGTCTCCAACAAGCTTCCAACGTGCAGTTCAAACTGAGTCTGCACGAATCTTCTACAGGTAATGACAAGAAATCCACACCTCCACCTTTTTACATGTTTTCTTTAAATTAGACTAACTTCAGCACCCTGATGTGCCATTATGTTCCTGTTAGACGATTATGCAAACAAAAAGTTGAGTTGACAGTTCTTACCATAAAACGATTGCATTGTATAAACGTGGTCATTCTTCTCCCCACAGAATGAACACAAACAACACCTGAGTGTGTCAGGACATTAATCTCAGCACTGACTCTTCAGTGTTGCTGTGACTTAATGCATGTTGCTAGAGTTATTTGAATTTTCAGCTACACAGTTGCTCACAGTTTTTCTGATGTTTGGCAGCTTGTTACAAGCTCAAAGAAGTCCTGCCATTAATTAATTCTTCGATGTTAAATATGATCAACCTATTTCTAATAATTGGCTATGTACCACAGGCCTTCAAGCTGGCTGTAGTTAAACCTTTACTCAAAAAGCCATCACTAGACCCAGCAGTCTTAGCTAATTATAGGCCAATCTCCAACCTTCCTTTCATATCAAAAATCATTGAAAGAGTAGTTGTCAAACAGCTAACAGATCATCTGCAGAGGAATGGCTTATTTGAAGAGTTTCAGTCAGGTTTCAGAGCTCATCACAGCACAGAAACAGCTTTAGTGAAGGTTACAAATGATCTTCTTATGGCCTCTGACAGTGGACTCATCTCTGTGCTTGTCCTGCTAGACCTTAGTGCAGCATTCGATGCTGTTGACCATAATATCCTATTAGAGCGATTAGAACATGCTGTAGGTATTACAGGTACTGCGCTGCAGTGGTTTGTATCATATCTATCTAATAGACTCCAATTTGTACATGTAAATGGAGAGTCCTCTTTACACACTGAGGTTAATTATAGAGTTCCACAGGTTTCGGAGGACCAATTCTGTTTACACTATACATGCTTCCCCTAGGCCAGGGGTCTGCAACCTTTAACACCCAAAGAGCCACTTGGACCCGGTTTCCACGCAAAAGAAAACACTGGGAGCCGCAAATACTTTTTGAAATCTAAAATGAAGATAACACTGCATATATTGTTTTTTTTACCTTTATGCTTTGTGTGAACAACTAAAGTAAGTAAGTAAAGTTTATTTATTAAGCGCTTTTCACAGAAAGGCAGTCACAAAGCGCTGTACACAAAGATTAAAATAAACAATACAATCAATAGACATTATACAGAATGTAAAAGATCAAATGTAAATAATGTAAAGAATATAAAATACGTAGATCAACAAAAGGCTTGTTTGAACAGAAACTGCTTTTTAAAAGAATCCACAGAGCAACTAAGGTGTGTTGCTTATGAAATCCATGAAGTGCTACAGAGAAAATTACATTTTATTTATGTAATTAACACATTTTGAACCCTTAAAGAACTATAACAAAAGGAAAGACACCCAGCTGAACTAAAATGATCCAGCAAACAAAAACTGTTGTGAGCCGCCACCCTTATATCGCCTTTGGGCTTTTGAAGCCTTGACCTGACTTTTAAAAAGTAATTGGAAAAAAGCACTATGCTGCTAAAAAATGAAAAATAGATATTTGCAAAATTCCGCCTAAATATGTATTTTACCTGGTTAATGTGTGTGGCGGGGCGTGGTCTGCAGCACCGCTGCAGGGGAGGCGGACGCACCTGAGCTGCACCCGCAATCACACCTCGCCACCAGTCTGTGCTCTCTCTGCTGTTGTGTTGTCGGGCTGTGAGCTGAAAAGCTACAGCCGGCTGTATGCGTACAGCAACCGTGTGTGAAAAGTGGTCAATAAAGAGATGCTGAAAAGCATGTTCATGCAAACATCGTCGGGTCTGCCGTGATATGTTTACAATAAAACTTATGGTCCCGAACCTCTGCGCACAGCATCTGCAAATCGGGGCTTTCATCTTTACGCAGGACTTTAAGCTGTCATCTGTGAGGCGTGAGCGGTGTTTGTTTTAACATAGTTCATGGTGGAGCTGCTGACATAATGTGGATCCGAAGATCCATAACTGGCCTACCTGGGGTCGAAAGTCTCGATAAATGCATGGCGTTTCAGCGGGTATACCGGCTTCCGCGAGTGTGACGCTTATTTTGAGCGGTGAAAAAAATAATATAATATAATTTTATTTTTATATTTCAAAATCACAATAATCTTCCAATTTAGAACTACAAGTTAAAAAAAGAACTAAACACAAATAAAATACACTTCAGCTAAATACTTCTAATTTATTTTCCCAAACCACCCGGATTTGCAAAATATCTCTAAAATTAGAAATATCCTGTCTCAGAGTGACGCTGAAAAACTAGTTCATGCATTTATTACTTCCAGGCTGGACTACTGTAATTCCTTATTATCAGGAAGTCCTAACAACTCCCTGAAAAGCCTTCAGCTAATCCAAAATGCTGCAGCAAGAGTACTGACAAGGACTAGAAAGAGTTTTTCCTTCCCACTGTCGCCAAAGTGCTGGCTCATAGGGGGTCATATGATTGTTGGGTTTTTCTCTGTATCTATGAAGCGCCTTGAGGCGACTTTTGTTGTGAAAAAGTCACTCAGTGCGAACTGTGAGGAGGCACTATCTAACCTCTGAAGTGGCTGCAAATTTTACCAGGGTTTTAGACGAATGCCCCCCTGTGATTTTACCTGCACCCTGTGATTTTATTTTTAGTCATTTTAACAGCAAACTGAAGAAAAGCCTTGACTCCGTTGCTCCACTTACCACCAAAAAGATTAACGTAAAACATGTATCACCCTGGAGAAACGAAGAAGTCAAAAAATTCAAAAGAAATTGCAGGGCAGCAGAAAGGAGATGGAGGAAAAATAAAAATACAATCAACCATGAAATATTTTGCGAGCAACTTAAAATGTACAATAATATATTAAGGAATTCAAGAAATTCATACTTTGCCAAAATAATCAGTAATAACAAAAATAATCCCAAGGTCCTCTTTTCCACCATAGATCATTTATTTAACCCTGATTTTAACAGCTCTCACAGAACCCCCACAGACTCACTCTGTGAGCAGTTTGCAGACCACTTCAGGGGAAAAATCAGTGCCATCAGATCTGATATTTTATCTTCTCGCGATATGATTTTAAACACATCTGAGGACTCGATTGTACCCGAGGAGACACTGGACAGCTTTGTCCTGGTTAATGCTGAGAACCTTAAGAAAGTTTTCTCCACAGTGAGACCCACCACATGTCTTTTAGATCCAATCCCTTCTTCACTCTTTAAAACACTTTATGGATCTTTTGAAGCTGAGCTTTTATGCATGATGAATTGCTCTCTTCAGTTGGGTGTCTTCCCTGCTGCCTTTAAAACGGCGGTGGTGAGGCCCCTTCTGAAGAAGAGCAATTTGGATTGTAATGATTTTAATAACTACAGACCTGTATCCAACTTACCATTTTTAAGTAAAATTTTAGAAAAACTTGTTTTTACTCAGATTAATGACTTTTTGAGTGATAGACAGATCCTGGAGATATTCCAGTCTGGATTTAAGGTGAACCACAGCACAGAGACTGCTCTCCTAAAGGTTTTAAATGATCTTAGATGTAACTGGGACTCCCAAAAGCTCTCAGTCCTGGTGCTACTGGATCTAAGCGCAGCCTTTGATACAGTAGACCACGCTATTCTTTTAAACAGACTGAAACACATGGTGGGCCTCTCTGGTGCTGTACACAACTGGTTCACTTCCTATCTCTCAGACAGAACTTTTATGGTGAGTATGGATACATGCTCCTCTAAGATCCATAAAATGACATGTGGTGTGCCTCAAGGGTCAGTTTTAGGCCCTGTACTTTTTAATTTGTATATGCTCCCTCTCGGCGGTGTCATCAGGAGGCATGGAGTGAACTTCCACAGTTACGCTGATGACACTCAGCTGTGCATTTCCATGTCTCCTGATGACACCAGACCAATGGATGCCCTTTTTAACTGTATTTTAGATATAAGATCTTGGATGGCAGAAAACTTTTTACAGCTTAACCAGGACAAAACTGAAGTTTTAATCGTCGGTCCTGAGGCTCAGAGAGAGAAACTCTTGTCTAAATTACAGGCATTTTCACTATGTCCTTCGCTACAAGTGAAAAATCTGGGTGTTATTTTTGACTCTGAGCTTGGTTTTATCCCACATATTAAACATGTAACCAAAATTGGATTTTATCATCTAAAAAATATAGCCAGAGTCCGCCCTATTCTCTCTCGGGCCAACACGGAGATGTTGATGCATGCTTTTATTACCAGTCGCATTGATTACTGTAATGCCCTGCTCTCTGGTCTTCCTAAAAAGAATATTTCAACTTTACAACTTTTACAAAACTCTGCAGCTCGTGTGCTGACGAAGACCAGAGGGCGGGCCCACATTACACCGGTTCTAAAATCGCTGCACTGGCTCCCCGTGTGTTTCAGGATCGATTTTAAAGTTCTTTTATTGGTTTTTAAATGTCTTAATGGTCTTGGGCCTTCTTATCTCTCAGATCTGCTTTTACCATATGAACCCTCGCGGACCTTGAGGTCCTCTGGTACTGGCCTTTTGATTGTCCCTAAAGTCAGGACACATACTCACAGAGAGGCAGCTTTTCAGTGGTATGGTCCTCGTCTGTGGAACAGCCTGCCGGAGGAGCTCAGGGCCGCAGAGAACGTACATGTTTTTAAGAACAGGCTCAAGACCCACCTTTTTAATTTGGCTTTTACTTAACGTTTATTTATTTTACGCTTATTTATTCTATCCTGTTATTTTATTGTTAATTTAGGTTTTACCTAATATTTATTGATTTTATTCTTATTCATTTTTTAATCTTCTTACTCTATTTATATTTATATTTATATTGTATCCCGTTCTTATTTATTTTATCTTTTTACCCAGTATATACTCTTATTAGGTCATATCTCCAGTGTTTCCTCAGAGGGCGCTCTCTGCACCGGGGCTGTGATTGACCGCGGCTGCTGGGGCTCTGGGGGTCCTCTCAGCCTGGCTGGGGGGCTTCTTTCCCTCCCTCCTGCTGTGTGCCCAGCCTGGAGGCTGCGGTCTGTGACCGGCTTCCGGTGCAGACGGCTCCCCATGATAGTGTTTCCTCACTTGGCTCATGCGTACCCAGTCCAATTTTACTTTTTAAGTGTGTGCGTGTGTGTGTGTGTGTGTGTGTGGGGGGCGGGGGGGGGGGGGGGCGGGGGGGGGGCTGCTTTTAACCATGTAAAGCACTTTGTGCTACATTTTCTTTTTGTATGAAAAGTGCTTTATAAATAAAGATTGATTGATTGATTGATTGATTGATTGATTTGGCATTATATAAATAAAATTGAATATATAAATAAATTGAATTGACAGCAGTGGTTTCCACACATTTGGAGGTCGGTTGTTTATACATTTTGAAATGAGCCTTTATGATTAAAACCACCACCATCCATGTGCTGACTGACATCTGCAAAATATGCAAATTCTATTTAAAAAAAAGTTAAAAAAAAATCATTATTTCATCTCTCCAGTTCCCTCTCTAGTTTTATATCTATCAAACCTAAAAGACGGCACCTTGGAAGAAACGAGAAACGAGCTTTAGTGGTCACATACATAATCATAAAGAGTACAACAACAGTGAAATGTGTTGTGTCCGAGCTGCAGACAGGCTGCAGATGTAGCCGCGCCATTCCAGGCCATGGTGTTTGGCATGGGGGGCCTAGTCAGGACCCTTACGGGATACTGGGAGGGAATCAAACTTGCAACTTCCGCTCCAAAGGTGTGTGGTCTTACCACTACACTATCCAGCTGCCCTTGTAGTAAAGTGTGCAGTCAGTTTGATCAGTATTTTGGAAATGTTTTGTGATTCCGTACACCAAATACCAATATTCCTGGCTAAAGACCAGGAAGAGAGACAAGTCCCTGGATGGGAGGAGTTAGAAAGGTCATCCAACAAAAATATCTGTTGCAAATTAGACATGTGAATTGTCCACTGTCAAATAAGGGAGCAACTGAAAGAAGAAGATTCATTTTATGTGAGTCATGCACAGTTTAAAATGTGAAGGGGGAACTAAACCTTTGAGGTTTAGTTCCAGTTTGGTTACTGTGGCGCTGCAATCCAGGGCAGAGATAAAAGACAATAGTTATTTGGGATTCTCATGGGTAGCATTAATAAAGTTAGTTCAAACTTAATCGTTCTCTTAACTCTTTAACTGTGGGTGTTATGCTTGTGTCTGCAGTTTGCAGAAGAAAACGATGAGATCCACAGACACCTGTGAGTACTGAAACTCAGTTATCAAGAACGTATTAAATGATTATAAATGTTTGTGTCCTAAACTCACCACAGAAATATTTATAAGAGATTTAGTTTAAAGCTCTGGAAAAGACATTCTACTCACATGTTTAAGATCTAAAACCATGAGAAGACAGTCACGTTCAAAACAGTCGAGGTTAATCTGATAATTTGATAATCTAAATGTGTGTATTTCATGTTTTACGATGATTTACTTGGATGGTCACGGTTCAGCTTTGATTTTAATGAATGAAATGTATTTTCAAGTAGAAGGAAATGATGCATAAAAAGCTGCAAAACATTTGTGATGTCACCTTTTTGTCTTCTAACCTTAGTGGACTCTGGATTCGAACTGGATCATACCACAGCAGAAAGAGATCAGGAGGACGTGATGGAGGTGAGAGAACAATGACCAGGTCCTGACGTTCCTGATATACAGGTTGGGTCATTTATATGGATACAGCGTAATAAAATGGGAATGGTTGGTGATATTAAAGTCCTGTTTGTGGCACATTAGTATATGTGAGGGGGCAAACTCCTCAAGATGGGTGGTGACCATGGTGGCCATTTAGAAGTCGGCCATCTTGGATACAACTTTTGTTTTTTCAATAGGAAGAGGGCCATGTGACACATCAAACGTATTGGTAATGTCACAAGAAAAACAATGGTGTGCTTGGTTTCAATGTAACTTTATTCTTTCATGAGTTATTTACAAGTTTCTGACCACTTATCAAATGTGTTCAATGTGCTGCCCATTGTGTTGCACTGTCACACACTGATAGCAACACCGCAGGAGAAATGCCAGCACAGATATCCAGTATCTGTAGTTTCAGGTGCTGCACATCTCGTATCTTCACACCATAGACAATTGCCTTCAGATGAACCCAAAGATAAAAGTCTAAGGGGTCAGATCGGGAGACCTTGGGGGCCATTCAACTGGCCCATGACGACCAATCCACTTTCCAGGAAACTGTTCATCTAGGAATGCTCGGACCTGGCACCCATAATGTGGTGGTGCACCATCTTGCTGGAAAAACTCAGGGAACGTGCCAGCTTCAGTGCATAAAGAGGGAAACACATCATCATGTAGCATTTCAAATATCCAGTTGCCTTGAGGTTTCCATTGATGAAGAATGGACCCACTAGCATTGTACCCCATATACCACACCAAACCATCACTTTTGTTGTTCCAACAGTCTTGGAGGGATCCATCCAATGTGGGTTAGTGTCAGACCAATAGCGGTGGTTTTGTTTGTTAACTTCACCATTCACATAAAGGTTTGCCTCATCACTGAACAAAATCTTCCTGTTCCAATTTTTGTTTTGCCCCTTCTGCAAATTCTGTGCGCCGATCTGGGTCATCCTCATTGAGATGCTGCAGTAGCTGGAGTTTGTAAGGGTGCCATTTGTGAGTAGCTAATATCTGCCGAAGGGATGTTCGACTAATGCCACTCTCCAGTGACATGCGGTGAGTGCTACGCTGTGGGCTCTTGCTGAATGAAGCTAGGACAGCCACTGATGTTTCTTCATTAGTGAGTTTTCTTGCGTCTACATTTTGGCAAATCCAACACTGAACCAGTTTCACGAAACTTAGCAAGCAGTTTGCTAACTGTAGCATGGGAGATGGGTGGTCTCGTAGGGTGTCTTGCATTGAAATCTGCTACAATGACCTGGTTACTGCGTTCACCAGATATCAGCACAATTTCGGTCCGCTCCTCACGTGTTACCTCTTTGACATGTCAATGGCTGTGAACAAAGAGAAACTTGTAAATAACTCATGAAAGAATAAAGTTACGTTGAAACCAAGCACACCATTGTTTTTCTTGTGACATTACCAATAAGTTTGATGTGTCACATGGCTCCTCCGTGAATCGCTACCTTATCGTGGTGGAGGGGTTTGTGTGTCCCAGGGATCCCAGGGGCTATGTTGTCTGGGGGCTTTTGCCCCCTGGTAGGGTCTCCCATGGCAAATTGGTCCTGGGTGAGGGACCAGACAAAGAGCGATTCAGAAGACCCTTATGAAAAGAACACCGAGGGAACAGTTTACCCTGCCCGGGATAGGGTTACCGGGGCCCCGCCCTGGAGCCAGGCCCGGGAAGGGTGCCCGAGGGCGAGCGTCTGGTGGCCGGGCCTTAGTCCATGGGGCCCGGCCGGGCACAGCCCGAAGAGGAGACATGGGCCCATCCTCCCGCAGGCCCACCACCCGCAGGAGGCGCCATAGGGGTCGGGTGCATTGTGTGCCGGGTTGCGGCCAGGAGCAGAGGCCCTGGCGGACTGACCCCCGGCTGCCAAGACTGGCAATAGGAACATGGAATGTCACCTCTCTGGTGGGGAAGGAGCCTGAGTTAGTGCGTGAGGTTGAGAGGTACCGGCTAGATATAGTCGGGCTCACCTCTAGGCATGGCTTGGGCTCTGGAACCAGTCTCCTGGAGAGGGGCTGGACTCTGTCTCAGTCTGGAGTTGCCCCTGGTGAGAGGCGGCGGGCTGGGGTGGGTATTCTAATATCCCTTCGGCTTGCTGCCGGTACGTTGGGGTTTTTCCCGGTGGACGAGAGGGTTTGTTCCCTGCGCCTTAGGGTCGGGGAACGGGTCCTGACTGTCATCTGCGCTTATGCGCCAAGTGGCAGTTCGGAGTACCCAGCCTTCTTAGAGTCCCTGGGGGGGGGGGGGGGGGGGGGGGGGTGCTGGAAGGTGCTCCACCTGGAGACTCTGTTGTCCTGCTGGGAGACTTCAATGCTCACGTGGGTGACAACAGCGAGACCTGGAGGGGCGTGATTGGGAGGAATGGCCTCCCTGATCTGAACCCGAGCGGTGCTTTGTTATCTGTGCTAATCACAGTTTGGCCATAACAAACACCTTGTTCGAACATAAGAGTGTCCATAAGTGCACGTGGCACCAGGACGCTCTAGGTCGTAGGTCGATGATTGATTTTGTAATCGTATCACCAGACCTGCGACCATATGTTCTGGACACTTGGGTAAGGAGAGGGGCTGAGCTGTCAACTGATCACCACCTGGTGGTGAGTTGGATCAGGTGGCGGGGGAGGACGCTGGACAGACCTGGTGCACCTAAACGTGTAGTGAAGGTGTGCTGGGAACGTCTAGCAGAGGCCCCAGTCCGCAAGATCTTCAACGCACACCTCCGGCAGAGCTTCAACAGCATTCCGAGGGAGACTGGGGACATTGAGTCCGAATGGACCATGTTCAGCGTCTCCATTGCCGAAGCTGCTACATTGAGCTGCGGCCGCAAGGTGGTTGGTGCCTGCCAGAGGTGAAGGGAGCCACCAGGCTGAAGAAGGAGTCCTATCGGGCTTGGTTAGCCTGTGGGACTCCGGAGGCAGCCGACAGGTATCGACAGGCCAAGCGGAATGCGGCTCGGGCAGTGGCTGAAGCAAAAACTCGGGTGTGGGAGGAGTTCGGAGAGGCCATGGAAAAAGACTTTCGGACTGCCTCGAAGAGATTCTGGCAAACTGTCAGGCGTCTCAGGAGGGGAAAGCGGTGCTCTACCTGCACTGTGTATAGTGCTGGCGGAGCGCTGCTGACGTCGACTGAGAAAATTGTCAGGCGGTGGAAGAAATACTTCGAGGACCTCCTTAATCCCACTGACACGTCTTCCGAGGAGGAAGCAGAGTCTGGGGATGAGAGGAATGACCAGCCAAGGTCACTGAGGCAGTTAAACAACTCCTTGGTGGCAGAGCCCCTGGTGTTGATGAGGTCCGCCCCGAGTTCCTGAAGGCTCTGGACGTTGTAGGGCTGTCCTGGTTGACACGCCTCTGCAATGTTGCGTGGAGATCAGGGGCAGGACCCGTGGACTGGCAGACCGGGGTGGTGGTCCCGATCTTTAAGAAGGGGGACCGGAGGGTGTGTTCCAACTACAGGGGGATCACACTCCTCAGCCTCCGTGGGAAAGTCTATGCCAGGGTGCTGGAAAGGAGAGTTTGTCCGCTAGTCGAACCTCGGATACAGGAGGAACAATGCGGTTTTCGTCCTTGTCGCGGAACACTGGACCAGCTCTTTATCCTCTCGAGGATACTTAAGGGTGCATGGGAGTTTGCCCAACCAGTCTACATGTGTTTTGTGGACTTGGAGAAGGCATTCGACCGTGTCCCTCGGGGTGTCCTGTGGGAGGTGTTGCGGGAGTATGGGGTGTCTGGCCCATTGCTACGGGCCATTCAATCCCTATACAACCGTTGCAAGAGCTTGGTTCGCATTGCCGGCAATAAGTTGGACTCGTTCCCGGTGGGTGATGGGCTCCGCCAGGGCTGCCCTTTGTCACCGGTTCTGTTCATAATTTTTATGGACATGATTTCTAGGCGCAGCCAAGTGGCGGAGGGCTTTCGCTTTGGTGGCCTCAGAATCTCATCTCTGACTTTTGCGGATGATGTGGTTCTGTTGGCTTCATTGGGTGAGGGCCTCCAGCTCGCACTGGAGCGGTTCGCAGCCGAGTGTGAAGCAGCGGGAATGAGGATCAGCACCTCCAAATCTGAGGCCATGGTTCTCAGCCGGAAAATGGTGGAGTGCCCACTCCGGGTCGGGGATGAGTTCCTGCCCCAAGTGGAGGAGTTCAAGTATCTCGGGGTCTTGTTCGCGAGTGATGGGAGAAGGGAGCTGGAGATCGACAGACGGATTGGGGCTGCAGCTGCAGTAATGCGGACACTGCACCGGTCCGTCGTGGTGAAGAGGGAGCTGAGTGTAAAAGCGAAGCTCTCAATTTACCGGTCGATCTACGTCCCTACCCTCACCTATGGCCACGAGCTGTGGGTAGTGACCGAAAAAACGAGATCCCGGATACAAGTGGCGGAAATGAGCTTCCTCTGAAGGGTGGCTGGCCTCTCCCTTAGAGATAGGGTGAGAAATTTGGCCATCCGGGAGGGGCTCAGAGTAGAGCCGCTGCTGCTCCACATCGAAAGGAGCCAGCTGAGGTGGTTCGGGCATCTGACAAGGATGCCTCCTGGGCGCCTCCTGGGTGAGGTGTTCCGGGCATGTCCCACCGGGAGGAGGCCCCGGGGCAGACCCAGGAGACGCTGGAGAGATTATATCTCTCGGCTGGCCTGGGAACACCTTGGTGTTCCCCCGGATAAGCTGGAGGAGGTGGCTGGGGAGAGGGAGGTCTGGGCCTCTTTGCTTAGGCTGCTGCCCCCGCGACCCGGCCTCGGATAAAGCGGATGAAGATGGATGGATGGTGTCACATGGCCCTCTTCCTATTGAAAAAACAAAAGTTGTATCCAAGAAGGAGTCTCTTGATTGTCAACCTTCTGATCCTCCTGCAGAGTTTCTGACTTGGTTAGATGTTGTGAAATTGTTTTTCTAACTGTGGTAATAAATCAGTCATCATGACCTTTAGCTGTCTTCTGTGGTCATTCAGGTGTTTTGTGTGAGTTGCTTAGCTGCTCAGTGCATTCCTTCCTTTAATAATAAATGAGATAGTAGGTTTGAGGTTCTTGCTCTCTCTGACTGGTTTATTTGGGGTTTTTCTATTATGATTTTCATGCAGTTTTCCTATAATTCACAGTGTGTACATCAGCTAAATTTGTTTCTTCACTGAACACTCAGTCAGGTTGTTGGTCTAGCTAGCTGATGATGTTGCTTTCTGAATTCTAGTCTCCAACAAGCTTCATGCCTGCAGTTCAAACCGAGTCTGCGCGAATCTGTTACAGGTAATGAAAAGAAATCCACACCTCCCCTGTTTACAGCCTCTCTGGTAACGTTTTCTTTTCATTAGACTAACAACCACATGACTAGTATCACAATAAAGTAAACTCTGTTTGTAGCAGTTGTTGTATGTTTAATATTAAGCCAACCAGTTATAGAATGTACGCATGTGATATGACGCGAGGTAACAGCTCTAATTTACAGATCCATTTTCAGATATTTGGGTTTAACAGGTTTGCAGTGGTCATTCAGATCCTCTGTGTCACATAGTTTCAGGTGTCCTAGTCCAGGTGTGTTCCTGTGTACTCTGACTGGAGTCATGTTTAATATAAGTCAGGAAGCAGAGCTGCTGTACAGGATTGTCCAATGGGATGAGGACCTCCTCCAGCCAGCCAATAAAAAGGCTGCAAGCCCGCTTTTCAATATTGAGAGTTCAAAGGATGCAGTCCGTCAGCTTCACCTCCCACACTGTGAACCACAGAAAGGTGAGCAAAGCACTGCTCATGACATGACACAACTGTTAATCCATAGTTCTGATGGCGTCCCCTACTGGCTATAGAATTTGGTATTTTTCTGCTGACTGACCATTGCTGATGTTTGCCTGACAAACATTTTAATCCAGACATCCTGCAGATCTCACTAATATTTTTATTTCACATCCACTCAGCCACCACTGTTAAGCAGAATGTAGAGAAGCAGGACCTCTACTAAGAGTAGACATAAGTTATCCTCCAACTTTCCCATTGTGGACGGCTAAAATGTCTGCCTAATTATGAACCACACTGTACAATTACAGTAACAATCAGGTGGTAGCACAGACCTTAGGATGGGAGGGATGTAAGGAGAAACATCTGTGCCATTGCAAGAAACAAACTTAATTTTTCAGAATAACTGAAGAAGATTTATTCATTTTTAATAAGAAGTTTCAGCTGCTCACTTACAAACCTGATTGGGAACCTTTGAGTGGTCTTTTTAAGACCTCTGTAGTAAACAATGTGCAGAAGCCAAGGAAACCCAACGACTGATTTCTAAGCAGTGTTTGATTCTTTATCTGACCCTGGACACCATATCAAGGCTTTATATCTAAAATCAGATTCACTGTCACTGTAAGGAGGTTTTGGGAGTCAAACAGATGTCTGATGGCTTTGTGTTTTCACAGCTCTGCTTTCCGACTGTCTGTCTGTAGTCCACATCTCTGCTGGTAAAATGAAGGTCCTCAAGCCTCGAAAGATCACAGACACTCACGTGATCGTGGAAGTTACTCACCTCTCTTCCTTTGGCCTCGTGTGGAACATAAAGAGGTTTTGGAACAAGGAGAAACCAGTTTCGGGTCAAGTTTTGCTGTTCCTTGAACCAATAAACTTTAGAACACAGAGACAAAACCTCAATGTGCTTCTCCTGACAAGCAACATCCCAGTGGAAGAGGTAAAGATCTATGAAAAGCTTCTCACTCAGTCCTAACGTTTGACAGAGCTGCTGAGATATGTAGTAAACGGTTTTGTACTGATGATGAATAGGTAACACTGATCTATTTTGGATAAGCCCTCTAATTAAAATGGTCTTTTAAAGGTCAGGGTGAAATACAGAGATGCTAACTTCATCCAAGCACCTTCCAAATGTAAACTCATCAAAGACCACAGATACACTGTTCTCTGTCCAGTTGCCTATAAAGTCCAGCCTCCAGTAAGTACTTCCGTTAATTAAACTACTCCTTGTGGTTATGAAACTCATGCTGTGGTCCTGCTTTGTAGGAAGAAGATTTTGACCTGGATTTTGGAACAAACTACCCTCCAACATTTCAGATCCGCCTTCCTGCAGACACTGAAGAAGTCACAATAACAATCCAAGGCCAAACAAACACAGATGTCTGGAAATGCACTATTGATCTACCAGGTAAAACCTATATCTACATCACTCCGCCTGACATTCAATTAGAAACTATGAGTGATATATGAGTGTCCTTTTTAGTATGCCTTATTTCCTTCATTCATGATTTACTCTTCATTTAAAACATGCTGTGCTGTTCTTTTATCAACTCTCATTCTGGCATCATTCGCACTGTCCAGGCCCAAAGGCTCCTTTAGATTCTAAATGCCAAGAGTAAGGCACAGATGAGGGTCCAGAACAGTCCAAATTCCAGAAATTGATCAGTGTGGAGTCAGGAGAATGCTAGCTGCAGATGACAGGCAAAGTTCTGACTGCGATGTTTTTGCAAAAATACAATGAAGAGCACTGCTTTAACTGTAGACCAAATTAAATATCAGTTAGGTTTTGGAGGGAGGGTGAAGTTTGCAAATGTAACTCTGAGATTATTGTCTAAAATTGTACACTCAAGCTAGTAAAACAGAACAGGACTGGCAGCAGGTTTAAAGTGAAAAGCTAAACTTGTCATGCACTGGTGGGAATCCTGGACACAAGCGCAGTAAAGTACAGCCTCCATTCTAAATAGGACACCGATAATGAGGCCATCAGCAATCAGGTGAGTAATCAGCAATATCTCACAGGTGTGCAGCAAAAGAGTAGGAAGTTGGGTGAGCTCTGCCCCTGAAACAAACAGACCAGACACACACACACACACACACACACACACAGATAGAGGAAAGAGAAATAGGTGAGGCAAAGTACATAAACAGTGTCAGTCAGTGAGATGTCCACCCGAGTGCCTGATCAACAGCTGACTGTCAGAAGGCACCGAAAACAAGAAAACCTAAAGCGCAGAAAACATCTACAGTTAGTTATCGATGTGTTCCTGTTCACCTGAATCATTTTACTACCAAAAATGAACGCTGTCAGGGCAAACTCCATTATATTGTCCTCTGGAGGTTTTTAGAAGACTAGTCTAATAGTGTGCTGCACATACACAAAAAAAAACCCAAACATCAAACGTGTTTTTAATACACGAGACAAGCCGCACAACAGGGTCAGTATGTCACCACTTAACAGCACCAGATGTTTAGCAGGTGTGTATCTGCAGGTTACTCTGTGCACAAAGCAGTATCACATACTCACAAGCTCTGTCACACCTTCACTTCAAGTTACTGAACATCGTTTTCCTGCTTCCTGCCCCCAGAAAGAACACGCAGTCAGTCAACACCCCAGATCCTCCCACCAGACAAGCATCTGTTTGCAGTTCGGAAGCAGTTTGTGGATCAAGTGTCAGATTCGACTGTGAACCAGCTGCTGGACAGCCTGCTCCAACAAGGAATTATAAATAAGGAAGAAATGGATTCAGCCAGAATCAAACCCAGAGCTGACCGAGCTCGAGATGTGATAGATGTGGTGCGAAACAAAGGAGAAGAAGCCAGCTCATCCCTGATTGATGGCCTCCGTGAGTTGGATCCATACCTTTCTGAAACCCTGCACCTGAGCTAAGATGAGCTGAAACAGTTCTTTAATGAAGTTATTGTAAAGCCGTACTGCTGTCTGAGTTTGGTAAATTTAAAATGAAGGCCTAATTTTCATTGTTTGTTTCTTGGTTTTGTATATTTTTGTCATTTGTTTTCCTTGTGAGCGTGCTCAGAGAGATAATAAATCAGAGCTCTAATTATTCAGTTGTCTGTCTCTGATATATTTTTATGGTTTCTTTTTGTTGTTTTTTCCTGAACCTGAAATAAAACCACTACCATCATCAGTGTGTGACCTCAAACCATCAGGCGCCTCAGAATGAGATGCCATTGAGGCTAACGGATGTGATTGGTCGGTGACCGTCACGTAGGTGTGGACTGTGAGAAGGTGTGTGTGTGAATGAAGACAGGTGAGCAGCAGCTGTGATAGTTTGGGCCACAGAGACTTTATTAGAGATTCCAGGTGTTAGGTGAGTCCAACAGGTGAGACAGGAAGTAGAAAACCCTTCACATGTTGGAAGACTGAGGTCTAACTGAACGGCTCTAAACGTCCCACAGCATCAGGACGGTTTCTGATTGGTTATAGTGAGGGGAAGGGGTGATAGGTGAGGATCAGGGGGTGGGGCTAGAGGTTACAGTGAAACAGGTCACTTCTGTTCAGGCATCATGTCATCGATGCTCTCTCCGGCCTCCAGCCGCTTCTCCATCTCCACCAGCAGGTTAACGCCATCCACCACCATTTGCACCAGCTCCACCTCTGAGAAACCCAGGCGGTCCGCGTTGGAGATGTCAAAGACTCCACCCACTGCTGCAGTGTCCACACCACCTTAGACACAGACAGGAAGTGATGAATGAGACAGAGAGGGACAGGTGTTCCTTCCCGTCTGCTGTGCGTGCTCCTACCTGTTCCTCGCTTCTGCAGCCGCAGCCTCTTCAAGATCTCGCCGAACTTCTCGTGCTTGCTCACGTTTGGCAGCTTGACGTGGACGCCAGCTCGCAGGCCGGTGCCCAGGTTGGACGGGCAGGTGAGGATGTAGCCCAGGTGCTCGTTCCACATGAATTCATGACCTCGCTCCTTAAACAGTTCCTCGATCTGCCAGAGAGAGAGGTGAGACAGGTTAGACAGCTTCAGGTGTGACACTATGGGGTGAGGGAAATAGGAAGTGGCGTGCTGACCTTGGTGAGGCCAGTGCAGAAGCGGGTGAACACCTCCCTCATGTTTCCTCCTTTCTGCATGCTGATGACACGCAGATGATCCTCCTCGTTCACCCAAACCAGGAATGTCTTATTGTCATTGTGCCTGCAGGTGAGTAAGGCGTTATTCTTCCATCCTTGAAAACTGCTTCTTTCACTCCAATTCTCAAAAAGTCTGGTGCAGATCCCAATAATTTTGATAATCTCTGCCCTGTATCAAACCTCACCTTTATTTTGAAAATCCTTGAGAAAGTTGTTGCCACCCAGCTTCACTCATACCTCAATGACCATAATCTCTATGAAAAATTTCAGTCTGGTTTCCACCCCAATCATGATACAGAAACTGCTTTGTTAAGGATTACTTATGACCTTCTGATGGCAGCTGACTCTGGTCTTTTAACCATCCTCATCCTTCTCGATCTTAGTGCAGCATTTGACACCATTTCTTATAATATCCTCCTGAGCATAATTAGCATCCATTGGCATTAGTCACACCCCACTTGCCTAGTGCATCATATCTCTCTCGCGAGGGAGGATTCAGGGTCACTTCATCCAGCCCTAACTATATGCTTTAGCAAAGAGGAAAGTTTTAAGCCTAATCTTAAAAGTAGAGATGGTGTCTGTCTCTTGAATCTAATCTGGAAGCTGGTTCCACAGAAGAGGGGCCTGAAAACTGGAGGCTATGCCTCCCGGTCTACTTTTAAATACTCTAGGAACAACAAATTAAGCCTGCAGTGTGAGAGCAAAGTGCTCTAATGGGGTGATATGGTACTATAAGGTCATTAAGATAAGACGGGGCCTGATTATTCAAGACCTTTTATGCGAGGAGCATGATTTTAAATCCAATTCTGGATTTAACAGGGAGCCAATGAGGGGAAGCCAATATGGGAGAAATATGCTCTCTAGTCCCTGTCAGTACTCTTGCTGCAGGATTTTTGATTAACTGAAGGCTTTTCAGGGAGTTTTTAGGACATCCTGATAACAATGAATTACAGTAGTCCAGCCTAGAAGTAATAAATGCATGAACTAGTTTTTCAGCGTCACTCTGAGACAGGATATTTCTAATTTTAGAGATATTTTGCAAATGGAAGAAAGCTGTCTTACATATTTGTTTAATATGTGCATTGAAGGACATGTCCTGGTCAAAGATTACTCCAATGACAAGGTAATGAATACAGAGTAAGAATCTGGTTAGATACCATATTTCTAAGATTTTTAGGGCCATATACAATAACTTCAGTTTTATCTGAATTTAGAAGTAGAAAATTAGAGGCCATCAAGGTCTATACAGCCCACATCACTTTTTGGACACCATTCAGACAGCCAGCAATTTAAAGAGAACATGCAGCTAAACACGTCACTCCTGGCCTGACTGGGGAGGGGACCAGATAAAACTACATTGCCAAAACAATGTCAGACTAAGTTACACACCAATTCAATATTGATTTTAGTGACTTTCGATTGACGTAACTCTATGTCATTACTGCCGACGTGAATTACAATTTTACTGAATTTACGTTTACCCTTAGCCAGCAGTTTTAAATTTCCCTCAATGTCGCCTGCTCTGGCCCCTGGAAAACAACTGACTTTGGTTGCCGGTGTCTCTAGCTTCACACGTCTCAGAACAGAATCGCCAGTTTCCAGGGTTTCATCCCTGACGGGTGTGTTGCCGAGTGAGGAGGAAGCAGTTAGACACATGAACAGGTTGGTGGTGTACCTGGGGCTTCTTCTTAAGACTATGCTTCCTCTTCACCATCACCAAGCCATCCTGTTTCCCTGGCTGCTTGAGGCAGTCTGCTAGGGGACAGCTAGCGGGGCCTATGCTAATTTTGGCTGCACCGGTTACAGTGGCCTGACTAGCTATGGGTTTTTCAAGGGTGCGAAACAGAGTCTCCAATTCAGTGATCCTGGCCTCCAGAGCTGCAAATAGGCTACATTTTTTACAAGTATCATTACTGCTAAAGGGGGCTGAGGAGTAACTAAACATCTGACACAATGAGCAGGAAATTGCAGGGAGGACAGGTGAAGATGCCATGCTGATTTGATCAACCGGTCCCTTACCAAATTTCCCAGAGGAACCCACCCGAGAGATTAATAAAGTTTTATCTTATCTCTTATCTTATCTTAATGAAACCGACAACTCCTGGGCTTGGGAGAGCCTGATTGTCCTGCAGAGACGTTTGCTGCCAGATACTCGATGGTCACATGTACACTGACACAGACCTACACTCACCCCCCACCCCCTCCAAACGCCATCGAAGCTTATGTCTTCTATGTTGTGAGATGTGATGATTCATGTGCTATGTGCTGAGGTGTTTTTTTCTGTTCTCAAAGTGATCTTACTGCTGGAGCTCAGTCTAGGGGGAGTTCTTCTGTTCTCCTCGTCTTTCCTTATGTTGTGCATTTTCCATTGCTATACCTCTCAGACCTGTCTTCCCCATGTGATGTTTCTGTAATGCATGTATGGTCAGAAGGGTAAGATGGCGGTGGCAAAGGTCAGCAGCCTTAACCCAATTTCCTTCAGGGCCAACCTTAAGGATCAATAAAGTTTTATTGAAATGAAATTTTTAGATAGGGTAAGACAGAAAATCTACACAAAAACACCACTGTGTGTTGGAACAGGAATAGGAGGTGCTACTCTACCACAGAACACCACTGTTTGGAAACAGGTTTGACATTTTCACATTCAGCTGCTCTAAAATACCAAATACTAAAAAACTTTGGAAGGATGCTTCTCTGGTTGTCTTTGACCCAGTCCCTCTTGGATCCATTCTGGGTCCTGCTCTTTTTCATTCTACTTGCTTCAGAAAGCATGGCTCCCCATCTCATCCCTTTTAATTCACTATGCAGATGACACCCACCTTTTCACTTTAACACTGTAGACCAATCGTTCAAACTCCCAGCAGTCTCTTTGATAGTTTCACGTTCCTTTAAGATCAGCCGGTTCATATAACCAGTTGCTCTAGGTTGAAGATTTGAAAGCTTTCAATGGGTTCCTGCTGCTTCAAATCTGCTTTTAAATCAGTGTTTAATACAAATGCTATGACCTGGCTTTAATACAGCTTAAATTGAGACTTGTTTATCACTTTTTCAATAAAATTAAAAAAAATAAAGACTTATGTATTTATTAGATATATTAAATTATCATGTTTTTAAGAGGCACTTGTTCAGCACTGGTTGATTTGAAAATAAGCTGCAGAAACCTGAAGTTTCCAGAGCAGGTCAGATGATGTTCAATACCCAATTTTTCTGTCTAAATTTAAAGGTGCACTGTGGAAAAAACAAACAAAACAAACAACAGTAAAAATCTTGTTTTGATTTTTGAGTCCTGCTGAACATGAAGCTGTCTACAGGGGTGGATGTGGTGGTCGGGTGGATGTTCAGTGAGCTTGACACTATGACCAAGGACTGCTGCGATTTTTTTATTCCATGAGCAAACTGATGTTTATTCCTCATCTTTGAACTGATTATTTCTGGTCACTTTTTTTTATTAATCTTTCCAACATTTACCTCTGTTCAATCAGACTCACCTTTTTTATTACACCTACATCTGTTTTTATGAATGTATGAATCTTCCATTCTGAGTCAGTATTTTTTGTTCTGAACTTTGACCTCGACTCGGTTATTTTTTTTATTCTGTCTCTCATTACAGTTATTTTTATACTGGTGTTTGTTCAGAAAAAGGACATATTTGAGACACTCTAGCTCAAAGTTTATTCTCTCTCAGCATTTCTTCATTCTGTTAGAATCAGGTTAATTTCAATCAATTTCTGGCTTTGGAGTCATATTTTTCCAAACCAATACTTCATTATACCCCCCCCCCACCACCTCTGCACCTCCACCCCGACCTCACTTGTAGGGTTACATACTGACCAGATGCCACGGCCGTCGGGCCAATCGCGGGCCATGCCGGACGCCAGCAGCAGCGGGGACACAGGCTTATCAAACAGGAAGTGGTCATCAATGAGTTGCTGCTGCTCCTCCTCGGTCATATTCTTCAGAGCATAGTACTTCCCCTTCAGGTCTCCTTCCAAGGAGGCCAGAGCTGCAGCCACCACACAGTAGGTCAAAGGTCAGAGGTACACATAAACCCTACTTCAGGATGACAGGTGAGCAAACAGGAAGTGGTGTCAATTGAACTAGATGGAGCTGTTTCACAGAATCACTTTTAATGGGACAGGTATTGACTTTCAAAATAAAAGCAAATTAAAGGTTTAATTATTTCACTAAAGGTGACCAGGAAGTTTCACCCCCCTTTAGATTTCACCCCCTTTTAGATATCAAATCATATGAAGTTTCGAGCCAGAATCTATCATTAATTACATTTTATTTTTACCCATCATACCTAAACGTTACCTATAAAAAAGTCATCGTTACTCTGATGAGTGTCTTGACTTTCTACAGGAAAACAGAGTACCAGTTCCTCACACTTTGATGCAGAGATACCGGAGCAGCCTGAACTGTTTAGGTCAGGGGTGGCGGACTCCAGGCCTCGAGGGCCGGTGTCCTGCAGGTTTTAGATCTCACCCTGGGTCAATACACCTGAATAAAATGATTAGCTCGTTACCAGGCCTCTGCAGAACTTCAAGAAATGTTGAGGAGGTCATTTAGCAATTTAAATCAGCTGTGTTGAATCAAGGACACATCTAAAACCTGCAGGACACCGGCCCTCGAGGTCTGGAGTTCGACACATGTGGTTTAGGTGGTCAGGAGTCGGCCTGACAGCTGAGGAAATCATACAGAGATCACATGATCATTCTGAGACCCGTATTTCTGTGGGTCTTAGAATGGCTCAGTTAAACGTCTCCTGGTTCCTGAGGTCTTTAAAAGCAGGTGTGGAACTGGCTCAGACAGCAGGGGGCAGCAGAGTCTCAGATCTGCCGGCTTTAACCGGTACAGCCTGGCTCAGACGCATTTGAATATGAAAGACAGGCTTTAAATGGCAAGCTGTCGGTCTCATTAGCAGTCTCAGCAGGACGGCTCTCAGCTCAGGGTTATGTAACAGTTTGATCTGCTGCTGCGTTCACTGACACACTCAATGAGGCATCATGGGAAGTATCTAAATAAAGACTTATCCTCTTCAGCTGCAGACCCAGCTGAATGAAGCCTGACTGACGAGAGTTTGTACCTCACCTACCTCAGCAGGACCACAAGAAACTGCTGCATCAGACGGTCCCTAAACGCACCACCACAGTTTAAACTCAAAGTGAATTTAACAAACTATAAAAACCTGATTTAGAATCCGTTTGTTCTCATTTTACTCTAAAACTGACATCAGCATCAGTGTGATGGACGCTGCTCTGAAATGCTCAGACAGACGCTCCCTCTCTGAGTCTGACCTTTTCTTTACGTCCTTCCCAAAGCTGAACAAACAAAACAGGAAGTGTTGAGTTTCAGTCAGATGCTCGAGTCTGTAAATGCTGCATTTTAAATGAGTTAAAGGTCTGTTTCCGTTCGTTCTCCAGCTTTTTCCTCAGGTCAGTTACATAATGGCGCTAAACGCTTTAAAAAAACAAACAAAAAAAAAAAACTCGATCTTGAGCTCAAGCTTGTTAAAACAAAAACCAAAACAATCTATGTGCATATATTTTGTTTGTTTTGTTAAGTTCAGGTTTACACGTAGTTTCCAATCATGAAACAGTTTTTAGATTAGTGTTAATTAAAAATCTCTGTTATTTGGAGCAGATCAGATCTCTAAAAAACACACTACAGTATGCTTCAGCATTTTTCTTTACATGAAGGTTTTAGTGACATTTTGGTTTAAGAAGGAGGGACAAACCTGAACTTTCAGGTCAGAAGGTCAGGCTCTGCTAGGAACATAACTTTGACTGAAAGACATACTTTAGCTTCAATGAGCGAAGAATGACAGTGATCTACAGTAGAAGTGCTGACAGTGAGGTATAATACAGCAGTCTGCAGGCAGGGGGCAGAGTGATGATGCTGCATGCGGCAGAAGATACAGGAAGTGACCTCGTACTTTCAATGGAGAGGTTCTCAATAGTGCGTCGCTCTCCACGGCTGCAGTGTGGCGGCAGACAGAAGCCACGAATGCTGCGTCCTGTGCGAACCCGAGAGCTGAGCACATAGTTTGGATCCAGATCATCTCCACCCTGAAACACAAAGGAGACACAAGAACAAGAGGGTCAGAGTCCATCACTGCCCACCCTTCAGAGGTCACCACCACCCTCAGCTGACACACCAAAACCAAATCATTGAGCCTTGCAGCCAATAAAGAGTTTAAGAGTCACCTGTTGTTGGGTAGGAATTCATGTCTGGGCTAAACACATCACATGCAAGAATTCAGTACCCTAGTGAATAATAATCTGTGGAAAATAGCATCACCAATGCTCAAAGATCTCAGACTCCTGTGTGCTGATGGTCCAGGTTGGTAGTTTTACCTGTGATGAGCTCAGGGAGCAGCTGCCTCCTCTGCATGCTGAAACAGATTCATTCCAGACCTGATGTTAAACCTTTCAGCAACTCACAAGTTTGAATTTAGGTTATTACTGCCTGACAGTTTAATGCCAATAAAGCTGCAGCTGAAAGAATAAAACTGTCTCCAGAGCTCTGTCCTGCTGATGGGCAGTGATGCTGAGGCTGTGGCTTTCAGTCTGAATTGGATTTTAAATTCCTCAGAATTATGCAGCCCTACACCTGTCCATGTTAGTGATTATGAATATGCTGCCAACTCCGACAATTTCATGTGAATACAAAGTTTTGACAATGCTGTGATTGGTTTTTGGCGTGAATCCTTTCGTGTTTGGTTTGTCTGTTTGAAATAGCTCCAGGACAGCTCTGAGATTAGAGCATTACATCTGAATGAGCATATCTTCTGTAACAGGTGTGTTCACCTGTCCTTGACATTAAGTGTATGTACCGTAATGATTGTATTTAAATCGGTTTGTCCTGAATGTTTTTTTCCGCCTGAGGCTCTGGTCATGAATTCCACAAATAATGAGATGTGTTTGAACTGGCTTCAGGTGAGTTTATCATTTACCTGGAGGTTGTCAGGGTTCAGGTCCGTCTTGTGTTTGTCTGTTGGTTTGTATCCTCCATGGCGGTCTTCGATCACTGGATCCAACAGGTCTTTAAACACTTCATACGTCTCCTCGTCTCCGGCCACACAGCCCACAGTCATGATAAACGGATGACCTGTAAGGGGAAAGGACGGACAGTCACTTCCCCTTGTCACAGCCAACATCTATGGGCCTTAAAATGACTTTTGACTTCAGAGAGAAAACCTAAACATGACGGACTGTGCCAATGGGTTTGTTTGGTCTGTTTCACAATTTCCTTGTAGGATAGTGTGTTATGGTCTTTAACACACTAAGAGGAGCTAAATGAACTAAGGAGGATTAGAAGAGGAGGATCAGGTGGTTGGACTGAAGGTCCTGCCCTTGGGTGGGAATTATAGACCAAAAATTACCTTGATCTAATGAGTCTATCCAATTAAAGAGTTTATTATTAACAGAATCTCTCAATGTGAAGGTGACAAACACGCAAAGTTACATGTCTGGTGAAGGCTTAACTGGCTTATGTAAGAGCCGGACAAGCATCGGATAGAGGCTTGGTTCCTATTCTGAAGGTTATTGGACTAGGCTGAAGTTGTCTTACTTTGAGGAAGAGTTACTTGGACAAGGAGGTGGATCAAGGGTCTGAAGGATGTTTTGGAGAAATGGAACATGGTCCAAGTGTCTAAGGGTGGAGTTGTTTAGTTGTTTATTTGGTCAGGTTTTAGGGAGGTGTTAACATATATGCCAAATCAGTCGCCTTGGCACAATTAGCTGGTCTGGAGGAGATTTGTCTTATTTTGGGAGGAGTTACCAGCACCTTGGTAAGGGGCTGTTTAAGGAGGAGGATGGTGCTTTGGGAATGGGGTACCTGGTTCTTCTGAAGGTTGAATTGTGTTGGAAGGTACACAGTTTTTAGGGAGCCATTTATGTGTGACCATTTGATGAAGGAGTGTCTACCTGGCATTGATGATAAAGTTATCTGGTTTAGAACTTGTTACCTTTGTTTGAGTTCAAGAATAGAGTTTGAGCTCTTAATGCTGACTGTGGGAGGGGTTACCTGGGTTGTCAACGCCAGTCTGGATGACATCGTCCAGGGTGAATCCGCTGGACGTCTCCTTGTCCCTTAGGTTGGCGTACATTTCGGACGTGAGCACCTTGGCCATGTGGTTGTTGTGCTGGCTGAGGTCAGGGTACTCCTGCTCCGCCGTGTACTTCAGCTTCAACTTGTTGTGGGTGTTTCCAAAAGGCATGATGACGTCCGGGCTGCTCGCCTGCCGCAAAGCCATCGGTTACAGTCAAAGTGTTCAATAACACAGCATTACAGCATCAAACAGTTTTTGTATTTGCACGTTAATCTATCTCAGACACAGAAACCGATCGCTTACAGCACTTTCCTAAACAAGTTATTGCTAAATTTGTACTGACAGTAAAACTTTTACACTAAAGTTCAGTCAGTAAAAGGAGGCTGGTCACAAAGATGAAGAAACTCAGGCATGCATTTGATAACCTCTGGAAGATTTCTGGATGTGATTTGAATGTCTGAATATTCATGTATTCATGTACATGATGCTGCTAGTAAAACGTTGACTCAATGAAATACACTTGATTGTTTTTGAGAGGAAAGGCCAATAAAAAGGCCCATTTTCTCCACAAACCTGGTCTGAGGGTGCTGGGTCAGACTCTTCCCACTGAGGCCACTTTTTGTGGGTTTTATGGTCATGTGATCACATTTATATTGATTCTTATGAAAACATCACAATTAAAATGGAAATGTGATGAAGACATGTCTTTAATTCCTAAGCAAACCTAAATAATCATTACAAAAAATGTGTATGTGACACAATTTACTGATCAATTAAAATGATTGATAAAACTGCCTTAGCTCTGATTGGTCAGTCGCTGATGAAGCAAAGTCAAAAGGCAAAAAACTCAGATGCTGACTCAGCAAAAATCTTTGCGACATCAGATTTTTTTTTTTCTGCAAACTTTTAGAAACGCCTCAAACCAGCCAATCAGGTTATAAATTATCAACAACCTGATTGGATTGATGAGCTTCTGATCTTTACTGTAACTCTCACAATTGCAGTAAAAGTACTCTGTTACTTTCCATTGGCTGTATTTATGCAGAGTGCAGACAGGATCCTGGCTCGGTATGGTTCGCTCCAGATCATTAAGGCCGCGGTCACCTTGAGCGCCTCACTGCGCGCACAGAATCGACTGAATCGGACCGGTTCTGACTGGCTAGAACTCTGCAGGGCTGAGTGACGTCATCAGCTCCAAAAAGCCGTCAAAATGAGGCGGAGCATGCGCGCACTGTTTGAAGGTTAGACTGCTTAATGTGCACAGGCAGAGCTGCAGTCTCCGGCTGCACCGGTTCGGGAGGAATTGTATGATATTTGGAGGCTGTTGTTGAAGCTGCGGGCGCACAGCAGCAGTCCTGCAGATGAATCAGCTGACCGTAAATACCACCACGGTAAAGAAGCTTTGTGCGCGCGGGCGATGCTGACTGCGCAACACCTGCACGCAGGACGGAGCGCAAGGTCGCTAGCGCGCGCGCACACACACAAAGACACACACACACACAGTCTGCAGCAGCCTCCCCGTGCGTGTGTTTGTTTCTTTGTTTTTTAACCCTCCATCTCCCTCTGACCGCGCGCCCCTTACGACTCATTCCTCTTGCCCTAATGCACGGCTGTATGAATGTGCTGTGCTGTGATTGGTCGGCTCGGATGCTCATACCTGTGGTTCGGTGTGCGGGATGCGGCTCTGGAGCGGGTCCGTGATGCTGCTGCGGATTAAAGCGGCTCGCAGCCTTTTATACCCGCCCCCAGATCCTCATTGGCTCCTATTTACAGTCCATTCATTCCATTGGGCACAGACCCGCCGAGGGTCACGTGGTTGTTTCTCAACCCCACCCCACCCCTCCCCTCTCTCTCTTTGTCCCCATCCTGCTACAGTTCCTTTGAGCCAGGCCTGTCAGGACTCAGCAGGTGTGAGTTTAGCTCACCATCTTTCATGTGTATATGTGCGTCCCCCAAACGCACGTTCTCTTTTTGGTCTCCTTGTTTTTCACTCAGTGATCTGTCACTAGTTAGCTAACATAAACCAACGAAAGTCTCTTAGCAGAAAACGGCCAACAAACCCAGTGACGTCACGTTCTGCACTGTCACAAGATGGCGCTAAACTATTGTACATGTACAATGACAATAAAGAGCTATTCTATATTATTCTATTCTATCATCATCATCATCACAACAGCATCATCATCTTCATCACATCATCATCACAATCATCATCATCACCGTCATCACAAGGCATCATCATTACCACCATCATCACATTATCATCATCACCATCAATTTAGACAGTACAACTTTGTTGCTGTTTGGTCAGGCTAAGGAAACATCACTTACTGTAATTGTGAGCGGTCTCTACAGTCCTGCAGAGGTGTTCTTCATCATAAAGATGATAGTTCTCTGTGTTCTGGTTCTTTGTGTTCTGGTTTTGGTTCTTTATTTAGGTTCTAGTTATTTGTTTAAAGTTCTGGTTCTCTGTGTTCTGGTTCTTTGTTTAATGTTCTGGTTCTTTGTTTAAAGTTATGGTTCTCTGTGTTGTGCTACTTTATTTAGGTTCTGGTTCTTTGTTTGAAGTTATTGCTCTCTGTGTTCTGGTTCTGGTTCTTTATTTAGATTCAGGTTCTTTGTTTGAGGTTCTGGTTCTTTATTTAGGTTATGGTTATGGTTCTTTGTTATGGTTCTTTATTTAATGTTCTGCTTCTTTGCTTAAAGTTATGTCTCTGTGTTCTAGTTCTTTATTTAGGTTCTGGTTCTTTGTTTGAAGTTCTGGTTCTATGTCAAAGGTTCTTCCTGGGCAGTATGGGTTGAGGCTGAAGGCAGAGTCGGGTTCTCAGTGTTGTCCTGTATAAATAATGACTTGAACTTGCTGCAGGGGAGGAGGCACTGCACACCATGATGCCCGTCTCCATGGTAACAGGGATGGGGTGAAAGGGTTCACACCGGTTGGTAAACTCTGTGGGGGTGCTGAGGTCTGTCAGACTTAAATCATGTGATCTTACACAGGAAGTAGAGAGAAGGCATCGTAGAAGGCAGCATACCTGAGTCCAGGACCATGAACCTGCAGAACCCCAACATTGTGTGTTTGTGAGTGTGTGTGGTGTTCCATGCTGACAGCATCAGCAGGATCAGGTGGTGAGAGCTGAATACAAACCAGATCTTCTGCTCCTCCCCCACCTGTCCTCATCCATTTTCAGAGCTTGATGCCCCTCCCCCATCCTCCATCAGCATGTTGAGAGGCTGCAGTATGCCCAACCACCACACACCACAAGACACACACACACACACACACACACACACACACACATATAGACACACACAGACCATTGTCATTTATTCATGACCGAACAGAAAGAGACAACAAGGGCAAATGAAGGAGGAGGAGGAGTGTGTAAGTGAGTGTGTGTGTGGTGGTTGTGGTGGTGGTGTTGGGGGGGGGGGCTTCTTTGTGGTCAGGAAACCTCGTATCTCCCTGCTGTCTCTTTTTGCTTCGCCATCGTTCACTCGGAGGAAATCCTAGTATCTCCGTACTTACAGGGTTGTCAGCTGACAGCAGCCTTGACGCGAGCTCACCCTACTCCTCCCGGCAGCCAATCACAGCCCTCCACAGCCTCCACTTCCTGCCATTGGCTGAAGATGTTAAAAAAGAACAGGGTACTTCATGCGCATCAACGGGTCAGTGAACACCTCACAAAGAAAGGAAACATAGCTGACTGATTTACTGTGGTGAGCTTTAAAGGGCCGATCACCCCAGCAGCTGATCAACTATCAGCCTGATCGATAACACGTGAACATCCTCCCAGACAGGAAACTGTTTGATCCCCACTCCTTCTTTTGGTGGTGATGACATCACTGCCTCCATTCAGCTGCTGCACAGTGTGAGGAGTTGCATGTTAAATAAAGTTTTGTGTCTGAACAAAAGGCCGCTGGCAGCTTTTAAACAGCAGTGTTCATGGTCTCCTCGTTCCTCTGAGTGATGGCTCCACCAGGACCGTTACCCGGCAACCGCCATCCCACCACCATGTATGCTTTATTCAAGACAAAGAGGAAAGGAAGGAATTAAGTGCAGGATGGAAGGACAGAACACGTGTTGGGGGAACAATTTTTTGCAGCAATCGCATCCTAAGGACATCAGCGGACTGTGCCGCTCGCTCGGTGCACCGACCTGATAAGGAGTGTCAGACTGCACCGGTCACATGACCGAAACAGCTCTCCTCCCCACAGCCCTCATTCAGAAAGCTTTATAAAACTGAACATTACAGCTATTAGCTGAATTCTCCTGGTTCAGTGCAGCTAACCAGCAATGAAGAACCTGACTGACTGCTAACCATAGATAAAGAGAGTGAGGGTGGACCCTATATCGATGTTTTTAACATGAAGTTGCTGCTGCAGCCAACAGCTGGGCAAAAGTGACCCCTAAAACACACACTCTCTTTTTGGACTCCTTGTTTTCCACTCAGTGATCTGTCACTAGTTAAACCAATGAAAGTCTCTTAGCAGAAAACAGCCAGCAAACCCAGTGACATCACGTTCTATACTGCCACAAGATGCCACTAAACATGCTCTAAAAACATACTCGTTCGTTAGAGGAGGGCTCCAGGGTGGAAACAAGCTGAGTATACATTTCGTGTCCTCTTTGGTGCTGTAGAGGTGCTGACATGACCAAACAACATCCTGCTGGAAAAACCAATATGGCAGCTGCCAAATTGCTGAGGTAACGCTGATTCAGCTTCCAACCTCTGCCATTTAACGTTGAAGCCTCTCAGCTGTCAGGTTGGTAGTTTGAGTCCCGTCTGCCTGAACCACAGAACACACAACAATCTGCTGATGGGAACCAGCAGATTGGTTCCCATCAGATGACGTGATGTCATGTGACATTAGGATGGGAAAATGTGACCAGTAAACATGACCGGTTTGTCGTCTCTCACAGTCACAGGTGCATTATGGGACATTGCAAGGTGACTGCAATCACCACAGCAACCAGGCAGCTCACTCTCGCTCTCTCTCACACACATGGTTCATTAATTAAGGCCCTTTCTTGGAGCTGTGATGTCACTCAGAGTTGAGGAACTTGATTGGTTGTTCAGCAGGAGGCTGTGGAGGAGAAGATGCTGTGTTACATAACTGGAGGTGTCTGAGGTTACTTGCTAGCAAGGGAGGCCCCAACCGGTGTCTCAGAAAGCACTCTGAATCCTACCGCAAAATGACCCCGACGACGGCCTCCGCTTGCTGCCTTTTATTGGGAAAACAGTTCACACAATACACATCACAGCAAAAGCACCTCCCACCGTAAAACCCCCAAATGGGTCTAAGACAAGGCATTATGTATGTGTAAGTGTAAACATCTGTATGCATGTGCAAGAATGTGTGTGTGTGTGTGTGTATGCATGTGAGAATGTGTGTGTGTTCGAGTGAGTGTGTGTCTCTCTAAAAAACATACTCGTTTGTTAGACAGTTCTTCTGTTAAACATTTTAAGCATCCAATCTGCTAATGTGTTCTCTCTTCTGCTTTTCTATCATCGCTACAGAAAACTAAAACTCTTAATACTCTACCATATATAATCTCAAAGAGTCAGACCGTTCTCTGTTGGAGTAATCCTCATGCACATCTTAACTAATTCTATACAGTCTAACCATGTCCTGCCTGTCTCTTCCATTGTTTTCCTAAGTCTTAGCTTTTCTGTGCCATTAGTTCTCTCTACCAACCCTGCACTTTGTGGATGATATGAACAATGATGTTTTAGATGCTGTGCCATTAATCCAATCACTTAATTTACAAAGTATGGGCCATTATCACTATAAATAGTCTCCGGAATCACGTGTTCCGGGATGATATCCTTACATATGGCTTTGGCAACCGAAATAGCATCTGCTTTCCTAGTTGGGACGATTTCTATCCACTTTAAAAAAGGGCACACTATCACTAGACTAGTGAATAACTTGAAATGGGTGACTGGGTCTGGGGAATTTCCCTCTCTTAGGTTTCAAATTACCCCGAGAATTGTGCTTGCAACATATCATACATGCCATGCAAAAAATGTTTTAAAGTATTAAATCTAAGTATGAAAATGTTGCTCTACTGCTTCCATCATCCCTCCTGTTGAGACATGGCACGGCCTGCATGTCTGCCAGTGCATCTCGTATAACAGGCAACGTCTGCTGATGTTGCACTGCTAAAATGTGAACACCATGTGCTCCTAAAGCTGCCTCTTTTGCAATCTTATCTGCAAAGGCATTCCCTAATGCAACTGGATCTTTCCCTCACGTGTGTTGCACGTGGCAATTCTACTGGGCAATATTATTGCTTCCAGCAGATTTTGCAGGAGTTTGGCGTGTTCTACAGGCTTCCCTTTAGAGGCTGCCACACCTCGTCTCACCCACTGCACTGCAAAGAAATGTAATGTAGCAAATGCATATAGGCTATCAGTGTATATTGTTACATTTCATCTCTCTGCAGCTTTACACGCTTCCGTTAAAGCCACCATCTCTGCTGCTTAAGCAGATATGAAACATGCTAGTTGTCCTGCACTGATAACTTTCTCACTATCTACTACAGTAAAACCTGTTTTAGCCTGTCCCTCTGCTGTTGTAAAGCTCGAACCATCAACAAACCAAACCATTCCCTCAACGAGTGGCACATCTGTTAAGTCATCCCTTGGCTTACACTCCTTCTCCACGTGCTCCACTCATGAGAAGTGCCCTCTTCTTTCGTTGGCAAAAGGGTTGATTGATTCAGAATTGTGCACCATTTTATGATTATGTGTGGTTGTGAGAGTAATAGTGACATTAGAGACAAGTGTCTTGCAGCTGACAGAAATGTAATTTTAGTCTTTAACATATATTTCTCTAACTAGAAATATATGTTAAAAAAACAAAAACGATTTTAAATTTTTTTGTAGTTTATTGCACTTTTTTGCAATTTATGTAATTACTATGCACGTAATGCATACATATTATTAAAAATTGGGCTATAATGGTTGTATTGATGTATAGCAACTTGAAATGCTCCCAAAAATGGCACTACAACATGTAAAAATATAATGTAAGCTCTGGCGGATTTGGTTCTATGGTAGGTCTTAAAGGGTTAAACTCCTACTTTTTCCATAATTTGCTCCAAATCATCGAACATCTCAACGTCATTCCACATTGTAATCAGTGACTTTTCCTTAATTTTGTCACTCACCATGAGCCCAATAATGGTCAGATAATGAGCCCCATTTAACTATTTTGTAACCACTGCACATCTGTTCAATTGTCACTTGTCTGTCTGTGCTGAATCCTTTACAAACACTCAAAGAAAACAAACATTAGCCACACACATGGATCATCCTGGTGGTCAGGCGTCGGCCATCCAGATTCCAGAGGTGCTGTAAAAGGTCATAAAGTTAACACTCTGCTGTAAAAAGAAGCAACACTGATTTCAAACACAGTATCACACTGTATTCACTTTTCCCCCTATAACATTCACATTTTCTCCAACATTTTCTCAACAAAACAGTGTAATTTCATCATCAACATATAGCCTGTAACCACAGTTTTCTTCACACAAAAACTCAGTAATCCTGTGGTAAAAAAACATCATTAAGTTGTGTCCTGCTGTAAATCATGATCACATGATCAAATCATATGATTAACCATCTGTTGTAGAAAAGAAATGTAAATGTTATTGTTGAGCAGGTGTATACACTCTTTCTCACAGTGATATCTGTGAGCAACACAAGGTAGTGAATAACACACCCATGGTAAATTCACAGACACAGAAAAATTAAAACTAAAAAGGTTAAATTTGCAGAGTTTACATAGTCATGTGACCCAAGTTTCCTCCTGTGGTCATCCTGTTCCTGCAACAGAGACACACACAGAGATACATCCACACTTTTGTCAGGTGGGGGTTAACTTCACACAATGGTATTAAGTCAGTCCGTCTTGTCAGCTTTTGTCAGCTTTAACCAGTCAGTCAGTTCCCCATTTTTTAAATTCTCACTCATTTATTCACTCAGTGATTCTTTCTTTTGCTGATAGTGGAAATTATCGTCGCATTTTGTTTCCACCCTCAGCAAAACAACGACATTTCAAAAAGAAAAAGAATTTAGACTGGATTTCCTCGTTGAATCCTTCTGGACAGGGACTCATTTTCTAATTGTCCCAAATAAGTGACTTTCTCCCAAGCCCATTTTAATTCTGGAGAAACTCACTTGCAACCGTTCGCAACAACATGTTCAGATCTCCTTAGGTGACAGAAAAATTATTAAACAAAGCTTTTAGTGCACCATGAAAGTAACAAAATAAAAAGAAAAGAAAGGAAAGAATGAAAGGAAATGCCTTGTTAAGTCATGACACATGTTCTTCATTTCAGGGGGATAAATCATACCAAACCTAATTGGCAGGCTCAACTTAGTAACAAAAGACAAATCAACAGCCAGTTTAATCTCAAACATTCATCCAATCAGCCACACACAACATACAGCATAACCCTGTTGTCTCAGCACATAATAAGTTTCTTCTCATTTAACCAAATGTGTGCCATGTTAAAACTTCTTCACACACCAGAAACTCACAATCAGCTCACTCAGCTCACTCATGCAAAACCCCTCATCAGCATTCTGTTTTCTCCTCTATGATGCAACCATCTGTCCTCCTATAATATTCAGTCCACTAGTCTTTGTATTACTTTCATCTTACTAGTGACTTGGAAAAGATGACAAACAGAATCTCCTGCTTAAGATGCTGTCTGGTCCTCATGAGTATCATTCTATGTGTATATGCATGTAGGGTTAGTATGGTTAATGCATTTTCTCTGTTTGTGTGTGTTTTTGTGTACCTCTCATCCCATTTTCAATATTCTCATCACTGCTTAAAACAACACACATTTCTGTCACAGTCCTGGGTCGGTGACCCAGTGTTTTGAGTTTCTTGTGTCTCTGAGTTTTTGTATTATGATCTTAGTTCTCTTTGTTGCCCCAGTTTATTCTTTAGTCTAGTGTCTTAGTTTGGCTTTCTTGTATTCTCTTTAGTTTTCTGAGTATTTAGTAGCTTCCCTCTGTCTCTCTGTTCTATGTTTCTTAGTTGCTCTGTCTCCCCTAGTCAAGTCTGCGTCTATGTTACATTTCCTGTTTTACTTTGAAGGTCTGTGTCCTACGTGAATGTATTGAGTTTCGCTTCCCTTGGGTCTCGTTATGTCTGATTTCTCCCAGCTGTGCTTCCCTTCTGTGTCTCATTCCCCTCGTTATTTCCCAGTGTATTTAAGCCCTGTGTTTCTCTGTGTCAGTGTCGTGATCTCCCTCATGCTGTGTGTGATTCTCCCTGGGTCTCTCGGTGTACATTATAATTAGCTTTTCCCAGTTTAGTTTAATTTTGTATTGTTTGTTAACTGTTTTCCAGCAATAAAGCTGTGCTTTTGAGTTCAAGTTCTGTCCCCGTGAGTTTGCGTTTGGGTCCAATTCCTGCCTGCCACACAGCCGAAACATGACACTCTATCTGTTTTTTGTTTTTTTTTGTGTGTGTGTTTTTTTTTAACCCTCCTTTCTTAAAAACAGAAAGTAGCATTACAGTTGTTTCAGGTTGAGAAACACCAAACACTCTTCATGTTATCATTCATCAACACAACTATTTTATTTCTTTTGTCCACTGGGCAGGTGACCTGCAGAATCATGTCTGCCCCAGCTGGATACCTTTTCACTCACATACTTTCACACCTCTCAGTAACTCACACGCACCATGACGTCAGACACAATCACCTGCTTCTCGCCAAAACAAAAACATGATGCTGATGTTACAAAAGTCTTACACACATGAATCAGGATGCAGAAAAGCTGTTGCTCATATGAGGTGCGAGGAAGAAACTGAACTCATGGATAGCTGCATGCTCGAGATATCATAGCTCTGTTTCCCTCCCCACTGATACGGTCAAGCAGCTCCTGCTCTGAACATGTGTAGCTTGCTCATCAGCTTAAAAGCGACTGCATACAAAACGACAATCAAACTCAGTCACGCAGACCACGTCTGGCCCGCACACACACACAAAATAGACACATACAAGAGCTCTGGCCTCCTTTCGGTGGAGAAACCAACACTCAACGCCCTCAGTGGCAGAGAAAAAAACTTTTTATCCCTCCTTCTATTTGGTGGAGAAACCTGCTTAGACCTCCTTAAAACTGGTGGAGAAACCATATTAAACCTCCTTAAAAAAATTAAAAACACTGGCGTAAACGTATGTATGCAAGAATGTGTGTGTGTGTCATGTGAGAATATGTGTGTGTGTATGCATGTGAGAATGTGTGTGTGTGTTTGAGTGAGTGTGTGAGAATGTGTGTCTCTCTGTGTGCGTGACTTCCTGATCACAACTGTTTCTAACAACATCCTGGTCATAAAGGGGGTAATCTCCCCCACACCCAATGTATGGTTAAATTCCTGTATTGGTTCACCATGCACAACGCAGTGAAGCCATAAAAAGGGCAGGAAGCTTACCAAACATCAAACAACCCTTCACAAGGATGTGCTTGTGATAAATCACTACAGCCCCCCCAAAACCTCGAGAGGCTGGGGAGGTGGACAAAGGAATTCCTTTGATCACAGAGTTGAAACAATGTAGAGATGGTAAGCAAAAAAATGACAACATTTAACAATTCACTTTAACACACCACATTTTTGAAGAGTCAGCAATTTTACTCATCCTGCAAAGAAGAGAGCCTCGTTCCATGAGAGTAAATCATATTTAAGTTCAAAAACTTTTTTTTGCTTTTCAAAGTAAAATTTCTGTGATCAAGATTTTTTGATTGCTTTGTCTGAACAGTTTTAGACAAGTCTAAAAACATTTCACAGATGTTTTAGTGCTTTGGTAAGCTACACCGTAAGTCTACACACCTGACACACTCCTATGTTAACTCAAAACTGCTGCGCAACTTATGAATATTTTAAATATATTATTTTATTGTAATTGTAGAATGTATTTTTACAGTTTTTCTTTCACGGCTGCGGCAAAAAGGACCCAAAATGCAGGCAACGGCTGAGATGCGAGTGAGCGTTTATTTACAACATGTGAGACTACAAACAGAAGTGAGGATGGCCAGAATGGAAACTAAGAAACAAACTGAACTGGGAGAGCTAGCTAAACAAACCTGAAATAATAATTCGCTGGGTGAAACACGGGATGACATTCAGGGAGAATCACAGGGATGAGACGCAGAGAAACGCAGAATGGCAAAACAGGAGGGAGGCACAGTTGATTCTAATTGAAGAGACAAGAGACACAGACCTTCAAAGTAAAACAGGAAATATACGCAGACAGAGAACAGAGTCTGCTTATTTTGTTGGTTTTTGTTTTTTGCCCTTTATCCCTGTCCATCTTCTCCGCTGTTTTTTTCCCCTCTTTCTTTCTCCCTTTTCTTTTCCTCATTCAAGTCTGTCCTGTATCTAGCAAATGAAAATAAAAAATAAAATAAACAATAAAAGGTGAATCAAATAGACCATTACAGCAAGGCTGGGATGGTCCATTTGGTAAAGTAAATCCGTTGGGCATCTTTCTTCGCCTTTCGACAATAATTCTGATGGCAAAAGAGCCAAACAGGACTAGCAAAAAAAAGAAAAAAAAAAGAAAGGGGGAGCTTTGTGGAGCTTAAATTGAGTCCTACTAGTTGAGCCAAATCTAAAAAAGGCTGAGGCCCAAACCAGTCACAGCCTTAATAATCATCCCTCAGATATTCTGGATCACATCCAAATAGGAGGCAATTTAGCTGCCGTAATCACCATGATATATTAAATACGACCAGTTATGCTAATGGACTAATTCATTAAGCTAGTTAATACACTAATTTGTGTACATTTCATGTTAGTGTTATTGTCATTTTATAATTTGTAGGTGTTAATATCAGTTCTGTAGGCAGTGAAGAATTGAACAAATTTGACAAAAATGCAGTTTTTTATATTAATATGCAAATGTATGCAGTTATGCACTCAAAAATTAATCACATCACTCACTGATCTGCAGTTTGAGTATTAGGTATGACAAACAGAAACCGTGCACATGATTACGCACCATGTGTTGGCAGGAGGTCAAAATACCCTGACAGTGAAGAAGTGCAGGATGGAGTAGAGGAACTCCTTGAAGTGAGATGGGTCAGCTTACTCAACAATTAATTAACAACACCTAGAGGATCTTTACAAAAAGCTTTCATCTTCACACATTTGGCTCAGTTGTGTGCATCAGCCTGTTATAACCTTTTTTTGCAAGAAAGGAAAATCTTTTATAACAGGACATCCAAGCTCATTTCAAACAACTGTAACATTTAAATATGAAGCAGAAGACAGATATTTATTCGTTAAATCTCCAAATACAATATACGATACAAATCTTTTTCTTGATTTTGGAGTTAAGTGTCATGGATAGAATATCATTAGCACAGCCTTCTCTCTTGATTTGCAAAACACTCAGCTCTTACCCACAACTAAAGTAAAAGAAGTCTTCCATTTTGACTGTCCATGCTTAAGACATCCAGTGGCCTCTACTACATTGTTACGCAGCCTCCCACCTGGAAGCGGTCTAATACGACCACTACCAAACAGCATGGTGCAAACAACCAACAAGATGTGCTTAAAACAATATGTTGAATGCACTTTAAATGTAGTTAGCATTGTCACCTCACAGCAAGATGGTCCTAGGTTCGAATGTTGCTGTAGAGAGGTGGAGTGGTCTTCCAGTGCATGCATGGGTGTTCTTTTGGTAGCCTACTTTGGCTTCCCTCCACAGTCCAAGGACATGGATATTAAGTTAATTAGTGATTCTTAACTGACATGAATATAAATGTGAATTGCTGCTTATCTTTCTGTGCACCCTCACAGGACTGGCAACCTGTCCAGGGTGTATCCTGCATCTTACCCTGTGACAGCTGGGAAAGGCTCCAACTCCCCCACAACCCTGAACTGGATAACTTGTTAAGTAAATGGATGGATAATAGGGAAAACAAATCAATAATTTAAGGCAAGTTGTAGCATGTAAGCCACTGAATGTGGTGCAGCATTATTGTTTTTAATAGATAGGAACCACAACATATCCTGTACACTGTAGAAAATTGATCATACATCATCAACACTGTGTGCAGTGGTTGCAAAGGTGATTGCACCTTTAGGCATTTGCTGTGGTACTATCCTTGAGTTAAGCACCTTTAAATGGTTATTACTGAAAAACTGTCATGTTTTCTCAATAGAGATATCAAACCTTGACCAGAGACATATAGTAGATATGAAAATGTCACTGATCCAAACATGGATTTTTCACTGATATTTTTTTTATCAACTAAAAGGATAATTTTAATGAACTGCAAATAACACAAACACATTCTTTTAGTATGAATAACTGGCAAAATGACTTCATGGACTTGTTTTCGAAGGAACAGGCAATTGCAATTCTGCAAGATGAAGAGGGGTAGGAAGAGTTTATTGGACCGTGGAACTTTATTAAATCTTGTTTGGGTTTTTTTTTGTTTGTTTTGTAGATATTATATTGTTTTATATTCCACTCTCATTCCTCGGTTTTTCTGTTATTGTAAAGGCTGTCTATTTTTTTTACTAATACAAATCTTCCAGTTAAATATGTTCAACCACAAAAAAGGAAAGAAAAACAGAAAAAGACAAAACAAGATAAAGCAAAAAACACTACAGAGTATGACTGACTGAGTGACATATTCTTACCTCATTACCCACCATTAAGGTGAACTTAACTCCCATTTTGTGCTCGCTGGGCTGATGGTGAGTAGTAAATAAAAACTGTGCTTTCTCAGGGCAGCTCTCAGGTGTGACTGTGTGTTATGAAGCATGCTGATGATTTCATGCTCAGCTCAACCGAGCTTCAAGAAGTCTACTACCAGCCTCTGACTATATATACTTGATAGACTAATTATCAAACTGGCAAACAATGTTTACGTTTTGAGCACTTAACTGCATATAATTCCAGATAGCATGACTTGTGAATGGAACGCAGGGTTGAAAAAGCACTCAGCCACCACTACGGCAGTCACGATGGTGCCAAATAGAAATTAAACTCCCAACCTACAATTAAAACTGACAGTTGAAATCTCCCGAACAGCTAGCTGAGTGCAGCTGAGATTGTTTTGTCAAGTGCTGCTTTCAAGGTCAACAAGTGATTTTGAATCTAAACTCTTGAGTCAATGTGGAAAAGAATTCCCTACAGAATTTAAAAAAAAAAAAAAAAAAAAAAGGAAATTAAACATCTTTCATGACACCTGATCAAGATTTGGTCACATGATCAAAAGCTCTGTGCTATGCTCTTGTAGCTTTTGCTAATCAGCAGTTTCCCCCCCCCCAAATTAACTGACTAACAATCCAGAAAAGAGATGCTACTCTTAGTTGCTACAGAGAATTTTAGCAATTTCATCTAAAAACAACTTTTCTGTTATATGATTTGGTCATTTCCAGCAGCAGCTGCACTCACTGCAAAAAAAAAAAAAAGAAAAAGGAGAAAAAAGAAAAATAAAGACAGAGAACAGAGGAAACACATGGGTAGGGATGACTGGACACTAAAGAGAGGGAGCACAAAACCAAAATCTAATTAGGAAAACCTTAACGGAATAAACAAGACCATAAGACAATATTAATAAACACAAAAGTCAACAGACTCAGGACCATGACATTTTCACAGTGGCATTCTTAATTTCAGACCAAAATTAGAAATAAACCATCATGCCATGGAGTTAAAACAGGGAGGACAGACAGGGCTTTCACTCCTTTAGAGGGCATGGACAGAGTGAATTAGGTGGAGAAGGGGAAGTCCATTCGTCAGGTGGCGAGGAACATGAACATATTGAGGATGATATTAAATCGATATATGGAGAAGCAAAAGATAGATGGAAAAGAATTAAGGCTAAAAAAGGATATAAAAGATCTGGACATGCCAATCAAGTCTTTGATGAACATATGGAGAAAGAACTGGCAGAACATATGAAGGCACTATCAGCCTTTATGTGTTCATTACTTTGTGCATACTCAAAAGCCAGTTCATGGTATTTGAATATGCTCAAAGAAATTACATTTTGATCCAGCTAGCAGGGATCAAAAGTTAAAAGCAGGTTGGGTTACGTGTGCATTTATTAAGAGGAAGTAATAGGGAACATAATAATTATTAATTATAATTATTTCCCCAGGAAATGCTCATTACCAGTTATCAAAATGCAGATAGTTCACAGAGCAGCAAAGTTGGGAACTTATTTAAAGAGTAGAACAACAACTACCCACACCACAACAACTTAGTGGTACAGCCAGAAGAGAGCAGTGGGTAGCATCAACAAGGTCATGTGGTGCTAGGCTTTGTGTAAGAAAACGGACTTTTGATGTGCTCATGTGGCACAATTAGCTTGTATAAAATGTGCCTTTGGTGTTGTAAAATAACTTTAAATAAACCTTAGATAAGTAATTTTGTGTTGATTTCGTCTAGCTTTTATGTAGCATTACAGTCTCTGAGATTGAAATATAATGTTTTCCTTTCATAATCAGTGGCACAATTTACCCCAAGATATTCTTTCCAAAGGCACAACTTACCATGCATCGGGGGCACTGCGCCTACTGTAGCAGTGCTGTAGTAGCTGTATCTCTGCTGCCTTCTGGTGGACAAATATGTGTATTAAAGGAGGCTGTTGTGTTAGGGTCGGTTTCTTTTTCGCTGGTGTCTCCTGCAGTCTCTCATTTAATATCTCTGACTCTCTGGCACTACCAAACGGTCAAAGGTGGAGACTTACTACATTGAGCTGAACGCAAAGCAGCCTACAGGGGCAGTTCTAAGATCCGACCTATAGGGGGGCTCGGCCCCAGTCATAATGCCATAGGTATTATTAATGAAATATGCTGCAAGCAAATGTAGTTCACTGTTTTCACCTTCGCTAACCTCGTTTCAATATCTATACATCACAGTGTTCCACAAAAAGCAACTTAATTAATTGAATTCAGAGTCAAAAATCTCAGATTTAAGATGAACCTTGTAGTTATCAAACCCGAGGAAAAGCTCAGTCATGTTGACCAGAACTTTCCAAAGAAAGTTAAAGACGAATTTGCAGCAAAGCAGATCAGAGGTAGAAACGTGTATGGCATGGTTTCACGACCACATTGTCATCAATGACAGCAGTATTATTACTATTTATTATTCAGTATAGGGCTGCTCGATTATAGCAAAAATCATAATCACAATTATTTTCACTGAAATTGAGATCTTGATTATTTGACGATATTTATTTAACAATAGCAATGTATTGAATAATGGCTTTAAAGGTTGTCAAAAAAATAATATAAAATATTAGACACACTATGTCTACTTGTTCCATGTCTGACTCCGCGAACCCATAATGTTTCCACACAACTGAAGTTGTTTTACCTCTCTTTTCAACCAACGGCATTCTTTCTTCAGCAGCCATTATCCTCTCCTCTCCAAATAACTTCTGCTTAGCTTTCCGAGCTTCCCTCGGGTCCTCTTAATTGTTGTGACGCGTGTTCAAAACGCAGAGACGTGCACTCGATTTGCCACATGGAGCAGCGCGAGAGTAAAGCACAAGGGAGGTGCTAATAATCGGCTCAGTCATTTTTAATGATTGTTGAAAGCCCAGATCGTAATTTAGATTAAAATTCGATTAATTGAGCAGCCCTACTTCAGTACAGACAGTAGAAAATCACCCCACCACTCTACAAACCTGGACAAGAAGCAAAGAGGTAAGAGAGCTAAGGTAAGGTAAGGTAAGGTAACTTTATTTATACCCATAGGCAAGGTAAATTTGCTTTACAGAAAAAATGACAGCATTTGGCATCCCTTTAAAAACATACATACCTAGTAAAGATATAAACCTCTCTGTGGCACATATATAGTAATTTTAATATTTCGAATCAAAAACAGTTCTTATTTAATTCAGTGACAGCAATGGGGACAAAGCTATTTTTATAACGCTTTGTCCTGCATCTCGGAAATAGAAACCTCCGTCCTGAGGGAAGAAGCTGAAATTCACCCCTTAGCGGATGGGAACCATTTTTAAGGATTTATAAAGCCATCCTCTGTACCTGCTTGGAGTACAGGGAGGCTAAACAAGACTGTGGCTCACCTATCAGACGACTGGACCATCTCACTATCTGATTTAGAGAGTTTTTCTCTGTGACAGAGGTCTGACCAAACCATGCCACCAAACAAAAGGATAAAACAGACTCAATAAAAGAACGATAAAACAAAGTTAAAATTTTTTGGTCAATGTGGAAATGAGCAAGTTTCCTAAGACAATAAAGGTGCTGGTGACCCTTTTTACAAACTGATTTACAATTTTGCTCAAAGTTCAGTTTTTCATTGATTATTATTGATATGATTGTACTTGCTCTATTTTCTGACCTTTAATTAAAGTGACTCCGTGCCCATTTTGTTGTTTCCTAAAATCAATCACCATATCTTTTGTTTTAGATATGTTCAGCTGGAGATAAGACTCCTCACACCACTGAACAAAGTCATCAGTGACTGGACCGTGGTTAGTTTCACCCTCTTTCAGTTTGCTGAAAGAGGGTGACAATAACAGAGTCATCTGCATATTTAATAATGACCCTGTTTTTATATCTGCTCTGACACATGTTTGTATAGAGAATGAATAATAAGGGCGATAAGACGCACCCTTGAGGAGAACCTGTGGAGGAGAACACTGGGTCAGACAGAATCCCATTTATTCTCACTCTTTGTGACCTGTCAGTTAAAAAATCTAAAATCCAGCCCACCAGGTTTTTCCTGATTTCAAACTGTTCTAAAAGTCTTTTAATTAAAATATGGGGCTGTATTGTATTAAAAGCCGAAGAAAAATTAATGAAAAGAAGTCCCTTTACTCTCTACATGTTTAAGAATCCGATTTAATAAAATCAAAAGTGCGTCCTCCACTCCTCTGTTGGACCTATATGCAAACTGTATTGAATCAGTTGATGTTCAGTCTCTTTCATAATCACATTTCTGATGATTTTTTCAAAGACTTTCATTACAACTGAAGTGAGGGCAACAGGCCTGAAGTCATTTAGAATCTTTGGACGACTAGATTTAGGGACAGGAACCACGACTGCTTCTTTCCAAAGAGAGGGCACATGTTGTGTTTGCAAGGATTTATTAAAAATAACCTGAAATATAGGACTGAGTTCGTCAGCACAAGATTTAATTAGGCGGCCACTAATATTATCAGGACCCTGGCTCTTGTTCACATTGACTGTATGAAAGGCCTTTTTGACATCACGGAGTTCAACGATAAAGTGCTGAGTATCTCTCAGTTTCTGTTTCAGTTCCAAAATATCCTCGCTAAAATCAGAAGAACTAAAACGAGCATAAAACACATTTAAAGCGTTTGCAAAATCTCTGTCTGAATTAAAACCATCTAAAATGATCTGACTGCTGCTCTGGGGATTTTGAAACCCTGCCATGGTTTTCATACAAGTCCAGGCAGACCCAAAATTTTTTGCAGCAAATTTGCCTTCAAGAAGGTTTTTGTAGCTCTGTTTTGCCTTCAAGATCTCGATTTTCAGTTCCTTGGTGGCTGTCTGAAAATCAGTAACAGCCCCCTCTTTAAAGGCCTGTCTCTTTTTCCTTAAACAGGATTTGACACTTTTAGTGACCCATGGCTTATTGTTAGCGTAGACTTTAACACGCTTACAGGGTATGATCATGTCTTTACAAAATACTGCATAAGAGCTAGTAACATCCACCAAAGCGTCGAGATCATCTCCACAAGACTGAATAAAAACTTCCCACTCTGTACACTTAAAACATTCCTGCAAGGTAAGCACAGATTCTTCTGACCATATGTCAACGTCCTTAGTCTTTGTCTTCTCTCGTTTTAAGACAGTTTTATGCACACAGATGCACACAGTTATGGTCAGAAGATCCCAGAGGAGGAAGTGGGAGGGATTTATAAGCATTCTTCACCGATCCGTAACAAAGGTCCAACATTTTATCCCGTCTGGTAGGACAGGATACATATTGATAAAGATTGCCCAAAGTTGGTTTAAGAGAGACATGGTTAAAATCCCCTATTATAAAGTTTGGTGCATCAGGAGAGAGTGCCTGCAGCTTCTGCACTACGTCTGAGATGATGCTGCAGGTGGAGGCGGGGTGAGCCCTCAGGTGAATGTAAACTACGGTAATAAAAAGTTGTGGAAAGTCACGAGGGAGATAAAAAGGGCGCAGTGACACGGATAAAAGTTCAACATCTGGTGTACATGTACTGTACACTCTCTAACAGTCACAGCGCTACAGTAACGTTTGTTCACATACAAGCATACTCCCCCTCCTTGAGATTTCCCTGTTACCCGTGCATCCCGATCCCGGCGAAAGGGAGCTCCAACACCGTCAATTGAAAAATCGGCGTCCTGATCCAGCTCCGTCAGCCATGTCTCGGAAAAAGCCATTAAACAGCTGTACCTGAAGTCTTTCTGGAACCTGACGTTTCCCTGGAGTTCATCCAGCTTGTTCCTAAGAGACTGAACATTTCCAAGGATAACAGATGGCAGGGGAAACTGACTGACCTGTTGTCTCCTCAGACGCAATTTAACACCTCCACGTCTCCCTCTTTTCCTCTTCCTCTTCTCACTCGTTCTGTTAGAGTCTTTATGTATAAAATCCGGCATACATGAGGTGAAGTCCTTACCATCATACGGTAAGTTAAGTTGTAATAGTTCGTGGCGGGAGTAAACAATCCTCAGCTGACTCACGGCCTCGCCCACATCATTGGAAGCAAGCCAGCACAGTAGAAATCCAACCACAATGAAGAAAAAAGAATCCATGACGTTCTCACTGTTGTGGAGCGTCACTTTGTAAGAAAACTGTCACTTCCTTCAACCAAAACACATGCCAGCGATAGAAACGAAAAGAAACGATAAGAACTTAAAAACTTAGGATGCCAAGCTCTCACTCACTGCCGGTGTTCTGGGAATTTCTCCTACCCCGTAAACCGTCCTACCCGTTGTTCCTGAGCATGTGCGCGCATGCGCACAACACAAAAAGGGAAGCTAAGCGCATCCGGCTGTGATTTCACGCTACCCCGTTGTCATATTTGCAGGAGAATAGGTTGGTAGTAAGCATTAGCACTTTTTATTGACGTTGATACTTGATTTTTTAAGCCTTTGTGATTGTTTGTCAATATTAAAGTGAAGTCGCTATCTGCTTTCTGCACAACTGTCGAATTTGCAGCTTCGGTGAAGTCTGCTGTCAAGTTACTGGACACGTGGTATTTGCACAACACTCTTGAGTCCGCAGCTTCGGTGTTTTAAGGCTGTTTCGGTAATGCCGTTATTTAATAAGTTAAATTATTTGCATTGTTAACTGCACATATTGAAGCTCATAAGAAAATGTTTACTTACATTCGTAGATATGGAGAAGAAGTGGGAAGAGATTTACGCGTTCATTTCTGCGGGCTCCTACCCTTCAGGATATGACAAGGCTCAGAGGCAAAACCTCAGAAGATATGCCTCAAAATTCAAACAAAAGGGTCAGTAATTTATTGTTAATACTAACAACTCATATATGTGGTTAAATTAATTTCTAAATATATATTGTTTTACTGCAGATGGAGAACTCTTTGTTGGAACCAGAAGAGTAGTAAAAAACCATGGATGATGCCAGGAAGATATTTCATGAGTTTCATTCATCTCATCTCTCTTGGAGGACACACTGGCACACACAAAACGCTAAATGCAGTGTGTTCCAGATTTTACTGGTTTGGTATGAGGGTTGACATTAAAACATGGGTTAGTATTAACTGTACTGTTGTTAAATAGCGTTTAAAATAAGCACATTTTTTTATATCAGTTAAAAGAGAAACTGTACACTTGCAAAATATAAATAAATATGATTAATTAGTGATATTACAGTAATAACCTGTAGGCCTGGCAGAGATTTGAAGACGCACACAAAGTTGCTAAATTGTTTGTTTGTTAGAGAATATGTCATTAAGTGTTTTTGTTTTTTGTTTTTTACAAATGAGAATGTTGAACATTTACGTGAACTCCATAAATATTTTTACCTTAAAGATTCTGGAATGTGACCAGTGTCAAAAAGTTGGGAAACCACTGACTGCTGTGCAACCGTTGCAGTGTATTCAGGTAAATATTATGCCCCGTTTACCCATCAAACTATGCTTGTAGCTCATATTCATAAAGGCAGGAGGGTTTGCCAACTAATTTTAACCATCAATGTTAATGTGTACATTATACAAATTGTTATTCAAATTATTAATTTGTCCTTGATAGGTGTCTGAAGTGTGGGAACTTATTGGTATAGATCTTACTGGACCTCTTCCTAAAACTTCAAGCGGCTTCCAGTATATACTTACTGCAACTGACTACTTTTCAAAATGGGTCGAAGCTTTCCCATTAAAAACAAAATCTGCGTCTGAGGTAGCCCAGCACTTGTGCTCCATTATATATAGACATGGCTGCCCCAAAAGGATTTTGTCAGACCAAGGCAGAGAGTTTGTGAATGAAGTAAGTGTTAAATAATTTTCAGTTACATTTTTTAACTTTACTTCACTGGGGTCAAAGATTTTTTCTTGTGTGCTTGTATAAGAAGTATAAGAACCTTGTACTTATCTGTTGAAGCTCAACTCTGATCTTTGCAAGTTATTGCAAATTGAAAGAAGTGTCACAGCAGCATACCATCCACAGACCAATGGTCTAGATGAAAAGACCAATGACAACATAAAAAGGTATGCCTAATTTTTATCTATCAGTTTTTAATAACATTACTTATGTTATTCAAACTTAATTGTTACTTAATAATTTTTTTATTTCTTTACTTCTAATTAAACTTTCATTACTGTCTTTACATATTTCTATACCTGCATTTAGAGCCCTCCAAAAAATAGTGAATGACCAGCAGAATAACTGGGATCTGTATCTAGATCCCACCCTGTTTTCACTGTGGTCAAAAGTACACACCACAAAAAAATACACACCTTTTTTTCTGATGTATGGAAGAGAGGCAGTATTTCCATCAGAAGTGCCTGCTCAAGTGCCGGTGAGTGTTTGTCAAATTCTATGTTAGAACTAAGAATTTAAACCATTTAAGAAAAAAACCCAGTAATGTCTTTATGAATATGATATCATCTTGTTTTAATTGCTAATATCTACAAAATTTTAGATTTCCAACATCATTCTGCCAGACGACAAAAGGTACAGTGACTATGTACAGTCTGAAAGTGAAGCACAACATGCAGTTAATGAAACTGCACAAGAAAACATTGCGAAGTCACAAGACAAGCAAAAGGTTGCATATGCCAAGCGGGCCCTGAAAAAGTACAAAAATGTTGTGTACAATGTAGGGGATAAAATTCTGCTTCTAAATATGAGGAAATGTGGGCGAAAAGGAGGAAGACTTGAACCGGATTTTTCAGGTCCCTACACAATTGATGACTTCAGTGGAAAATGTGTTAGACTGAAAAACGCTGAGGGAAATACTTTAAAAAGTCTATACAGTATTGACCACATTAAACCCTATAGAAGAAGCCACCCTGTCCAAGTCTCAACTCCAACTGAACCTGTTGAGAGTAGCCCATCTTCTGAGATGTGGCCTTGCAGTCCTCAGCATCATCATGAAGCGCTGCAAAATAACAGATCCTCTGTCATTCAGTTTGCACCAAAAATAGCTCAGGTAAAATCAGTCCAAGCACCAGAAGAGCTTGTACCAGTGACCCCCCAGAAACCCAGCACGCAAGAAAAAGGTGGCATAGCTAAAAATCTCATTCTGACTGGTTGGTCAATTGTTGCCAGTTTGGCTAGTTGAATGGATAGAATGTTTTATTTTTTTCTCCCCTCTTGCTAATTTTGACCTATTGGTCCAATTTTGGCTAATTTCTGATTTACATAAAGCTACTCCCCTCTGGCATGTTTATTTTGTTGGCCCATTGGCCCTTGTCTGCTTGTAGCCCGTTGGCCATTGACCGTGATTTTCAAATGGCAACTGTTATTACTAAAGAAACTTATCATATTTTGTTTTTTAGTGAAGTGGCTTTGGGCTGCAGAAGACACCGGGCGTGTGGAGGCAGTCGTTGGGCCATACAAATTGTATAACTCTTCTTTTCGCACACTAGAGGACAGTGGGTGGCTTTCTGATGAGGTAAGTGAAGTAATCATTTTTGGTCCTAGTGGTGGTCTGTAAAAATAATCTTCTTATAATCCAAACAGGTCATTGATGCATACCTGCACTGCCTCATTAGGAAACAAAAGGCAAGTAAGAACGTATGCCAGTTATTTCACAAAAGTATTTTATACAATTTTGTAATCTTTTAAAAAAAAAAAGTCTTGCATTTTTCAGAAACCCGTGTATCAGTTGTCTTGCGTTGTTGCAACCTCTCTGTTTTCTGGGAAGTTTAAATGTGTCAGCAAGGTAATGTAGATGTTATATTGGTTATATAGTGTATGTTATGTAAATAAATCTAAACCTTTATAAACTTAAAAATATTCCACAGATGTTGTTTCCGGGTGAGGACATTTGGTTGTGCTCACTGAACTCTGGTGCACACTGGATCCTTGTGGTACATGTTCACACCTCATGTGTTTTTTCTCTTTTTTGTTTTACTGTTCTTTTTAGCAGCATATTCTTATTTTGAAAAAGCTTACAATTGATTATGTTTACTTAAGTGAGTGTAATACACATATTCTACTAAATACAATTTTTATTTTAGGTTGTCAAAATCTCCTCACAATCTGTACTGCTGTTAGACCCTCTTGGAAATGAAGGTTGTTATGAAAGGAAAGTTATGCGTAACTGGAGGTATTCATCATTCATTAATTATCTGTTTTGGGTTGTTTGGTTTGTGGTTTTTTTTTCTTTTTATTTAGAGCAAAATGCTGGCTACATTTTAAAAACTTGTTTTATTTTTATTAGGAATTTTCTGTAGATGAAAGGAAAGGAAGAGTCCCGAGTGGATTGGAAAATGGAGACTCTGCCACATAACAAGCAGATGGACTCCAGCAGTTGTGGAGTTTTAGTGTTGAAGGTATTTAATAAGCAATTGTATTTAATTGTATTTATTGTATTTAACTAAAATTAAGTTAATCAATTGCAATTACTGTAACATATTTTACAGTTTGCCGAACACTACCTTCTGAGTGGAGAGGTTACTAGAGTGCTGTCCACTCCAGAAGCCATTGGGCCGCACCGCACTGAAATTGCTTGCGAACTGCTAGAACATCAAAGTAAGTTGAGTCATGTGCTTTTGTATTGCAATAGCACTTTCAGTTTTGTTTAAAAACTGTTAGGTTGAACGCCAGTGTGTTTCTAGGTAATGCTGATGACTACTGTGTGGTTTGTTCCATGCTGGAAGCCGATCCTGAGTCCAGTATGATTGAAATGGTAAAACAAATAAACCACAAATGCAATATACAGTGGCTTGCAATAGTATTCGGCCCCCTTGAACTTTTCCACATTTTGTCACATTACAGCCAAAAACACAAATCAATTTTAATTGGAATTCCACGTGAAAGACCAATACAAAGTGGTGTACACGTGAGAAGTGGAACAACAATCATACATGATTCCAAACAATTTTTACAAATGAATAACTGAAAAGTGGGGTGTGCGTAATTATTCAGCCTCCTGAGTCAATACTTTGTAGAACCACCTTTATCTGCAATTACTGCTGCCAGTCTTTTAGGGTATGTCTCTACCAGCTAGAGACTGGTAGAGACATTGGTCTTTCATGTGGAATTCCAATAAAATTGATTCATGTTTGTGAATGCAATCTGACAAAATGTGGAAATGTTCACGGGGGCCGAATACTTTTGCAAGCCACTGTAGTAATTATTTTCTCATCAAATTCATAATGTTGGTTAACACACTTACACCCCCCTTCTCCCTCTTCAGGTGCAGTGCGAGTTTTGTTCCAGATGGGCACATTTTGGATGTGCTCAATATGACAGCAGCCTAGTCAACTACCTGTGCGACAAATGTGCATAATTTGTACACTGTTTCTTTTTCAGTTCTTTCTCCCTGTGTTCTGCTGGATCTATAAATGTCAAATATATGTATCTGTAAATATATTCAGTAAATATATACTGTAACTATAATGGAGTGAGTTCATTGTCAAAGTTTATATAGTCAGGTGTTCCAATCACTTCAGTGGTGACAGCTGTATAACTTAAGCACCTTGGCATGCTGACTGCTTCTACAAACAAGTGCCAAACCATGCTACTGTTGTTATTATAAACTAGAAGCATAATTCTGATGGGAAGAATTACGTGCCAAAAAATGCTACCTTTGTTATTATAAACTAGAAGCATACTCTGACAGGAAGAATTACGTGCCAAAACATGCTACCTTTGTTAATAAGAGCAAAAAGCATAATTCTGATGGGAAGAATTACGTGCCAAAACATGCTACCTTTGTTATTATAAACTAGAAGCATAGTCTGACGGGAAGAATTACGTGCCAAAACATACTACCTTTGTTATTATAAACTAGAAGCATACTCTGACAGGAAGAATTACGTGTCAAAACATGCTACCTTTGTTATTATGAACTAGAAGCATAGTCTGACGGGAAGAATTACGTGCCAAAACATGCTACCTTTGTTAATAAGAGCAAGAAGCATAATTCTGATGGGAAGAATTACGTGCCAAAACATGCTACCTTTGTTATTATGAACTAGAAGCATACTCTGACAGGAAGAATTACGTGCCAAAACATGCTACCTTTGTTAATAAGAACACCGGTCGCTGCGTGCGCATGCACATGAGCTGCTTTACATACAAACCATTGCTTCACTGAGCCCTGAGCAGCATGGACTGCAGTATCCCCAGTGCCCCCAGTACCAGTCTGTACATCAGTGTGGATGCAGCAGTCCTGCTCAAGCTTGATTAAAATATTACCATTCATATCAATGAACATGTTTTTTATTGGAGCACCCACAGAGCATCCATGAAACTGTGATTTTACCTCTTCTTACTCTTTAAAATCGCTCCCTTCTCCTTGTGCCATTACTCTGACAGTCAAAAACACGCTGACTTCAACCAGAAATGAGCAAAAACAGAACGTGACTATGATTATTATCAGAGCAGGTTAGGAATGCATGTTGATGCCAGAATCATCATCGGTGAATGTGATCAAACTGAAGTTTCCTTGGCTTTATCGTTTCACCTGTTTCTGTCTTCAGCCTGCTCCTCCTCTTTCTGCCCTCCTCTCTCAGTCTTTGTGTTCTCACCTAAAGTTAAGTAAGTAAAACATGATTTACAACCCTATAAAAAACTGATCCATATTAATTTTCAGCAATATTCAAACTGAATACAGGCTAATGTTCATTGACAGGTAACGTACTGTCACGGCTATCGAGGCAAGCCGTGTGGAGTGAGATAAGGACCAAAAGATGCAGGCGCTGACTTAGATGATAAGAGTGAGCTTTATTGATTGATTGATTTTATTGGCTCTCTTTACAGGCTCTTTAACAGACTAAACTAACTGAGTCTGGCCTAACGTGGCAAATTCTCTTGCTAGTACATAACTAGACTTTTAAATTGGTAGGTTAGATCGCTTAGCATTCAAGCTAGGGTTTCTGTGTTTGCCTAATATTGAGTTTAACTTTGATTACAAAGATTCGTTATAGTCTTAGTCACTGTTCTCTAACAAAGTGTTTGGCTTAAAAAGAAGTTTTAGAGCAATAATTAATAACAAACACAGAAGCAGTGCTCGTTGTGTACCACGTAAGATGAGATGCCAGATTAGCCACAATCTGACCCAGTGTTATTGCTGTGGAAAAGTGAAGTTGTCATAGGGAACATCATAGTGAATGTGCTTACTCCATATATTTTCTGCCTCAGGTGTTCAGAGTCACAGCATCCTTAGCCCTCATCATAGTTAAATCATTCCCACAGTTAAAAATGTCACAGTGTCTAGTCTCCTGTATATATTCCCTGCCCGTGCACCTGTGTTATAGTTATTCACGTGTTTTCACTGTCACATGTATATACAGTAGCTTGTATCACCTCCCCCAACATTGTATCTAGAGCTCACGTGTGTAAATAAACTCTTCTCACGCATCATCAGAACCTGTGTTCTGGTTGAATCTGACCTTTGGGTCCATCTTGTGTCTGACGGCGTTCGCCTTAACACTCACGGGGCCTTTGCAGAACAAAGTTAGAATGAGGGGGCGGAGCTCTGAGTATGGCTCGACAGGTCTGTCATAGACAGACTTGGTGTCATTGGAGCTTCTGTAGTCACGCTGAGGCGATTCCCATAGTGAAACACGTCACTTTGTTATCAAAGAACCAGGGATTACGTTAAGTAACCCAACGTTATTTGATGATGACAACCACTGCTCTGCAGCATAATTTTTATAAGTATACCCAAAATGACAGATTAGACAATGAACTAGGAGTCTAAATATATCTACATCTAATTATATGTGAACTAAACACCCTAAATGTTTATTATTTGTTGAACCTATGCATGAAAAATTCTATAAAAATAAAAGTCAAAGGAGCTTGCAAAGAAAAGCGTCTGGACTTGAATAATTCTGGTGTGAAACTGGGTGTGGGTCCCAATCAATTCACACCTTGGCTCAGGCGATTAGAGGATCATCAGGGGGTCCTTTTGTCCCTCTGTGGGGGGATACTCCCACTAGGTTTATATCTGGGACTCTCCACCATTTGACCTTAGAACTGAAGAAGCTTCTCGGATGAGAGGTGAAACGTCTTCAAGTAACTTAAAGAAGTCGAGACGCTTTTCTTTGCAAGCTCCTTTGACTACGATGACCTGGATGACTGAGAACCTTCACAGACATATAAAAATAAAAATTATATTTTTTTATTGGCAGAAAAAACTGACAAATAATGTAAAAATTTCAGCAAAGAATTTTCATCCAAGATGGATGAAAGTTCATGGCAGTACAGGAGGTGAATTCCTTCTTTATTGTCCACGGAGCTCCTCAAAGATCTCATGTTCTCTGATCTTATAAAGTAAGGTTCTTCATTAAGCTATGATGAAGCTGACTCAGAGGACAGCGCTCTCTATTTTTTAACTCTGCAAGGTTGATACTGATCAGCCTCTGCAATCAGAATTTGTCAATTCCTGACATATAACAGGCAGAGGATAATGAAATTATCATCCTAACTGAAACACATCAGAAACTATTTGTTTTTCCAGAAAACTAATTTAGCTTTTAACACAGGGTTAGGGAGCTGGAGTAGGGGTGGGGTCATTACTGATGACTTACAGGGTAACAAGCTGTGCTTCAGGATTCGATAGGAAGGTGCCTGATGCCAGTAGGGGGCGTGGTTTGACCAGTTAACTGAGGCAGGTGAAGCTGAAGGTGTGGATAGGAGCATGCTGACCTCAGGGAGCATTCAGACAGGTTTTGATATGATCACATTTAAAAAAAAGTTTTAAAGAAATCAGGGGCAAAGGGATAAAAGGTGTCCCAGTTGATCTTGTACACATCAGACTGAATTTTACAGTTAAAACGATTCAAGAGTTTCGGCTGAGGGAGGTGACTCTGAAGCTCTGCACCAGGGTCGCCTCCTTTAAAAGAGGACACACTTCCTGTCCTTTTTTAATGAAATGACAGGAAGATAATTACATCCCATGGTGCATAGCAACCACTGTTAAACTGTTTATCAGAACCAGGTATGTTCGAACTGATTTAATTTTGAAACCAGTAAAACTTGTCTTTTATTCATCAAGCCTTCAAATTTCTGAACATGACCAATACACAGGTTCCCAAATTAGTGTCCAAAACCTGCGTAATATGTAAAAGAGCATGACATCATCTGCATATTGTGTGCCAATGTCTTCTGTTTTTTATGTGGCATATACAAAAGGCAGGTCCTCTTCTTTGGCCTTTAGAGGTCTCCACAGCAGAACATCTGCCTCCATCACCCAGTTCCTAACATCCTCTTCTATCACACCAGTCCTTTCCGTGACCTCTTTCAGGGCTTTTACATTCTCCTCATAAATGATCCTGATTGTTTTTTTGTTTTGTTTTTTTTAATTAAAAGAATCAAACTTTTAAAACAAACAAACAGAAGTAAATAAACTCAATGAAGGTTCAGGACTGCAGAGCTCCTCAAACATCATTCGATGAACAGAAAGCAGAGACAGAAAAATGTCTTCTTTGGTTCATTTTTATTTCTTTAGGGCAACAATAACAACAGCAGATTTCCCACCATGGATGAAATGCACTGTAACTAATGGCTGTGACTTTACTGTCATAAACCCAATTGCATGAATCATATGAAGACCAAATTGACACATCTGTGAAAACGTCTCAGAAAAGGTCAAAGTTAATTCTGATTCTCTACCGGATATAAAAATAACATTAAAACTTTGTTATTCAACAACAAAGGTCATAAATTTTGACTTGGAATTGTAAATATATTGTTGCTGTAAGCATTTTTGCTTACAGCAAACCTTCAAATGTGTTTTCAGACATAAAGCAATGAATCAGCTGTTTGGGCAACTGTGTCTTTAATCTATCAGCTTAAAAGTGTTCAGCGACACCTCAGACTTTTGAATACATCTAAAACTGAAAACCCACAACGTTGTGTGTGAAAACAAACATAATCTGTTCCAGTTTTTATCAGAGTGATTTCCTTCTGATGGCCTAAGGAGGCTGCGAGTGTCATGTGTTTCAGTACGTCTCACAGGTACTTGAGACTTGAATGTAAAATTCTGGAAAAATGACCAACAGCAACATGAGCAGTTTACTTTCACAGGAAATTCAAATTTTACCTTTCAGAGTTAGTGCTGCTGACTTCCTCTGATTCAGCCTCATCTTTTATGACCTGGCTGTGAATAAAACATTAAAAAAAAAAGGCCCTAAAGGTTAAGGCGTGGCACACAATGGCCACGATTTGACTCCTGGTAGCAGGAAACTCTTTGAGGGTCTGCCTCTCTGTGACAATTTGGTATTAGTTTACTCATTTCATGTTTGACGTGCATGAACCTGTACATGAAACCACCATGTATGTAAGGGCAGTGGCAGCATCCATTGTCACACATTTGTACAACACATTAACACATTTCAGAAAAAGCTGTAACTCCAGAGTGCAGTGTTTACTGCATTGTTTAAAGCCCACATTTTTTATTAAAACGGCCAAAGAACTGATTGGGTGTCAAAACTGAGATCGCTTTGTGAAAACATCATTTCGAAAAATCATACTCATCAGTTATTTAGAAACCAAGGAGACTGGCTGCTTCAGCTTTAAAGCACAAAATCTTTTGAAGTTCATTTGGTGTCATGAAGCTCCAGATGATAAAGTGGGTGATGGATGTGACTGTTCTCAGGTGAGTTATGGAGCCATGCATCTGGAATGTGAGGGAAAAATCTAAACCCCACAGAGAAAGGCCCAAGTTAGGTGGTGGATTTGAATTCTGGGCCTTGTTGGTGTGAGGCAACAGTGCTAACCATGATGCCATGGTGCTGCCTGTTCTTTTTATAAATGTTGGAGCAGTGCAGTTTTAATCCTAGAATGGTGTACTGGTTTTCTTCTGTTGCTATTATTGCTGTGCAGCATATCTATCTCCTAACATTCTTTACTAATAATAATTAGTATAGACAAATTTCTCTTACAGGTAAATATGACAAGATGGTAAATGCACCAAAATTTCCTTCTGATGTGCACTGGTGGGCATTCTGAATGAAAATAAAGTGGCTATTCTATTCTATTTTATTCTACAGGGTGGGCCATTTATATAGATACAACGTAATAAAATGGGAATGGTTGGTGATATTAAAGTCCTGTTTGTGGCACATTAGTATATGTAAGGGGGCAAACTCCTCAAGAAGGGTGGTGACTATGGTGACCATTTAGAAGTCGGCCATCTTGGATACAACTTTTGTTTTTTCAATAGGAAGAGGACCATGTGACACATCAAACTTATTGGTAATGTCACAAGAAAAACAATGGTGTGCTTGGTTTCAACGTAACTTTATTCTTTCATGAGTTATTTACAAGTTTCTCTTTGTTCACAGCCATTGACATGTCGAAGAGGTTAACACGTGAGGAACCCATTGGAACAGGACCCTCAGTTCACGCAAAAGATTTTGTTCAGTGATGAGGCAAACTTTTATGTGGATGGTGAAGTTAACAAACAAAACCACCGCTATTGGTCTGACACTAACCCACATTGGATGGATCCCTCCAAGACTGTTGGAACAACAAAAGTGATGGTTTGGTGTGGTATATTGGGTACAATGCTAGTGGGTCCATTCTTCATCAATGGAAACCTCAAGGCCACTGGATATTTGAAATTGCTACATGATGATGTGTTTCCCTCTTTATGCACTGAAGCTGGCACGTTCCCTGAGTTTTTCCAGCAAGATGGTGCACCACCACATTATGGGTGCCAGGTCCGAGCATTCCTAGATGAACAGTTTCCTGGAAAGTGGATTGGTCGTCGTGGGCCAGTTGAATGGCCCCCAAGGTCTCCCGATCTGACCCCCTTAGACTTTTATCTTTGGGGTCATCTGAAGGCAATTGTCTATGGTGTGAAGATACGAGATGTGCAGCACCTGAAACTACAGATACTGGATACCTGTGCTGGCATTTCTCCTGCGGTGTTGCTATCAGTGTGTGAAGAGTGGGAGAAGAGGGTTGCATTGACAATCCAACACAATGAGCAGCACATTGAACACATTTGATAAGTGGTCAGAAACTTGTAAATAACTCATGAAAGAATAAAGTTACATTGAAACCAAGCACACCATTGTTTTCTTGTGACATTACCAATAAGTTTGATGTGTCACATGGCCCTCTTCCTATTGAAAAAACAAAAGTTGTATCCAAGATGGCCGACTTCTAAATGGCCACCATGGTCACCACCCATGTTGAGGAGTTTGCCCCCTCACATATACTAATGTGCCACAAACAGGACTTTAATATCACCAACCATTCCCATTTTATTACGGTGTATCCATATAAATGGCCCAACCTGTATTTGTACTGTTTTCAGGCTTTAACTGATGGGCTGTTGATTTTTTTTCACAGTGATCAGACTTCTTTGGAGAATGGTAAAAATTAAAAATGCAATCAAAGACCAAAAGGTATCAGTTCATGGCTTTGTAATTTACTTCAAGTATAAAAAATAACTCCTCTTATCATACATCACAAAGAGTTCATTTATAAACCTGTAAACCCATCAAGGTAAAACCTATTCAAACTCACGTATCTGAAGGCAGAAGACCTTGTTGGTCCATAAATCTGAGAGCTCTAAGGACTCAGCAGGTAAAGTTTAGCCACTGTTCCAAACTTTTTTCGATCAAACAATCAAGTTTTTGTTCTTGTCTCTGGGATGAAGCTAAATGTGTCAGATCCACTTGATTCACTCTGCATCCTGGAGAATGAAGTGATTTCTATCCCGAGTCAAAAGCATCTTTGGAACAGCTCATTCCTTCTGCTGTCCATGACTCCACAGGCTGGAGGCTAGCTGGTCACGAGGACCTGGACCTGCTGTGATGGCAGTTCCTCCTCTGGAGCAGCAGTCGGGACATTGATGTTTGGGTCGTCGTCGACCTGGTAACACTTTCCCAGGTTCTTAATAATGTTAAAGTTGGACCGGGCCGTTTCTGCCAGGCTGTTTTCCAAAATCCAACCATCTGATTCCGACTCTGGATCACCCAGCCGGAGAACGTTCTCCATGGCCGTCTGCAGATAACGGACACCTGTCAGAACCAGCAACTGGTGGAAAAAGGAAATACAGTATGTTTAATCAAGTTTAGACTTCAGTCACAGTGGAGACCACAGTGTGACCAGAAGTATTGTAACTGTGTGCCCCCATCTTGTGATCTCCCTGCCTTTAACATGGTTGCTTTTAAGACACTGAAACTGCTCAGTGTTAAATCTGCAATAAGAGCATTAGTCTGCTATGGGGATCTTGATTGGATGGGGTGAAGCTGACACTTTTGGTCCCACCTTTTGTAATAATCCGGTGATTAAGGGTGGTAAAACGGTGTGCACATCAGACTGGTATTACTGTACGAAGCTAGGGTCGGACCACATGCTCTCACCCACAGACTGAGCCGAATGTAAATGTGACAAATTTATCATTTATAAACATATAAACACACAAGAGCAGTCAGTTCATTTTATTAACCATGAGCAGTGTTAATCTGTAGCTGAAAAATAAGGGTATAAGAAACACACTCAGTGCAAGCTCGGGATTTACTTCTGTTTTTCTCCAAAAACAACGAGATGAGGCAAGGAGGATCAATATGCTCATGATATCAGGGAGAACTCTGCTGATATAAGCTGCTGGGACTGTGCAAGGTCCTGAGATCTAAGTCTCAGGTGAAGCTCAGGATTTATCCAAAAGAGCTGCACAATCACTAAATGAAAGTTGTGTAGAACAGCTGACCTGTGAGGTGAACATTATTTACTGTCAGATCCTAAGGCATCCCTGAGTTCATCAAGGTACTCTTGTTGCTCACATTGTTTTTTCTGCAGTGATGGAAACTGAATTGGAGTTCTGTACCCAGGCTCTTGTCTCACATCCACAGTTAGAAAAGTGCCATGAGGGTGTCTCTGAAAAAACGCTACAGGAATCATTTGGTGGCTTTCCAGCTGATGCTCGAGCTGCTGTGATAGGCCAATAGAGAGGAAAAGACACACTCAACCCTAGCCCTGTGGTCCATGATGCTGTACAACACATTACAGAGCTGAATCATTCTCATTTATATTTATTAGCTCCTTCAACTCTGAGTCGGCTGAATGGAATGGAATAAGACACCTCCTTCCCCGTACAGAGGTTCACAGATGTTTCGGGAAAGGGAGGTGACACGCTGCAGGAAAGCAGAAAAACTCTTAGGACTCTACTGAGTGCAACATTGGATAGCTCACTGATGTAGCACACATTAATATAACCAAACTGAAATACTATAGCATTCAGGCATTATTCTAACACAAGGACACGGTTCATTTATTAGCTGCATTTTGACAGAAATATGTTATACAATAGTGCCTATCGAGAACAATAAAAGAAACATGAACGCACTCTTTCTGTCCTCGTTCCTCTGATTTTCTATTATGAGGCTACTACAACAATGGAAGTGTTGATTTTTGGTGCTGCTCCACTTCCTCACTTTCATTGTTGGACTCTACCAGCACAGCTATGCATGAGCCAGAGTACAAAATGATCCATCTTCATCTGATACAAGGCCGTCATCTTCCGAAACAAGCTGATTTACATTCTGTTACTTTAATAGGCCCTCACATTCTTTGGATTAGATTAGATTCTATTTGATTTGCATGTTTACCTCATTATTTGAAAATTTAGCCACATTTAGTGAACATCTGAGATTAGATCATGGCATATATCACAGAAAGTGAGTCTCCTTTAAAACCACAGAGGTCCATGATGATGGCTTTGAAGATCTTATTGGGGTTTTAAAAAATCTCTTTTTATGGAGCTGATTTGTAAACCTCTGTGCTTTCACTTCTGTTCTGTATGAACCGACAGTTCTAGTTTCAGCAAAATCACCAGTACCTCAAAAAGCCAGATGAGTAGCACGGTGAGGCCGATCGACTGCATGATGCCGGTGTAGTGGTCTAGCAGGGCCTGTTGGCAGCCCCGCCTCCACAGGTTCAGCTGCTGGCTTTTCTCGTCTTGGGTCGAGCTGGTGCTGAGATGGTGCTGGATGCAGGGCCAAGGGGAGAAGGTGCTGCAGCAGCTGAAGGGAACACCATCCATCAGGTACTTTCCCTCCACATTACTCCTCATACGACTGAAAGGGAGGAACAGGAACTGTTGCTACTGCATGCAGAGCAGTTAGTCAGTCAATCGTTTCACTAGCTGGGCCCACATCCTCATTTTAGGTTTGGCAGCACTTTTTAGTAGATAAAGGCAAATGGCTTAATCAAGAATTGAGCTGAGGTTTGGGGAAGGCCTCGACTGAGACTGTCGGTGGCTCCCGGGCCTAGCAGATCACCATTTACTAATGAGAAGTGAAGAGGTGAAAGAATTGGAAAAAAGGGGAGGGAGGGTGGGATTATTGAATTAAATTCAATACATGTTGCAGCTGTTTCTAAGTGATGTTTGTATGCTGCTTGTGGAGTCATGATCTTCCAAGGGATCTCATGATCAAGTTTAAAGAAACTAAAGCTGCAGAAACAATTATCATACGTTTTTATCAGAATGATTGATAAAGTTTCTGTCATTGCTAACTTATAACTTATGTTTAATAAGTTATCTGAAGTTATTTGACTGGACCCTATTGGTTAATCCTAATTAATCTATGACACCTGACCTCTGTAGCGTCCAGGCTTAACTGCATTAGACCAGTGGCCTAAATCCTTCAGGGGTCAGTCTGCTTACTGTCTGTTGGAAGAGAAACACCCACATTTCCATATAGGTGTTCAGGCCTTCAGTTAGAAATAATAAAGCCAGAGGAAGCAGTGTGAACTGAGTGTGAACAACTCACACTGCTGGTAAAAAAAAAAAAAAGACTAACTAAACAGACACACCTCCAAAAGTTGATTCTGTTCAGCTGGACGTAGCGTTTTCTGGGAGAAACGTTTCGTCACTCATCCAAGTGACTTCTTCAGTCTCAGCTGACTGCAGGTTCCCCCAATCTTATAAACAGTACATTTACATAATGACTGAAACCAGCCCACTGAAGGAACAATGGGCTGTGAGGTCAGTTCCTTAATCCTAATTATGCAAATTCTCATGACCATTGATCAACAACCACTGACCAAAACCCACTGATCAAAGACCACTGATCAATGGCCATGAGTACCATTCACAGAGAGTTGGGGAATGGCTGCAATCACAGCATTGTAAGATGGCGAAAGATGTACCCTTAGGCCCCTCCTCAATTCAGAGATGGTCTTTCCCTTTTTACGTAAATGGCCTCCTTGACTCCATGCTCAAACCAGCGTTCTTCCCTGTCCACGATGTGTACATCCTCATCCTTGAAAGAGTGTCCACTGGCCTGTAGGTGTAAATAGACTGCAGAGTCCTGGCCTGACGAGGTAGCTCTTCTGTGTTGTGCCATCCGCTTCGCCAGAGGTTGTTTGGTTTCCCCGATGTATAAATCCTGCCAAGCCTCCTGGCACTTAACAGCGTACACTATGTTACTGTTTGTGTCGGGGGACACAAAAATTGGTCCACCCCAAGGACCCGATCCTTGGGGTGGACCAATTTTTGGCGCAGCGTGTTTTGGGGTTTAAAAGCCACAGAGACCCGGTGTTTCGAAAAAATGCGTCTCAACTGTTCCGATACTCCTGACACATATGGGATCACTTCAGGTTTTCGCTTGGGCAGCGGTTGTCCTTCTCTCCTGGATCGGCTGGAGCTTTCTTTAGGTGCCTTTCCAGCTTTGACAAAAGTCCAGCTGGGATAACCACATTTACTCAGGGCCTTTTTGATGTGCTGTTCTTCTGCCTCCTTGGCCGCTGGGTGAGTGGGGATGGTGTTCGCTCTGTGTTGTAGCGTCCTGATGACACCCAGTTTGTGCTCCAGTGGATGATGAGAGTCAAACCTTAGATACTGATCCGTATGAGTAGGTTTACGGTACACGTCAGCTTTTAGATGTCCCCCATTACTGATGGAAATCTCACAGTCTAAGAAGGCTAACCTGCCACTTTTCATATCCTCCCTGGTGAATTTGATGTGTCGGTCCACCGAGTTGATGTGATCCGTGAAATGTAGTACATCCTGAGATTTGATTTTCACCCAGGTGTCATCCACATATCTGAACCAATGGCTTGGTAGTGTTCCAGGGTAGGATAGCAAAGCCCTCTTTTCCACTTCTTCCATGTACAAATTGGCCACAATGGGTGAAACTGGGGAGCCCATGGCACACCCATGTTTCTGCCTGTAGTACTGACTCTTGTATGTGAAGTAGGTGGAATGAAGACACAGTTCCAAAAGCAAACACACTTGGTCGATGCTGAGAGTGGTCCTGTTGCTGAGGTTAGTGTCATCCTGTAATCTCTTACGGACTACCTCCAACGCTTCCGTGACTGGGATGCAAGTGAAATTATTAACGTTTCTCCCAGAAAACGCTATGTCCAGATGAACAGAATCAACTTTTGGAGATTTATTTTCCTGGATGATTGAGAATGTACGGTGGCCCCTAGAGACAAAGCACGTACAAACTCCAAAACAGTTGCAAACACCAAAACACTTGCAAACTCCAAAACACTTGCAAACTCCAAAACACATGCAAACTCCAAAACACTTGCAAACTCCAAAACACATGCAAATTCCAAAACACAACGAAAGTGCTCCAGGAGGGTAGGGGCAGTGTTGAGCTCGATTTGCAAAATAAACGGCAAGTTTGTCTGTATGGGACGGTCTAGTCTCTGTCGCGCTTCCCAGGTTGCCTAGCAACCATGATACTAACCGCTGGAAACATGTCATACAACTTTGTTTGACAGAAATGAAGGAAAACATATTTTGTTCATTTGTTTGTTTGTTTCTACAAGAGCTTTGTGTGATTTGATAAGTATCTGAGGCTGAGACCACAGGACAGTAAAACATGATTTTTGAGCTTCATTTCTGTACTGAACAGTCATTTAAGATTAGTTAGTAAATAACAATTAGCTAATGTTGTTCATGAGACTAAAGTCATATCACTTTGGTAATGTAAATATAATATGGCCAATATTATAGTTATTATATTAATCATTATTAGCTATTACAGCAGTGAACATGAACTCTGTGTCAAATACTGAGCCTCAGTACAGATTCAAGTTGCAGTTATTTATATGTCTTATCACCTTAAATCTTCACTCAAAGACAAGTATCTTTGACAGTGCATATATAGGTGTATCATATATAAGAGAGAAATGTTGTTCCTTCAGTATGTTGGCATTACTAAATTTGGCTCATTGCTTACATACATGTGTAAAAAGAAATTGTATGACCTGTGATAACTGTTTCTGATAGAATGAAGAGTAGACTGATATATTGAATATTCCTTTATTGGGTGAGAAAATCAGACCATGTCATAACTGCTTTAAGTCATACAGAATAGATATCAGAGCCTTAAGCAGGCTGACTTCTGCTAAATGGGTCAAACTGGGCAGAAAGTATACAAACACATAACATCCTTATAGAATATGATGTAACACTATAGATCAACTTACCTCAGAATATATAAAGCATATAAACAATTACAGCAATATGATGCAACAAACACAGCAGTGCTACTAATCCAAAATACTCAAAGCTTCATAGAACTGAAACAAACATTTATTTTTAGCTCCATTCTGCTGCTGATACATACTTTAGGTTTCTGAATATTAAACTTGTTTCTGCCTTTCATAGTGTGTAACTTGAAGGCCCTGAGTACTTTCTCCCACACTGAAAACACTGGAGTGATAAAATTATTTGAACATTACCTAATAAGACTGATTCAGGACAGACAATTAGTTATGTTAAACTTTCCTAGCAGTCCTTCACAAACAGGGAACAGTCTGTCTATTCTCTCCATCTGTCAGCTGCTGCTGGCTCTTCCTCCTCCTCTTCCTCACACACTGCTGAGTTTGTCCTGGTGGATCATCAGGGGTGCAAAGCCTCACAGATGATGTGGAGCAGTGGGTCCCTCAGTCTGTCCTCACTCTGGACACTTGCAGTTGTCACACATAGAAATCAAATGTGTGATAAGCTGCAGGATTCAAACACAAGTGTAACTTATAAACACATGTTCATACTTTTATTCCACAATCAGAGAGAAAGAAAAAGAGAGAGAGTGCAGGACAGATAGACAGGTGACAGTCTCAGGTGTATACACTGCTACAAAACAGCACAAAAGAAGGAGGATTGTGTTATTACAAAACAAGAAGAGTTCCCAGATGGTACAGTGGACACATGTGTGACTCCTGTGATTAAAGCATCTTTCTTTCAGCTTAACGAGTGAACCATCAGCTCGTTCAAACACACGTTAAAGTCCGTTTGTCTCGACACCACCGAACAAAGGCAGCAATATAACATAGCTAACATTAACAGTGCAGTGAATCCTGCTTGTGCTGTGATATTCAGGACTACAAACCGAGCAGCATCACTGACTTTCAGCTTGTTGTGTTTGTGGATATATGACTGACTTTAATTGTGCATAAAATCATCACATTCTCTGTAATATTAAAGTCAACTATTGAACGGCGTATATTTTGAAGTAAAGGCTTTAAAACCAAGTTAGTACAAACATCGCTAATGTCACATAACTTTCCCAACATGTGGCCAACAGTAATGTTTTAATGTTCTTCATTATAAAAACATTTGCGCATAAATAAGCGACATAATATTCAGTACTTACTTCTGAAAGTTTACTCTTCGGCGGCTCTGCTTCCGCCATTTTTTTCCGCATTTCGAGCAGCCTTTGAATTGGGACAGCCTTCGTCGTGTCGCTGTGACGTAATCGGCCTTAAAATGCGGCCTTTAAGGCTGCAGACCCCAAATCCAGTCATTGGTACTTCCTGGCTTGTGTAGTTACTAGGTAACAAAAGCTCAACACTGCCCCTAGCGTCCTGGAGCACTTCCGTTGTGTTTTGGAATTTGCATGTGCTTTGAGGTTTGCAAGTGTTTTGGAGTTTGCATGTGTTTTGGAGTTTGCAAGTGTTTTGGAGTTTGCAAGTGTTCTCGAGTTTGCATGTGTTTTGGAGTTTGCAAGTGTTTTGGAGTTTGCATGTGTTTTGGAGTTTGCAAGTGTTTTGGAGTTTGCATGTGTTTTGGAGTTTGCAAGTGTTTTGGAGTTTGCATGTGTTTTGGAGTTTGCAAGTGTTCTCGAGTTTGCGTAATTCCGTCTTCCAACAAGCTGATGCATTCTCATGAACTCTTCAACCCTCTGACTCCTCTGACTTATCGACTCTTATCAGACTCTCTTCCAGAGTAAATGGACCTAGACACCGCCGTGTTGCCCTGCCATCTTGAATGCAGTGGCTAAGAATGACATGGCCATCCCACCTGCATGATGACAATGGAACAGACCAGCCACATAGTACCACAGTTACATTTAATTTAAAGATCACAAACAAATAAATCTCTTTTTCCTCGTCCCTCATCTCCACCTCATCCCTCTTCCTCCTCACCACAAACCGTATCTTGTTAATTAAAGCCAGGGCTCTGACACATAAAAATGTGCACAAACACACTTCTTTATTCCTAAAATTGTCATCTGACTAAACAACAACAACAACAGCCGGTTATAAACTAACATTAAAACAAATGTCCCAAAAATCAAACAGTTTGATTATATTCTCATATGGTATGAGAGTTTATTTGCTAAGTCTCCAAGCCTGAAAACATTAGATCAGCCTTGAAAAAAGTTTCCCAAACACCAGCTAACAGAGGCTAACAGCAGTATTTACCGACAGAAATGTTCAGCAGATCTTCAGCAACTCACCTCAGTATCACAAGTGAGTTCCTCTGACTCTTATCAGACTCTCTTCCAGAGTAAATGGACCTGGACACCAACAGCTGAGGTAACAGCAGACTACACTCACTACAACTAATGGGCAGCCAGAGGTGTTTGTCCTACAGCAGCCACCACAGCTAGGATTATGCACTAAATAAATTGTGAGGGGTAAGAAAAAAGACCTCAGTTCAGTCTGCTATCTACTGACATCTAGACTAATATTTTATATATTTAGAACTCTTAATGTACTATCTGATGTAATTTCTAAGATTTTCTACAGTGAAAGGGTTTGTGGAAAGTGTTATGCTCTCCTAACATTAAAGGTCATGTGTCTGTGTACATTAAACCCTGCTCTGCTGGATAAATCATGTTGGAACCTGAGTCCAGCACTTCAGCAAACACAAATCACTGCTACACAGCAAAATGTAAACACTGTTACTGTGAATTCTAGATTCATCCACCTGCAAAACTCTATGAGGGCCTTCAAAGTTCAACAACTAAATTATTATTCCTGTTTGACAACTGGAGGGTTCATGTGACCACAAACAACCAGTCGATGAAGGTTATCTGAGCACAGTTAACAACGTACTCTGTTTACATCTTGATGCATTCTCAATCATCCAGGAAAATAAATCTCCAAAAGTTGATTCTGTTCATCTGGATGTAGCGTTTTCTGGGAGAAACGTTTCGTCACTCATCCAAGTGACTTCTTCAGTCTCAGCTGACTGCAGTTTTCCCCAATCTTATAAACAGTACATTTGCATAATGACTGAAACCAGCCCACTGAAGGAACAATGGGCTGTGAGGTCAGTTCCTTAATCCTAATTATGCAAATTCTCATGACCATTGATCAACAACCACTGACCAAAACCCACTGATCAAAGACCACTGATCAATGGCCATGAGTACCATTCACAGAGAGTTGGGGAATGGCTGCAATCACAGCATTGTAAGATGGCGAAAGATGTAACATGGGTGTGCCATGGGCTCCCCAGTTTCACCCATCGTGGCCAATTTGTACATGGAAGAAGTGGAAAAGAGGGCTTTGCTATCCTACCCTGGAACACCACCAAGCCATTGGTTCAGATATGTGGATGACACCTGGGTGAAAATCAAATCTCAGGATGTACTACATTTCACGGATCACATCAACTCGGTGGACCGACACATCAAATTCACCAGGGAGGATATGAAAAGTGGCAGGTTAGCCTTCTTAGACTGTGAGATTTCCATCAGTAATGGGGGACATCTAAAAGCTGACGTGTACCGTAAACCTACTCATACGGATCAGTATCTAAGGTTTGACTCTCATCATCCACTGGAGCACAAACTGGGTGTCATCAGGACGCTACAACACAGAGCGAACACCATCCCCACTCACACAGCGGCCAAGGAGGCAGAAAAACAGCACATCAAAAAGGCCCTGAGTAAATGTGGTTATCCCAGCTGGACTTTTGTCAAAGCTGGAAAGGCACCTAAAGAAAGCTCCAGCCGATCCAGGAGAGAAGGACAACCGCTGCCCAAGCGAAAACCTGTAGTGATCCCATATGTGTCAGGAGTATCGGAACAGTTGAGACGCATTTTTTCGAAACACTGGGTCTCTGTGGCTTTTAAACCCCAAAACACGCTGCGCGAAAAATTGGTCCACCCCAAGGATCGGGTCCCCTGACACAAACAGAGTAACATAGTGTACGCTGTTAAGTGCCAGGAGGATTGGCAGGATTTATACATCGGGGAAACCAAACAACCTCTGGCGAAGCGGATGGCACAACACAGAAGAGCTACCTCGTCTGGCCAGGACTCTGCAGTCTATTTACACCTAGAGGCTAGTGGACACTCTTTCAAGGATGAGGATGTACACATCGTGGACAGGGAAGAACGCTGGTTTGAGCGTGGGGTCAAGGAGGCCATTTACGTGAAAAGGGAAAGACCATCTCTGAATCGAGGAGGGGGCCTAAGGGTACATCTTTCGCCATCTTACAATGCTGTGATTGCAGCCATTCCCCAACTCTCTGTGAATGGTACTCATGGCCATTGATCAGTGGTTTTTGATCAGTGGGTTTTGGTCAGTGGTTGTTGATCAATGGTCATGAGAATTTGCATAATTAGGATTAAGGAACTGACCTCACAGCCCATTGTTCCTTCAGTGGGCTGGTTTCAGTCATTATGCAAATGTACTGTTTATAAGATTGGGGAAAACTGCAGTCAGCTGAGACTGAAGAAGTCACTTGGATGAGTGACGAAACGTTTCTCCCAGAAAACGTTACGTCCAGATGAACAGTACTCTGTTTACGTTACGTTTTGCACTAATACTGGGTTTTTTTCTGACAGACACCTTTAGGCGGGGTGTAGTTTTTAACCTGGTGCGCTTTGGTCTGATACACTCTACTGAAGGACCCTGTACCTGCTGCCATGTGTATCATTCACAGTAATCAACAAACCCAGAAAGACTCAGCATGTCCTGCTCAACTTACTCTACCACAGCACTGCTGCCCATGTCCAGGTAGCGGCTGCTGATCCACTGGATCTGGAACCAGTCTCGGTATCCTGTGTTCCCACAACACTGGAACTGGATCTGCAGTAGGTCCACAGTTCTCTTCAGGTTGCAGCGGCCCGGAGTGTCTGTGTCTTTATAGTATCGCATGGCATTCCTCAGGCCCATAAACAGGGATTCCTCCATTTGGCTGCGAATGCCGTAGCACATGAGCGCCCCTGCCAGGACGCAAGAGGTGAAGAAGAAGGTGCATATGATGTACGGCATCATCACCAGCTTCCACCGCAGGAACTTGTTGGTGTCGGCACAGTCCAGGCAGATCTTGCCACCGAAAAAGTTGATGCAGCAGGCTGCTAGTCCTGTGGTGATCAGCATATGTGGCACATAGAGGATTCCCTGCTCCGACATCACTTCTTGCCATTTGTGAATCTCTACTCTGAGGAACAAGCCAAGGCCAAAGAGGATAGTTCCTGTCACTACAGAAATCCAATTAAGCAGCCAGAGAATCTCAGCTAGCTTCTCTCTCTCCACCTTGCTAAATGTCACCTTCCCAACTGCCATGACCGTTCTCAGGTTTCTGAGTGACTCACGGCTAAGAAGCTGCTAACATGGCCAAAAGGTGGCCACCCTCAGTGTGCATGAACACTTTTGACCACAAGGTGCTGCATAACAATCTACTGTCAGGCTGTCTGAGCTAAAGAGTTTATGTTCTACATAACAACATGACAGCATACTGTTTGTGCATATGCCTTTTTGTTGCAATACTGAAACTTGTTTACAAATTAATATAATTTTAAGCCACCAAATTCATCATTCTCACTTCATTTGCTCACAGCTGAAGCTTCTAAAGCCCCACCGACTGAAATATTTAAGGTTGCACTTTTCATAAATATCAGTCATGTCAGTGCTTTAGATGTGTGTTTTGTAAATCAATTGTGAGCGTGAATATGTAAAGACGAAGGCACAGAACAATCAGGCTTTTTAGAAGCTGGCTGTGCGCACTCTGACTGGTTTCCAATCAGGCCTTCATTTCATCTCTTCGAAATAAGAAAAACCTCCCTTTGGACAAACAGTTCTGAGAACTAGTCTAAACTAAGGTGTTTGAATCTTGCTGTCATGAACCATCAGGCAGATGGGGTATGGTGGCTCAATTGTGAAGTCCACACAGGTGTGAGAGGTTCAGAGGTCAGAGGTCAGGCTTCAGTGTGGACTTTTCTTTAAATGAAAGCTGCAGGATGGAGCAGGAAGGAGGCTGCTGCCCACTGAGTGTCATAAGCAGCTTACAGAGATATTTTAGGCACTCCTGACTGCAGACCACAACTTGACATGACCAGCATTAGAGCACTGCGGGGAAGAAAGAAGGTCAGTTTATCAAAACTGGCACAAATACTAAGAACCACCATCATCAGAATCCCAACTGTGTGATTCCCAGAGGATTAAGAATCATATAGACACACCCATTAGCGTTGACTCAGATGAAATAACTCCAACTTAGGTCTAACTGATGCTTTTACACTGCACAAACAAAGACGGATGTAAACATCTACTAATCCGAATGTTCTTTCTTTTGTCTGCCGAGGTCCATGAATGCTTTCCAAAGCATAAGACTATACATTTCTACAATATGCACGAACTGAAGGCATTTTTTTTCTTTTCATTATTATAGATCAGAAGAAAGTGCAAAGATGAGACGAGCTAAGGATGCTAGCTGTCAGGCAGCACATATACACTTATCCAATCAGCCAATACTATGCCCACAATACAACACATGACAAAATCTTTACCTTGGGTAGTGAAATCTAACACCTGCTGCTAGTCCATTGTCGTGCTGATCTCCCGCTATCCCGGAGCAAGGTGAGCTCTGACACAAAGCAAATATTGAAGCTGAGAAGAGCAATTTTGAAGTGCCTGTTAACTCACCATCCTGTACTTCTAATCCCCTTACAGATAATCAGCTGTAATAAGCTGACACAATCTCTAACCCTCGACTCACCAGCTAGGCCTTCAGCAGAAAGACACATCCACTCTTTAAATCATGCTGATCTGAACATATTGCAAGAGTATATTAGGAGGCAGGGGGAGAGCAGATGATGGAGTAGAGATGAGGAGGATGGGGTCAGTTAAGCTTCTGTGGAAAAGATAGGAGAAGGTAGTGTATACGGTAGTGACATATTTCTTAATAAGTAAGTGGTTTAACCGTATTTGCTAATATTATTTAATTCAACATGTTTTACACATAATCACCTGTTATTTGTGAGGGATGGACACGTTTGGGGATAGTTGGGATGACGTGTTGCTTCAGGTTGTTTTCATTCAGAAAGTTTAAAGCTTTTCAGTTTCTTTGTACAAGTGGTTGTATTCCTCTAATATCCAATCTTTTTCTGTGAAACTCCACAACAGCATGGAATTAGGAAATTCAAGGACTCCGTGCTGTGCAACTTGTAGACAGAAATTTTTGTCATGAACATAACTGTCACTATCAGTTTTCGATCATCCTATTTTGTTTTATTTTAACTGCAACCAAACAGAAGACAGCATTGACTGTAGCAAGCACAACAATCAGCATCCTCATGTACAGACATGTGCAGACATACGCTCCAAATCATAATCCCCAGAGTTTCTCCTTTAGTCAGCGATCTCTCTGACTAAAGGAGAAACTGCGCAAAGCACCTAAATAAACACATGAACTCAGATTCACATCACTGCATCTCAGTTTATTGACGTACTGCAAAGCATACATGATATGAAGATAGCCTGTTACATTAACTGCAGGTAAAAGATGCTGAAGAAATACATGCACAGTGTGAAAAATATGTTTATTCAAGGCTGATTAAAAGGAAGCAAGCTGATCAAAGCCTTTACTACAGACTAACAAAACAAAGCAGTTAATGATGTAAGCACACGCCATCAGTACCTTCAGCGAGAATCTGTAGAATGTAGAAAAGTCACTGGTTTATACAAGCACAATAACATGAACACAAATGATGTTTTTGGCTTAAGTCATTCTGAAAACTTGGTTAACTGTAAAAAGGAGAAAAATATTAACTCTTCCCAAACCAAAAATTACAGGTACCGTTAGGGTTCTTTGAATTAATAGATTTGAATAACCCACTAAGTAAGTAAGTAAAACTTTATTTTTATAGCACTTTTCACAGACAGATGTCACAAAGTGCTTCAAAAGAGAGGTAACAAAAACACAATACAATCATAAATACATCATAAACACCGCGGTCTAATTAAAGGTATGACACCACAATATCACTGTAAAAACTACACCTTCATTACTATGATTTTTAAGGTTCATTCATAAAAACTTTCTCGAACACAAACTATTGAAGAACTGAGATTTCTGCCACACTGTGAAATAAAAAAGGCTGGAGAGTCTAACATGAATAATTAAGAGGCTTTTAGAAATCTTTACTGTCTTTGAATCCAGCTGTTAGCTATAGAAATGCACAGCAACTGACCAGTATAACCATAAATTATATCCACACTGGTGAATGCACCATCTGTTTTTCATATGTGTCTTGATCTATTATTATAGGTCATCGATCTGTCCATGTCATTCAGGCAGAGACCATGCTGTGGAGACACTCTATGTAGACCCACAGCATCTTCTCACACAGTATAACACACAAAAATAAAATAGAATAAAAATGAAATAGAATATAAAAACAGTAAAATGTGGCAAAAAAAAGTTTCACATCAGTTTAAATAGATTTTAACAGAATAACCCGAGACGTCAGAATGAAAGTAGACCAGTTAGGATTAGCATCATAGCCATCAAAGCCATCATAAAGAAATATGTGTAAAAGCAGGGAGTCATTACATTTGTATGTTATAATGTACAGTACATTTCCTATGATAAACATGTGTATGGCGTGTTTTTTTGTGCCACTATTCTGAGCGCACATAAAAAAAATTTGAGCGCACGTAAAAAAAATTTGCAGGTGCAAGTGTTGCATTTTGAGGAGAAATTTATTTTGAGCGAAGAAAAGCTCAATTTAAGTGAACAAATGTATTTCAGTGTTTGCTATTATCCATACACACACACAATAGCAGCCTCTCTCGCTCAGTTTTTGTATTTGCGCTTGCTCGCAATGTGTTGCTTGCACTCTCAACATTTCTGCCTGTGCGCATTCAACTCTTTCTGTACACCGTTATATTTGTGCCACAGCTAGTGGGTATACCCACGAGATGCCTGTTACGTAACAGGGATCTCCGAAAACATTAGAGCACTTATGCAAATATGTCTTGATAAATCGAGCAGATATTTGAAGTTTACACAGCACCATTCTCACATGAAAATATCTTAAAAGTTTATTTTGTGACCCAGACAGAGTAATATTTCAAACTCCGCCACTCTGTGTTCCTCCGCCACTGCCTCGTTTGAGTTTTGGACGAAATGGATTCTGGAATATTGCATTTCATCATTTTGAGCTGATTGGAGACCAAAACAGCCAATCAGATTTTTTTGCATCCACATCTGTGATTGGCTGGTTTTGTGGCACAAATATAACGGTGTACAGAAAGAGTTGAACACGCACAGGCAGAAATGTTGAGAGTGCAAGCAACACATTGTAAGCAAGCGCAATTGCAAAAACTGAGCGAGAGAGGCTGCTATTGTGTGTGTGTATGGATAATAGCAAACACTGAAATGCATTTTTTGCACGCAGCAATGAATTCTGTTCACTCAAATTTAGCTTTTCTTCGCTCAAAATAAATTTCTCCTCAAAATGCAACACTTGCACCTGCAAATTTTTTTTCACGTGCGCTCAGAATAGTGGCACAAAAATAACACCATATATGTCTGTCAACTGCTGGCAAGTTTGTATTCACAGCCCCTTCCAATACTGTCATACATGTCATGCATTTATGACCATGGGGGTAAAAAAAAAAAGGAAAAAAAAAGGATTACATTATTTTCAGGTCTTTGGTAGGACATTCATTCATTCACCACCAAACGTCTGGTGACCACCTCTCTGTTATGCAGAATTAGTAGGAGGGTAACTGCTACATGGTCCTTTGGTTTATAGTCTGTGATGTGCAGAGTGAAAAACACCATCAGCAGTAGTTTGCAGTCAGGAGCAGACTCTCTCCTACAACTCACACAGAGATGCAGTGGACTCATATGACCAGAACCCAAACCCAAACCCAAAGGCAGGGTAGACTGGTTCGGTGAATGTGGTGTGGAAGGTGTGCAGGAGGGTCAGTTTGTCCGAGCAGACTCGGTAGAAGGACACAGTACCAGCAGGACAGTCCACATACACTGCTATTCTTTTAGGTAGAGTAGCACCATAGGGAAGATAGACAACATGTTCTCTCTTGTTGTGCCAAAAAGAATATTTCTCTTGAGTGCAGATTAGACTCCAGCACTGGTCATTCCACCCGAGCCTGCAGTCCGCACTGTTCCCTTTCCTGCTGATTCTTTTGTACGTCACTGCTATGACAACTTGCCCTTCCCTCTCCACCTCCCAGTAACAACGACCAGTCAGACCATTTTTACACAGCACCTGCCAGCAGCAGTAGTCAAACCTCTCTGGATGATTTGGATAGGGCTGTTCCTCTTTCACCACAGTCACCTTCTTGTTGTCGTCAGACAGTTTGAGGTTTCTGTGCGCTGTATTTGGATCCAGTTCAAGCCCACAGAAATCTGAAAGAAACAACAGCACAAAGTATTATTCTATCATCCAACCACAGACTCACAAAACAAATATTTTTTGTTTTTTGGAGGTAGAAGTGACCACGTTTGAAGGTGGTTCGATACCCATCTGCTCCAGTCTGTGTGGCAAATAACCTTGGGCAAGATACTAACCCCAAGTTGACCGATCAGAGTAAGAATATGTGTGAATGTTAGATAGGACTTACATAGAAAGAGCATAGAATACGTGGAAAAGATAGGGTAGAAAAGCACTGTTTAAGAACCAGTCCATTTACCATTTACACTGACACAGACATTTGCTATTTGGTGATATGTGACATTACAATTCATCAAAACTGGAGCTCATACTACTTGAACAGTGAGTTAGTAAAACTAACCACACAGCCACCATATTATTTGTCAGATAATTGCATTAAAAATGCTGCAAAAGGCACAAACATAGCCAAAATATCCAGTTTACGGACTCCAATTAGCTGAAATGAATCCTAACAGACTATTGACCATGACTAAACAGTGAAGGAGGCCATGACCCTAATACTGCAAAGCTGGTTTTTGCAGATTAGTTCCTCTTTACATCATAGGAAAATTGAAATTTTAATATATGAATGTTTCTTACACTTCCTCAGACCAGGTTTCAGTCGCTGTTCTCCACAATGGTCCAACCTGAGGGAGGAAAAGTGGAAAAACAATTTATTTTCTCATTTATTTATTTCTACTATCGAGTTTTTAATAATAATTTATTATTTAGGGCCTTATTGTATCTGTTCCGTTTCTTATTATTATTCAGGCAAAACAAATGCCTTTTGAGGGCTTTAACATGCTCAAAAACTCTTGAAATTTTGCACACGTGTCAGGTCTGGTGAAAAATTTTGTATTTTAATGGTTTTACATATGAGCATTGGAAAATGGCTCTGGAGCGCTACCTATGCGTTGTTAAATGCAGTCCTACGAACACACAGTTTAAGCTACATGAATCAAATTTGGCCCACATGTGTATCATGCTGACACGAACAAAAAAGTCAGTGGGACCATTGATGCAAACACAACAGGAAGTCCGCCATTTTGGATTGAAGGTGACATTTTGGCTCCCATTTTGCCTTGGGATTTGATTGTATAAGCTTCATATTTGGTCAGTATCAACTACACACCTGGGCCATGTTAAATTGTGGAGCTTTTGAGTTTTTGGGAAATGGTATGGCCATGGCGGCACGGTGAATTTCGATGATTCGCCATGAAAATCTTACTGCCTCTCATTCTGTCATACATTGTCCAATCTTGACCAAAGTACACACATATGATAAGGCTCCACCCCTGAACATATATCAACAGCCATATTTGACATCAGGGAGAGCGCCACCTAGTGGGAACAGGAAATGTCCTGTTTTATACTTTGATATACTGATTACGTTGTTTATGTTTACTTATCTCCAAAATATAGGGGCAGCATTTGGAGCAAGAGGTCATCACCAATATTGAGTGAAACCTCAGAAGTTTAATTATATGATTAATATTCAAAAGTATTTTAATTAGTAATTAGTAGGCTGCTAATTTTCTGTTCGTACCTGAGTGTTTCCAATTGGCATTGTCTATCCTTCAGGCCAAAAGAAAGGAGAGTCACGCCTTGGTCTCCTGGATGATTGTAGCTCAGGTCCAATTCTCTCAGATGGGAAGGGTTTGAACTCAGAGCTGAGGCCAGAGCAGCACAGCCTTGTTCTGTGACTTGACAGCCTGATAGCCTGAAATTGAGTCAGTTATTTTTTTCTGAACTTAGAAACTTCCTAACAAATTTTGGTAACAGATATTTGAAAATTACACAAATAAGAAAATGAAAAAGATCAATCAAATCAATCAAAGAAATGAAATAAAACCACATGAAAGTTATCCAATTTGATGATAAAAATCATAAAGTAATATGTAATGTCACTTTATCATTTATAAATGAGGAAACTGTGGAGTCCTGACCTAAGAGTTTGAAGTACACAGTGATGACTCTCCAGTCCAGCAGATAAAAGTTGTACTCCTGAATCCTGCAGGTCATTGTTGCTCACATCCAGTTCTTTTAGATTTAAGGACTGTGTGCTGATAACTGTAGAAAGAGTTTCGCAGCTTCTCCATGACAAGTTACAGCCAATCAGCCTGTTTATAAAGAAACCATTAGACATGTTAAAATAACAATGATTTTTAAATTAGCACAAAAAGACAGACAGAATTGATGCAAATCAACATCAACTACAGACTTTTTCCCATAAGGCCAGTTAAGTCTGGATAGTTTTTTTTTTTACCTTAATAAATTCAATTAGCATTTAAAAACCTTCAAATTGTGTTTAGCTTTGTCTGATATAAAAATGTGTTTGATGATCTCAAATATGTAGCGAATACTAAAAAACTAAACTAAAACTAAAACAATAGCCCACAAAACCAAAGAGAAATTAAGACATGTATGCAACACTGTATGTTGCAATCAAGAAGAAATTTGAATAGTAATTAAATTTACCAAGACTAAGAATAAAATATGCCGTGAAACATAGATGAGCATCAGCCAACATTAACATTCCTGACCTGAGAGTTTCCAGTTGACAATGTGGACCCTCCAGTATGGTAGAAAGCATCTTCACTCCTGAATCCTCCAGGTTGTTGTTGCTCAGGTCCAGCTCTCTCAGACAAGAGGACTGGGAGCTGAGCACTGGAGACAGAATGTTTACACTTTTCTCTGACAGGTTACAAGAACTCAACCTGAAAAATTAAACAACAACAGAGAAAACCATTGAAAACATATTTTAAAATCATCATATGAGTATCAATAGTAGCTAACCAATGACTTTTAATAGATATCACAGCACTTACAAAGCTTTGTTGGAGGCTTTAACCACAGGCAGTAGCTTCAGAAGAACCTCCTCTGAAGCTGAATATTTCTTCAGGTCAAAGACATCCAGATTTTCTGATGATAATAAGATGAAGACTAGAGCTGACCACTGAGATGGAAATAGATCATTCGTGTAAAGATTTCCTGAACTCAATGACTTTTGGATGTCCTCCAATAGAGAATGATCATTCACTTCATTCAAACAGTGAAACAAATTGATGCTTTTCTCAGAAGGGAGACCATCATCAAGCCTTTCCTTGATGTACTGGACTGTTTCCTGTGAGCTACTTCCTGTCTTTCTCAGTAGGCCTTGTAAGAGAATCTGATTGGTCTCCAGTGAAAGACCCAGAAGGAAACGGAGGAACAAGTCCAGGTGTCCATTTGGGCTCTGTAAGGCCTTGTCCACAGCCCTCTGGTGGAGATTAGATTTACTTCTTGAAAGTCTAGAAATCCAGGATGATTGTTGGAGTTCGTCCAGCAGATTGAGGCCAGAGCTGAAAAAGGTCATATGGACATACAGAGCAGCCAGAAACTCCTGAACACTCAGGTGGATAAAAGAAAACACTTTGTCCTGGCGCAACACTCTCTCCTCTTTAAATATCTCTGTAAAAAGTCCTGCATATACTGAGGCACTTGTGACACTGATGCCACAGTCTTTCAAGTCTGATTCATAAAAGATCAGGTTGCCTTTCTGTAGCTGCTCAAAAGCCAGTTTTCCCAAAGACAGAATCATCTCCTTGCTTGCTTGATTCCACTGTCGATCAGCATCAGTTCCTCCCTGATGCTTGACCTTCTTCACTTTGTCTTGAGATATCAAAAGGTGGATGTACATCTCAGTCAGGGTCTTGGGCAGCTCATCTTTCTCTTTAGTTTTCAACATATCCTCCAGAACTGTAGCAGTGATGCAGCAGAAGACTGGAATGTGGCACATGATGTTTAAGCTCTGTGAAGTTTTGATATGAGAGATCATTCTGCCAATAAGCTTCTCATCTCTGAATTTCTTTCTGAAGTAGTCTAGTTTTTGAGCATCAGTGAACCCCATAACTTCTGTCACAATGTTTACATACTCAGAAGGGATCTGATTGGCTGCTGCAGGCCGTGTGGTTATCCAAAGGCGAGCAGAGGGAAGCAGATCCCCCCTGATGAGATTTGTCAGCAGCACACTGACTGAGGTGGATTCTGTAGCATCAGTCAGGATCGCAGTTTTGTGGAAGTCCAGAGGAAACCGACACTCATCCAAACCATCAAAGATGAACACAACCTTCAACCCTTCAAAGCTGCAGATTCCTGCTTCTTTGTTTTTAGTAAAAAAATGATTCACAAGTTCCACCAAACTGAACTTTTTGTCTTCCAGTACATTCACCTCTCTGAAAGTGAATAGAAATGTTAAGTGGATGTCCTGGTTGGCTTTGTCTTCAGCCCAGTCCAGAGTGAACTTCTGTGTTGAGACTGTTTTCCCAATGCCAGCCATTCCCTTTGTCAGCACTGTTCTGATTGGTTTGTCTTTAATGGGTGAAGCTTTGAAGATGTCTTCACATCGAAGTCTTGTTTCTGGTCTGTCTGGTTTCCTGTGTGCTTTTTCAATTAGTCTGATCTCATGTTCCTTGTTGACCTCTTGGCTGTTTTCTATTTTGAAGCAGACCTCTGTGTAGGTCTCATTTTGAAGCTTAGATTTACCTCCTTTTTTAAGTTTTTCAGCTGATTCCTGAAACTTTTTCATCAGGTTGGATTTGAGGCTTTTCTGGAACTCAGCAAAACCCTCTAAATAAACAGTGAAATGGTAAGAGTAGATGTGAGTAAATGTCAGTTGTGAAAAATGGGGTACATTTATGTAATTGTGATAGTTGTCAATGGAAAATAAGCAGGATATGGTTAGGATGGCAAGGACAGGTTCTTAGCAAAAACCAGTAATTACCCAAATTTCTGTAGCGGTTTTGTTCATCAACATTAAAATATAACTGTCATGTCCATGAGTGTGGTAAGTACATTTCATATCAAAGCAATTAATAGGTCCTATTCTTTATTATTCTTTTCACCTCGCAAACCCACTATTGCCATTTCTTGCTATCGTCTCAGATCTACCATCTGTGTATTAAGGTAAAGAACAGCATCTGAAGTTATCAAGTCCATCTCTATGCCATGGTTCATAACAAACTAAAAATGTAATAAGATACATTTTCTGTCTGAATTATGGTCATCACAAAGTGCACCTGATACCAGGAATCATTCTCATATGAGTGTTAATCATTCCATGACTTACCTGCTTCAGGTTCTGCATTTGGGTCAATTAAAATCTGCACAAGGTCATTCCTATCTAGCTTCCTCAAAACCTTTTTGGTGACCTCAAGCACGTTTTCACAGTATGTTTGCAGCATCTGATCCACTGTGTCTGGCCTGTCTGCCTTATCTAGTCTGCTCTTTGGGATTATTGGGAAGCGTTCCAGGACGTCAGACTTTTGCAGGTACCACTTGAACTCTTTTAACTCATTGTCTCCCAGATCTTTCAGTGCTCTCAGGAGCAGCTCTTCACGTGTTGAATTTGACATCATGTTTCCCTGCCAAAATCAAAGAACATCGCATGTCTGAAACAGTTCTATAATTGCTGGGGTGATTCACTGCGGCTGTAATTATTCTTTTTTATATTACTACTTTGTTCAAACTAAAGGTAAGTAGCATCAGCACTCCATAAAAATGACAAAATAAAAGTTGACTATAAACTTGTTGTCCCTTTTAAAGGGGACAAGAAAAGGAAACTCTCAGGTGTCACAAGGAAGGACCAGCAGAAATACTTCAGAAACAAATGTGCGATGCCAAACCTGCAGATATCTAAAGAAGGACTGAATGAATGAATCAAGGCATTATTGGCCACATGCAGGTTGCCCTGCAATAGAATAGAACCCTCCCCCCCCCCCCCCCCCCCCAACTTACACACACAACATAGACATCACATGGGAATACAGGTTGGAGATCGGCAGTGTTACAGAAAAACACTGAAAAAGTACACAACAATGGGAAAGTAGAAGAGGAAAAAGAGACCTCTACTCATGGGAGGACAGCATAAGAACAGGAAACCAAAAAAAACTCCTCTGCACAGAGAGCACATAAATGTCCACAGTACAACATTTGAGCACGTGACAAGCCACACAGGGTTGGGTAGGGGGTGAGGAGTAATCCGAAGGAAACACAGCAGTCATCCTGCACAGCCCTACCATTCCAGTGCGGCACACAGACCCCGCCGTCTTCCCCCGCAGGAAACAAGCATCGAAGGCGTTTGGAAAGGGAGGGGGATGAGTGCGTGCTTATCAGTGTAAGTGTATGTGTGTGCGTGTCCAGAGTTCAGTTGAGACAGTGTCCTCCGCCCTATCAGGCTAAGTAAACAATCTGCCAGCCAACCCAGGTGGCCTTGCATGGAATGGGAAGAATAGTCAACACACAGTCGTTATCTGGGAGTTTTTGTTCGGCTCCAGCCTTGGGCCCGCAGCTGGCGCCGAGGTATCCGCATGTTGATGTTGTTGATTTTTCTTTTATGCGAGCAGCTCAGGAGAATTTCAAAGCTGTTCTTTAACACTCCGACACTGGTCTCTCAATCTCCCGTTGGAGAACCACGAGCCTCCCCATGATGGTATCAAACTTCCGTTCCGTGGTGTTGTCATTCTTTTGATTCTGAGACCCCACAACTGCAGTGAGCCGTTCTGCGATGTGATCCAACTTTCGCTCAAGGGTCTCATTTTGAGCAGGCCTCTCCTTGATGTATCCCAATATATGCTCAATGGTGTTATTTTGAATCTTCACGGCAGCTGTAAGCGTCTCCAAGGTGTTAACCATGCTGCATTCGTTGTGAGAAGTTGCGCCTCGTCCCATCGTTTCAATCCCAGCAGGCAGCCTCGGGGGGGTTTGAACAGCCGGTTCCGCTCTCTTAATTCTCCGATAAGCCAGGGCCAAGCCAGCTCCGATCAGCAAGAACCCTGTTATCATGGTAGATATCTTCAGTGTCCTCGATCGACAGTCCCGCCAGGCACATGATCCGCCATTCCTGCCACCCATCCATCGTGTATCTGGCAGGGAAAGTTCCTCCAGGGCACTCGGGCTCTTCCGAGCAGGGAAGATAACGGAGAGGAGAGGAGAAAAAGTGTGTCCGCCTCCTCCGAGAGCCAACATTTAATCTGTTATTAGACTGAGTCTAATAACAGATTAAATGTTGTGTTGAGGCTGTCATTTTTAGCGTCTACATATATGTTAAAATCACCCAAAATAATTATGTGAGGTGAGCACTAAATAAGATAAAAAGTCTGAGCATTTTTGTGGGGCTTAATAAATTTGGCCAGATTTCTAGAAATGAGAGCTGCTCCATCCAAAGTGGAATGGATGCAGTCTCTCCTAACAAAACCAGGTTTCCTCCAGAAAGTTTCCCAATTATCTATAAATGCCACCGCACCAATTCAATATTGATTTTAGTGACCTCGGATTGACGTAACCGGTGTCATTACTGCCGATGTGAATTATAATTTTACTAAATTTACGCCTACCCTTAGCCACCAGTTTTAAATTTCTCTCAGTTTCCCACAGGCAGTACTGTGTTTTGCATTGTATATATATCACAAACGTCTGGATCTTGATCTTAATCCAAAAGTAATTATTTCCTTCTTTTTTTCTGCTTTTATTTACTGTAAAACAGTTGAAAAATCAACAAAAAAATATAATTTCCATTAAAGAGCTTGCTTGCACATACTGCTGGATTAACCATTAAAGAAATATAAATGATTTAGTAATTACCTGTACTGATCATTTAGAGCAGATGTGGCACAAACCTTATACTGGGTGGTGGTCTAATAAATTTGTTAAGCAGAGTACATACAAACAGGTTTTTATAGAATACGTTGCATTATTGAATTATTGCCAGTTAAACAAAGTGTCACATTTGCTGGCCTTCCTGTAAAAGTCACAGTCCATTGCTGCAATAAACAGATGTATTCAGGGATTGTGATATCCATGAGCTAAATGAGAATTACCAGTCAATCAGAATCAACACTCTAGAAATATCCAAATGTTTGAAACTGTCCCTGTTTCACAGTGTTTGATGTCATGACTGTGGGGTGGCTGTAGCTCAGGTGGTAGAGCAGGTCATCTACTGATCGGAAGGTTGGTGGTTCGATCCCTGGCTTCCCCAGTCTGCATGCCAAATATCCTTGGGCAAGATACTAACCCCAAATTGCTCTCCGATGCATCCGTCGGAGTATGAATGTGTGTGTGAATGTTACTTAGAAAAATGTGCTGGTGTGAATGGGTTAATGTACAAGTTGTGTACAGCGCTTTGAGTGCTCAGAAAGAGTAGAAAAGCGCTATATAAGAACCAGTCCATTTACCATCCATGTCATTATGTATGCAAATCCATCACATCACATAAATGTCAGTGTCTATTGTCATTCAGTCTTGCACCCTTAAATTCTCACCTCTATTCTGACATACAGCATTAAGCTTACAAATGGATCCTGTTTGACAGGTTGTGATTCTGAAGAATTCAGAGCATCAACCTAACAGGTCAAACTGCATAACATCTTCCCATGAAACAAAATGAAAGATGAAAAGCAAAAACAAAAACAAAAGCACATTCCATTATTCAATCAGTGCCAAAACCTAAACCGTCTTACACAATAGCTTTATTTCCTCACTGTTGCACTGAAGAGGGGACTGCTTATGGCGTTATTTTTGTAAATGGATTCTGGGATATTGCATTTTGTCATTTCGAGCTGATTGGAGACCAAAACAGCCAATGAGATTTTTTTTGCATCCAAGTCTGTGATTGGCTGGTTTTGTGGCACAATTATAACGGTGTACAGAAAGAGTTGAACGTGCACGGGCAGAAATGTTGAGAGCGCAAGCAACACATTGCGAACAAGCGCAAGTGCAAAAACTGAGCGACAGGGGCAACACATTGCGAGCAAGCGCAAATACAAAAACTGAGTGAGAGGGGCTGCTATTGTGTGTGTGTATGGATAATAGCAAACACTGAAATACATTTTTTGCACGCAGCAATGAATTTTGTTCACTCAAATTTAGCTTTTCTTCGCTCAAAATAAATTTCTCCTCAAAATGCAACACTTGCACCTGCAAACTTTTTTTACGTGCGCTCAAATGTTTTTCACGTGCGCTCAGAATAGTGGCACAAAAATAACACCATAATTGCTTGGACCTGGTGCATACAAGCTCCTAGATCACATTTACCAAAGACCTAGTTTTACTTTGGCTGGTTTACAGTGATTATTATTATTGATTATCCATTATTTCTTCACTTTCTAATGTTATTAATAAACAGGAAGAGTCTACTAAATCTGAATAGTTTAAAATGTGAAAACAGTTACCATTAGTAGGCGGACATTTAAAAAAAACTCCCCCAAATCACAAAGCTGATCAACCAACCAACCATCCAACCCAATTATTTTCTGTGCATTATGATTTATGTGAAATGACCAATAAACTCTGTGTAACATTCTGATTATTTAAAATATAGAAAATGTTTCAGAGAAACTAAGATTAAATTAAATTAACATTTTTTTTAATCAAATGACATATCTCATGTGTGATGCTGATTGTCAGTACATGTGATGAAATTTTAAATCTCATTATTACAGACTTCACACAATTTTTAATCCCAGCAGTTTGTTTCGTTTTCTGTATCACCTGAAAACATTTTAGTGTTCAGTCTTTAACACGTTCACACACACACTCTCTCTCTCTGATGGAAGATTTCAAGTTCAGTATCTCACCCACAAACACTCAGACACTCGTGTGGGCCTCAGTAAGGTTTCAGTAACCTTTTCTTATCTTAGTCAGTTTGTGCTCTGTGTAACTTGAAATATATTCTGTTTGTATAAAAGAATAAGTCCTAACCACAGTTTTATTTTCTGTGTTTCAGTAGAAATAAATACATTTTTGTTTCACAGGCTTCAGGTTCAAGTTTCTGTGAGAGTTACACAAAAATCTGAAGCTTTTTCTCATTGCATTTCAAAGTAATTTCATTATATTTAATGGTTTAATGAGCTGGTATTAAGATTTACCACAAAGACCAAATTCACACACACACACACAGAGGAGAGCCGTCCCTACCTTTCTGCTCATTGTCACCTGTAGAGGAAAAAACAGCGACTTCACTTCTCAGCTTGTGATTGTGTCTGATGTTCGTTCATCGCTGTCAACTCTTTGAAACAAACAAAGCAACAACAACAATGAAAGCTATTACATAAATCACCACAGATCTCAGTGGAAACAAGGTGACTTATATGAGGCGGGGCATGTGCAGAGGGTGGAGATTGTTCCTCCTGTGAGTCTTGTCAAAGTGAGTCTCAGCTGAAACACAGAAATCATTCAGACACTTTAAATTTAGCATTTCACGCTGCCGCCCCATGTGCTGGGTTATTAAGGTGTTCAGGCCAATTAAATGACTCATTTTCATTGCTGTAATAGTTTTCTCTGTAGTATCAGACCATCAGCCTACCTGTGTTTAACATGCAGGTGAGGTCAGCTCCAAATCATGTGTGGCTTTGGATCAGGGCAGGCTGTAACCTGTTTAGGAATGATTTTCCTCCTGCAGTCTGAGGAGAAACTGACAGAGGTGTTTTTCAGTGGCATTTGTCCAAGCTTGAGTGTTCAGACCTCACACCTGATAGACTTACTCTGAGACACTGTTCACACACTGTGTTGTGGCTATAGTTATTTCAATGGTTACTATCAGTGACTCCAGCCTGGAGAAGCCCCCTGACTGACTGCACAGTAAGTGCAAACAGAAAGATCCAAACATGGAAGAAGAAAAATAATGCCATCAATCAAATTCAAACTTTTTTGTCTTTGCTGTTTTCCTGATTGCTCAAACAGTTTGATGTAGCAAACGCAGCATCCAGTTCATCTGAGAGGAAAATGGTCCTAAGACTCTGAGACTGACCATAAATACCAAGAAACACATATAACCGGAGCACAAATGGGCTTGAGGGCTTCAGGGTTCTACTCTCACTGACCAATCAAAGAAATTTAGACTGCAAGTCACTTTAAGCTCTTTATCTGCCTCACATCCACAGCCACCCCTCAACCCAACATGCCCACTTTGGATGATATTTGGGATGCTTGCCCTCTGAATCCACGCACAGGTGAGACTCTCTCACCCTCACCTACAGACTGCTCATAAATGCCAAAAACACACATTAGTACACATGTGCATCACATACAAGCTGACTGCCGCTCAACAAGTATTTTTTAATCGGTGCAAACGCACAGTCAGAAGAACAGGAGAGAAATCAAAACAAGTCAGAGAGCAGGTCACTGAAAACAGCACTTCAAAAATGTGACCACACGACATCTCATGCTGGAGCTCCTGCAATCCGCCGCTAATTGTTACCAGCAGAAAAACAAGACTTACTTCGCGCAGCAGACACTGAATGAGTGCACACAGACATTTATGGGTGTATATGCTATAATCACTATAGTAATAGGTGGACCAAAATGCCTGAAATCAGCCATGTCAGCACTAAAGAAAGAAGAAAATCACTTTTCTGTGTGACCACTGGCCAGTCAGAGGCTGATCTTCCAAAAGAGATTTCTATCTCTTCTCCGTAGAGAGCATCTTTAAGCACCAAGGGGCTTTCTGAGCTTCCTGCTTGAAAATACTATGTTCAAGAGTTTTTCTCTGCAATTACACACTCTGTATAAACAATCTTGGTATAAATAAAGCTAACACATGAGAGTGTAATTTATTTTTGGATTTTATTGCATATTACCATTCTGAAAATGTGCTTCAGTAGACATTTAACTCCAGAAAACCAGTAATCAACATATGAACATTATCTGGGCAAAGATTTATGCTTCTGGAGTGAAGCAGTGAAAGATTACCGCACTGTTAATGAATAGCCAGCATTTTGGCATGTGGCACATTTTTGCACCATCTGTCAGCTGAAATTTCTTTGGTATTGAACAACAGAAATGCTTTAACTTTATTTACACACCTAAAAATGTTTGTATTTTGAATATTTTAATAAGAATACCCCTACACGTAGGTACACTGGGCATTTTTTCCTGTGCGTAATCAAGTCTTGGAAATGTCCCTTTTCCCTTTAAATTCTGAACGCCTGTAACTTCAGCTGTGACACTTCCAATTTAAATAATTTCAGGCCACTTTCAAATGTACTTTTACTAGCCAAAATTCTCGAAAAGATAGTGGCTGCACAGGTTCATAGACACCATGCTGGAAATAACTTGTACGAACAGTTTGAGTCTGGCTTCTGCTCATTTCATGGTACAGAAACTAGTAAAAATCTCTAATGATCTTCTGCTGCAGCTGACTCTGGACTCATCACTATCCTCATTCTTCTTGACCTTACAGAAGCTTTTGATACTATCACCCACCACATCTTTCTTCATAGACTAACATCTATTGGCAGCAGTTGTACAGCACTCGCCTGGTTTACCTCATATCTCTCTGGCCGTTCACAGTTTGTTCAATTACTCACTCACAGTTCACTATCTACTCCAGTTAACTCCGGCGTACTCCAAGGCTCTGTCCTGGGCATTGGGGCTTAAGAGGTTAAGAGTCTTGGAGTCATCCTCGACACCCTTTCCATTAACAGCACATATAAATAATATTTTCATCATTGTAATATTAGCCACTTTTGTCCTTCACTGGCTCCAAACAGTACCACCATACTTGTCAATGCTCTTGTCACATCGCTTTTAGATTACTGTAATTCTCTTTTCTATGGTGTACCTCATAAATTTCAACATTAACTGCAGTTAGTTCAAAATACAACTCATTGCTTTATATCCAGAATTAGATCTACTGAACATGGCTCTTAAACAGCTCCATTGGCTTCCAGTTTCTGCTTATTACTTTCAAGGCACTTCATAACCTCACTCCCCATATTTATCTGATTTTATCTATACGTACTCACCCCCTTGTACACTCCGCTCTTCTTCAGCTTCCCTTCTGTCTGTTCCACCTGCTCGCCTGACTACCATGGGATTCAGAGCCTTTAGTTGTTCTGCCCTGAGACTTTGGATGCACTTGCACCAGATCTCCAAACTACAAACTCTCTCTCCACTTTTAAATTGCTCCTTAAAACCCATCTATTCAGAATTGCATATCCTTCATCATGACTCTGTCTTAGTCTATTTTTACCTTTTTTAGCTTTCATATTTGTTTTTTATTTTTCATTTTGCTTATGTTTCCTTATGTTTTTATGTTTTATGTTTTGTTGTTTGTTTGGTGACCTTGAGGGTCTTCAAAGGCGCCATAATGAACATCATCTCTCCGTCTCTGCTGTTTGTAAAATGCTTGAGTAAAATGAATGATGTTGTTTCACCTTGGTTTGTTTTGGGGGGGTTTGCTGTTATATAAACAAATCCACCATCCTCATGTCACACGCTAAGATGCAGGTTATCAGGTCACTGATCAGGAAATCATGGCTCTACATACATTGCATAACTTCTGTGGAACAAAACAGGTTAATCTCAATCTGCTACTTTGACAACATCCTTTTGTTTTTCAGTTTTCATTCTCACTCAGCCTTTTGCTCACAAAATCTCAGGAACCTTTTCACTTCTGGTTTTTAAATCTGTGGCTTCAGAAGCTGGCAGATCAGAGATTCCTCACGCACAAAGCCAGCTCCAGAAAAGCTGGGATGCTGCTTGAAGTGTAAAAAAACAAACAAACAAACAAACAAAAGGATATACAATTTGCAAATTTCATAAACTCATGAAAAATTCATTAAATGTGTAAACTAAGCATATAAACTAATTTTAGAAAATAATGAGGTTATTTTGAATTTCATGGCAGCATCTCAAAAAAGTCTGTAAGCAGCTCGGCGTGCCATCCACGCGTGAGGTTACAGCTCCATCACGCAGAGAAGAAGTCACATGTGACCACAATGGAGAAACAGCGCTGAGAACATCTGGAGCATCATGAAACCCAAAAAAGGATGAAGCAGAGCCAGAACTCCTGAGCAGCTGGAATCCTCCATCAGGCCAGAACAAGGCGTCGTACCTCTGTGAAAGTCCTCAACTCACTGGTCCCCACAGACTGATGTTAGACAAGATTTTACAGCTGACTCTGTTTAAATCTCTTTTCTATGTTCTACTGGGATAAAATATGAGTTTTTGAGATCCTGTTTGTATTTATATGTCACAGAGCAGCTTCTCTTTTTTGAAAGCGGGGTTGTGTATCAGGCCTCATAAGTGTGTACACATGTATGTTTAATACATTTCTGTAAGCTGATGCTCTGATATTGTTGCAGAAAAAAGGTGATCAGAATCGTTTCTTTTTTCTAAAATCACCTTCAAGGGCCAACACAGTGATTAGTGACAGATTCTCCTCCCCCTGTAGATACACATCATCACAAACATTTTCTACATGTTTGGTTTGTTTGTGTTTTCAGTGCAGTTCTCAGGAATCAGAGCGTCACCTGATTGCCTAGAACAAAGGTTCCACGGAAAAGGATCAGAGCAGTCAGACCTGCCAGACAGGAACCAGGGATGAGCCGAAGAATTCAGAGCAGGAAATGTTCCTCCTGACAGCATGGGAGCAGAGGGGTCAGTTCAGGCGGCGCTGCCTGACAACCCACACGTTACCTCTGACCTCTGCAGTCACTGAGTCTTAACCTGCTTGTCCTCAGATAAATGTTTATTAGCGAGGGTTTGGTTGTCACACTGTAGAGGTCAGAGGTCACATTGCAGTAAGAGAGCCACGGAGGTGTGTCTGCTCCTCAGAAGCTTTAAAGCTTGTTCACCCCATGGCGTTGGATTCTCTGAAACACATCAGAGCCGCTAGGTACAGGAAGTGTATCGCTGCCTCCTCCACTTAAAAGGAACAAAGGGTTTGAGTCAGTCAGTGTTTAGACAGATTAAGCGTAGGTCAAGGGGTGGGTACCGCATAGGCAAACATACGATTCACAGCACAAGATTCTTTATGGTTTAATGGCCTGTAGCCTCCTCCACATCTCCCTCTGGACACAGGACTTTCTAACCACCCAATCACAGTCAATCAAGATCCCCACAGGGATCTGTACTGAGTGTCATTTCATCACTGCCCGATTGAGAGTGTCCTGACCTACAGGGGCAGCTCTGCAGAGAAAATACCAAACACATACTGACCTAAGCGATATCTGTACCTCAGACAATGCAGGACATTAAAAATACAAATCACCACGCTCATTTTCTTTATTACTACTGTTACTTCAGCCATTTTTAAGATTGTACAATGACATACAGGAACCTTGAGCGTTATTTTCTCTGCTGCTGATGTAAGAGGTTCCAGCTCCATGCAAACACAGAGCCCAAAGCAAACCACTGCATTGATGAAAATGTTGGTGTTTGCAGACTGGTAGAACATCAGCAGGAGTTCAATGTGGCTCCTGAACAACCTCAGCACATCCTGCTCTGTCTTTTTCTCTTAAGTGCACACATGTTAGCTGGCCAGCACTAGGTGTATAAAACATGTGGTTATCCCAGCTGGGCTTTCAACAAATCAGCAAAGATGCACAGTAAACAAGGTCAGACACCAACGAGGGACAAACAGAAAGATAACTTCATCATCCCTAATGTAGTAGGTTTATCAGAGAAACTCAGCAGAGTCTTCTCCAAGCATGACATCCCAGTGTACTTTAGACCCAGCCACACACTCAGAAACAAACTGGTTCATCCCACAAACTTAACAACGCAGTGTTTGCTCAACAGTGCCCACTCACAGGCTGCAGTCAGCATTAGGTAAATGGACTGTAATGGTAAATGGACTGATTCTTATATAGTGCTTTTCTACTCTCTCGGAGTACTCAAAGCGCTCTATACAACATGCCACATTCAACCAATCACACCCATTCTCACAAGCACTTTATCTATACTTAGTCTATCTAACTACATTCACACACATTCATACTCCGATGGATGCATCAGAGAGCAACTTGGGGTTTAGTATCTTGCCCAAGGATACTTGACATGCAGACTGGAGGAGCCAAGGATCGAACCACCAACCTTCCGATCAGTAGGTGACCTGCTCTACCTCCTGAGCTACCCCTGGGTCAAGGGTTGCTCAGGAGGTAGATCACATAATAGGGTGAGGCAAGGTCTCATAATGGTACCACCTGACACCTCTGCTGCCAATAACCCACAGCAGGGGTCCAGTTGCTTTTCTTTCCAAAATCTTTGACTGCCTCGTGAACCACATGAAGTCATCCCTCCGCAATTTCATTGTACATGAATAAATAATAAAAGACTATTCTATTCTATTCTCTCTGATAATCTGGACCCACTGCAGTTGCGGGCAGAACTAAGTGGCCTACAGAGGATGCTGTCTCCACCATGCTTTACCTCACTCTGACTCATCTGGAAAACAAGAACACTGATGCCAGAATACTGTTTATCACTTTCAGCTCTTTGTCTGGATGAGTTTAGTTTGTTAGCTCTCAGGTACCATTTGGACACATGAGAGCTAACAAGCCAGATCACGGGGTGGGTGTGGTGTTTTACATCATATTTAACATTTTACAGATTTAACTGCTGTGCATCCACATCACCTTGTAGCTTCTTCAGAAATGGGCACGACCAGTCAGACCAGCTTTACCTGTAGTAATAAAGTCGGTCCACAGCGTGCATGTTAACATTAATCATGAGCGGTCTGAAAGACGCAGGCTGGTTACTGTCAGTAGCTTCAAATGGATTTAAAGCAAAATCACTTCAGTGTTTCTAAACTGCAGGAAACTCAAACATGTCACTTTTTAAATTTGAGACTTTTTGCTGTTAATAAACAAGCTGAAGTTTCAGTAACTGTGCATTAAGTAATCAGGTTACATTTTACACAACTGAGAGTAAAATAAAACGAGCAAACCAACCAAACAGCAAAGATAACAGGAAGTAAACCTGATGACGCACAGCCAGGATATGTTAATCATGTCGGGGCAACAACATCCACCTGAGACAGGTAAACTGTTCTGGTACAAAGCAGGTGAGCAGCAACATGAAGCTAAAGCTGGAACCAAACCCACTGTGATGGCCAAACCCATGGCCACACTCTAAAGTCAGTAACTCTTGTGTATTTTCATTTCTTTGTTTGAACACAATAACACACTTTAGTTTCCAATAAGTTTATTGATTGGTTTGGATACATTTGTTCTATTTGTAAGCGCGCACGTTTAGTTTACTTGTGTATTCATACCAGTTCATTACTTTGATTTTTTGACTAACCTTTGTTTCTTTTACTTCATACCTGCCATGATCTGGGGAGTTGCCAGGGTTTAAAGCCCTTAAATACAAAGAGGGATAATTGGACCGTACCACCCCTCCCTGCTGAAGGGGGAGAATGTGTGTTTTCTTTAATTAAAAACAGTATTTCTACTTAATTAAATGTTTGAGTTTAGGGTTTAGTAGTTTTGATTTCTTTCTTTAGTGTTTAGTTTAATAACAAACCAGACTATACTGCGTTGTTGGTTGTTTACAATTGTGTTTTGTTTAGTTACCCCTCATGTGTCATATTGGTCTGATCAGCCATTATATATACCCTTGTATGTCATTTCATGTTGAGGTCAGTCATGTTTGTTTGGGCAGTCGTTTGGTTTGTTAAGTTTGCATTGCTTTCAGGGGTGGCTGTAGCTCAGGTGGTAGAGCAGGTCATCTACTGTTCGGAAGGTTGGTGGTTTGATTCCTAGTCTGCATGCCAAATATCCTTGGGCAAGATACTAACCCCAAATTGAATGTGTGTGAATGTTAGCTATAAAAGCACTTAGAAAAATGTGAATGGGTGAATGCACAAGTTGTGTAAAGCACTTTGAGTGCTCAGATGAGTAGAAAAGTGCTATATAAGAACCAGACCATTTACCATAACAGGCGAACAAATCTGCAGTCCCATATGCAATTCTGAAAGGTTCCTACTTCTCATTTACATTTCCAGCACATGTTGTTCGTCCTCAGGTTTTCTGCACTTTTATTAAAATCATCACCACTTTAAAACTCCATGTGTTCAAACAAGAGTCCTCTAAAGACAGGTGAGACACATTTTCATTACATTCGGTTTGCTCACGGGTCTGAATGTTTTTATATAAATGTTATGACAACAAACAGTGAAGCTAAAAAAGATCCCTCATCCAGAATGAGCTGCAGGGTTCTTTTTATTGTCATCATTGTCTCAGTGAAAAGAGGCTATAATCCACAAACTAGCACAAGGTGTTAAGAAATACTGCCCCCATGTGGACAGTACTGACAGAGTTTTAAGCTTTGGTATCCCAAAGTGTTAACAGCAGACTGATCTTTATGATGTAGAGCAATACAAAGGTTACTGATTAAATAAATGCTAAAAACATGCAGATGAGAGACGAGTTGTTCCACTGAAAGCAAGCTTCTGAGGACCAAGAGCAGCTCCTGGTGATGAAATACTCAAATCATATAAATATATATATATATATATATATATATATATATATATATACATATATATATATATATATATATATATGTTTGGAAGACATGGAAATACCTGCAATGCTACAGTCCTAAAACACTCTGTAACAGCTAAAAGTACTTCATTAAACCCCATTTTGTGAAACCCCATTATTTGGAGTTTCACAGAGTTCCTGCATTCTATTTTTTTTTTTCATCTAAAACTCTTCCGTGGGCCTTAAATGAACATGAGGCTCATTTCCTCTGCAGGTTCACGGAGTTTAACAGAGAAACTCAGAGCACAGGAAGTCAGAAACATTGCCAGCAGCTTCCGCTCGAAGGTTTGAAGCTGGAAAAGCCCACCTCAGGTGTGCAGGTATTGTGGGGAAGATTCCTAATTTATTTGCACTTCCTCTTTAGACTAGCTGTCTGTTCAGTCAGCTGATTGAACTCACTTGTCACACCCCTCTCATAGCCATCTATTACCAGTTTAATCAATAACTTTCTGTAAAAACCAGAGTTGGCAAAAGTACATTCTGTACTTAAGTAGAAGTATAGATACTTGTTCAATTCAATTCAATTCAATTTTATTTATATAGTGCCAAATCACAACAACAGTCACCTCAAGGCGCATTATATTGTAAGGTAGATCCTACAATAATACATACAGAGAAAAAAACCCAACAATCATATGACCCCCTATGAGCAAACACTTTGGCGACAGTGCAAAGAAGAACTCCCTTTTAACAAGAAGAAACCTCCGGCAGAACCAGGCTCAGTGAGGGGGCGGCCATCTGCTGCAGGTTGGGGTGAAAGAAGAAAGACAGGATAAAAGACACGCTGTGGAAGAGAGCCAGAGATTATAACAATTATAATTCAGTGTAGAGAGGTCTATTAACACATGTTGAGTGAGAAAGGTGACTGAAAAGGAAATACTCAATGCATCATGGGAATTGTCGGATTATAATATTATTTTATGCCGTGTTAGACCCCTAATTAAAGATTGTGAATTATTATGTAGTTTTAGTTTGCATTATTCTCCTGAATTAGAAGAAGGTGATAACTATTACATTTGTTAAACTGATTTGCATTACATTAGACTGTTGATTTATTGTGAATGAATGATATTGTTTTATGATGCATTATACTGCTGAGTTATAAGAAATACTGTTCACAGAAAGTCATCGTCTCATTTGTCTGATTAGAAGAGAACAGAGCATACTGCCCCATCTCATCAGGAGCAGATAAACAGGGAGCCAAGGTCGTAGCTTAGGCGCTGTGTGAGAAAGAATGTGAATGTTTAGGCTTTTATGATTAGGTGGGGGCCACTAGAGGCTATAAGAGTTTGATCAAGGCTCCACCATTTTGAGATCTGATGCTGTCTGCTGTATGGTGTCCATCTCCTACGCGTGTGTTCATTAAATCATCGTTTGACTTGACCCGGCCGGACCAGTGTTGTTATTTTGGGTTTTCCTCTTGTATCCATCCCCAATATTTGAATCCGTAACAGTTTTGGGGGCTCGTCCTGTGGTATTGGGATGGAAGTTTTGGAGGTTTGGACGGTCCGAGGTGGTTGAATGGGCAGGCACGAGTCAGTGGTCTGACGTGAGTGGGCAAGCCGGCACATTTAAAGGTGAGGCACAACCTGTTGAATGTAAATCCAAACTGTGCCAAATTGGACGGTATAAATTAAAAGTCTACTCACTGAAATTACTGGTGAAGGCCTGTTTTGATTTTGATGAAAAATTTCATGAGTGTTGAAACTTGAAGTAAGGTTATAAGTAATAATACTGGGTTAGAGTCCCAAGATAAAGTAATAATACTGGGTTAGAGTCCCAAGATAAAGGAAAATAATACTGAGTTAGAGTCTCAGGTAGTTTGATAGGGAATTGGTCATTTTGCGAGTTAGAGTCTCCATTGTCCATAACGTTGCATCTGCGTCAGTCATACTCTTGCCTTAGAGGGTTGACGGCGGTTTAAAAGTATTATAAATTATTTAAGAACGGTGGTTAGAGTCCACTAAGAGGCGCATAGCCCGGAGGTTACGCTCTCTCCTGGCCGCGGACGCGCGACCTTGACCTGTCGGCGAACAGGGTCAGTTCAGTTTGGCTTGACTGTGGGGTACAGGGCATCCTGGAATAAGCTAGGAGTTAGAGTCTCCTTACCGTGTTGAACGGTATCTGCGCTTTTTTGGGCAGCAAAGGTTGGACCTTGGGTGTTGGACACTTTTAAATTGAGTTAGGGATTTTAGAGATGAGGCCAGATACAGTTAGAGGCTGATACTGGTTAATTGATTACAAAAAAGTTGGACTTTCTTCGGTTGGACCCGTTAACTTAAATTTGTCAAAATTGTGTAGGCGCTAAAACTTTCAGGCCTGAGAGTGATTGTAAATATAAGACGTCTTTGTAATATAATAGGGAGTTGAGTGTGAAACGAGGCTGTGTGTGACGACAGTGCGCTGCAGCGCTGCGAGCTATTTTTAGATAGTGTGTGAACATGCAAATGAGGTGGCTGCTGTGAAGCCCACAGAGGACTTCCTGTTTAGTGTGTTATTGAGTTTTATAAGTATGATTTGCAAACAATGATACATGCCTGTAATTAAAACGCTGATTTTGCTGATTACAATATTACAAATAAAGTTTTAAATGACTACGGTGAATGTTTAATGTTTGGCTGGGTTTTGATATGGGAGAGACGGCGTTGCAGCTGCTGGGGGTGAGTGACCGGAAATTTGCATGCCCATAAAAGGCAACTGCCTGACTGTGTGAACTATGCACCAAGAGAGAGAGTAAAATCTAGGCAGATGAACCAAATGGATGTTTTAAGAAAAATAGTAAATGGATGTTTTAGTCTCTTAATACAGGTGGATTTCTCTCAACCTGGAAACCTGAGTACAGCAGCAAAAGGATAGATTAACAAAATTGGGACGACAGACAGGCCAAGCTCTGGCTCAAAATTTTACAGCTTGACCTCTCACTTTGTCCCCACCCGAAAAAGAAGCTTAAAGGACATCTTCTCCTCCAGTTATCGGTTACCATCACTGGAAATTTTCAGGCAAGTTTTTCACTGAATTGTTTTTGGCACCATGTGTCCCTGAATCTCGCAAGCAAGCTCTAATTCCTGGCTGAAGACATGGAATGCTGTTATTTAAGGTGGGAAATCAAAATTTGGGAAACAAAATTAAAAACACACACAATTAGAGAAATGCCTTGTTTGAGAAAAAAGTTAAAATAACCCACCCACAAACGCACATACACGCAATGAAGAAACAGCTTACATTCATGAACACGTGAAGATTTTCCAGCAAGGTTAAAGCAGTGAAACTTAACATACACCTGATGTTAAATGATAAAGTTTATCCACTACTAACAAATAAACTCTCTGGGTTGCAGGACAACAACTTAACTTCAAAAAGACAGACACTGGTATGATAAACCAGTGATGAAACAACAAATTTAGTGGTTAAAAGAGTCAAATTGTGACATGTTTTCCTGTGATTGATTAATACAAGTGATTACTGAATGAAATAAAATTCCTTTTTTGAATTATTAAACATGATCTTAAGAATTTTAACATGTACCTGTGTTGTCCTGTCAACTTGGTGGGTTATGACTTGATTATATAGTGAGAAAAAACAAAAAAAAGGGGGGGAGAAGGCTGACACAGGGCCTGGCCCCTCTCTGAATAACACAGCCAAAACAACATCATTTTCCTGTTCGTCTGTTTTTGTTTTGTTTTTGTTTTTTCTCTTTATGCTTGATTACAGGCTGCTTTGTCGGCCCGGAAAGCCGAGGCTGACCTGGACTCCTGCTTTCCCCTCTACCATCTTTGCTTTCCCTTCTACCATCTTTGATGTGACCCTGACCAAATGCTACAGCAGCTGGACCCACAACAACAGCCTGAGAATGTCAACAGTGCTGCAGGAATAAGATCTCATGCAGCGGGGACGGAGAACGTTAAATCCAAGGCCCGTTTCACTATACGGGGGAGATTTCCAGATGGCTTCAGCTGACAGAGCTGTGACGAGACGCCTACTAAGCCCGGATGAAAAGTGAGGCCAAGCAAAAGAATGCTGACCTTAACAACTCTGCATTAAATCTGTGCAGGACAGTGACGGACCAACACGGATGATCGGGCAGCAAAAAGGGTGTGCTAGAGACACGAGTAGTAACTGAGGTCAGGAGGCACCTCAGATTGGACAAAAGCACCAGAAGAACATAAGCTGAAGGCACAGGTGTCGGGGCTCAGCCAGGAGCTGACCTCTGAGAAGAGCCGGACAGCAGGGCTGCAGAAGGCCGTGAAGCAAAGCAAGGAAAACATCAATAAACTTCAATCTGACGTGTACGGAAAAGACTCTGAGGTTTCTGCCCTCAGTGAGAGCTCAAGACATCAGAGCAGAAACTGAGCATGGCTCAGGAGAAGCTGGCTGCTAATCAAACCCATCAGTCAGGCTTAGAGTCCCAGATACAGGACTTTAAATCAGGCCGGAGCTTGCTGGAGCAGGAGGTTGCCAAACCTGACGAGAAGCTCCAACAGCAGGAGCAAACCCTGAAGGAGCTGTAGAAGCAAAAAGGGTCAAGTTAAGGAGAAGATGCAGGACACTGGAGAAAAGGACTGCCTCAATTGGGGCCAGAACCAGTATGGACAGTACTTTGGGCAGCACCACCAATGGACACAAACGGATTGAAAAGGGGGAGGCAGGACCCCAGAGCAAGCTTCAGGCCATGGTTTACCCAGAACATCAGAACAGGAAAGTGATGAACACAAACACACACACACAAACACACACATTTACATACACTGACTCAGAAGCAAGAGAAACACACATATGAACACATATGCACTCGTTGATTGACTGAGAAATGATACACACACACGCACACAAATCGAAATGCTGATTCAATTCACTGAGAAGTGAGCCACACACACACACACACATACACATGTTTGTGCAATGAAGAGTGACACACACACGCTGATGCAATGAAGAATGCTTTACTAACAAATGCTATGCTGATACGCAAAATGCTGCACACAAACGTTCAAATACAGAATCTGTTACAACAACAAGAAGCCATGGATGGTTAATTGATTAAATGCATTTCATGTCACCCAGAGGACATTTGTGTAGATTTAGGGGACAGGGTCTAAAACAGTTTGGTTATGAAAACAATGTCTGTGAGTGATGTCTGTTTATGGCTCAAGGCCTCGACTGAATTGTTTACTGTGCTTCACACAGCCTGATAAGGAGCAGTGGTACAGAGTGAAAATGATGAATTAACGGTGTGAGTCTTATTTCGGAGCGCCACATTTTTGTGATTGAGATTTAATTGAAGGAGGAACACACTGAAAAATGAAAAAATAAATAAATTTTTAAAAAAAAGAAAGAAAAGGGGGCCAGCCCTTGGATTCACGTAAGCATCCCACGTGTATTTAACACAATTGCCTCAGGCTTTAAAGATCTGTACAAAATTCAACAGGAAATCATAGCTTCCCTGTATTTCCTATATTGCTGGTGAGTGCTGTTGCTCCACAGTAAGAAGGTCCTGGGTGCAAGTCCACAGTCTGGCTAGTTTGCAGTGGTTTCTCTCTGGGTATTCTGGTTTCCTGCCACAGTGAAAAGTCATGAAGCTATTAGAGCTAGGTTAATTGATGATTCTAAATTATCCGTGAATGTAAGTGTAGATGGTTGTTTGTTTCTAGGTGATAGACTGGTGACCTGTCCGGGGTGCACCCTGCCTCGTAACCTATCACTTCAGGGTTATTTCCCAGCCCTCCTGCAATCAGGATAAAGATAGGAGGATGGTAGTTGTGGTAGACCCATCCAATTTTTATGGTAACCAGAATTTAGACTTTGTTGAACCGTATGCAATATGAAGACAACATGTAGTATTTAAGGGACCAAGTAGAATTTGGATGAAAGTTATTGAATAGTGTTGAAATAAAATGACAGAATTGTGAAGGATTAAAATATTCCAGGAGCTCAACTTACTCCATCTGAACATGTTTAATTGTGTTTTATGAACTCAAAATGCACAGGTTTACTGAATATGAAAAGGCTGTGTTGATTTAACTCAGTTGTTTAAGTTTCTATCAAAGCAAAACATTTGTGTGTAACTAGTGTCCACTATTGAATCAAATAAGTCCAACATGTTTTTTGTCAGTGCAAAAAGAAGTTACGGTACCTGTATGCTTACACAATATTGTCCCGGGACGGAGAAAAACTTTCTGGTGAAGTTTTTGTTGATTTTGGGTTTTGCTTAACACTAGGTTGATTTTATCAGTGAGGTTTGGATTGTTTTCTTTCTCTAAGAGAGAGAAAGATGGTTTTATGCTCGGACATGTTTCTAATGGGCCCCAGTATTTGTTATTATATGAGTATTTTATTGGTTACGTTTGTCTTTGCTTTTGTTACAGTGCACTGAAATAAGAACATCTGAGAGGAGTGATCCACCGGTGGTGATATTTTGGTATTTTGTGAGTTCCTGATTTAACAAATCAGCTCTTTAATCCAGGCCTGAGTGATTGAACTTTAAAGCGCTATAAAATATTCTTACTGAAAACAGTCGCAAAGTATTTTTCTCCATGATTATAATGGGCTTGGGAGAAATTCATTTATATGGGACATAGATCACATTAGAAGTCCTGAGGCTAAAAGGATTGCAGCGAGTCAATCCAGTCCAAAAAACAAGGAACTGTTTTTCCTTTAAAATGATGACGTCATCTTGCTGGTGATGGAGGCTCGAATAGGTTGCGTGTGAGACTCCATTATCAGCAATATCTGGTATGAATGTGTGTGGATGTATGCATGTGACTGGACTGTGATGGACTGACGACTAAAAGTTTTAACTGACTTGATACTGAGACAAAAACGGTACCGACTTTAGGATTAGTAAATGCCCACAAACAATTCACCCAGCCTGTAAAAGAAGGGTGGATGTTTTGTCTTGCTTTGTTTTGTTTTTGCAGGAGTAGAAGGATGACAGAGACTAAAGGGGGAGGCTGTAGCTTCACATGAGTGTGAACTTCAGACTTAACCCTTTGGTTGCTAATTTTGAGTTACTGATGTTTGCATCAAGAAAATTGTGTTTTATTAGCTGTGTTTCGATTAATGCATCACATTATATTGTTGGGAATATTAAATGCTAAAGTGGAGAGAAGCTTTGATTTCACTCAAGACTGAACATGTTATTATTAACCATAGCAGGCCACTGTAAAAAGCCAATTAATTTTGATAGAAAAAAAAAAAGCAAAAAAAGACTTCTATTAATGTCTATGAATAACAGGGGAATGATAGACTTGTCACATTTAAAATAGAGATATGTAATGACAAACACTGGTCCACGTCATTTAGGTTCTCCATTGAAATAGTCAATAATTTAGAAAAGTAAGATAGAACCAACAGGGGCATGTGCTGAGATGTGGTGCTGCACAAGAACAAGAGCAAAATAAAGAAAAATTATTGTGTTTAGCTTTGATAAATTCAAATTAAAATGTACCATTACACTCAGAGGATCAATATGAAATTCAATATATGCTAATTTTGTATGAAGTACATGACTGATAACTGTTCTGTCCTGAGCTTTTGTTTTTACAGCACCCACTTGACCACACCAACAGTTTCTCGCCACCAAAACTGGGTACTTGCAAAGAATAGGGAGGAATATCATCAGAAGTGGGAAAGGTAAGCCCCGATGGGAGTGATAACATCATTAATTTCACGCATGGTCAAATTCTTAAAACTTGACCCCAAACATGAAAAATTCTTCAAACATTTAGAGACAGAGTGGAGTTCTAGATAAAAATAATGCATCAAACCACATAAGGATGGAGCGTTGGAATCAATAAGATGGTGAAAAAACACGCAGGAAAAAGGTTGATCATGTTGATTATGTTTATTCCAGTGTGCAGAGATTGGCTAATCTGACCAGGAAATGTTATAAAATGGATTGTCGGAATAATCAGCGTTAAAGTCACCTTTGACAGTCCAGACTAAGATGGCGTTGGACATCTTCAGGGCGGAAAAGGGTTGGTGTGACCAAGGTGTGGTTTGGCTTGTTGTATGTATATTTCAAGATGATATGGCTCTGGATGGACCAGTTACCAGGGCATGGAAGGAGGACAGACTCATTAAATGAGGAGAAGGAATTTTCTGGGATTGGAGATCCTCTGGGTGAGTGGTTGACTAAAAGCATGCATAAAATAAAAGCTATTTTTTGTTATTGATTGGTAATAGATTGATAATTGGACACATTTACAGCTGTATTGACTTGTTGTGGACGTAGTCTACTTCATGTTGAAGCACTCTAATTAACAGATTGAAAATAGTGACATTAAAGGAAGAATATGCAGCACCACCCTGTCAGATGCCAGTGCCGGTGGGGCTCAGTGATGAATCAGATGAGCTGGATTCATGGCTGAATCAAAACATAGAGGCCCCTGCTGTGGTCAGTAAGGGATAAAAAGGGTGTGTTTTACGGTTATTTTAGCATCAGCATTATTGTTACATCAGAATCATATAACAAGCATTGCATTGAACATTTATTGAAGCTATTGACATTACATTAATATTTGTATTACAGTGATTGTTATAACCTCATGTTAATCTTCTATTTACAGGTGTCAAAAGTAGTCAACAAGTTCATGTTGAAGTGAAGTTCATAATAATACAGGTTTTGTTTGTAGACAATTGTGAAGACGCAGGCTCTGGGTGGAGCCAGGAGTTGAACAGATCTAACATGACAATTAAATTGATTTCATTCCCTAACACAGGATAACAAGATTGGAGCAACGACACTGGATAGGAGAAAGTCTGATACTTTCTAAGATATGAGCTCACTAACCTTTTCTTTTAATTTTCTAGCTCCGTTGAATTGACACATGTTATAATTAGAAATGGCTAATTTGTTTTTGATGTCTTTTATTAGAATGAGTGGTTTTAATCATTTTTATACATATCTTGCAAATGTGCTTATAATGAGTTGGCACTCGGTTTTTTTTGAAGGTCATAAGCTTCGTTCGGCGATAGTCCGGACTGATAAAGTGTAGGAAATGCCAGTGCAGCGGGCTAAATGCAAACACGCTTACACACACATACACTAAATTAGGATAAGTCCTTGGGACATTCTGAATGTTCTAAACCAATTCTGAAAAAATAATACTGACCAAAAGATCAGTAGACAGCAACATTAGATTGTTAGAGCTAGGAAGAGAGGTGTTTTGGTTTTCTGTCTCTTACAGAGAAAGGAACAGACACCAGACGAGGTCACAGATATACGAGGATCCTTCGCAGCAGAGACAGACACGGTGACTGCGGAAACATCAACTGGGTTCAAGTGTCATGGCATTTTGGGCTCCAGCTAGTCACCTCAAAAGGATGTATCCCATAAACACAGCAATAACCATGAAGGGGTTGGCGGAAATCCAGGAACACCAGACCAATGAGGTTCGGTCAAAAGGGGGACACGTTTCTGTTCCTTTTCCTGGGGAACACAGCTGTGACCCCAGAATACACAGATCATTGTTTGAAATCGGGGCAGAATAATCCCCTGATCTGTGCAACGACTGAAGGGTTGTCTAACCCCTGAGGTTGAAGGGAACAAGAGCAGAGGATCACCCGACTGGAAGACACTGGTGCCTACAGCCATAAAATAAAGGTTAAAAGCTCCTCGGACAGAGGTTCTAGTCTGAGTACGTTTGAAGGGTATAAGGTAGCACCGAAATAAAGCTGTGGGAGAACTGGGGAGTGATGGGAGTATCATCTGTACCTACTATTGTTGTTGTAATAAAAGTTTTTCTTGCATCTGAACTGCGCAAACACAGAGGTCATCTCACATATGGTTCACCCAACAGGGGGACAAAGGGCCTCAGGAGTAAGGAGAAATGAACCCGGCAACACTGGATTGCAGGGTGTAAGTTAGCTCTTTAAGTCTAAAGAGCTCATCAGGGGGAATTGTCGGATTATAATATTATTTTATGCCATGTTAGACCCCTAATTAAAGATTGTGAATTATTATGTAGTTTTAGTTTGCATTATTCTCCTGAATTAGAAGAAGGTGATAACTATTACATTTGTTAAACTGATTTGCATTACATTAGACTGTTGATTTATTGTGAATGAATGATATTGTTTTATGATGCATTATACTGCTGAGTTATAAGAAATACTGTTCACAGAAAGTCATCGTCTCATTTGTCTGGTTAGAAGAGAACAGAGCATACTGCCCCATCTCATCAGGAGCAGATAAACAGGGAGCCAAGGTCGTAGCTTAGGCGCTGTGTGAGAAAGAATGTGAATGTTTAGGCTTTTATGATTAGGTGGGGGCCACTAGAGGCTATAAGAGTTTGATCAAGGCTCCACCATTTTGAGATCTGATGCTGTCTGCTGTATGGTGTCCATCTCCCACGCATGTGTTCATTAAATCATCGTTTGACTTGACCCGGCCGGACCAGTGTTGTTATTTTGGGTTTTCCTCTTGTATCCATCCCCAATATTTGAATCCGTAACAGAATCCCCCAGCATTCTACACCTATTGCAGCATAACTAAGGGAGGATTCAGGGTCACCTGATCCAGCCCCTAATAGATGCATGAACTAGTTTTTCAGTGCCACTCTGAGACAGGATATTTCTAATTTTAGAGATGTTGTGCAAATGGAAGAAAGCAGTCTTACATATTTGTTCAATATGTGCATTGAAGGACATATCCTGGTCAAGAATTACTCCAAGTTTCCTCACAGTGCTACTGGAGGCTAAGGTAATGCCATCCAGAGTAAAAATCTGGTTAGATACCATATTTCTAAGATTTTCAGGGCCAAATACAATAACCTGAGTTTTATCTGAATTAAGAAGCAGAAAATTAGAGGCTGTCCAGGTCTTTATGTCTTTAAGATATTCCTGCAGTTTAACTAATTGGTGTGTGTTATCTGGCTTCATGGATAGATAGAGCCAGGTGTCATCTGCATAGCAGTGAAAATGTATGCTATGCCTTCTGATGATACTGCCAAAGGGAAGCATGTATAATGTCAACACAAATGGTCCTAGCACTGAACCCTGTTGAACTCCATAATTAACCTCAGCATGTGAAGAAGACTATCCATTTACATGAACAAATTGGAGTCTATTAGATAGATATGATGCAAACCACTGCAGCACAGTACCTGTAATACCTACAGCATGCTCTAATCATTCTAATAGAATATTATGGTCGGCAGTATCGAATGTTGCACTGAGGTCATAAGAAGATCATTTGTAACCTTCACTAAAGCTGTTTCTGTGCTGTGATGGGCTCTGAAACCTGACTGAAACTCTTCAAATAAGCCATTCCTCTGCAGATGATCTGTTAGCTATTTGACAACTACCCTTTGAAGTTTTTTTATATGAAAGGAAGACTGGAGATTGGCCTATAATTAGCTAAGACCACTGGGTCTAGAGATGTTTTTTTAAGTAAAGGTTTAGAGAGATAGGTAGATCATATTTAAGATTGAAGCATTAATTAGTGGCAGGACTTCTTTGAGCAGTTTTGTAGGAATAGGGCCTAAAAGACACGTTGATGGTTTGGAGGAAGTAATTACTGAAGTTAACTCAGAAAGATCAATTGGAGAAAAAGACTCTAAATGAATATCAATGGTACTCAAAGTAGCTGTAGATAATGTTACATCTGTGAGATGATTTTGAGTATTTTTTTTTCTCTAGTAATGGTTAAAATTTTATTTGTAAAGAAAGTCATAACTAGTAAAAGGATTGGTTGGCTCAACAGAGCTCTGACTTTTTGTCAGCCTGTCTACAGTGCTGAAGAGAAACCTAGGGTTGGTCTTATTTCCTGGGGTGGCTGTAGCTCAGGTGGGCAACTATTCACCAGAAGGTTGGTGGTTTGATGCCAGGCTCCTCCAGTCTACACCATGCCAAATATCCTTGGGCAAGTTACTAACCCCATGTTGCTCTCCGATGCACTCCATCGGAGTGTGAATGCGAGTGAATGTTAGATAGAAGCACTTAAAAAAACTTAGATAAAGTGCTTGTGTGAATGGGAATGATTGGGTGAATGCACGAGTTATATAAAGCGCTTTGAGTGCTCAGTGAGAGTAGAAAAGCACTACATAATAAAATGCTGTTGTCCACAATAACTAAAGAAGAAATTTACTTGGCAATTAAAAGACTAAAGGGAGGGAAAATGGCAGGGCCAGATGGGTTTGACCCAGAATGGTATAAAATAATGCAGGATTATTAGACTCCCACCATGTTAAAAACATTTAATTGGGTAATGGAAAAGAAAACTATCCCTTCTTCATGGAGGGAAGCAATAATTTCCATTATACCAAAAGAAGGAAAAGATAAACTAGAATGTAGTAAATATTGCCCAATTAGTGTACTGAATATTGATTATAAGTTGTTCACATCCATCATCTCTAAGAGACTAGAAACAATATTACCCGGGTTAATACATAATGACCAAATGGGTTTCATCAAACAGAGACAGGCCCAGGACAACATCAGAAAGGTTTTGCACATAATGAGGCAGGTTGATAAACAAAAATTAGAGACCTTAGTGTTAAGTTTAGATGCTGAGAAGGCATTCGATTCAGTGAGATGGTCCTTTTTATATAAAGTGCTTGAGAAGTTTAACTTTGATAAATCCATAATTGATATTATTTCAGGGCTATACAACAAACCAACCGCTAAAATCAAAATCAACGGAAACCTCACCGAACCATTTTATATTGGAATGCGGGACACGACAGGGTTGCTGCATTTCACCACTGCTTTTTGCTTTGTTTATAAAACCATTAAGTCAGTGGATCAGGCAGAAACAGGATATAACTGGAGTAAGAACGGCAGGAGGGGAACAGAAATTAGCACTATTTGCTGACGACATACTTTTAACAATATCCTATCCCTCACAGGCACTCCCACAAATCATGGAAATGCTATCAGAGTATGGTTCTTTTTCAGGATATAAGGTTAATGTAAATAAAACCGTAGTATTAACTTTAAACTATGACCCACCAGTCGAAATTAAGAATCGCTATAAATGGAAATGGGATGCAGATAGCATTAGGTATTTAGGGGTGGTAATACACCGTGACTTCACCAAAATGTTCAATGCCAACAATGCCCCGTTAAATGAATCTATAAAATCAGATATACAAAGATGGAATACCATTCCGTTTCTGGACCTACACTCCAGGATCGAATCAGATTAAATATTCTTCCCCGACTGCTGTATTTGTTTCAGTCCTTACCGATAGTATTTTGTTAAAATATATCTGGAACGGGAAAAAACTAGAGTTAAATATAAAACGCTTCAACTAAAGAAAGAAAAGGGAGGGCTTCCTTGTTTACGAGAATATTACTGTGCAGCTTGTTGTCCAGATTACACCGCCTATTCTGTCCCTCCTGTTATTTCTAAGGTATGTTTTTTATAAGTTTGTTATATGGCGGGTCATAATCATTCGTTCTGTAATTAATTGTTGCAACGTGTCAGAAAATATGTTTATTCTTGATCTTGTCTGGACAAAGCCTGCCATCTAGTGGGTTGACAGGGTAGCGCCATGTTAGAGCGCAAGCAGTGGTTTTCTCCCAGCGCTCGACAGGGAAGGAAGGTTAAACTCAAAATACTGGGTAGAAACTAACCCAGAACCGTGACAGACAACACAAGAGCCAAAACAGTTCCGGGGGCCGACCGTGCACACGGCAATGGGCAAACAGTTCCGGGGGCCGACCGTGCACACGGCCATGAAGCCAACCTAGAGGCCTGGAAAATGGCCGCCAGAGGCGAGGCAGAACAGGCCGAGCGGGCTCTGACGGCGGTGTCGCAACCGCCGGACCAGACGAGGCCGGACCAGACGAGGCCGGACCAGACGAGGCCGGACCAGACGAGGCCGGACCAGGCGTGGATGAAGACGGCAGCGGAACCTGACGGCTGCGGATGAAGACGGCAGCGGAACCTGACGGCAGCGGAACCGGACGGCTGCGGAACCTGACGGCAGCGGAACCGGACGGCTGCGGAACCTGACGGCAGCGGGACGGCTGCGGAACCTGACGGCAGCGGGACGGCTGCGGAACCTGACGGCAGTGATGCTGCAGGAGGTGATGTGGATGCAGGCAACGGTGTAGGAGACACAGGGGATGATTCAGCAGGTGGTGGCTGAACAAACTTCCCCGGACCGTCAGCAGACGTGAGGATGTGCTTGCTGGGTCCTCCAGGACCCCCAGCAGATGAGGCGTGGTGCTGGGTGGGCTCCTCAGACCCACCAGCAGACGACACCTGAGGCTGGACGGGCGACACGGGCCCTCCAGCAGACGACACCTGAGGCTGGACGGGCGACTCGGGCCCTCCAGCAGACGACACTCGAGGCTGGACGGGCGACTCGGGCCCTCCAGCAGACGACACTCGAGGCTGGACGGGCGACTCGGGCCCTCCAGCAGACGACACTTGAGGCTGGCTGGGTTCTCCCCGAACCCCCAGCTGACGAAACCTGAGGCTGGACGGGCGACTCGGGCCCTCCAGCTGACGACACTTGTGGCTGGCTGGGTTCTCCTGAACCCCCAGCTGACGACACTTGTGGCTGGCTGGGTTCTCCCGAACCCCCAGCTGACGACACTTGTGGCTGGCTGGGTTCTCCCGAACCCCCAGCTGACGACACTTGTGGCTGGCTGGGTTCTCCCGAACCCCCAGCTGACGAAACCTGAGGCTGGACGGGCGACTCGGGCCCTCCAGCTGACGTGGCGCGAGGCTGGACGGGCTCCTCCGGCCCTCCAGCTGAGATAGACGGCTGAATGGACCCCTCTGGTCCTCCAGCAGAGGACAGGGGCAGAGGGGTGAACTCACTGGAGCTCTCAGCAGGGGATGACGGCTGAGACTGCTCAGTAAAGTCCTCTAGTGAAGCTGCTGGTGCTGGCATCTTGACCTCTAGGGGTCCAGAGTTGGCTGGTGGCTGACACCCAGCCTCTGGGGAGGCCCTAGATCGAGCAACTGTCTCTGAGATGGCCAGCTCAAGTGAACCAGCTAACGTTTGTATGAAGTGTGTTCCCTGCTTGTAATGAGGCTGTGAGGATGATGGCTGAGTGAATGAGTGGGAAGGCTGCTGAGCTAGTGGCGACTGAGCTACAAGTAGCAGAGACGATTGTAGTGGAGGCGTAATAGATGGTGAAGTGGCTGACTGAACTGGGGGCAGCGCGGCTGCTGACTGAACTGGGGGCAGCGCGGCTGCTGACTGAACTGGGGGCAGCGCGGCTGCTGACTGAACTGGGGGCAGCGCGGCTGCTGACTGAACTGGGGGCAGCGCGGCTGCTGACTGAACTGGGGGCAGCGCGGCTGCTGACTGAACTGGGGGCAGCGCGGCTGCTGACTGAACTGGGGGCAGCGTTACAGGCCTGGCATTTGACTGGGATGGAAGTGAGGATGGGACAATGGAGCGGACACGGTCATAAACATGGAACGAGGGTTCAGAACAGGCAGTCTCGGACGCTATGGCCATGGATGAGAAATCAATGTTATCCTCAGTCGACACACAAAAAATAGCCCCAGAATAAACAGTCATAGAAGCAACAGAGTCAACAAAAATGTCCCTTTCACTCACCACAGCCGGCTGCTCTGACATTCTGAACTCCGGCTGTGGGGTGCCGCGCCGGCGGCGCGAACGTCGCTTCCTCCGTGGAGACAGCTCCGACGGGCCGGGTAACTCCTCATCCGGCGGTACGGATGGCACGTCCTCCGTTGAAGCGAGCGGGCGAGCAGTAGCGGCGGGAGGGTGGAGGTGTAGTTCGTGGAGAATGAAGTTTTGCACGAGCGGGTGCAGTGAGTCCAATAGCCAGGGATAATCTGAAATCAGCTGTTGTAGCCTGACTTCCAGAACGTAGAGAAACGCTTCTCCCTCATGCTCAAGCCACAGGTTGATTAATCTTGACACTGAGTCCGTTATGAGCTGTCGAAGCTCCGTGGGTGGGGTGAATGCCGCTGGATCCATATCTGGCTGGTCCGTACTGTCACGGCGAGTGAGATGAGCCGTGTGGAAAATAAAGGAGGATCCAAACGCAGGCACTTGTAAAGGTGTGATGGTGGTTTATTAAACACAAAATAAAAATGGACAAAAGGCGAACCGAACAAAGACTAAACTATACTGGGAACAAACTGAGTACAGAACACGAACCTGAACATGAACGAGAGCGAGCAGAAACAGATTGACAGCAGGGAACACACGGATGAAACATGGTGGGAACGCAGACGGACCAGCAACTACAAACACAGAAGACACGACTTAAATACACTCAGGAAATCACAGGGAGATTACACACAGGTGGGAGACACAGCTGGGAGTCATTAACGAGACGAGAGGTAAAACTGAACACACTCACATGAGACGCAGACCTTCACAATAAAACAGGAACAAGAAACCATCACACGAAGACGCAGACTCGACATTGAGAGACAGACAGAAAATGACACATGGAACTAGACATATACTAAGCAGACACAACCGAAGAACAAATCCTAAACACAAATAAACAGAAACATGAAACTCTAATAATAAACATCATAATCGTCATCATCAACACAACAAGAGAACAAGAAAACAATCCCTGATGGAAAATTAAACCAAAACATTATAAACTCAAAATACTGGGTAGAAACTAACCCAGAACCGTGACAGAAGGTCCATTTCTCTGTGTCTCTGTAATTTCCTGCATCTGACGCCCTTGAAAAGGCATAATCTGTAAGTGTGGCAAAACGGTTTATTGTTTTCACTTATTAGTACCTTGTTCAGCAAAGTAATGAGTTTCTTGTGTGTTTAGCGAGTTTGTTACATTACTAGCACAAGCTAGCTGTTAGCCCTTTGTTTAGCCTGCTAACATGAAGCATACCAGCATGTGGTGTTAGCTGTATCTCTTGACATGTGTTGTTACTGAGATTGTGTAGTGATTGTTTACATAAGTCAACAATATTTAATGTAATCTTTGTGTATTTGCATGGAGAGTGAATACACTGTATTCTGTTTCTGTTATTACAGTTTGCCAAAAAAATAAATAAATAAGGATCAGTAAAGCTCTGAAGAATGCCACGCGGTCTCCTGAGTGTTTACTGAAGCCATTTAATGTTTAGCTTTCTGCATAAGCTGGATAGAGACATTCAGCTGAGGGCAGAAGACCGCCGGATGGAAAGATGTTGAAGGAACAACAAGGAATACCAGTTACAGCTTTAATATCGGACATAAAATTACAGAATAAAATACACATGGCAGACAAACCCATACTACAAATAATGATATCTGCTTGGAAAGAAGTAATAAGAATTTGCGGTTTGGAAAATGCCTCCAAGGTTTTAAGATGGTGTGCATATGATTCAGATTTTACTCCAAATCAGTACGATAATAGATTCAAAAACTGGATTTCAAAAGGTATAACTAATTATTATTCATTTGTCCACAAGGGGGCATTCCAAAGCTTTGAATTTTTAAGAAGTAAACATGATTTAGGTTCAGACAATTTCTTTAGATATCTACAGCTCAGAAATTATTTTAATCAAAACTTAAAAGTTAACCTAAACAAATTACAATTTGTAGAAACATTTTTATTATTAACCAAATCTGGAGCGCAAAGCAAAATTATTTCCAATTTATATAACAGCATCCTGTGGTGTAAAAGCGACAGCACTGTGTATATTAAAGCAATGTGGAGAAAAGAAGGTAATTTGTCAATTACAGAGGAGTGTTGGGGCCACACATGCAAGATACAGTGGGCTACCACTGGGTCTAATGTTTGGCGTGAATTTTGCTGGAAAAGCATCATGAGATTTTTCATCACCCCTGCTCAACAAAGATATCGGGGAACTGGTGACAAACGTTGGACATGTGGGGAAGATGGAGCTAATCATTTCCATATCTTTTGAGATTGCAAAGTTATTCGCCAGTATTGGTCTCTAATCCATGAACATCTACAAAATGTTTTTTCATTTGATTATCCTTTAACCCTTGTGACCATATTTTTGTGTAATGCACCAGTGGATAAATTGAATTACAATGATAGAAGACTCTTGTATATCCTACTTGGCGCAAGTAAAAAGCCTCTTACGAGGAGACGGCTTAAGCCTGAACCACCAACGATGGAAGATTGGATACATTCTGTACACGAGATGTATACGTTGGAAAAATTGTCATTTTCTCTTAAACTTCAGAGGGATACCATCTACCGAATATGGTCTAAATGGACAGAATATGTTAAGCCTGTGAGGTGTGATTTTTTATGAATCATGCTTTTTTTTTACATTAAAGCCCTGAGTATTATGTGAACTTACCTGCCCTGCTAACTCCTAACCTAAGTCTTTTTCCCCATTTCTTTTCTTTTTTTCTCTCATCTTTTTTTTCTTTTTTTTCTCTCTTTTTTCTTTCCAATTATAAGTTTAAAAAGAAAGCAAAGACAGTGTAAAAAGCCATACTACTGTTATGTTCAATTGCTTTCTCAATAAAAGAGATAATAATAAAAAAAGAAAAGCGCTATATGAGAACCAGTCCATTTACCATTTCCCTCAATCAGTGATGAATAGTCAGATGTTTTGGCTTTGCGGAGGGCTTTCTTATAAAGCAGCAAACTATTTCTCCACACTAAATGATCTTCTAAATTTTTGACACGCCATTTCCTCTCCAGCTTACAAGTTATCTGCTTTAGGATACGAGAATTATACCACACCGTTAAATACTTCTGATTTGAGGCCTTATTTTTCACAGGAGCCACAGTATCCAGTGTCATACGTAGTGAGGAGGCAAAGTTATTAACAAGATAATCGACCTCTGTTTGAGCAGCGTTCAGGTAGCTGCTCTGCTCTGTGTTGGTACAGGGCATTGAAGATGATAACAGTGGGTGCATTATACTCTTAAACTTAGTTACAGCACTTTCAGAAAGACATCTACTGTGATGAAATCTGCTCCCCACTGCTGTGTAATCAATTATTGTGAATTTAAATGTTATCAGGAAATGATCAGACAAGAGAGGGTTTTCAGGAAACACTGCTAAATGTTCAGCTTCTATGCCATATGTTAAAACAAGATCTAGAGTGTGATTAAAGTGGTGGGTGGCTTCTTTTACATTTTGAGAGAAGCCAATTGAGTCTAATTATAGATTAAATGCTATGTTGAGGCTGTTATTTTTAGCATCTACATGGATGTTAAAATCACCCACAATAATTATTTTATCTGACCTGACCACTAAATCAGATAAAAAGATCTGAGAAATCAGAAATCTGTGTAAGGCCCAGGTGGACGATACATGATAATGAATAAGACTGGTTTTTGAGTTTTACAGCTAGGGTGGACAAGGCTAAGCATCAGGCTTTCAAACAAATTAAAAGTCTGTCTTGGTCTTTGGCTTATTGATAGGCTGGTGTAAAAGAATTGCTGCCACGCCGCCCCCTGTGCTTCGAGGGTTCTGATGATTAGAATAACTCGGGGGTGTTGATTCATTTAAACTAACATAATCATCCTGCTGTAACCAGGTTTCTGTAAGGCAGAGTAAATCGATTTGTTGATCAGTTATTAAGTCATGTACTAACAGAGACTTGGAAGAGAGAGACCTAATGTTTAATAATCCACGTTTCACTGTTTTACTCTTTTGTTCAGAAGTGGATACTGTATTGTTCTTTCTTTGTTATTTTTTATGTTTAGGTCGTTTTTTGCTGGTTTTTAGTTTGTTTGTGTTTTTTTGTCTGTTTGGGACTTAACACAGTCTCTAAGGGGTTTTGGGGGGATAACAGGAGGAGAGAAGCTGCAGATGGGAGTGCAAGACTGCAGCTCTGTTTCCTGGTCCCAACTCTGGATAGTCACATTTTGGGGGGTTTAATAAATTTGGCCAGATTTCTAGAAATGAGAGCTGCTCCATCAAAAGTGGGATGAATGCCGTTTCGCCTAACAAGACCAGGTTTCCTTGAGAAAGTTTCCCACATTGTTTTGTGGACATCACTCAGACAGACAGCAATTTAAGAAGAACATGCGGCTAAACATGTCACTCCTGGTCTGATTGGGGAGTGGACCAGAGAAAACTACACAGTCCCACATTGTTTTGGCAAAGTTACACACCGATTCAATATTGATTTTAGTGACCTCCAATTGACGTAACCGGGTGTCATTACTGCTGACATGAATTGTAATTTTACCCTTAGCCAGCAGTTTTAAATTTCCCTCAGTGTCACCTGTTCTGGCCCCTGGAAAACAGTTGACTATGGTTGCTGGTGTCTCTAGCTTCATATGTCTCAGAACAGAATCGCCAATTAATAGAGTTTGATCCCCGGCGGGTGTGTCGCCGAGTGGGGAAAAACGGTTACACACATGAACAGGTTGGTGATCTACCTGGGGCTTCTGTTTAAGACTATGCTTCCTCCTCACTGCCACCCAGCTGTCCTCTTTCCCCTGCTGCTCGGGGCCTCCCGGGGGGAACAGCTATAGGGCCTACGCTACCTCCGGCTGTACCGGCTACAGGGGCCTGGCTAGCTACGGGTGTATCAGGGGTGCGAAGCAGAGTCTCCAATTCAGTAATCCTATCCTTTAGAGCCCCCCCCCAAGAGCACCTGGCTGCAGCCACTGGGGAGCGCCATATTGCAACCTCCACAGTAACCAGAAACACGTGACCTCCACACTAACCGGAAACACGTGACCTCCACAATAACCGGAAACACGTAACTTTAGTTAAATCGACTTTGACAGCGAAAACAAAATTGTGGGTTTTTTTACTATTCATGCTGATAAATAAATTTGGTTCTAAGTGTTTTTTAACACTCTGGGTTTATTAAGAAAATCACCATCCCTTCAGCTTGTTCGTGGCAAAAGTGTCCATGTGTTATGTTTTTATTTCTTTGCTACTTTTTCTGCATAAAGGTTTTTTCATAAATATAAACTAGTCATTACTTTTTTCATGTTTAATCCTTCAAATACCTTTTTCTAGTACAATGCACTTGTTTGAAGACAACCTCAAAACTCACCATTTCATATATCAGCAGTGCTACTGAAAATTATTGTAAAGTCATCCCTCACAATAACGCGGTTCAACTTTTGCGGACTGTTTCACTGATTTTTGATTTTTTTTTTTACAGTACATTGTGTTGTGCGTTCTGATTGCTGTGGACCATTGTCAATCAATCTAGTACAGTGTCTCCTGTACAGCAGCGGTCCCCAACAGGGCCACGGACCAGTACCGGTCCGTTGAGTCGGTTTCCCTGGGTCTTTTCCCGTGTTGTGGTCGTGTGTCTTATTTTGAAAGAACTATTTAGGAGGATGTTACTCTCAATGTTGTTGGTGCAACAAGACGCTGCTCATAAAGTTACACAAGTACACAGCCGAATTCACGTTTATTATTATATTTACAAAATACCACCGTTTTTGTCTTTGTTTGTATCATTTTATTTTGTTGTATTTATCTGCAACACCTTAAAGGCCCGTCCGTGAAAATATTGTCTGACATTAAACTGGTTCGTGGTGCAAAAAAGGTTGGGGACCACTGCTGTACACTACAGAATGCGTTTAGCTTGTCGAATTTATATAAATCTGCCCACGAAACGTTTTGCACGGTTTCATTTTATAATACTGGATACTGGAGAAAAGTGTATAAAGCATGTAGTGAGGGGTTTTACAGTCTTAAAACATCTATAAAACATCTATAATAATTGTAAAAAATAAAGTTGGCTACTTCGCGTAGCGAACGTAACTCCCGCAATAAACGAGGGACTGCTGTATTATTAATAGTAGAGTCTGGGACATCTAATTGATTAACATCCACATTGATTATCATGCACTATTATTTTTGTTCAAGGAGAGCAAAAACTATAAAACTCTCTCTCAGCAAAAATGGCCACTTTTGCGTATGTTCACAAAATGCTGTAAAATATATATTTATTAAAACATTTATCTACTTTCACCGACTTGACTCTTTAAATTAGCACCAGTCCTTTTCATCAAAAACCAAAATTTTATCTACATTCTTTTTTTTACTCTTTAAATGCCAGTTAGGTTATATATAGTACCAGTAACGTTTCAGATAAAAAGGTGATAAAGTCCTAATGGTTTCATAAATCTTCCTATTTATTTATTTTTTTCATATAAGCATCGGGGACAAGGCTGTCTTGCAATTGTTGAGGTTCACTAGTGTGCGCCCTATTTCTTCCAGGATCACTCTTCATTTGTAGGTTTTAGTGGACTCTTAGTACTGTGAAGTGGTTTTCATGGGACAAAGGCTTGTATTCCAAGATCTGGGAGATTGTAGAAATGAGCAGTAATGTCCTTCTTACCATCTTTCCAGAAAAATAAGTGATCTGGAAGCTGTTACGCTTACTTACAGCAGCAGCACTTTCTGCAGCTGCATTAAGTCCAGGACACATTTACTAACAGTATGTGTTGCTGTATGTGCTGCAGCTTTGAATCTTTTATTAATATATATTTTGTTAATATATTGGCTATGGTGTCTTGTTATGAAATGTACAAGAGTAAAAGTGTTAGCATGTGCTTCAAAGCTAAGTTTGACTGGGAAACTCAAAGCTCAATAGTCTGTATCAACAAAAATTCACTGCAGCCTGTGTAATATTTCATGCGTCATAATTTATTCCAGTCTATCTTGCAAATGCATATTTGCTTTGCAATGTCATGCACAAACAGACACAACTATTAGATCCTTAAGATCAAACCTGTGTCATTCTTTTGGTCCACTGCAGTGTAGTAGTCAAAATAAAAAAATAAAAAAAAGAAGTGAAGTGGCCACAAATGGCCAGGATAGAGCCCAGAGGGTTAATTCGTAAAATGTATAAAAATATTATTGATTACAGGATAATACATTAATGTTAATAGCAACTGTAAGCTTTTTACTTTGAAATTACAAGTATAAACAATGCTGCTACATTTACACTAAAAAAATTTACTATGAGTATGAACATAAAACAAGTGAACAACATTTTATAATAAGCTTAATTGGAATTCTGTACACTGAAAAAAAAACCCAACAACACATAAAAAACACAAACAAATAGCCAGTGCCTTCATCTGTCCGTTAAGTGTCAAACATCGCATTGACCCGTAATCTCTGCTCGTCAGCACATTTAAAAAGAGCTCCATGTCCTCTGCAAACTGAAAAACAAAGAAGAAGTCCCTCTACACAAAAACACTGCAGATGACAGGCCAGGCAAACATCTATTGACCTGTTTGAATGCCTCCTCATCGTGTGAGCCCTGAAATTTTTTTTTGTAAGAAGAGTAAGACCACAGTGAGGGCATTTTATTTTCATGGACTTTCCACAAGCCGCAGTTTCATTTAGCACAGAGGGTAGAGCACATGAATGTTCTACTGAAGATTCAGAAAATGGTTTAGATGCTGGAGACAAGACATCAAGAGGGAGATGGGGCTCCACGGAGAGTGCAGCGGGGAGCAGTCCTGAATGCTGACATGACAATAATTGCCTTGCCATATCCCCACGCTGTATGACTGTCATGTTGCAGACAGGACAGTGAAAGTGCACCAGTATATCATTTTGTCTGTAAGAGAGAAAAAAAAGAAAAACAACAACATGCAATATAAATGTAGTTGTATAGAATGCAATCGGTTTATCTAACAATCAGATTGTACATATTAACAAAAATATCCAAGCCATCCTCAATAATGAAAGCAAAATGGTGTGGATCACAAGAGCTGTCAAGAAATGTGGTGAACAGGAAAAAATATTTAATGAAAACACACTTTTTTCTCTCGCTGATGAATGCACTGAACTGCACAATGTGAAAAGCAACTTTTAAGTCAACAAAGAGACTGCAGAAGTGCTGAAAAGAAGGGCATATTTATAACTTTAACTATGAGGTATATTTAATATCAACATACCTTTGCAAAGCATTTTTAATGTATCCATTTATATGCTCCTCAATCTTTGCCCTGACAGTAGGGCTGAAAGTGGGGCACAGAGGGCAGTGAAAGGGTCTTTTGCAACACGTGTTGCAGAATAGAATAGGGAATAGTAGTATTTATAAATGTATAAATCTCTTTGTGACAAAGTTTACATGTTGATGCAGGTGGAATGAGAGACATGAATAAAGCGCAATATGCAGTAAATGAAACAATTCAATTCAATTCAATTTTATTTATATAGCGCCAAATCACAACAAAAGTCGCCTCAAGGCGCTTCATAGATACAGAGAAAAACCCAACAATCATATGACCCCCCTATGAGCAAGCACTTTGGCAACAGTGTGCATTGATGTCAGATAGTGAAAAGCAGTGAAGTGAATTTGTTCAATAACAAGCAAAAATCAAATGCGTCCGAAACTGACCACTAAATCCTAACCAGAGGTGTCAAAAGTACGACAGTTGTTGTAACGCTAACAAAGTGCCAACGTAATCAGTGTAAGCAAAGTAGATAATTCCTAGAATTATATAATTATTATAAATCGAACCTTTACGATCGATTTGCAAGGTTAATGATCCATGCAGGAACGAGACAAAAAAAAAAAGATTCATGCAGGAACGTATTTCAGCCTACTGTGGTGGTCACGTGTTTCCGGTTAGTGTGGAGGTCACAATATGGCGCTCCCCAGTGGCTGCAATAAATTAAGGAGTGAGTACACAGAGAGTGTGCTTCAGAGGAAGCTAGTGAAGATCATACTATCAAAAAAGAAGTTATCTAAAAGTTTTTAATTAATTGCTATGCACATATGCTACTCAAACACACCACTGTGTGTTGGAACAGGAACAGGAAGTGATACTAGTGGTGGGCAGATCGATCCAAATATTGATTGTATCAATACCAAGTCGACATTGGCATTAGATCGATACTAGCCTGGTGAGATCGATTCTTTACTTTAAGTTCCGCTCTTGTTTGCAATGCTGTGCTTTTGGCAAAGACGAAACAGCCAGGTCGCCAGACTTGCCGCTCCTGTGTCAGCGCAGAGCAGGCACACTTTGCTACCCCTCCAACCTCTTGTGCTTAGATGTTGCACTGTCATGTGATGTGACTTAGGCTACGTTCACACTGCAGGCGAAAGCACATCAAATCCGATTTTTTTGACCCTATGCGACCCATATCCGATCATGGTATGACAGTGTGAACGGCACAAATCCGATATTTTCAAATCCGATCTGGGTCACTTTTGTATGTGGTACTGAATCCGATACATATCCAATGTTTTAGAAAGCGACTGCTGTTTGAAAAGTCATGTTGCATTAAATCCGTCTTTTACGTCACTGACAAAAGACAGACGCCAATTATCAGCGCCGGAGAAGACATCGCGAACACTTCCTGGCCATCCAGTGTAGATATTAGTGAAACTGTTGGGAAGACAACGTTGGAGAAACGTGAACATTTTATTTGTACTGTATAATCTGCAGATTCTGACAAACCTGCAACTATCCTTTGAAGCACTGCTCCTCTAAAACAGCAATAAGGATAATTATTAGGTTTATCTACATTATTATGTAAATAACAAAATAACTTAAAGCAAAAATTGGGAAACGTAAAGTCCGAAGTCTTTATATTAAGGGCCATCAGTCAAACAATATTGTTTGCTCTGGGTCTAAACAGAGCGCGTTGTGTGTGACATCTTTTTTTGCGCATGCGGGCCGCTTTGAGCGTTCACACTAGAGCGTGTTTGCTGTCGCATTTTATTTGTAGTGTGAACAAGCAGACAAAAAAATCGGATTTGATCAAAAAATCGGAATTGAGCATTAACACCTGCAGTGTGAACGTAGCCTTAGACACTTTGGGGGTTAAGTTTTTTACATATTATTTATATTTTCACCAGTTGTTTTTGTTGAGAATTTTAATTGTAATTTTGCGGTACACATCACCACCAACAACAACAACGCAAGCAGAGCATTGTAGATGCCATGCAGGTGAGGTGCGACATCGCACCCAAAGGCAAAAATACTGTACTGTGTTGTGCTAAAAATACTGCAGTATAAGTTGAAGTACTGATTCTACTTCTTTACTCAAGTAAGAGTGAAAAAGTACTGGTTGAGAAATGTACTCACAGTAAGAAAGTAAAAGCAGCTCTTTGAAGGACGTTTCTACCAGCTGTTTTTGTGCAAAGCTAACTGAACCTTCTTCTATATTACTGAAATCTATATGTATGTAATATGTATGTAAGGTAATCTATATTACCATAATTTTTTCTGGACTGTCAAGAGATTTATTCTAAAGACACTTCTTCAGCTGAGAGTCAGAGAGTAGAAACACACACGCTGCAGTTTTTCCTTGCATGGGCGGTCACAGAGTGCTCACACCAAAGTGGGGGCCCTGTGATGTGCGCGCTCTTTTCTTGCACTTGTCTTTATTTATACACAAGAAGAGTAATACAACAATGAATACATTTGTTTAGTGGAATGTTGATACGTGAGCATGTGCGTATGTGGTTGTGTATGTGTGTGCGTGAGCGGTTTATGGGAAGCAGCTCCTTTTCCTGGTAGGGAGTGAAAACTGCTTGTTCAGCTCTTACTATCGCTGTGAGAAAGAAACTGATAATAACAGAACAAGTCTTATAGTGAACAACAGTCTAAGTCATCAAAAGGTTATTATGCAGTATTCTATCACATGCAAACTTATATCATTAAAAAGCATATACTGACTACTAAATACAATTTTATATTGACATGGACAATTATTTTTTAGATGCCCCAAAGAATCGAAAAGGGGCTTCATCAGAAAAAATGTCTTTACCCCAGTCCTCAGTAGCCCACCTGCTGTACTGTACTTTTTACAGACTATCAGTCTGTCCCTGATGGGTTTTTTTTTTTGTTTTTCTGTTTGTTTTTTTTGGGGGGGGGGGGGGGGGGGGGCTTTTTGCTGCCCTTCTTGAGACCAGGCATCTTCCAAAAGTCTTCGCCTCACTGTGTGTGTAGATGCACTCACACGTGCTGCTGCCATTCCTGAGTAAGCTCTGCACTGGTGGCACTCCGATCCCACAGCTGAATCGTCTTTAGGAGACGGTCCTGGTGCTTGCTGGACTTTCTTGAGCACCCTGTGACCTTCTTCACAACAATTGAATCTCTTTCCTTGATGAGAAGATAAATGGTTGATTTACATGCAATCTTAGTAGCAACAACATCCTTGCCTGTGAAGCCATTTTTATGCAACGCAATGATGGCTGCATATGTTTCTTTGCAGGTAACCATGGTTAACAGAAAGAATAATGATTACTAACATCACCCTCTTTTTTTAACACATCCAGTCTTCTATTCTAACTCAGCCAGCATGAAATAATGATCTCCAGCCTTGTGCTCGTCAACATTCTTACCAGAGTTAACAAGAAGAATATTGGAATTATCTCAGCAGGTTCTTTTATGGCATGAAATGCTGAATGATGAGATGCAGTGGAAATTTATTTTCTGGGATTAAGTTCATTTTCATGGCAAAGAAGGACTTTGCAACTCATCTGATAACTCTTCATAACATTCTGGAGTACATGCAAATTGCTATCATAAAAACTGAAGCGGCAAACTTTATGAAAACCAATATTTGTGTCATTCTCAAAACTTTTGCCCACGACTGTACACTGTTTATGGTGTCTTCATATTAGACACTATACAACCATCATCAGCTAAAATTCATATGAATCTCTGCGAGACAAGGTTTTTGTACAGTGAAATTATTCTGCAGATCATCAGAATGAAAACTTAGTGGCCATGTCTGCATAGCCTCTTCTAAAAGTATGCTTTCATGACATTATTGTGTGTTGGGTGGTGCTCAGGCCTATCGAGACTGAAAAGCGGGACATTGAACGTCACCTAGCTGAATCTTCAACTAATCACCACCTGGTGGTGAATTGGATCAGGAGGCGGGGGAGCATGCCGGACTGCTGCAAGGAGCGGCTGCAAGATGGTTGGTGCCTGTCGTGATCAAACTTAAGAGGGATCCGGTCGGCCTAGGATAGCCATCAGGTGGTGGCCTCCAGCTCTCACTGGAGAATTTCACAGCTGAGTGTAGAGCAGGGGGAATGAGAGTCACCACCTCCAAATCTGTGGCCACGATCCTCAGACAGAAAACAGTGGGGTGCCCACTCTGGATGAGTAGCTGCACCACGTGGATGACTTTGGGTATCTCAGGGTCCTGTTCACGAGTGAGCGAAGAGTGGAACAAGAGATCAACAGCTGCAGTGATGCGGACGCTGTATCAGTCTATTGTGGTGAAGAGTCATTCAAGACAGGCTCAGGGTAGAGCTGCTGCTCATCCACATCAGCCAGTTGGTGGTTTCAATTCTTCCTCAGAGGCCCGACTTAACACTTGGCATAACTGTTGCTGGGTTGTCTAACCTGAGGTCTGTTCTGTAGCAAATGCAGAAAAAAAATGTTTTAAGAAAGCAAATAGGTTGGTTTTCTAAAGAATATGATTATTTGCTCACACCAGGTGAGATGAGCCCTCTGTCACAAGTGGAGAGGTCAGTGAAGATGGTCATCTGCAGGTTCAAGGTCATTGCCTCTCCAACCCACATCCTCTGCCACTGTACTTAAGGAAACTTGGGACAATGTTAAAGACTTTCTTCAGGCAGTAATGGAAACAAGTCATCCTTAAAAAACTACAACACACCAGCTCAGGTGTCTGAATGCAAAACAAATGTGTTGTTTGAGTTAGAGACTGCACCTGGCTGAACTATAAATATATTTACAGTGGTCCCTTGCTATAATGCAGTTCACCTTTCGCAGCCTTATCTCATAGTGGACAGCAAATTTTTTTGTGTGCAATTTTTCATGTTTTGGGTTTTTTTTTTTAACAGGGCATTGTGTTGTGCATCCTGATTGACTGTAGACCATTGTCAATCAAATCTCGTGCCGTGTCTCCTGTACAGTACAGAATGCATTCAGCTTGTCAAATTTACATAAATCTTTGATCGCTGGCAGTGTGACTCTGAAGTACTGTACTGTATGTTTGTAAGTTTTCTCCCCAACAAACACAACAATGTCAATGAGACGTTTTGCACCATCAACCATCGTGTCTGTTGTTCAGCAGAACAGTGTCCGGTATGTTGGCTAATTTACTTTTTTTGATTTTTGAAAATAAAAGTTGGTCTCTTTTTTAAATGATCTTTGAATCACACATACAGTGTTTATATTAAGTGTTGTATTAGAAACCTCTCAAATCCAAGGCTGATAAAACATAATATGATTTTGTTTAAAACAGGAAATTAGCACAAATTGTTATTTGAATTTAGTAGAACATGAAATGTTTGTCAGTGGGAAAACATTAATATTGCTCACTCAGAAACATCAAGTTATTCGTAATACTGTGTACTTGTAATACTTGTGAATAAGTTGTCCTAACGTGGTTATCTTAAGTTGGCTTGACTTAGTTTCTTTTGAGGCAACGAGTTTGCATAACTTTTCTAATTTATGGGAACTAATTAGATTTTACAGATGATGCTAGTTTCAGATTCCTTCAGACTTTGAAAGCAAAATTCTTCCTTTTAATCAAAAATCTCGTAGAAGCCAGCAGTTCAATCTGTTTTTAGTTTTTCTGTTCGCTATTAATGCCTGTATGGTACCAGCCTCTTTCAGCTCCTCTCAACCATGACGTGACGTCATGTATCTGGAGCGTTTCCGGTGCAGGAAGGCGGGGCCTCGGTGTTCCTCAGGGAGCGAAGAGCAGGTGAGTCGCGCCTCTATACAGCAGCACGTTCTAACTTCCGAGAGCAGGACTCCCTCCTTCAGAATAAAATCCCAGCTAACAGCCGCTTTAAAGTTTTAAAGTTTTCATATTTGTGATTTTTTTTTCTGTTTTAATTATTTAGATTTTTTAAATGTTATATTAAAAAAAAGAAAACGGAAAGCGCGTCCAGCTGCCGGGGGTTGATTTCTGCTGTCAGAGGGCCAGCAGAGACTTTTTGCTAGTCATAAAAGAAACTAAATCCTTTTTAATTTATTTATTTTAACCAATGGAGCTTATCTTTAGTTATAAATAAATATCTTTATCATTTAAGTGTTTTTCAATATTTTTCAGATTTTTGCTTTTTTCATATTTTCGAGAAATTACATCTTTTACTGAAAAACACATTTAAATAATTCTGAAGAATTATAACAAAAATCATTTTTGATAATGATAATTAAACAAGCAGCTGATTATTGATTGATTGTTTGGGATTTCAGAAGATTTAAATGATCATCATATCTCTCAGATTAGCTATAAAATAAAACTATTTTTATTGTTTTTGTGAACATTTATAAAATATAATAATATATAATAATAATATACAAAAATATAAACTGACAAAAAATATTTAATCGAGTGATCAATTTATTCAATCTTAAATTAGATGAAATTCTCCAAACTGAAGAAGCAAAGGTAGGGAAGATGTATGAGTTTAAATACGTGGTGTCATGTCAACCATCCAGAGGAAAGTGAAGAGAGTGCAGGCAGGGTGGAGTGGGTGGAAACGAGTGTGACGGAAAAAGACAGGGGTGAAAGGGAAGGTTAAAAGATGGAGGGGACTAAGCTGCGCACGTGCGCACTGTTGGCACGGTCTCCGCGCAGAGAAAATCTGCGTTGCACACAAAAAAATTCTAACCTGAATTGAAATTAAAGTAAATATGTGCCAACACCTTTGTTTTAGCTAGCAAAGCGGCGTGGCTGATGTGGAGTGAAGCCACGTTAATGACAACGTGTGCAACCATTGGAAATGTGAGCAGGACAGACGGAAGAAGTAACGGAAAAACTGTGGACTTTATACCAGTTTTTGAATTGTGTTGATAGGCCACGTAAAACCAGAGTTATGATAAAAAAAAATATGCAATGTTTGGTTTTCTTCCTGAATATTATCGTTGTTTATATTTACTGCAGGAAGAAACTGTAAAAACGGCGTTTTATAAGGAAAACGCTTGAAGGCACTCTCCGCCTGTGAGCAAAGACGAAACCAAAACACCTCCACCCTTTCTTTCCCATTGGTCGGAAAATGTACTATGTCGACCAATCAAAACATGGCATTTAGTTGTTAAGAGACGGGAGGAAGTTTTAGAAGTGACGCGGTGTTTTGAGATGTGAGAGATTTGCAACGTTTAACACAAATCTTGTGTAGTTAGTGTGTAGTGTAGTCAATAGTTTTGTTGTGTGTGTCAGAACAATGAGGCGACAGTGATACATCTCCTGTTGTCAGGCCTGCATGTATCAGGCTGTTGTTCTCCTTTATCTCATAGTGGACAGAAATTATTTTTGGAGTGGCACAAATAATTTGTATGGCATCAGATTTGATGCAGAACACCTAATTGTTCTGTAAATAGTTTGAAATGTTTGTTTAAAAAACCGCCATGGCTGCATTTTTAGGTAAACAGCTGCAAAAAACTTTGTTGTTTGCAAAACTCAGTAACTTTTTTGAAGAAGTAACTATATAATTAATTGCCCAACATTGGTCATTATATTCTGTATTTTGCAGACAGAGAGTTACAGGACTCTCTCCCAGACCACAGACTCATAATACAAGTCAGAGCTTTATTTATTTATTTATTTTTTAAAAAAAGAAGAACGTCGTTGTGTTTTCAAAATTGGAGTTCAAGTTATTTTTACTTCCAATAGTGTTAACATACTACACAGGTCATGAACAAGATTTTTTTTTTCATTGTAAGTGGGCTAAAGCAGTTAATTAAAAGTAGTCTAACAGAAATGTAAATGTTGTAATTTTATTATTTTAATAAACCATGTAACTTGGATGGATTCGACGCTGGCGTGACCACAGTGCACACGTCTGCTGTTGCTCACAATGGTCCACGAGATCGCTCAGGGAGTTTGTGTGTTCGCTCCGACACATGAAAAATTAGAGGGAACATTGGAGGGGACCCTTGCTGTGATGGAGACGGTGGAGCTGCAGATGTTCATATGTTCAGTAAACAGGAAGGAGATGAGTCTGTCGGGGAGGCTTGGGTTTTGTGTAGAGGGCTGGACGGACAGGAAACCCCAAATTGCTCGAATGTGTGTGAATGGTAGTTAGAAAGAACTTGTGTGCTTGTGTCAACGGGTGAATGCACAAGTTGTGTAAAGCGCTTTGAGTGCTCAGATGAGAAGAAAAGCGCTATATAAGAACCAGTCCATTTACCATGTGTTTAGTCCTTCTGTTCTTGCGGTTTGTTGATGCTCGTCACTGACTCTTGGTTTTCTGAGCTCGGATATTTTATTGTGAAGCTCCCCGGCACCGGAAGCGGGACACAACTCCTCCGCTTGCTCGGGATCTTCATCCTGGATTCAGCCATATTCCCAGCGCTCCGCCACACCGGCAGCCTCCTCGAACTCTCCTCAAACTGGCCGTGATCCCGTGACTCTCTCCCCCACTCCCACGGAGAACTCGGACATTCTGACCCCTGCGCAGTCGCCCCCGGAGCTCCCGGAGCCAGCCCCGGTCCGACAAACCGAGCGGCGGACATGGAGCAGCGGCGGCCGACCTGAGAGTCGACGGTCCGCCCGACGTCCTGATCCTGAGAGGAAAGAGCAGATTTACCGGATTAGAGCCGGAGGAGGGCGGACAGAGGCAGGCCCGCAGGCTGCTGACCGGCGGTGACCCACGGTGGCCGGAGGACTCTCGGCGACGCTCCGAACCCCGCGGCTCAAAATGTCGGGAAGCTTCTCCTGGAGCTAACGGCTAACGGCTAGCAGCTAGGCAGGAAGCGGAGCCTCGGCAGCGGATACACCCGGACTGAGCGACGCGGGCCCGGCGGAGCATCCTGGAGAGTCCGGCGGGGACCGACAGCAGGATGTCGGCGCAGGAGCGGTTGAAGCGACTGGAGGAGCTGCTGCTGGAGCAGCGGGCGGCCGGCTGCCTGAGCGTGGAGGCGCTGCTAGACCTGCTGCTCTGCTTCTACACCGAGTGCTCCCAGTCCCCGCTCAAGAGGGAGAAGCACGTCACCGACTTCCTGGAGTGGGGTAAGACCCGGGGGGGTGGGGGGTCAGGTTCAGCAGACTGGAGCTGTCCTACTGAAGGTCAAAGGTCAATCAAGGAGATCCAGGTGTAGCACGCTTCAGGTAGTTTCAGGTGTACGTGAGGTAGATCCAGGGTGCTTGAGGGGTCAGAGGCAGATTCACCTCACAGGTGTCTGAAGGCTCTCTCCCCTGAGCTCAGCTCCAGGTCTGTGGAGCTCCTTGAAAGAGGATTCCGAAGGCTTATACGGCGTCTCCGGGTCTCTCGTGGTCTGACGTGGTCACATGATATACAATCAATAATCGAGGTGATTAGGTTTAAAGTTCAGTCAGGATGAACACTAGGATAATCCTCGCTTTTTCAGGCTCCGCCTTCCTGCCCTGGTTGTGGGTCCCATGTAGACTGTTAGTGTTTCCATGGTGACTGCATGTGGCTAATATCATTCAGTGATAGTGTAATCGATCAGCTGGTCTTGAATCAGCTTCCAGCTTCTGTGCAGCTGAAACACTCTGGCCCAGTTTGGCCTGGTTCAGCCTGTTCCTGTCCTGGTTTCTGTGACCTGGTTTCAATTTGCGATTCTGCTCTGAGTTGGAGCCGCTGTGAAGGCCAACTGCATGCACCGATGATGTCAGTGATCAGTAAGACCAATCAGGTCATGGGTGATCAATGACAGACGGTGTTCAGGTGATGTTTAACAAGAAGGTTTGATACAAATCGGCAGGAAGCTGAACAGGACAGTCGGTGATGAAGATTATGAAGGCAGTGATCACCTAAACATGATGTCATAACTTGACTGAGGTGTGTTATTGATCTGATACCATCTCCTTTAGATCAGGGGTGGAGAACTCTAGGCCTTGAGGGCCAGTGTCCTGCAGGTTTTAGATGTGTCCTTGATCCAACACAGCTGTTTTAAATGATTAAATTACCTCCTCAACATGTCTTGAAGTTCTCCAGGGGCCTGGTAATGAACTAATCATGTGATTCAGGTGTGTTGACCCAGGGTGATATCTAAAACCTGCAGGACACCAGCCCTCAAGGCCTGGAGTTTCCCACCCATGCTTTAAAGTAAACCATAATTGCTTCAGACAGCATCGCTCACACCTGTCAGTGTCTCTGAGCAATCACAAGGTTCTTAGACTCAGGCCCTCACCTAAGAGGGCGGGGACAGGAGAGGATGCACTCACTTCATTTGTCTTCCATTAATAATGTATGGCAAACCACTTTATCGCTAATCAATAACTGGCCTCCATCCGTTATTGATCAGTGATAAAGTTCTCCACCTGCTACAGAACTAAAACAGGACCAGCAGTCACGGCCACTCTGCAGACATGTCTCCATCAGTTGGACGGCAGCAGACTCGTAGACATGGAAACCGTAATGCCGCCATGACGTGGTGAATGTTTCTGTGCTCTTTCTCAGCCCTCCGCCTGTGATGTCACAGCAGTGACATCAGTCAGGCCGAAAGTGTTTGCAAGCGTTAAGTCAGGGCTCTGAGGAAAAATTGAAACCAGCTCAGCTCCTCTGCTGTGTTTCTATTCTGGTTTCTATGAGAGTAAATGTGAGTGACCCAGATAAATCTGATCTCAGATCAGATGAATAAATGATGAGGAGCTGACAGCATGCAGGGTACTAATGCCTCTAACTCACTGCCAGACTCGGGTCGTTCTGTTATCAGGACACGTTTAACCAATGTTCCCTCTAAACTGCGCGCATGCGCAATTCCGCACTGCTGGCACAGTCTCTGCGCACAGAAAATCCGTGTTGCGCACAAAACAAATCTAACCTGAATTGAAATTAAAATAAATACTTTAACAATTCTGTTTTGCAGTGTTAGTCAGTAAGTGACTGGCTGCTCCGGTATGGGATTACAACGACGCCATCTTATCCCATAGTCCAGCCAATGATGCGATTCACATTGGTATATACGCAGCTAATCAACGTCGTTGACAGGCTATGGCAGCATCCAGCCAACACCGGTGTTTTAGCTAGCACGTAGTTAGCCACGTTAATGACAACGTGTGCAACCATTGGAGATGTGAGCAGGACAGACGGAACAATTGACGGAATAAATGTGGACTTTATACCAGTTTTTAAATTGTGTTGATAGGTCACGTAAAACCATAGTTATAATAATATATGCAATGTTTGTTTTTTCCTGAATACTATCATTGTTTATATTTACTGTGGGAAGAAACTGTAAAAATAGCGTTTTATAGGGAAAACGCTCGAAAGCGCTCTCCGCCTGTGAGCAAATATACTATGTGGACCAATCAAAAAAATGATATGGCAACATGGCATTTAGTTGTTTAGGAAGAGGCAAGTTTTAGGAGTTGCGGCGGTGTTTTGAGATGTGAGAGATTTGCAACGTTTAGCGCAAATCCTGTGTAGTTAGTGTGTAGTGTAGTCAATAGTTTTGTTGTGTGTGTCAGAACAATGAGGCAACTGCTGAGTGTTACAGGTGTTACAGGAGTGATACATCTCCTGTTGTCAGGCCTGCAGGCTGTTGTTCTCCTTTATCTCATAGTGGACAGAAATAATTTTTTGGAGAGGCACAAATAATTTGTGTGGCATCAAATTTGATGCAGAACACCTGATTGTTCCGTAAATAATTTGAAATGTTTATTTAAAAAAACGCCTTGGCTGCATTTTTAGGTAAACAGCTGCAAAAAACTTTGTTTGCAAAACTCAGTTACTTTTTTGAAGAAGTAACTATATAATTAATTGCCCAACATTGGTCATTATAATTCTGTATTTTGCAGACAGAGAGTTACAGGACTCTCTCCCAGACCAGACTCATAATACAAGTCAGAGCAAAAAAAAAGTTCTTTTCAAAATTGGAGTTAAAGTTATTTTTACTTTGTGTGTTCGCTCAGACACATGAAAAATTAGAAGGAACATTGCGTTTAACCTAACGTCAGCGATCAGGGTCAGAGGTCACACAAACCTGGTTATCATCTCGCTGAGTTAACTCAGGGTTTAACCTGCAAGTTTACGTGAAAGGGGCAGAGCTGATAGCATCTGACCAATTTAAAGGGACATTTCACCTCTCATGTGACTCCTCTTTTACAGAGATGCTGTCAAGTAAAAATCTGTAAAGAACCAAAAAATCTGTGAATAATCTGAGAGGTGAAACTGGTTAATCTGGTCATTTGTGGCACAGAGCGGGAAAATACAAGTTAAATGGCAGTTAATGATTTTGTCTTTGTTTTTAAAGCAACGACTGCACATTCGTGTCTGAAACACAGAAACAGTAACATTTCCTGTCACACAGGCTGATGACGGAGATCAGAGTGGATGAATGTGATTGGTTGAACATTCCTGGTGTTCTGTGTTTGTAGCAGATCAGAGTCAAGTAGAATCAAGTAGAAAAAGATTTAAACATTTACTGCATCAGCACACGAACGTTCAGTCTGAGCCGCTCTAGGTTCATGCACTGCTCTCAGGAACAAGCTGCGCACTGATGCACATAAAAGAATCAGAGGACCGCTTCTGCTTTAAACTCTGAATATAACCTGCTCTTGACCAGGTGAGGGCTTCAGCCTCTGTTACCATTGTGATTTGATCTGGTAAGAAGTCAACAACAGAACATTACCTGTATGAGATTGGGTTAGTGTGGACCTCTGCATGCGTGTGACATTACCCCAGCTCTTCTGTGTGTTGCAGTGAAGCCATTCACAACCACGGTGAAGGACATGCGGCTGCACAAAGACGACTTCGAGATCCTGAAGGTGATTGGACGAGGAGCTTTTGGAGAGGTAAGACTTCCTGATGACCTGTGACTTGTCAGGTGATGAAAAGGAAACGCGGCGTATTCATGTGTAGACACAATAAATACAGACTCTTACTTTGTAAAGCACCTGAGCCCTGGGATTTCCTGGCCTGGTTGTGTGTTTGAGATGCCACACTGTGTCGCAGTGGCTTGGAGGAGGCTCCGCCCATCCTCCTCTGCAGTCTGAGGGAAAACGGGAAGGCTCAGATTCCAGGCAAACACAGGAAGTGAACGGGAAGCTGTTAGGAACACAAACTTGATGGAGGAGGAGGCGGCGCAATGACCAATCCCTGAAACAAAACTTAATTTCAGTTAATGTCACAGGCATTAACTCCACCACCTGTGACATCATCAGAGGCAGGGTAACCGAACAAATCCAAGTCGTGTCATGTGTTTGTTGTTGGTTTGACAGACAAATGGCAAAAAAATCTATCAAAAAACAAGTCAGCAGAGAGAAACTGTGACCCTGTTTCTGTAACCTGATTGGTCGCAAGGCTCCTTGCACTGTAGGCTTGGAGGTCGTCTCCGTCCTAAAACTGGATACAGCCCCGCCCTCCTCTCCTTACCTGAGCCTGTGGCCCAGAAATAATCCAGGGTGGAGATGGTAATCCAGGATAATCTGAAGATCATCGTGGACGCTGATGGAGATCTCATATTAAACGTCCTGCAGCACACCACAATGTGATTGGCTGTAGGGCTATTCGATATAACGATGTATATCAGATGACAATATAAAAACGTCTATTGTTTCATTTTACGCTATCGTTTGTTTCGTGGTGTCGCAAAATAAACTGTTTACAGCAATATTTTTTCACTGTTTTGATGGTCACTGTAGTGGCTATATTAATTTCTTAAAGTTCTCTCTTTCTCTTATATTTAAGAGAGAGAATTATTTCTAAAAACAGTCGCTTGTCCATCCGTAGTGTGGTTATACACTACGGACGGACAAGCGACTGTTTTTATGCGTTGTCGTTAGCAACAATGATGGTAAACCTTTCACAATAAAGCTCAAGATCCTGTTGAGACTTTTCAAAATAAACCGAATCACGTGAAAGAGTATGCAGCGTTTACGGATGAGAAGCAAAAAAGAGCCGTCAGACTCAAACGTTAGAACAGGCTTTTCCCCGCAGCACGCTGTGTAATAAATAATCACAAAGAAAACGGCGGCCGTTACAACTTATGACTAAAAATGTATAGGTTCATGCATCTGTTAAAACACAACGCCCAACTGGAAACACTTCACGCAAGTTGAGCTGCCCGAGATTCACAGAATTTACAGAAAATGTTACAATTTTGTGACTTATATCGTTATCGGGACGATAGATGTATTATATTGGGATATGAGATTTTGGTCATATTGCACAGCCCTAATTGGCTGAAATATTGAAGTTCTGTTTAATGTGAACAGAGACGGGTTGGTGGGGTCTTATTTGTTATGAAGACAAGAAGTTTGACATAATCGTGGTACCAGGGGACAGAGCAATTCAGTTCTTTACAGCATGGACGCAGTTTCCTGTGAGACATGCAGTGAAGACGTGCACACATATCAGAACCCACACGGTACTGTGGTATTTGTAGTCCTTTGGTGTTTGAGAGCTACACTAGGCGTCCTCTCTAGCATCTCTTGGGCTTTTGGGTAATGTGTAAAGCAGAGCGGGTGTCCTCGGCAGCCGCTGTCAGTGTGTGTCTGTTTCTGTGTGTGCGTTCTTGTCATACCAGAGGACAGGTGTGACACTACCACACCTGCCTGCTGCCTCGGGACATAAACACACACCTGTCCTCAGGTATGTCCCGAAGCACCGGGCAGGCATGGTTGTGACACACCTGTCCTCAGGTAAGTCCAGGTGAGCTGTGTGGGTGGGGTTCTATGTCATGTGCTCAGACCAGCTCAGCAAGTGATGTTAAAGATACACACCCGGTCACCATGGAGACCATAGCAGCAACACTGCACAGGTGATACACCTGTGGGAGGCACACAAATTTGACATGGCATCATTCTGGACCCTTGGCACATAGTGCTGCAGGTGTTTGTGTTTACCTGTGTGTTCATGTTTCTCGCCCCCCTCTCTCTCTGTCAGGTTGCCGTGGTGAAGATGAAGCACACGGAGCAAGTTTATGCTATGAAGATCCTCAATAAGTGGGAGATGCTAAAGCGAGCAGAGGTGGGCTCCTCTTCATGATCATGTAATGGGCTGTTGTGACCTTAGCGTGCTGTGGGCATGTTATTGATGTGTTGGTATGCTGTGAGTGCAGACGGCATGTTTCCGTGAAGAGCGTGACGTCCTGGTGAAAGGAGACAGTCAGTGGATCACCAACCTGCACTACGCCTTCCAGGACGACAACTTTTTGGTGAGTACTAGCTGCTGTCCCCTGTGGGACTGGGACTGGTAGTGGTACTATCTTTAACTCCTCTGTGTGTACCTGTACTGCAGTACTTGGTGATGGATTACTACGTAGGTGGTGACCTGCTGACGCTGCTCAGTAAGTTTGAGGATCGACTTCCTGAGGATATGGCCAAGTTCTACGTGGCTGAGATGGTACTCGCCATCCACTCCATCCATCAGCAGCACTACATACACAGGTACTCGGAGTACTGCAAACTGCACTGCCTGTACTTCACACTGTACTCTAAGTTGTACTGACCCTACCAAAGGTATGTGCCTCTGTGTCCAGGAAGTGTGGTTTTCCTGCTGCAGTGTCCTCTGGGAAATGTAGTTCCTTCCTGCTCAGCTGGCCTTTTCCTTCCTGAGATGGCTGAACTTTAACCTGCTGCTGTTCAGTCTCACGCATCTTTATTCACACACAGTTTACACACAGTGAAACGATGGCGCTTTAAGGTGCATCACGTGATCGGAGTCAGATAAAACATGGACGCACATCCCGTTTGGTACGCCTGGTCATATGTTTTAGAAATGACCATGTGGAGGTTGTCACAGTGAGTGTGTGATTTCAGAGACAGCCCCTCGTCACTGCCAGCTTCAAAACTCAAAATGGTGACAGCAAAAACACTCATCTGAAAAGGACCAATGGGTTCACAGCACAGTAGCGCCACCCATCTTTATACTGTGTGTGGTTAATCAGATCCTGCTGCAGCATCAGCTGACCATGTGACCTGTCTGCGATGAAGGTGACAATGACTAGCTGAATATGTTTTTCGTCTTTCAGAGACATCAAACCCGACAACGTCCTGCTCGACGTCAACGGCCATATTCGCCTCGCAGACTTCGGATCCTGTCTCCGCATGATGGAGGACGGCACGGTAACTGTCATGCTCCCATCGCCTCTTTGAAGCTAACAGTGCTCTCGTTAGTCTAGTTTAAGGTTAACCCTGGTAATCTTGGTGCTGGTCTTAATTCAGGAACTTCAATAGCTTAATTAAGTTAAGCTTGTTTAGTTCTGTTACTTGAGCTTAAGTTCACCTTTGACCTTTTCTGGATGACCTTTTGTAACCTCGGCCCATCCCAATGTGTCACTGTAGGTTCAGTCCTCGGTGGCAGTTGGCACGCCAGACTACATCTCCCCAGAGATCCTGCAGGCGATGGAGGACGGTATGGGCCGCTACGGCCCAGAGTGTGACTGGTGGTCACTGGGTGTGTGCATGTATGAGATGCTGTATGGCGAGACACCGTTCTACGCTGAGTCGCTGGTTGAAACCTATGGCAAGATCATGAATCATGAGGTCAGAACCATGGACTGTTCTATCTGCCAGAGTATTTGGACTGTCTTTCAGAATAAAGACACTAGCTGTTACAGTAATCAGATTACACTCTGTCAGGGTAATGATACTGTGCTCTGTAATTGGATTACTCTTGTCCTGCCCGTGCTGTGCTGCTGTTTCCAGGTTACAAGTCTGTCTCCAGGCTCTCGTCCCACTTCCTGTTTTGAATCAGAGCTCGTCCCTCAGCGCACGCTCGCCTTTTTGTCCAGTTTCCTGACTCTTCCTCTGAACGTATCCTTGTCTTTTCTTTTGCTGTTTCCAGGAGCGTTTCCAGTTCCCTTCCCATGTGACCGATGTGTCTGAAGATGCCAAGGATCTGATCCAGGGCTTGCTCTGTTCCAGGGATCGTCGCCTTGGACTTAATGGGATCTCTGATTTTAAAAGCCACCCTTTCTTCAACGGCATCGACTGGGACAACATCCGGTCCACCGGGGCCCCCTACATCCCCGAGGTGTCCTCACCCACCGACACCTCAAACTTTGACGTAGATGATGATGTCCTGAAGAACCCGGTGAGGACCGTCTTTCTATCCTCAAGACCGTCTTACATAGGAAGCAGCATGCAGTGGGATCACCGCTAGCTGGAGCGAGTCACGTAAATTTTATTCAACCCAGTTGAACTTTGACCGTGGCATGTGGGATTTCTCCCCGCCAGAGTGCTTTCACTGTGCTTTGCATAGGGCAGTACAGTATGTGCTGCTCCCTGTGTGAAATGGCCTTCCATCAATCTGACTGCTCTGAGACTCCATCAGTCTCACAGTCACCTGGAGTCACAGGGCAGTCAGACTGAGTCTGGGGCCTAGGAGTCTCTGAGAGTCCCCAAGACTCCAGGTGACTCTGAGACCACAGGTTTTCCAGTGGCCCTTCTTGTCCGCACAGTCCTTCATGCTGACAGGTCTTCTCTCTACAGGACATTGGACCTCCAGTGTCTCACACTGGTTTTACAGGGCAGCACCTCCCCTTCGTTGGCTTCACCTACACCACCGACAGCTGCTTCTCCGACCGCAGCTCTGTCAGCAAGGCGTGGTTGCGTGTCCAGATCGAAACAGATGGTGGAACAGGAGGGGAGGAGGTGGAGGCTTTTGAGAAGAGGATTCGTCGACTGGAGCAGGAGAAACAGGAACTGAACCGCAAACTGCAGGGTAAGGAGGAGGCGGACTCCAGCAGTACTCCCACAGTACGCTGTAGGACTCCAGCAGTACTCTGTAGGACTCGATCAGTATTCCTGCAGTACTCACTGTGACCTCACTGTGTCTGTCCTCCCACAGAGTCGACTCAGGCCCTGCAGGCTCCAGCTCGAGGAGGAACTCTGAGTCGAGACAAAGAGATCAAGAAGCTCAATGAGGAGATTGAACGACTCAAGAAGAAGCTGGCAGGTCAGAGGATGTTTCCGTGGTAACAGACACAGTTGGTGTGGTAGCACCTGATATGGTCAGAGCAAACAGCAGCTCCAGCTTCCCTGTATGTTAGTGATACTGATCAGTAACCTGTGGTCACATCATCAGCCTTCAGCTCTGTGAATCACAGCAGTCTGCAGGCACGGAGTTCATTAATAAAAGAACTGAATAAGGACATCGGTGCATCACCGCTGCCGCAAGCACATCCAGATAATTTTAGATGGATGTTTGTAACTGAGACCTTGGGTTTAGAGGACACTCTCCATCCAGATGTTTCAATCTGACTATGCTTGGAGCATAGTCAGCTGAAACTGAAATTTTATTTCCTGTTAGGTTAGTTTAACAGTGCCACTCGCAGAAAACCTTAAATATTTCAAGTTTCTGTGCTCCGCCCGAGCTCATGTTTAGTGTCATACAGACACACATGTTTATTAATACGTTGGAGCCAATGAGACAGTACTGCAGAAAAATCAGTTTAAATAAAGTTATTAAAGTAATGTCACACTTTTTATTTATTAAAATAAACCCTGCCCCTGTAATCTCAGACTCTGACAGGCTGGAGCACCAGCTGGAGGAGGCGGTCTCTCTCAGACAAGACTATGAAAGCTCCGCCTCCAAACTGAGGAGCGTGGAGAAGCAGGTGAAAAGCCTGCGACAGGAGAAGGATGAGGTTCACAAGGTACGTGCATCTGGCCGCAGGTGGAGCTGTTTTTCAGAATAAAGGCCCTTTTCCATTAGTACCTACTCTGATCAACTCGTTTTCCATTACAATCCAGCACTAACTGATGTGAGTGGTTGTTGTCATAGCAACATGTTTGAGCGTCCCGCGACTTAATTACTATGCAGAACGCTACAACAAAGGTGGACATCCAAGCGACGACATACCTGTGGCTTTTTGTCAAACTCGTCAGACTGTTTTTGTAGCCATTTCCCTCGTTGCCATGGTTTCAAAAATGGCAGTTTTGATTTTTGTGAACAAGATGCTCTTATGATTCATCGAGTGACGCTAGCGACCAGCCAATCAGTGGCATGCAGTGTGACGACGTCACATTTTAGTACCTGCTCAGATGGCTTGGAACCCTGGGTGAGCAGGTACTAAAACAGTACCTTACAGAAAACCCTTTAAACTGTGGCAAGTCAATCCGAGTAGTTACTAATGAAAAGGGGCTTAATAGTCATGTATTCCCAAGCTAATAAACCCCACACCCTCTGAGCAGCAGTTGGCTGACGCCCTGGAACGCCTGAGGAGTCAGACGAAGGAGTTGAAGGAGGCGCACTCGCAGAGGAAGCTGGCGCTGCAGGAGTTCTCTGAGTTGTCGGAGAGGATGGCTGAGGTGCGCTCCTCAAAGCAGCGCCTGACCCGCCAGCTCCGTGACAAGGAGGAGGAGATGGAGGCGCTGCTGCAGAAGATGGACGGCACAAGGCAGGAGATCCGTAAGATGGAGAAGAGCCGTAAGGAGGTGAGTGAGGAGGGCTGCAGAGCATCAGCAGTGACCATTTGTGATTAAAACCTTAGAGACGAAAGTCTCCTCTGTTAGCATTCACCCTCATTATGGAGGGTTAGGGAGCGTCTGTCAGGTTTTCAGTTTGGTCGCTTTAAGTAATTTGTAAGTGATGATGATTGGGCACATATCCTGATGACAGGAAGTCAGGAACAGAAGTGTAAGAGGTCTGAAGATGAGCCTGAGAGAGACGGACAAAGCAGGAAAAAGAGGATTTGTTTTTGGTTCACAAGTGAGGTAGAGCCGTCTGGGTATCGCCAACAGTGCAGCGTGATACTGTTCTCTTATGTGGTTAGCAATACAGCTCTACAGATTAAGAGTTTGTTTTCTGACTTTCTAATTTGAGTTCCAGAGTCAAACTGAAAAGAACGGGAGGTGCACCATCAGTCCTGAGGTGCACCTCCTCGTGCTCACCAGCAGAGGGAGACAGATTCCTGTAATAAGCAGGAAGCCGTTGGTCACTCAAAGAACACTTTGATGTGAAACGAGAAGGAACCAAGCGTTTAAAGCGCCGTGAGCACATGTCAGAGACACGACAGGTCTAAAAGGTTTGGTCAGATCATAAGATGAATTACGACGGCTCCTTCATAAAGTGTTCGGGTTCTGGGTTAATGGAGGGACGCTCTCGCTGTCTGAAGGTGTGTTCTGACCGCACCTTCTGTTCGCACTGACTGTTGGAGGCTGTTCCTCTTGTTCTCTTGAGCAGCAGGAACTGGAAGCTTTGGGGTTTTCAGAAATTTTTTCAGGTCATATTAATGTCAGATTCCATAGGCAGCATACATACACAGTTCAGATCAACCCTGAGTGATGGTGCTGTGCTCTGATTGGCCGAACATGTCATTTAAAGTGCAGACTTCAGTAAAATGGCAGGAAAGATTCAGTGACGTGGGAAACACCCGAGTGAGCTCAAAGGAATTAATCTGCAGAGAGTGAATCAGGGTTACAGGAAAGGAGGCGAATGAATCACTAACCACTGCTAATGACATCACTTCTTGTTAGCAGGGTGTAAAAGTCATATAAACCTAAAAGCTGTGTGACTTCCCTATTCACCAACCGTCTGCTGACACTGAGTGGAGGGGGAGGTGATGGTGGGTCGACAGCTGGTTCCACAGCGTGCACACCTGTGTTGCAGGTGTGGTTATGACGAACCTCATGAGGATGATAAGAATTTAATGCAAAAGCAGGAAAATAAGACTCATTTTGAGCAGCACTAGTCTGACATCATCACCCATCAGCTCAGCCTGAGCAGTGATTGATGTCTCTGCTATTCAATGTTTATGACGGGACTGTGAGGTGTGGTGTCTTCGTCACTGCAGACACATGTTCATGTTTATGTGCTGTAACGCAGCTCTGCTCCACGTGCACTCCACGTGCACACCAAGGCGCCTCATGTTAGGTCCCCTGCAGAGCTTCCATCTCAGTAGGTCTGAGTCTCAGTAAGCTCCACCGACCCGCTGACACGCCTGCAGGTGAAGGGGCTTCACTGCGGCTCTGCTACAAGCGTTCACTTGCTCTGTGCTCACCTTCAGTTTACAGATTTAAAGGATCCAGCCCTTCAAGATAAAAGCCTTTTGTTTGTGTGTTAGCTGGAGGCTCAGCTGGATGAGGTGCAGACAGAGGCATCAAAGGAGAGGAAGCTGAGGGAGCACAGCGAGGTTTACTCCAAACAGCTGGAGGCGGAGCTGCAGAGTCTAAAGGTCAGAGGTCACACACACACACACACCCCTTTACACCCATCACGACCACACAATCACGATTTGAGCCTGGGTTAAGCCAAACTCTGGCTGAACCGGTCCTCACAGTCGTGCAGAAGGGCTTCTTAGTTGTTCTGGTTCTGATCCTAGTCTCAGCAGGGCCGTGGAGTAGCAGCAGGAGGGGCGGAGTTTCAGCAGGAACTATCCCGTCTAAAGGCAGAGCTGGACAAGAAGGTGCTGTTCTACGAGGAGGAGCTCCTGAGGAGGGACTCGGCCCACTCCTCTGAGATAAAAAACCTCTGCAAAGACTTGCAGGAGTCTGAGGGGGCGCAGCTCACCGCCAACAAGGAGTTGCTGCAGCTCCGAGACAAGCTAGACAAGGCCAAGAGGGACAGGTGAGTCCTGAACTGGGTTTACTGGCAGGTACAGGTGAGTCATGGCCAGATCCATGCTGACCTAGTGAGTGTGTGTGTGTGTGTGTGTGTGCCCTCTCAGGCAAGTTGAGATGGAAGAAGCTCTCACTGCTCTCAAGAAGAAACATGAGCGAGAGAAGAACCTGCTGACAGAAGAAAACCGAAAACTGACGGCAGAGACCGACAAGGTGATACTCCTGTAGTAGTGTTACTGCACACTTTCTAGTACTAGGAACACCGCTGTGTAATACTGCTCTCGTTGTGGTTGTGTCCAGCTGTGCTCGTTTGTGGATAACCTGACGGCTCAGAATCGGCAACTAGAAGACGAGCTGCAGGACCTGGCGTCCAAGAAGGAGAGCGTGGCTCACTGGGAGGCTCAAATCGCAGAGATCATCCAGTGGTGAGTCATGTGAGCTGCTTGGACACCGCCGTGGGTTCAGCGACACTTTTTTAAGGACATGTGGTACACTGTGTTCAGGGTCAGCGACGAGAAGGACGCTCGAGGTTATCTGCAGGCTCTAGCCACCAAGATGACGGAGGAGCTGGAAACTCTACGCAGCTCCAGCTTGGGAACCAGACCTCTGGTAACACACACACACACACACACACACACA